>NW_024884800.1:7758234-7889114 GCF_019232065.1 Centrocercus urophasianus | reverse complement strand
AAAAAAAAAAAAAAAAAAAAAAAAAAAAAAAAAAAAGAGAAAGAAACAACACTGCTAAGGGCTATGTATTCCTCTTTCAGAGGGTCAAAAGAAGGTGAAATTAAGGAGTAAGCTTTATGTATCATTTTTAGTATTCTATTTGAATAAAATTTAAATTAGATAAGATGTATACCAGAGTATCCTTGAAGCACAAGATACAGGATACTATTGAACTTCTGCCTTTGCTTGCTAAAGTGGCAATTTAAAAAACAAAGGACAAGTACATTCTCATTTAAAACCATATTTAGTATGCAAATCACTAATAACAAAGATTTGCAAAAAGCTCTGATGCAAATTATGTATCAACTTAAGGGGTAAAGTAGTCAGAGGAAAAATGAATTTGGGTTTTAAGTACTTTAAAGCCTTTTACCAAACTTAGACACGTTATTTTAGATATATAATATCATCTTCACACCTACAAATGCTTTTAGAATACTGAAAACGTTTTCTGCATATCAAACATCCACACAGTAAATACAAACAGTGAATGGGTATTTGGATTGCATCAGGAGAGCAATGCAAGAACTCCATTATTTCAGAATCCTGACTAAGGGCCCAGAAGACTAAAGGAACTGAGAATGAACGTGACAACTTAGATTGTTATTTCTGGATATTTGATTTCAGTAAGTTACAGTAATTCAAAGTAAGCTCTAAGCAGAGTTCTCAAACATGTCTTGTTAGCTGTTAAAAAGTAGAAGGTAATAGACCAAACAACACACTTCTTGCTAATGTTTCTGCCGTAATAGAAGAGTGCTTGTATTCTCCAGAGAGACCGCAGGGACCAGATGGCTGAGGCACAGTCTGATAGCAATAGTCTTCCCTCTGCCCCAGGAAGCAAAGGACAACTGCTCTTTTATTTCTTGACAGTACCACCAGCAGTTACACTGCAAAGTACACTTTTATACACTCACTTGTAGAAAGATCAAAAACCTTCACAGTTCAAAGACTGGACAAATGATCATCCTGGGACTCAAATTTATCAATTACCTGTCAGAAAAATAAATAATAGAGAATAATCTTTTCATTATAGGTTGGATTCCTGATGAATTCTTGATCCCAATGAATCCCCATACTATGCAATAAGGATGAGGAAAAAAAATTTAAAAAAAAAAAAAATAAAAAAAAAAAAAATCAAAATGCAGACATGATCTCATGACATTTCTTTCATTTAAGGCCCAAACCTCATTATTTCAATATAATGAAATCTGAAACTAGACATTGGTTTCAATTTGTCTCTAACCTAAAATTCATCTCAGAATATAAAATGAACTCACAGCTAAATGGCTGTGTCTCATACAATGCCAGACATCAAAGATGACCAGGGAACCAAATGTCATGTCTGATTTTTAAAATACTCAGGTATTTCTTAGACTCTGAACCAAAGTAGATTTGTCCTTCTGAGTTTGATGCTGTTTCCTTATCACGTATCAGTACCTGTACTACAGTGATAACTGCTACTCACAAACTGTTCACATGCTTTTGCAGACAGAATCTTCAGGGAGTTTTTTCAAGAGGAAAATAGAATATTAGAATTATTTCTCATTACAGAAACAATTGAAAATCACAATAAAAAAGTAATTATTTAAAATTAGATTAATAAAGATTAGACTTCAAAATACATATTTTATTTCGATTCTATAAGACTGATTTACAGAACTAGTGCCTTTTATTGCTTCCTTCAGATGTTTATCTGCTCATGAATCAGTGTAGAAATCTATAATTCATCAGCAAAAATAAACTACAGGCACATACAAATATAAAAGAAACCTAGACATGATTATTTAACCTATTCTAAAAGAAATAAAATACAGAATATGTCCACTTCTTAATACAACTTTACTTAAGAACTGTCTGCCCTTTTGGGGCCATGTGCTTCCCAAAAGTGCCTTTCATCATGTTATGGAAGCAATGTAACATGTGAAACTGAATAAAGCAGCTGAACTTCGCATCCTTCCTAGCAACCAGCAGAACAAGCACGAAGGAGGATCTTACACAGCTCTTTAAGGCCATCCGATAAATGTGCATTCTTAGAAAAAGAAAACAGCAAAACAACAAGTGGAACCACCTAAAATAAAAACCAACAACCCAACAAAAAAAGCACAACAAAACAGACCACTATTTGTGGTAACTTTCAGAGATGGTTTTGGTGGTGGATTTTTTTTTTTTTTAAGAAGCTAGGCGAGCTTTTGGCGCAGCCAGAAATTATTTACATTCTTTTCCACCCAGAAATAAGAATTTCTACAAGAGTGTAACAAATAGAACATGCCTCTTCACTTTTTAAAGCCTTTGTTGACAAATAATACTTCAGCAATGCTTCAAGTGGCAACATATATGTGTTAAGAGTGATTCCTCCAGACTAAGTATCCAGTTAATTCACTAGTGTCAAAGAAACTCTCAGCTAAAGAGGACCCCAGAACACCCTTACTCCTGCCTTCTGATAACAGTGCCCCCCTAGACCATACTGTCCCTATTTATGATCTCAATAAAAGGCTTCAGATGATCACTGTGTTCCTGAGCTCCCTTAAGATGGAATGGCATGGAGAGCAAATGAAGCCAAGGAAACGGAACTCAGAAATTAAATTAACAGGTATTTTTAAGCAGCAATTTAATTACATACATATGGAACACTAGAGCTTGAAATGTAACCTTTGCAACTCTCCAATAAAAGATATTTACCATTAAAAACATCATAGAGATCTAATACGTAGTCTGCTATTACCTACTGATACAGAATGGCTAAGGCACACTGGAGCCTGTAACTAAGCAGTACAGAATGGGACTGGAATGCACCACACCAGGCACACACCGTTCCTACCTGTTCAGTTACCAATTCATGACCAAGGCAGCTTGGGCAGCATCCTTCAAGGCTGAAGGGAAATTCTGGATGCTCAAAGCTGTACCCTCCTTCTGCAGTTCTGTCTTCCCTCCCAACTGCAACTCTTTTCACAATTGAAATTACTGAGAACCAAGATAACAAGAAGATTCATGTTTAACACATTGAGTTCTGTATAAGAGGAGTTTGAGGTGTGGGCTGTTTATTTTTTCAGTACCTCAAAGCAGAAGCTAGGCTTCCCAGATGGGAAGATGATGCCACAAAGCACAGCACATTTATCTCTGAAATTTTGTTTTCCTTTCTCTGACTGGCTATAATGGATTGATCAGGATATTTTATCGACATGTTTCACTTTGGCAGTAAGAGCCGGGTCCAATCTACATATCAATACACCAATTCACCAACAGGTAGATTGCTTTAGTTATTCTTTCATGCTTTATAATTTTTTTTCCCCAGGGATGCTTAGAAAAAAAGATGCTTAAAATAAAACATGAAAACAAAAAGTTGGAAAAATAAATAAAAGAAAGCTCTTGTCATATCTGGGATTCTATCCAATTCTATTCAGTAAATGAAAAAAAGGATGGCACTGTCCAGGCTTGACCCAATCAGCACCCTGCAGCTTTGGCATTTCCATTGCAAGCTTTTGCCTGGATGAGCTGAAGCTGCTTTGAGGCAGCACCTCCTATCTTCCTTCCCAAGGCAAGCATAACAGAAGTAACACTTACTTGTTTCTAAAAACGTAAACATCTGAAGTGTCATACGCTGCACTCAGAAGCTGCTGCCATGTATCAGAACATGCACCGGCCCACTGTTACATGGCTCAGCTCACTCTGCATTACTGATCACATTTTCAAACAGCCATACAGAAAAGTATGACTCAAATTCAATATCTGAACCATTTCTGAACCATTTCTGTAACTGCCTTATTAGTATGACCCAGGTTCCTGCAAAGACTTAAAACTGGGGTAATACACTATAGAGATCAGATGCCACTTGATATTTTGTTACATTAATCTGATTCATAATAATTAACACCTTCAAACCAGTTTTTAAATCTTGTCAAACCACTTAACATTACGGGTCCCAGAAACGAACCGTAGATGGAAATCTACAATTCCAACTGACTTCAGATGTATTAATCTGTGTCAGAATCAAACATGATTTGAACAGCAATAACTATATCAAACTGATTGCTCATGTGAAAACACACTACAACTAAAAAAAACCATACAAATATTCCAATTCATCTTTTTCCAGACCGAAAACAAGAAAGAAAAAAAAATGAAATGAGCATTAACTCTGTGCCTAGGAAAGTAACTGTCTCACTTCTTGCAATAAAGTAATAAAAACACAGGTATGGGAGGTCCCTATCTGATAACCAGTTATTTCTAAGAGCACTCAAGCTGACTGACCCACAGAAGTTCAAAAGCCAGCCCTAAAATGTACTTTGCTGAACTTAATGAGGTATAAAGGAGTCAAATACTATACAGAATATTCTTATTCCTTGAGAATAGTGAAGAAACATACAGAGAACACAGCCAGTAAATGCTCTTGCATTATCAGCTACATACCATGGATTAAACCCTAATTTACACAATGATTAAATATTGAGGTTTTAAATTCATACTCCAGTCTTTTTCAATTTAAAGCAAGAGGGTAGATTGATGTTCTATACACTACAGGATTTATAAACAAAGTTCTGCAGAGAGAGTCAATACACATTCACAACAACACAGGGAAGCTGGAATGGTAAAGTCAAAGAACTGGAAAGCCACTGCCATAGGAAAATAAGCAGCTCCTTATTTAAATTTTACTAACTTCATTTTCGTTACATGCCCTACAGCCCATCAAGCACTAGTCACTGCACTGAAAACACTACATCAATCATTGCTCTAGACCAGAAGAAAGTAAGAATTAGATTAATGTAAATATGGCATATATGCACATATGTACATACTTGGATTAGATTCTCAGCATCTTATCGTGATGACTCTTAAGTGACTCCTCTATTTTCCTTGTCAATAACAACTATAAACGCAGCTTAATTCGCATCAGATTGGATTCATGTTTCATGGGAGAACCTGTGACTGCTCTGCTGAAGTCCTTATATTAAAAAAAAAAAAAAAGTGTCATGGAACAATAATTCAGATTTTAAAAAATGCTGTGGTCTGACATACTCTGAATGAAAAAGTTAAAAACAAGAGTGAATAGTAGAAGTTTATGCTGGAAAATTGCTTGCATGTCCTGCATAAAATTCAAGTTAAGAATTGACTGCTAATGCAAACCATGAAAATCCAATATTTAATTTACTTACAAGGAATAAGTCACAAAAACTGATACATTCTGAAAGGGCACATACATATTGTAGTCACAAACAAACCAACATTTCTGTACAGAAACAACAACATTTATTCATCAAAATGAAATCCTCAAAATATCTGATGGCTTATTTATCAAGTATTTCCTTGTTCCTTAGTTCACTGTATTATGATGCAATCGAACTGAGCACACCGTGTATTTTGCTACATCTGTCATACGTTCAGATCCACACGATCATTTCAAATTCTTACTCTCAACTGTATGTGGAATTCAGTATATTAGTAATTGTTTAGACCTGCTATTTTATTATTCCAAATTTTACCATATTAGTAATTCAATGTGTATGATTATTTTAAAATTTAAATTGAGTTGTGTCCACATAACGTTTTGCTGGGTACAGAGAATGGAAAATACTTTCTTTTCCTTGAAGAAAGGCTAGAGGACATAAGGCAATTATACCACTTATTTGTGATGCTACAGCAAATAACCTACATTCACCTGAAAAGCGTGAATTTACTAATGCAGGAGTAACAGCCCAGCCAGTTTCTAATAACTGAATTTCCTCGGTAGAACTGAGGTGTATCATACATTATTTGCACCAAGTGACTGCAGTTTTCACATCTGAAAAGCACTTTTGGGTTAATCAAGTATGTTCTTGGGATATTATGCAAAATGGAAAGTAAGTAGTACTATATATGTGTGCGTGTGTGTGTATAAATATAAGTTTAAAATAGGTTCTTAAAGACTTCATTTTCAGTTAGATTATCCATAAAACCGAAAGTTATACAAGAATATGAAATAATAATGTGATGCATTTTACCTGCAGATATATTACGTACACTCTCAGTCAGCCATGGAGGATGATATCGCTATCAGAAGAACCCTGACTTGTTTCTCCAACAAACTCCAAACAACGAGGTTTTCACTGTGTGGTGAGATATGAATACCTCTACCATCTCAATTATACGTATGACAAACATTTAACACCATTATGGAAACTAAGTTTTGACTGCTTTATTCATCGTTAGATGGGCACCAATATTCAGAATGCTATTTGCACAAGTTACATTTTATTAATACTTTCATGAAGCATGGGAAAATAAGTTGTGCAAAGCAATATTTCAAAACCGAATGAACTCAATCACATCATTCTAGGAACATAATGTCTGGATAGTTAAGATTATTCTCACCAGATAAGTAGATATAAAAATTTAATACCTTGTAGCACTTGTTTCTGCACAGAAAAAAAAAAACTCATGCTCACCTGAAGCTAAGTATGGGATACATTTGTAATAATACACCTACTATACCATCTCTTTAAATGTCAGTATTGATATTCAGCATGATTTCCTATGTATGATGGCTCAAGTCAATTATAATGACAGATAGCATCCTACTGGCTTATCTGATTACCTCTGACCTTTTAACAGCTGCAGAAAGCCAAAACAGCCTGAAAGAAGAACTCATGCATATATGACACAAAGCTGGAATTTCATATCTGAGCCACAGTCAAGAACACATTGAATGTCAGCAGATTTCTGACAAAGCCTATAGCAAATAATTTCTTGGATGGTTTGGCACCACAACAGCCTGTCATTTATTATGGCTGAGTACTGACAGGAGACATAAACTTGATTAATTTTATATCAATACATAATATAAAAGTCATTACTACACATAGTTCATTTTAAAAACTTGGAAGGCACTATGCAAAGTAACCATTCATTTTGATTATTGTTATTTCTTTTATCAGAAGTTTGGCTGGATGATTTAAGATTGCATGGGCTTCACAGGGAAGCAAAAAATCAATATAAAGCACAATTCAAGAATAAAGCGCACATTTTCTGAGCAACACATTATTAACCATCTACTCAGGGAAGTGTCTCACTGCTGAAGTGCCCTTGCCCATCCTCAGCCAAGCGTTAACCTGATAACTAATTAAGAGCTTATCTGTGTTTTGCAAAGAAATAAATCCCAAATCTATTACTTAACAAAAGTAACAAACTAGTCCTCTATGTTAATTAAGTAGTTAAAAGCTAGAAGCAGAGTGAAAGAAACTTTTATTCTGCAATTCCAATGCAGTATTGGGTTCAGCATCTTAGCACTTGAAAATTGTCACTGTATGTTGAAATTCATACTTACAAAATCTTTATCTTTACACCATATCATTTATTGGAACACATATGCATTTCTTATGGTAAGGATGCCTTACAGCCCTAAGGCATTCCTACCACCCATCTTCCTTCACAATTCTGAAACATCACCTTTAACTCTCATGAAGCAGTATTTCCTCCTATAATAAGTCAATATTAATCTAAATTAATTTAAATTAACTTTCAGAAGTTTGTTTCCTGCAATTCATTTTCATTGACTGTTTGTGTGTATTTCTCCATGCAGGAACTGATAGAAAATAATTTAATGCAGACTGTTGCAGATATCATGAGGGCAGAAATGCTCCGAGACCTGTCAAGGCTTCTCACAAATTTAATTATCCCAAAGATAGAGAAGTTTGTGATGCTATGGAAAAGGTGAGGAAGAGCACAAGATTTATGCTGAATTCATGACTGAGAGATAGAAGACTGCACTAACACTTCCCTATCATCTGCAGTATGAAGCTTAAGCGTGACAAACGCATGCTCGCAGGATGTGTACATTTGTTTTAGAAGAGGAATGTCAGAGTAAGGAGGTAGAGTTGTCCACAGGTTGTGGGGAAAGACTGCTGCAAGGTGTGGGGAAATCTTCAGAAGTGACACAGATCCCTTCCACAGAGGGGGCTGTGCAGCAAAGAGCAGACAGCCCGGCTGACCGACTGACCTCGGGCTGATGGTGACGGCCCTAGCAAGGACTGGGATCAAGTAGGATACAAAACACTTATTTATCTCTTACCTATTCATTTTCAGCTGCCCTAAAAATTAATTATGCTAGTTCATACTCAAAAAAAAAAAAAAAAAAAAAAAAAAAATATTAAGAGATGAAAGATGCAATTAGGATAGTAATACATACCAAACAATGTTAATAACCTTTATAAGCAGAGAGAATAGTTGGTTTATTCAGTTACCATAAAACAAATATTAAACATACTCTGGGAAAAAGAAAAGATGATATTTATGTTCAGAAAAGTAATTAAAAAGTGAACAGAGAGGCTTGGCAGCTACACAATAATTTGTTCTAGGATCTCAAACAGCCCGTGCTGGTACAAGATGCTCCACCCACCCGGAACCAGTGGATAATATCACTGCATGTATTTTATAAGATAGTCACACCACAGTATTAACATATTCTAATAACCAGAAGTGATCAGTGAAATGCATCCAACTTCTTTGTGATGCTTCTACTGAAGAGGAACAGTAATAACATACGTTTCAAGTGAAAATTTGAAATATTCATATATTACACCTAGAACAGGAATTGATAGGAGCGTGCCACAACCTATTAATGTACTCCTTCAAGGCACAGCACAAGAAAGTAACACTTCTGAAACCCAGCGTAGTCAATACACGTCAGCAAGAACACGGCAGTCTCTCCTGCGCAATATGCTGTAGGAAAGTTTGCTATTTGCTTTCTCCCTCTGTTCTGTATGAGCTAGCCCTCTTCTCAAGCAAGTTCCTAACCACTGCGTGTTCTACCAGTCTCTTCTAAAATGCAAGGTGGAGAGATCACAGTGATACCCTGGTACAATTGACTACTTCTACATTACCTACAAGTCAAAGTAAACTGACACAGGCTGACAATGAGGAATGCCTTGTATCTGTGGTCATACACTGCACTTTGTAGCAGTCAAGACCCGTGTACTTCCCCTCCAGTGTGGAAACCAAATTTGTTTTAGAAAACTTTTATGAAAAAAAATCTGGACAGTTTGTCTTCAAACTTTTCGTAGAACAACTGAAACAAGAAGTTAAGCAAATCAGTTCAAAATTTGTGTACCAAGGTCTGCCAATGTCATTTTCAACATCAAATGCAGGGGTCTTCAAAGCGCGTGATAAATCCTAAAAGCGCATACAGGTGGGAAACAGAAAACGTGCCTCCAAGTCCCTAAGCTAACTTCATCCCCTTTAATAAGGAAGACTTAGCTGCTAACAAACTCATTAAACTTCCACGGAAGATATTTTTTCTTGCACTTTTAAATAATAAGCTATCAACTATTTAACACTTATTGTTAAGATAAAAAAAAAAAAATGAAACTCAGTGATACTTTACAATAAGTGGACTTCATTTAATGCTCAATTAAATTTTAATGGTTTGGTGACACTGTTCATAATCATCAAATTAGCTAATGTTTATTAATAGCTGTTTCTGATTGACTATAGCACCTCCAATCTTTATATAAATTTAAGACAAATAAATTTGATAGAATTTCCAGCTGAACAATCACATTAAAAAAAAAAAAAGCTGCCTCTACTTTACTGCTCAAGTAAGATAATAAGATATCCGATATTTTAAAAAGATCAAAAAGTAGTTGGAACAACGCATAAATAAGGGTAGAAACACCTTGCAGAACTTGAACTCACGGACAGTAAGAATTACTAGGACTGCAGCCAAGTTCGCCTTAGTTACTGCTACCTCAAGACAAACATTGAAGTCACCAGATAAACAGGATTTCTGATTCCTTATAAAACAACAGAGGTCAGCATTCAAATAGCAAGCTATTTCAATCAGCCCCTTTCAATTTTTACAGTCAAGGATATGATTACTCAAACAATTCATTTTAATGTAAGTGAAAATGCCAACCTCACAGTGAACTACTTATTTAAAGAAAACCTTCCCCATTCATATTCTTCTCCTGATAAAGTTCAGGGAAAATTCAGAAATCACAGTTACAGAAAAAGTGATAAAGAAAAAAGAAAGAAATCACTTTTACACAAATAAATAAACAATTATCCACTCACAGCAATTTCTCAGTATCATCAGATGCTCATAACACCCCACATGCTAACCAAGTTACTCTCTGGCAGTCAGACATTTTAATACCTACTTCACCTCATATATTTCTCCTATAACAAACCCAAATCCTCTAAAATAACTTCTCCCCTTGCTGCCCTTCAGGTATTAGATTTTCACAGCAGCTGTTTCTAATTGGTAGTTTGATGAAAACCAAGGGAAGTAATTAAGCCCTTCATCAATCCTTCCTGACCTGCTGCCCTGCAGGTTATGCATTTCCCACTATGGAGATCAGCATTACCAGAGAACCAGAATATAGCATATAAACATTTGAAACATGGTTTTAATACATGAACACAGTCCAGATAGAAAATTCAAGCTACTTCCAAGAACAACAGTGTATTAACTCTAGGCAGTAAGAGTAGTAGGATTAGGCTTTTTCATTTTGTTCAAAGGGAGACTGAAGCAGTGACCTTCCTGTCTTCTACTATGAGAAAGCTAACTGTAGTTTGGGGCAGTTCAGTTCCTCTACAGATGTATACATTTCTAATGGGTAGACATGGGAGGAAGTCATGAGTTGTCCTCCGGAGAGAGGAAGGAGAACTCAACAGATCAGCAAGAAGAAACCACAGGGAAAGTATTCTTCTGTTGCTGGTTTTTCAGGTTTACACAAATACCAGCTGCTCTAATCATGCTAGCACATAGCTTTGTATAGTTTATTGGGGTTTGTCTGTTTTTAATTCTTCTCATTCTCATTTTGCTATCCAGACGAGTAACAAAGTCTAATTCTCGGTTACCAATGCATTATTTTTATGACCGTGCTCTCATCATATAAAGACTACTCAGTACAGTTAGCAGACCCATGCATTTGATGAGTAGTTGTGATAACCTTAACAGTACCTATCACTGCTATCATCTATAGTCAAACAGGGGTTTTCAGCGTAGCTCAACAGGGCTTAGAACAATGCAGGGTAAGATGGCAGCAGCCGTATAACGTTTGGCAGTTGAAAGAGAGAAGTCAATGCCTCTGTCCACAGCAAGTATGTGCTTTAAGTTGTGAGCCATTACAATGATGGAACTTCTGATCACTATGGTTTAGTGCCACAGTCCAGAGCACTGTAACGAGAAGAATGCCTTTTCTGTTTGAATCCTTTCCCACATCCTTTTTTGGGTCCACGTTTCCAACCTTCTATTAATTAAAATAATCCCTCTTTCACATTTCACTGTGAACAACCTTTCTTCAGCTTAAATTACTGGCTTTAAATTACTTCCAGATTGGAAATTTAGTTTTCAGTAAATCACCCTTGAGGTTTTCTATAGTTCTGGTCAAGTTAACTTGGAAAACCATATTCTCAACTCAGTTTGGTTCACATACTGTGAATTTGTAATTTTATACACCCAAGCAAGTATATATGCTATATCAGGTTTCCTTCTTACGCATTAGTTGTACCTCTACATAGATAATTCTTAACATGAAATAATCATCAATTGTTTATTCCTAAATGTAATGTCATAATTGTGTAGCAAGTGTTAATTCTCTTAAAATTGTCTGTTTAATCATAAAAAATAACTTAAGAAGAACTTACATTCCTAGCCTTGGTATACAAAGAGATCATGTCTTTCTCCTCAAATTCAGAATTCTGGTCAGAAGCCTGGACTGCATTTTAGGAGAGGACTTAAAGGCACCATCCTCTTGGATATAAACTGAGATAAGATGTCAGAAAGGTACAATAGGTTGTAAGCACAGTGGAATGCACAGTACTGAACAATTCACCAGAGTCTCTACCTGCTGTGCTGTGTAGATGTACCCTAAGTAGCTGTTGCACTAGCTTGATTAAAACATGCAACTTGCAAAGGGAATGGAAATGCCTGAGTCTTCATTTGCAGCTGACTTGACTGGGAGTTACCTCCCCACCCCTGGAGTGCATTAATACCTTAGATACTCTGATACCTAACATGCTATCCCAAGAGCTCAACAGCATGTAATGTAGTTCCTAGCTATATTTAATTAGTAAAGCAAGTATATTCCTTTTTCCATTCCGTTAATACATTATGATTGAATACTTGTCATCTTACAACACATTTTCCAGCAGTGACTAAAGGTTAATATTGTAACAGGGCAGCAACTGACATGGTAGCCTTTCACATAGCTTGTTAACATTATCACAATTGCTCATGAACAAGAAATTCACTTGGATACAGGACAAAGCAAGGTAAAAAGCTATTACCTTCATTTTAGTAGCTCTTTCAATAAAGCTTTTAACATGAAGGTAAGAAAATCATATTGCTCTTTTCAAATTTCACACTAAGTAATTAAGGCTGTATATCATTTCACATAATTTCAAGCGAATATTAACTAGTATTAAATATTGATTCATTTTCCACAATCACCGGGTTTAATTAAGCGTCTTTTATTAGAAAAAGACACTGTCAGCAAGTATTATCAGTTTTCACAAGGGCTATTTTATTTACTATCTATGAATGTTATTTATTCCAGAGTATTTTCAGAATAGTTTCCAAACTAGAATCTTTCTGTAACTTTCTAGAATTAAATAGCTTTTAAAAAGATCAATCTGGTAAGAACTGAGTCTGTAGGTGGCACTGTGTCTCTTTAGGAGAAAATACAGTGAATGAAATCAAAAGTTAGTCCAATGAATTCTGGTGAAACTTTTGAATTTATGTAAAGGACACACATTTCAAGTAATGTAATTAAACCAAGTCTATGTAATACATACACCCTAAACCTACTCATATAATATATATAGTAAGCATATGCCATAATGTTTCTCCTTGGATAGGAAATAAGAACGTAAATATCAAGAATGCCTTATTCTCTTCAACAGTTTTGCAGAGATTAAGATGTAAGCAATTCAAGAAATTAACTACCTTAACTAACAAACAGCAGTTCAAAAGATGCAAGGGAGAGTAACAAAACAAATCTCGGAGATGAGTTCATACAGGTTTCATTTAGAGAATGAAGTGCCATTCAGCATCTCAGACGTTTTAGCACTTAACTCCAGTATACACGCATCCTTACATGATAACAGCTATTGACTAGCCAAGACAAATAGCAGTTTAACAGTGTTTTTCACTCTCATGATGTCAATGTTATCAGTATTACAAAGTATCTTGTAAGGGAATTCTGAGATTGTATTCACATCATTGCTACTGGAAAGTGCATATCATAAATATATGCACAGATTTCAGGTTGGAGACAAAAACAATGATTCAGTAATTGACTGTTGATCTTGAAAAGGCTATGCATTTGAAATTGTAAAACTGAACATTAACTTACCGTTTAATGATATTTAAATAAAACATTACCACTTTTTTACTGAAAACATTACCATTTTTAATGAACAATAAATAAATTCGATCTACTGTCATTCAGAAAACCCTTTTATGTCTTCACAAGAACAGGCGATACTAAAGAAGCACAACTTTGTTTTACACTCTAAATCTATGAATTGCATTGCAACACAACAAAATAGGAAAGACACAAGTGAATACCCACCCTTATTTTGTCACTGCTCTTCTACACCCTCAAATATAAGGCAGTATAATTGCAATCTTTTATTGCAGCCTCAGACTTCTAAACGTTCACTCTTCTTATCTAAAATTTAAACTATGGTCTTAGTCATAACCAGGATTTATAAATAATGATATATATCTAATCAGAACAAAGCTAAAAATAAACTGTGCATTAAATGAGTGAGCCTCCTTTGCATATAAGAATCCATACATCACTATGTGACAATGTGTATGAGGTCCTCACATTTCCTAAGTTCTATTGTTAGAAAACCTTCGTTTCAGCACTAAATGTTAAAAGATTTTTCTGGATACTGAACTTGTATGCAGATGGACATGGCTTTAAGAGATGGGACTGACTTATAAAAGCAAACATAATATGGAACAGTCATTTGATATGGTAGGTAACAGGTGTTATAAAGTAGAATTAATATTTGTCCAAAAAAAAAAAAAAAAAACAAAAAACCAAAAAACCAAAACCAAACAGTCAAAAACTGATCCACATTTCAAAACAAGTAATAGTTCTATAATACTTTTCCTGTCCCTGTATTTTAAGAGACCTAAGAATGCTCGTATCATAAGAGTTATACTTTCATTATGTAGAACTCAATGCATTTTATAACATTTCACTGAAAAACTTCACAGAAACCATGTCAGTAATAAATTCACTACGTTTTGTAATTTTGAAAATAGGGCAATATCTCTACCATCACACACAGGACAAGCCAAGGCCTAGGAGATTTTAATTCCTATTTTCCTGTAACAAGGCCCTCAGAATGTAAACAATTATTTCTATGTATAAATATAAGTGCATTCATCTTTTCTTCTGTCTTTTCCCCTGTTAGTTCCTCAAAGTATTTGTATGAGGTTTAGATGAAAGAAATATTTCTGCATAACAAAATAGAGAATGGCAATGGATGTGTATAACTTAAATAGTTCAAAGTTCAGCTAGCAACTTAAAAATGTATTTTTTAAGAAGTCAAAAGGAAATCATTTTCTTGATGTCATAAACTCATCACTCAGCAAATGCAAAATTAGACAAATAGAAACAACAGTAGCAGAAGAAAAGGACAGTTAGTCTCAGGGGAAATTAAAGGAGAGGTGCTATTCTCTAGCTGCACAGATCCTCATTAAGGACAATGCGTTTAAGAACACATCTCTGCTGCTTTTTCATTGTCTTTTGCCTTTGGTTCTTTCTGAAGTCCCACTAAGAAGTACACCTACAGGTTTGCCTTTGGGGCCATTCCCTTATTGGTTCCTTTCTTCCCTGAGTAATTGCGCTTTAAAGGCAGCTGTGAATCAAATTCCACCTAGTGCATTTTATTTCCCTGATTTTCCAAATAGCCACCAAAGAAAAGAGCAGAGTAAAAAAGGTAGGACAGTAAGAACCTTCATCATAGCAATGAGAGTAACTGATGGGGCAGGAACAGAGACAGAAACTAGATAAGCTGCTCCAGAAAAGCACTTATTAGATCATTTCCATCTTAGTAAGGTTACATGCTACAATGATTGTTGCAACTGGAAATTCTACAGAGGACCCGCATGCCAAACTAAGGCTTTGGTCTTATCAAGGATGGAGGAGATGACCAGTCAGCCTGATTCTCTTGTTGCCTTGGACAGCATCAGATATCCCTTTCTGTACTTATTGGGCAATATACTAACCTCATGTTTGCATGATAAAGTAAAAACAAAGTTTATTTTCACTATGCAAGCAAAACAGGTAAATACTTAGTGTAGACAGAATCAAAGATTCATGTAAAAAAAAAAAATCAGTTCCAAATTCTAGTACATTTTAGTACTGCTGTATTCCCATCAAGTAGGACAGTTTCTGACTTGCTTAGCAGTTGTTTTAGTTGTGTTTCTTGATGTAGCTTATTGACCAAATGTGTTCTGAGAGCTTTAAATTGAGATTTATTTGTCCTTTTGCTAGTCATGAATCAACTTTCTTTTAGATCAATTAACTAAATCACTTTGGAGGCAGCTCAATGCATTCTTTATGGATGAAAACCTTTGTTCTTTATTGCCTGTAATATCTCTCCACCCCAATAAATACAATTAATAACCTACTTGTTCACTAGTATTTGTAACCTCTAACATTTCACAGCAATTCATTTCTTATGACTTGCTAACAAAAATAGATTTGAGGAAAACATAATATTAATACACACTTACATTCTCCCTTCTGTTCTTTCAGAAGTACTTCGTTTTTACAAAGAACTTCATAATCATATTATTCATGTCACTATAAAACCTCAATGATTTTTTAAAAAACTCTTTTACAAATAATAGGCTAGCACTGCAATATGTACCAGTGATTATTTTTGTACGTAGCATACATTAAAATAAAATAAATTTAAAGTTTCCTTTCAGAAATTCTCAACTAGAAAAACTAAATTACAGTATTTATTACAGGAAAGTATCTGGTTCTAATTTGCTCCTTAGTTCCAGCAGGTCAAGTCCCTCAATATATTACGCTTCCTGTAATAGCACCTATATCCTTCCTTTTGTTAAGTATCATCCTGAGATGATAATTATTCTAGCTGAGAGCCAAGGATTCAATAACAGCTGAGACAAACCAGGGTTTGCCAAGAATTGGACTGTTTTGCTCAGAGAGCATTTGAGTCAATTTATATCTAATGAAACAGGCCAAAGGCTCTCTGGCCATCTAGAAATGGGATCCAGCAGAACCACGATCTGCCCTGTCATGTTAGCTCAGTTTCAAGCTCATATTTGAGCCCAAATCCCTTATTGTACATATTGTGTTGATTTGTACTGGAGTTTGACTCTGGGAGGGAGCCAGCCGTGCTCTGGCAGTGAAGCTGTGGCTGTTAATGAGGCCAGCTCACACTCCTGCTCCATGAGCCACCTGACTGTCAGGGAACTGGAGAGAGCCACAGCCTCCCAAAGCACAGCCCTGTTGCCTCCCCAAGCCCCGAGTGAACCCGTCCCACCACTGCCAGCTTTCCTGCAGGAGGCCGGGTGCTGCACTGCTGTCCTGCTGTTCTGGCAGCAGCTTCGAAGCGGCACTGTGCCTTGGCCTATCACACAGAGACAGGACTTGCAGCCCTGTCACAAATGATATCTGCCGTGTGCATGGGCAGCTCAGCAGGCAAGGAACTGGGGACTGAGTGTACTATGCTGGCTTATCAAGGCTCTTGGCCTCTTTTTGAGGGGTTTGATTTGTGACATATCAGATGTGAAGCCACTGAGGGCCAGAGGTACACAGACAGGTACTCCAGAAAGCCTTGACTCACCCTTTGAACCTCCAGCAAAGCTCCAGCAGCAGGAGAAATGTGTGCAAGGTCTGACTACCATGGCAGCTTGCAGCAGGTGGAGGCACCAGGGCTGCCCTGCTACAAACAGCCCGTTCAGGCTGGTTTCATCTGGCCTCAGAGCACACCAGGGCCATGCAGCCACACTCTGGGAAATGTACTTGAGGAAAGGCAGCGAAGAGTGAGAAGGAAGCGTGGGGAACACTGTTGGGAACAGTCAGGCTACAGAAGGAAAGAACCAGAGCTAGGATTTCCCTACTGCCCATAGAGAGACCACTAGGCAGCAGGCACTTCCCTGCAGAAGCAAGGTGACTGATTTTCCCATAGTAGTAACTGATGAACGAGTTCCCTGTCTGTATAGAGTTTTAGTTTTTTCATGGTATCTTCTCCCCATCTAGTTGAGGGCTGGGGAGGAGAGAGGTAGGGTGACTGGCAGTTGGCCAGCTGCCCACTGCAAAGGTGAATCTGAAAATTCACTATGCTTATTTCATCATGGAGGCTGATAAGAAGTCTACAAGAGTACACACGTGTCCTATGAAGCACAAAACTGCTCCTTATGAGTTCTTTGCAACACCAGGTGAAGTATCATTGACTGTACCAACCACCATGTATAGGAAAAAAACCTGACTCACCCAGTCGCTGACGAGGATCTCTGGCTGGGGAACACTCCTCAAGAAGCAGCCTACAACCATGAGACATTTTCCCCCATGGAGACCAGACCCAGAGTCCACCCTCTTCTGGTCAGGTGGGAATCACAGGCAAGTTGCACCTGTGCTTCCTGGGCCAGCCACCCCCTCACTGGGTGCTTAATCATCAGTTCAGGCTGTGACATAACAGTTCTCCTGCTGACCATGGAACCCTCTGTAACAATGCTAATGGGAGGTGGTGTTGCTCACCTCATCAGCAGTGCATCACAAACAGCCAGACTATTTGCATTTGTTCTGTAAATCTCACTGTTGAAGGCCAGGCAGAAAATGGTAGACTATGTGACAAGCTAGCAAGTATGATTTATTCCATTCCTGCCAAAATGCTGTGCAAACGGGGATCAGCCTGTCAGCCACTGCAGATAAAGGTCTACAGAAATAAGGTAGACCTGGTGCAGTATGAAACAGGAAAACTTCTCTCTGCATATTACAAGGATTGTTTTGCTAGGCAAAGCGTTTGTAAACTGAAATCCACATCATCACTGTCCAAATTCTTTTTTTTTTTTTTAAGTTAAAAGCTTTTCTCATAATCGTTGTTAAGGTTGCATTAAAAACTGAAGTGAACATGGATAGTTATCTCATTGATTTTCTAGAAATAAAACTGTTGTTTCCATTGCAAATGATCATATTCTGAAGGCTGATTAGTAATTCTTTTGTAGAGAATCTTCCAGACTGGAAAAAGTTATTCTAACTCTACATACTTCTAAGTGAAATGAAAATAGAAGCTGATATTTTTGATACAGATCTTTTTATGGGACTTTTTAGATTCCTATAGTTTTTGAAAATAAAATTGCCGTAGCAGATGTAAAATACAGTTAATTTCTTCTAACAACATAATATGCTAAAAATACCAGCAGTACTCAAAGATACTGTTAGGCTTCAAAAAATAAAAAATAAAAATTGCCTGTGTGTTCCTGGGAAGAGCAGATTATAAAACTGTTCTAGGAATAATCTAACTGGACATTAAACCTGCTGTGAACTGAGAGCTGAATGAAAAATTTAATGAGAGGTTTTTCCTACACAATAAATAATAACAATAATAACACTGGTTTTAATATAGGGTAGTGTTGGTAAACCAGCCCAAGCTGGATCTCTCCTTATTGGCTCCACTGAGACATCTACATGAATAAAGAATTATACTTTTTTCAGATATTCTTTGTCATCTGCCTTTCCCAAGGCTATAGGGCCCTGGAGGTTACTTACTTTTCCAGTTAATTAACCTAATTCATCATCCAATTTAAAAACAGAATTTTACACTGTTTTTAACATTCAAAGAATCATTCAAGAAATTGTTCATTGTCTCATTTAACTTGTGCATTTTACTGTTTTACTACTTCTCAGTATTCTGTTTTACGTAAATACTCATACTATGTAAGAAATACTAGATAATAGAAATCAATTTACTAACTTGTGTAGGAACAAAGAAACAAATATTTATGAACTAGTCACCAGACCATATCTGATAAACATAACCCATACTATTTCGTACACAGAATACTACCCAACAGCAATGGAACATTTTATTTTTTTTCTTAATCAATAATCATAAAATCAGTCCATCTAGTGTAACTATCCTACTTACACCTTATCAACAGAAAATTAGTAGGATGATTATGGTTGTTAAATTTCAGTTTGAATTTGCCTGCTTACTTCAGTAGCTTTACTTGAAACTGTATCATCTCTGTTAATTTAAATGAGTTAAAGAATCTTTTCTGCCTTATATTTTATTGTCTTTATTTCATTAAGGGTGTAATCTGAAGCTGACTCTGTACTGCTTAGCTGAACAATACTGTATGAAATACTGAAAAAGAAAACAAAACATTCACCTCTTGCTTCATTGCTTTGTACAAACACTACAGAAAGAAATATCAAAGGTAACATGCGATGGATTTCAAAGTGATCATGCAATTGGAAAGTTCAGTAGTATTCAGTAAACTTTTAAGATGGCTCTGGGGCACCACTGCACAACTGAGATAAAAGAACAGAGATGATTATCTATTCTTCTAAAAGAATACTCTACCTGTCAGAAGGTTTTTGGCCATGATTAGTAATTTGCAGCTTAGATGTCTACTGATAGTGGATAAGGTATTTTTATTTTAAGTGAAACTTTCTTCTCTTGTTTTTCTTGTAGAATTACTTTTTAACTGTAACAAACTTATACCATTGATGGTCTGTACAGTATTTACATCCATTAGTTGCTAATTTGTTTTGCTGAAAAGCTCCATTAAGTAATCATTGACTGACTTCTCTTACCAAATGTTTTTTTCCATATTATTTTATTCTTTCTACATCTTTTCTTTTATTGATTATTTCACCAGAATACATAATGGGGAAGATATCTCACTGCATAGTCTGGACAGTAGTTGAAAACATGAATCTTTTGTGATTAAGAACAATAAGTTGATGTGGCAACGCAGTGGTATTAGAAGCTGTGGTACCACAAGCTGAGTCCTAAGAGAGCTTGCCAGGTTATAGACCTGAGCATGATAAAAGGACGATGTTCTCAGACTCTAGGAGGATTTTCTTCTCTGAAAACCTACCTCCTAGTTTGGCAGTCTTGTGATAGCTGACTGTTGGAAAATTTACCTTTTCACCTGCTTCTAATTGACTGCTTCACACTGAACAGAAGCAGCAGGGAGCTCCCAAAGGAAGCTAAGGCAAGCTGTGCTGTCTGGCTGCTGATGGAGGCTAACGGAGAGCCTCTGTAGGCACCTCTCCTAGAATTTTTAATACTGAGAGGAAATAGTTTTATTTGCAGAAAAACAGTTCTGGGAAGAGAAGCAGAGTTTAATCTTTCTTTAATCTGTGAATCTAATAATTGCTTACAATACGTTTTTCTCTATCAGTGACAACTCTCGAGAGTATGGGTCTCTCACTTAAATTTTATCGAAAGCTGTGTGCAAGGCTGTTCACAGGGATTTCTTTTTTTTATTCAGCTCATTATGACCTAATGATCAAGCCATTACAGCAAAGTGCTAAAAGCAGAAACATACCAATAATAAATATAGCTTGCATCTATGCCAAATCTGGTTATCTCCTGCACTCTGTGTTATTGCTATTGAGAGCAATAATGCGAATCATCTGATTGCAGTCACTAACAAAATCCTCAACATCAAAACTGATGAAGTCAGTGGAAGCTGTGCCAGGATTTTACCTACTGTACTCAGCACAATGTATTTGCATTTTTATGTAATGCAGGATGCACCAGCAGCTTTTTAAGCTTATGTATTTAAAGATAGAGGAAGTCCTTGTTTAGCAAAGCATGTTTGAATTTACAGATGTTTCAGAACAATTCTCTTTTCCCTGACGTGAAAAATATGTTTGCTTTTGCATTTCATAAAGCTATGTAAAAAGTCTGAAAAATGCCGCATACCATGAGCCACACTGGATAGGTTCGTTGTGTCCATGGTGGGCTCATAAGGCTGCATTAGGGAACTAAGCGCAGAATGATTAGATGGAGCTTTTTATTTTTATAAGTATTTATTTATTTTTGTTCAGAAGTAAATGATTTGTTGAATCACATCAACTACAAAATATCAGGTATCTGTGGTTTTACTGTCAGTCACCCACTGTTTTCCTGCTTGGGAAGTCTCTTGACACTGACACTGAGGAATACCACAGAATAATCCATTTCTATATTTAAATCTATAAGCTATATAGTTACATGGCTAGCAATAACTGTTACAAATATTGATTTGATCTTTCTTAGTTCAAGATAGTAATTCCATTTTCTGATTGCAACCTTGCTCAAACATTAAATTAGAAGATGTAGAAATACAACACATTGTAGAAGAGCAATTTTCTATGTTTTTAGGCCTTGTTTTTCATTTGAGAACTATTAGAGTACAACACCTTATTTCTAAGTGGTTGTAAATCAGCAGCTACACAAAAAGCAACATACTTCTCTAATGGAAACAAAAGCAAGAGATGAATATTAAACTCCCTCCAGGTCTGCTTTCTAATCAAATTGAATTTGGACAATGTGTGGCAAAAGTTAGAAAGAGAAGCAAATAAACAAGCGAATATGGATTCAATTTATTGCACAGCCTATGTGACAGTATTACTGAAAACTGCAACTTCCTGGAGTACCTTTGTTTACAAATCCTGTTTCTTTAGACCTACCTGCCTTAGCCTCAAAATCAGCAAGAGCCTTACTGTTGGATATTAAAGATGCTCCTTTAAAAGAAGCAGAAATTAGAATGTCTTTATGCTCTGGGCAACCAAAGTGTCATCGTGATAGGGTTCAGACTGGAGGTACAATAGAGAGCCAATCCTCCACTGATCAATGATCCTACTGTAGGAGGAAGAAGCATCCTTTACAGTGCACCCTCTCTCAAAGAAGTGACTGAATTTTGCTTTCAGTTATTTTTATGTCCTTTGAAATAATTTATTGAAATCCTAACTTGGGATCATGAAATTGAGCAGATTTTTTTCTAGTAGAAATTTGCAAAATTGTATTTTACACTCATGCAATCTTCTTGCTGTCAGTACTGGTGCAACTGTGCTTTGGGTCAATTCTGTTGATGAAATTAGGAAAATACATTATACAGCTGTCTTACAACGCTTTGAATAGTGGGAATTTTGACATTCTTTCATTAGTATAAGCAAATGAGATCAGAGCTACAGATCTGCTATGAAAAGTTTAAAAAAGGCTGACTATTCCTTTCTAATGGCTGAAGAGCCTATACAACCTATTAGCACACACACACATACACACACACATAGAAATAAATAAAATTGCAGTCCTCACTTAAAAACAGCTGATCTGTACATTTTTACTGTGTATTTTAATCCTCTAGTCAAATCTATTTTTTCAATCATGATAAAAGGGAAATTGATGATAATTAAAATACAATTATATTCTCAAAGTAATTTAGATATTTTCTATAGATATTTATATAGATATTCTGGATATTTTCAGACTGTATCTGAGCCTTCTCCTAGTAGAAAAACACATATATGTAATTCTTTACTATGTGAACTCATTAATATGAGCTTGCTTGGTCAGCATCTTCATTGGGGCAGTTCCAAACTACTGATAAACCTTCAAAATCCGTTTGCATGTGGTGCAGTGACCAGTTCATACACACCTCTCATAAATGGATGAAACAGATTAACTGCATGGAATGCCTACAGGATCTACTAAGTAGTCAAGCGTGCAGCTCTTGAATGGCCAAGGAATGGGAGCTAAGGTCCCCACCTTTGTAATGAACACACCCTGTAAGTTTAAACTTCTAAAATTTATTGGCACTATAGTTAATATGTCAGAAGACTTAACTTTTAAGGTCTTTGAATAAAAGATGCTCTTGAAGTGTAGCTCTCAGAAAAGAGCTGTTGCAATAAATATGCAAACATCTTCAACTAATGGTGATACACTGATAGATTTGAAAGTACTTAAGGCAATCAGAAAAAGCATACTAAAGCAAAGATAATATTTCCAGCTAAGTACAATAGACCACATTCACTTGTACCCTTAAATGACAATGAACAATCTCAAAGCTAATTACCCTGCAGCAATGATGTCTTTAATTTTAACAATAATGTGTGACATGCTTGACCTTATAAATAATATTGATGTAATAATTTCAAATATTATTTGAATAGCACAATAGTAATGGCAGCCTAAGTAGACTATGAAATTCTGTTGTTTTACCCAGGTGATGGAAGAACACTAGCAGGAAATACAGCTAACAGTTTATCATCTCCAATGCAGTAAGAAGCACTCCTCCTGCTCACTACTATTTTTTGCTTGCTTCTTTCTCTCATTAGCTATACTCTCTTCTCTGCTTCAACCACGACTGCTTTTTTTCAGGGGCTTTTCTTTTACACAAGTGGTAGAAGTAAAGTGAAATAGACTCAAATACCCAGTCCACCAAAATCTCTGTATACAAACTTCAAATGCATGTAGGTTTTAGTAAGAAATAATAGAGGCTTTCTTAGCCTTTACTCAATTTTTTGTGAATCAGGCTCTAGGGCATCCATACGTCCAAACTTTACATTCTGGAAACAGAAAAGCCACAAGCTGGCTGATAGTTTTCAGCCATAGTAGCCTCTGTATTCACTGAAGAATCTAATTTGACATCTCCTTTCTGATAACAACAGAATGAAATAAAATAAGCAAATGAACACAACATTTATGAGGAGTAAAAAAGTAAAAGCTCTGTATATGTTTGAACATAGAAATACAAAACAGATATGGTGTATTAGATATATTGCATTTTAGAAGATACAGAAGAACAATAGCAATGATAGGCATAAATTTGAAAAGATGTATTTTCATTAGTGCATGGTACATGTTTGCTGTTTGACAAAGTGTAGCAGTGCAGTACTCCACTTTGAGGACACGTGGTAAACGTTTCATTGAATTCAGGGAACTGCACTTAGGAATCATAAAATGATTTCTGAGATAAGATTTTTCATACCTGTAAGGACATAATTTAACATAATGCATTTTCAGATATAGTTTGCAGCATGGTCTACGGTCTCTTTCTTTTGGTTAATGTGGATGGTATGATCTCATTTTAAAACTACCCTGCATGTCTTGACTATAGTGATGTTAACGAGATACTCAGATGTTTCTGAAGAGCATCCTCAGTATTTGTGATCCAGGATCTCGGTATATGGACATTCTACATGGCAATAGCTAAGGTTGATTGGGTTCACCATTTCAGGCTCAGACTGCAAAAATCTGGTTATATTATTTCCATAATATAAGGCATCTGGGTCATGCTTTATGAATAAACAGATAATAGTTCATCTGTGCTTCCAATAATGCAGGTGTTGTTTTTGAGGAACAAATTATAATGTAGAATCCAGAAGAGGGCAACTAAGGACACTGTGGCTAATGGGATACACGTATGTTTATTTCCTCCAGTGATTTTAACTAATACCTAACAGCATGTGACTGTCAAATCCTAGTGAAGACATCAGAATTTATGCTTCGAACAAAGTCAGTACTGCTCTTGCTTAAGTTGCTTGCTGTTTAGGCTACTCTTTCCTGTTACTATTTGTTTGTACAATCCATACTTAAAGAAAACTTTCTGTAAATGGTCACAGCTAAGCTTACTTAACTAAAGTCAGAAGATGAGATAGAAATTTATTTTACTCAAATCACCTTTCATATGATAATATTTGAACACTGTTGATCTTCTCAAGTAAATTGCTTGAGAAGAATTACATTAAAAAGTGCCAAAGGTACTTTAAGTCTTCTCGTGCTTAAAATTTTGCTTTTCAATTAGCATGACAATAGTGTCAGTGTTAATAATCACTAACCAGAATTAAAGAGGACATCCTGAGGCTTTGGGAAAACGAAATGTCTTGATGCATAAGAGTTTCAAACATAGCATACACATATCTAAAAATACAGAAAATAAACAAAAGCAGGAAAAATAACCTGAAATGTACTGGCTTTTCCAAATACTTTTGTCTAGCCCTCTACATTGAGAATCTACTTCTATTTTTTCTTATTCCCAAACTGTTGCCTGTCTTCCCTCTAGTGATCGTTCTTCTTTTTTCCCAGTGACTTGGTAACCAAACTCCTTTTTTCTCCATTCAATCACTGTCTCTTAGCATAAGGTTCATTTTCTCTTTAAGATCTTCACCCTCCGCTAAAAGTTTAATTCGATGTTCAATTACTAGGTATCCTCTGCATGAATATTATCAACAGCCCTTTATTTTTTTTCTTTCCCCCAAACCTATGGTCTTCCCTTTTTTTACTGCTTCTGTTTTTCTTAATTTCTACTATAAAATTTTATGACTATCTTGTATACTAAACTCTCTACATGTTAGTTCACTCATTTGTCAGGTTGCCCATTTCTCAACCCAGCACACAATGTAGTACCTTCAGGAAAAGGAGAGCTCTCGGTGGTTTTGTTTAACAATTTTACCTCATCTACCTAAGAAAACAAGATATGCACATTTATTAGGCTCTGCAAAGTTTGGAAAATTATTCAGAAATGCCAAAGAAATTAGAAAGAAAAAAGATGATAAATGTATCACGTATATTACAGAAATCAGTGGCTACAAGCAGCAAGAGATACAAATTAGTCTCTGAAATGAAGGAAGAAAAGTGGATCTTAATCCACTAACCACCTAACTACACTGGCCAGCCAACACTATGCACCCTCTATCTTGGGTAGCATGTGCTGCTGTTTTCCCAGTGACAGTGCTGGGAAGAAGGTGGATAAAAAATGAGGGTAAAACAATAGGCAAAAAGAGAAAGATGAGAAGGTTTTTGGCACAGGTCACCTAGTGTTTTCTACTGTCTATTGAACTTTCTAAGAGTTAAAAATTATTTCAAGCAAAAAAATATCTGATCAAACAACTGAAATTAATTTTTAAAAAAGTAAAATACAAAAGACTGTGAGCAAAACTTACAAAAAATCCCTGAGTTAAGCCAAATAATTCCCAGCTGTTAACTTCATTGATTTTAGGAGAAGAAAGGTTTTTAATAAGGTGGAAAGAGAGAAGAAAAACATTTCACACAAAAGCAATGGGGAGAGATTAATGAATAGGCATTTTTCCCACCACCATGACTGAATTAACTTGGACTGTGCCTAGCCATTCAACAGACAGAGTGATAAACAAATTACTAGGAATTCCTTCTTCAATTAGTTTTCTTGTTTTAGAGACAAACTTGTTTCGGCTGTTGTAGAACAACTGAGAAATGACGTACATTTTTAAATCAACTCTATATTATTATTGTCCTAACGTTCCTCTCATTTTGGATTGTGCTTCTTGGATGGATTTAAATCCTTTGTAAAATATCTAACTGTACAAGCATACTTCTCCCTGGGGAATGTGCGTCCTATTTTGACAAACAAATGTAAAAACAAGAGACCACCTTATTAACTGGAAATACTAAGAATTGGAGAGGGTCAAGACATTTACTTTTGTTTTCAAAACCCTAACTTTAAAATAAATTCTTTCTGAAATTCAAAATGGAGCTACTAGCAACTTTGACTCTCACATTCCCAATAATGATCATAGATTTTTATCAGTACCAATTCTAGCCTCTTCACAAGTCTGCCTTTAAATTTTCATTCCTATAAAAAAATTAGAGGACATGTAGAAGTACCATCTGAAGGAATACTTAAGACTATTTTGCAAATAGTCAATTTGCAAAAATTCTGTATCTTGGCTAGTGGAAGGCCATGTTCCTATCTGTGTCTAGAAGTACTGTTTCATACTTCAATACCTGCTCTTGGATATCTCTTTTCCCTAAAATTTCAGACAAAACTGTTCCTCATTTAAAGAACTTTGACTGTGATAATGCAACTTGTAACAGTAGATGATACCACCTGTCACATCTATGCAGTACCTCAAATTATTTATATTTATGCAGTATTAGATACATTAGTCTTGACTTCTTCCTGAGTGTCAGTATTGAGAAATACATTTTGTAAATATATTTTCTCAGTATATTTTTTTCAAGCAACTCGTTTTTGATAGAGAGCTGGAGCACTGAAACATTTAAGTCTCGGCTGAAACTGAGACAGCTGGAAGCTGGAAAAGAAACTGCCAGTCTTGTGGAATCCTTGTTCAAATCTAGTCATGCAACTTGGTGACGCTGCATAGCTAAAATGCTTTACCTGAGAGATGATGTGTTGCCTGTGCCAGCTTAGGAGAAGTTGAGGCTTCTGCTGAGAGCATGTACAGAATGTCATACATTGGTATGAAAGAGAAGTATGGAAAGACTTTGTATGGAAGAGATATTGGAAAACTGAAACTTATCCAAAGGACATAAATAAAATACTGTTAAGGAAGGAACATGAGATTGTATAAACACAAGGCCTAATCATATATGGATTTCCAAAAATTGCTATCTTTCTCCAGGATATAAACCTTTTACAGTCTTCTGTTTTTCCTGCTAATCACAATGTCGTGTGTTCACAATCAAGCTGTGTACCAAGATGTGTTATCACATGAATTCCCAGGCTGTGTACCATAGATTTCAACAATGAACATTTCAGCTTTCGATTACATAAACATACAGAAGAGAGAGTACCCTTGGGACCTGTGAGCTGCAGACAACTTGTAAGTTGTCTTCTTTTTAATCTGTTCAATATGTGTCATGTTAATGTTATTTCATTAAAGTGTGTTGAAATCTCATGTGGTACAAAGTCAATATGTACTTTAGAGAATATGTAAATTATAGCATTACAGCTGTAGTCATTCTCAGTGGAACGTTGTATCTAAAAACTTCCTAAAAACTGAAAAGCTACAGAGCAGGGGAGTTAATTACTCACAATTTATGACATGTAAATATTCCAAAATTAAATAGGAAATCAGAGTTTGCAAGCACAAATGAAAACAGATCAACATGAAAAAAATGTAATACTTCTGGAGATTACATAACAAGTAAAACTTGCATGCCCGTGTTTATCAAATTTTCTTGTATCCCTTGTACTTCAAAACAATTGCTACAGAAATTAAAAAGAAATTATATAGGATCCAAAACAAGAAAAAAAAACTACTTCATTGCACTTAAGAGATCTTTTGATTTTCTCATTGTATATGTATTTTTGGTGGTATGGACTTGTTTCACATGGTCACTGTAAGTCTAATCTTGAAAAAAAAAAAAGAAAAAAAAAAGTAGTTTCCTCATTTATGATCTTTTGTCTGTGTTTTTCTCTACACAGATAAAGTAAATCTTCATAAAAAAAGCTAATCAAAACAGATTTTCAGATTATTTTTTTAAAGGATTGCCAGACCTATATGAAAACATTAATTAAAGAATAACTAAGCATAAGTTACATATTGGACTTAAGGTCTTTGAAGTCCATATTAAAGTGTTTGGGCATTATATAAACTTTAATTCAAAAATAACAGCTTAGCTTTAGGCAGAAATGTCACTTTGTCTTGAGTGAATAGGAATTTATTTCTGTAAAAAATGAAAGTAAACACTGTTTATGAAAGTAAACACTGAAGCAGTCAATTTATTTTATTTATCATGTTGCTTCCTTACAATAATGAAATTGGAAAAAAAAGAAAAGAAAAAGGGAAACAGTTATGTTTAATTATCTAAACTTGAACCAAAATTTCATGTTATTCGGTCTTACTTCCTGTGCTTATTTTTTTTAAGCTATTGGCATTTTACCTGGAATTACTGAACGAATAGCACTGTTCCATTTTTTTAAATTTCATAATAGCATTTTTAGTTAACAGTGTTGTATAGCAGACAGTAAACAAGTAAGGAAACCTCTGAAGCTACAATAAAAGCAAAAGATTTCAACTGAATGGAATTCAGAAGCTCTGTTTTGGGAAGATGATTTCTCTTGAATTCCTGATCCTGCATCTTACCTGCATCTTATCAGCATTCAAGCATTCAACTCATTCCAAAACACATTTCAATACATAAAAATCATTTCATGCACACACATCCAAAAATATTTGAGCATTTTGAAGAAGCATGTGACTCCAATTACTTGTGAATTGTGAACTTCTAGGGAAATTCAAATGTTTAGCATAACCTTCACATCTGAATCCAGATTTTATAATTAAAAAAGAGAATGAAAAAAGGTTCTTTTTTGTAAACAAAATGTTATCCATATTGATTCTTTTGTTCTCAGAGTATTACAGAAACTAATCAGGTATGAAATGTTGTCAGTCTTGGGTTATCAAGGCAGGAATTAATTTTGTTTCCCCAAAACTACTGTTTCAGGAAGAGGTTGCATTTGCGTCTACCAACATTGTTTACTGTTAGTTATACCCCCTAGTTCACAAAATAAACTCTTGTGAGTACTATTTGCCCTTTCAGATAATGGCAATTTGTGTTTTCTACATACTACAAGAAGTTTATTTTAGTAGATTCATAATTCTACCTATAACGTAGATATATGAAAGAAAATGCATTACTGCCTTAATCTATTTTTGTTCTTGGGAAGGAAACAGAATTGTATACTGAACCATAAAAAGCACAAAATGATTTAACTAATCTGTGACAAATTCTGCAAAATTAAAAAAGAATTTGTAGGGCAATAGGTACCAAACAAAAGGGGAGCTAGGAAAACATATTAAACCAAATAGTTTTTATGGTTCTTCATTACTGATAATCTTGCTTTGCAACATAGCATCATCACTAAGGAGATTAGCACTCACAACTCTAATGCAGATAATTTTGTCAAGGTCATTAGATGTTTAGTAAAGCTGTAAAAGAATTGCACCTGGATGACTTTCTAATGCTTTGTATATCAGGAAATGCGAAACATCGTGCAGATTGGTTACAGATTATTTTAGGGGATTAGTTACAGTGCTTGCAGATGCATTTGCTAGGGGTAAAACTAGGCGGACAACAGGTTCAGCATCATCTGTTATAAATTCTAATTTTGTACCAGGAGCAGGCCTATCAATTTGTGTCTAATTATATTTTTCCATGTGAGATATAAAATACCTCAGGGTTTCCATAATAAAGGCTCATTAATGTGGATGAGAAATAATTCTGGAACTCTTTCTGCCAGGGCTAATGTTAATACAGATTCTAATTGCTCTTACAGGATATTAAAATACAGATTTTTTTTTTATTTTTTATAATCAGTTATAGTCTAATCATTAAATTGAGCCATTTTTGTAACTGTACAGTTTCAAGTATTGCATCTTACACTGGTGGGTGGTTGCATCACCACCAGTCATGTTGCACCAAAGGTTTAAAGGCATAAAGGCATAAAAGACATTGTAATCGAAGATATACAGGAGTCAACTCTTGGCAATTCCTTGTAATTCTCTTTCGTACTTTAACGTATGTTCTCTCTGCTTAGCTAACTACGTTTTATAAAATGCGATTATAAAAATAAAGCAATCAAAATAAATAACGAATAGAAAAAGAATTAGCATCACATAATAATTTAAAGAAAGTCAAGACTTTTCTCCAAAATAAATCTCTCCAAAAAACTTTTTCTTTAAGAACTTGAATTGCTAATCTTTGATCTCAGGAATATAACTCTTCTGAATCTAGTCTGATCAGGTCTAAGCTGGATAAAAACAAGAGCACAATAGACTGATACTACTTGGCATCAGGGGCACGTAACTTAGCATCTCTGTTCTTTTGTTTTCTGTGTTTTACAGATGAAGAAAAAACATTGTTTTTACCCATAGCAAAAAAGAAAAAATTCTCTGTTGACAAATTCTGAAAATACCATTGTATTTCAACAACTTTTTTGAAATAGCATTCAAGTAAATATTTTTTTTTTTACCGAAAAAGAAAAATATTCATGGACTCTGTAGTGATGGAAGAGACACTTTTATGCACACCTTGTCAAACTGCAAAGTACCACTAGCCTCAGGGCTGCTATCATTTGAATAGATGACAGGTGCATTTGTCACAGGATATATAGTATATAGCCACATAGATAAATAAAATATATGATGGGCAAAAGAGCCTTCATGTTTTAAGTTTTGTCAGGAGAAGAGGGAAAAGACAAAAATGAAAGGTTCTCACTTGGTATTCTAAAACACTAGCAGATTGAAAAATAAAGCTGATTTGAAGAAGCAATTCTTGTGGTAGAACTGACAGCTCCTTTATAAAAGAGAGCTGAGCTAACAATAAACTGATAAATAGATTCATAAAACCAGTATGTGTGTTCAGTAAAGTGAAGAAAGGACTTACAAAGGTAGCAAAGTTTTGATACTGCAGATAAGAAGAAGCAGCAGAGAAATATAAGAATGTTCTGTATGTGCTTAGTGCTTAGGCCCCATCTTAGTGCTTAGTGCTTAGGCCCCATCTGGAGTACTGTGTCCAGGTGTGGAGCCCTCAGTACAAGAAAGACATTGAGATTTTGGAAAGGGTCCAGAGGAGGGCGACTAAGATGATCAGGGGGCTGGAGCACCTCCCCTATGAGGACAGGCTGAGGGAGTTGGGCTTGTTCAGCCTGGAGAAGAGAAGGCTGCGGGGTGACCTCATTGCAGCCTATCAATACCTGAAGGGAACCTACACCCACGAGGGGAGTAAACTCTTCAAAAGGGCTGACAACAGCAGGACTAGGGGAAATGGATCGAAGTTGAAGGAGGGAAGATTTAGGTTGGATGTTAGGGGGAAGTTCTATACAAGGAGAGTGGTTAGGCCCTGGAACGGGCTGCCCAGGGAGGTTGTGGATGCCCCGTCCTTGGATGTGTTTAAGGCCAGGTTGGACGGGGTCCTGGGCAACCTGATCTGAATGTGTGTGTTTGGTGGCCCTGCTAGGCAGGGGGGTTGGAACTACATGATCCTTGAGGTCCCTTCCAGCCCGGGTGATTCTGTGATTCTGTGTGATTCTGTTCTGAGTTTAGTCATGAGGAATACATGAAAATATTTTAAAATCAAGGGTTCCACTTAAAAAACTGTTGTCAAAGTACTTTCCTTATTTTGATGGGTATATTAAAATATTCCAAGAATGGCATTAATGAAAAATTAATAGGGAAAAACTCTGCTAGCATTTTTTTTTCAAATTGAATGTATCTTCTCACAGGTAAAATGGTAGAACACGAATCTGAGAATAAATGTGATTAGTGTCCAGTCAACATTAAATAGATCAGTAAGATATACAACAAACGTTTGTTAAGAAAAAACTTACCAGCTATTTCAGAAACCAGAATTAGCAAACACTAGCCTTTCTATTCAGTAGAAATACGCTTTAAGATCTAATAAGCACCCTTTGGTAGAAAGACTCTTTTAGTGACGGCATAAACCATACCACTAAAATTTTTTTTAGAGATAATACTGTTGAGTTTTTTTCCTTAAGGACAAAACTTCCTAGTAGTGGTAGTAGTGCTTTATTTGCTTTATTGCAAATAGAAAGTTTCATCATATTTATAAATTTACCTTAGATTTCTAATGAATAATCTTTGAAGATACTAAGAGAGAGAAAGGAGGATTTATATGAACATTCAGTGGAAAAGAAGGCGTTCTTAAAACCTATATCAAATATTTACAAGCTTCATTTTATCATAATTATTTTTATTATCATTTTATTATATTTTTAGGAGTGCACTCTTTCCTTTCTCCTTTCTAAATCTTATACTACTGAAAAAAAACCAAAACCCAACAAGTTATGTAAATTTTATTGTATCTATTTTTTATGAATTTCCCTGGTTGTTCACTTAAAATACTTCACAAACTTAATAGTAACACTATTTAGATGAATCAAAAACCTTACAATTCCATGGCTTTTGCTACATGTTTAGTGATAAAGTTGTATTTGGAAGTTGTACATAGAGGCTTCCTTCAGTTTCACATATTCCCACTCTATTTCTCATCTCTTGCTCCTCCCCAGGTACGTATACCTACATCTGCCTTGTCCTCACATGTTGCATCCACCACCATGCTTTACTGCTTTCTTGTCCCTGGCATTTTCTTCAGAATCTTTTCTGAGTGTGCTGGATCTTCCCTTTCAATTTGTTTAGCTGTCATCACATCACCATGCCTGACTGCTCTGCTGAATTCTTACAGAATTCTGAGGTCAAATAATAACCAGGTTAGCTAACGTTCAGACTGTTCAGAGGCTGATTGGTCCAAGTTAATAGATACATAAAATACATGAAAAAGAAAAAGAGAAAATGAGAAGGGAGAAAAGAAGAAATAGAAAAAAAAGAAAAAAGAAAATGTTTATAGTACAATTTTTTGTCAGATTTCAGGATCCTCCCCAGGATTTCTCTTAATCATTTTCTTATAAATAAGAAAACGTTTTCTGAGATGCTTCCACAAAAAGTAGCAGCAGCTTGCATTTTCAAGTTGAAGTACTAACACTGTACACACACACACACACACACATATATAAAAGATTCTGATGACAACATATAATGATTCATGAGGGAAACCTAACTTCAGCAGCATACAAACTTCAATCATATAAAAATATACAACTGCAGAGAAAAAAGATCTGCAGATCTTTGTAAAAATATTCAGATTAAAAGAGGGCAAGCTGTGAGGGAGAATTATAATTTTATTGTGGACATTTTCTATAATTGCTTTAATAAGATCCAACAGTGAAACCACAACTGTAGTGAAATCTGAAATATTGGACGTGAAACTTCCCCCTGTAATAGCAAAGGCTTTTGTACAGCAAACCCTCTCCTTTCTCTTTCATATATGAATGAGAAACTGGCTTAGTGAACCTAAAATGGTGAAAATTAAAAAGACATTATTTGGATTTGTTTTGCCCTAACATTTTATGTTTCTGTAAATATATAAAGTATCATTTCCAATATTTAGAAAAAGCAGGGGTAATAGATTAAGATAAATTAAATTACAAATATTAAATGTTCTTCTCTGCAGAATGAAAACAATCTCTGCATTTTCCTTAAAAATTTTGATTTTATCTCTTTGTTTGGTAATTTTCAAATGGCTTCGCACCTTTTTTCTGTCATCCTAAAGATTCTGAAAACCAAATTACTAATGATTTTTTTCAGACAACCTCACAAAATAAATGCATGAGAAGTAGTCATTAAGTTTCCGTCCTTTCCAAATACACAACTTGTTGTGCAGTGTGGAGAATAGGTTTATGCACTGAATCAATAGCAAACATCCCATAATGAGAAAAAAAATGTTAAAGAAGAAATAATTTATAATAAATGTCTCAGTTCTACAAAGACACTTGGCACTGTGACATTTCTGTTGAACTCAAGACTCACAGACTACTTAAAGCCTGTTGGTATAATGACCAAGTACTTCTTCGGAAGCTATTTTGAGAGAATTTTTTTGGCTGGACATCATCTTTCAATCAGTGGATAATTCTTTCTTTCATTCTTTCTTTTTCTTTCTTTATGTTTTCCTCTGATTTAGGCTAAATTTAGAGTTATTAAAAAAATCCACAGCAACTAACAATAAAAAGCCCAAATCCACCAACAAGCTACAACTGATTTACCAGTATGCTACATACAGAATGACAGATTTGAGTAGTATGCTTGTTTTTTTTTAAAAGAACGTTTATATCACATTTTTTCTTATGATCTCTTTAATCTCTATAAACAGATTATGAAATAAACAGAAAACCAGAAACCAGTACAGTCAAATTAAAATGTCCTGTCATAAAATACTCACACAAAATTTTCCAACACTAGTGTGGTACTTTTCGTCATGCATTTGCCACATGTCCATGTTAATTATGAAAAGCTGGAGTTAGTAGCTTTCTTTCCTCTCAAAAAAAAAAAAAAAAAAAAAAAAAAAAAAGCAAAACCAACAAAAAACCCAACAAACAGTGCATGAAATAGCAGACATGAGCCGCAAGTTACAGATTTGTAAACCTTCTAGGTAAAGTCTTTAATAGGATAGACATGGGAATACAATGTTTATACTTAATATTTTAAGGAAATTAAGCTGAGTACTAGAATTGTATGAACTGTAACAGATTTTATACTACAAGAAAGGTAAATAATGAGGCAAAGAGTCCTTTCTTATTGCCTATGTCAATATATTTATGCAATTGTCATCTGGTTGATTATATATATCAAATCATTTAACAGCTGTCCTACAAACCAGTAGTATGCAGCGAAGTCTAAACACTTTCATAACCCCTTCATAAGAAGATACTGGGCTAGATGTGAAACACTGAACACCAGTCTGAAATATACTCTATACAGAATGAATATTGTTTTTTAGAAACAATTCTTTTCCTTAATATTTTCACTTCAATTTAAAAACATAGCCAAATGGAAGTAACTTAGATTTATGCATATGCTTAACTACAAGCATTTTAGATTTTCTTTTAGTAGTTTTGTGATTGCTCAATGCATGAAGATAAGAGGGTGGTTCAGCTCTTAGATTGTTTTTAAATAAAAATCTATGGTTAGCTTGAAGATACTTTTAGATTCTTATGACCAGAAAATATGCTGAATTAGCGTTTTAGAATTAGCATATTAGAATTAGCATATTAGAATTAGCAGTGAAAGTTTTATCTCAAGTCAATAGAAAACTATCTGTACCACGATTTAAGACAAAAGGATTGAAAACTTTTTATCACATAGTTAGGTATCTACATAAGCCATGTAACCATGGAAAATGTTTGGAAACCAAGATTATGTTTGCTCAGATTTTATTTTGAAACAATTTAATTTTTCTCTTTCCGAAGTCTTCAATTAATCAATTAGTACAGATAGTAGGCACAAGCCACTACTGCTCCTCTTAACACATTTGGAGTCATAAGGTGATGCCTGTTAATAATACAAATTTTGTTTGGTGATTAGATTAGAAACATGAAGGACATAAAGTGAATCATTTATAGTTTCTTAATTCTCTGTGATTGATTCAGGTCATGTTTTCTGTTATATCACATCTGATTGCCAAATTGTCAGCTCTAATGCAAATCTCATTTTAAATCTCCCCTGCAGCCCAATTACAAAATTACTTTTTGACAAAGTTCCTACACTGTAGAATTATCATGTCATTATAAGATGAAGACCTGAAGTTTAAACTTGTTTTGTTATGTAAAAATACTAAAGGCTACTTTTTGAGGTACAAATAAAAATCATAAAAAATTCATAGACAAGCCCACCATGACCAGAATTTAAAGAAGCCTGCAAAGTCATGCAGTGAATGAAAAAGACAGAAACTTCAATAATCTTCCAAAGACTGGTATTACTGAAGCAGTATATATACAACTAACAGAGAACACTGCTGCAACTTTTGGGATACTGGATGTAGCCTTCAATTTTATGATAAAAATTTAGTGTTTCCATTCTCTGAAGAGAACCAAATAAGGATTAAGATTTCTTTCTATATGTAAAATCCCTTGTCTTGATACAGTTTTATAATGGCAAAGGTAAAATAAAAGGGTCTTTCAATCAAGTATTGCTGCTGATAACTTCTAGAGATCATGTGTTTTGCTGCAAATCTCACAAGTCTCAATAAGGCTTCTGTTAAGGTATTTCTTACTTTTCCTCATATTTGGAGCTGAGCGTGTTTCTGTGAGGGCAGAGAACAACCCAACCTATGCTGTCAGCTTGCCACCCCCCCTGCGTCCCTGCAGCTTCTCATCTGTCTATGCTCCCTTGCATGTAGCAGCAGTTTGTGAACACCAATGCGCTGCATGACAATACAGAATGAATGTACCATCCATTATGTGTAAACATCCATTATTCAGGATGATGCTTCAGAAACAATTTAGCTATTAGCTTTTCTTATCATTAATATATAGTGCTTCCCCTAGCCCTATCACAGCTGGTCTTCCATACATCTACCTACGCCTACACAACACACTTATTTAGTGTATGTGACTGTCAAACACCAGTTGACAGTAGGATGGCACATATTTAACAGTGCACTCTGCAAACCCTACACTTTCCCATAGATACCACTGTATTTACACAGCTTCCTTAATATATCAGGGGAATTCTGTTTCTTTACAATCAGCAGCCACATCAAGAACATCAGTAATGTAGAGCATTCATTCTATTGCAAGAACCAGTGAACGGACAATGCAAACCAAAGTGGGATGCCATTTTAAAATCACACTGTTATCAAATGCTCAAGGATTTCTTGTCTTTAGATCTAATAAAAAAATGAGTTATCTAATGAAGAACAAAATTGATGTATACTTCCAAAATCTTCGAAATACTAGAAAGAAATTAATCACATTTTTTTTCTCTCTATTGTTATAACAATGATAAAGGATAAGCTCCTTGAAAAATGTTGCTGAATCATCCAGTAAGGTGTTTGCTTTATATTAGGTCTCATCCATAGATATGCTGACCTTCAGGGTATTCCTGACTGGCCCAGTTATCAAAATCTGGTTTTTTTCTGGCACAAATTTTACTCTTCCAAAACTGCAACTTGTTCATATGTAGAAAAGGTTGCCAGTAATTGTGCCTGTTGATAAACTGTCATTTTTTCTTCATGTAACTCAGATGAATGTACCATTAAATCATCAAGTAACCCATTCTCTCTGTCATAATCACACTGATAGTTTAAAATGTGGGCAAACTGTAACTGCATTCACTATTCTGAAAGTTGATAATTCAGGAGAGTTAAGCTCCTTTATCATTTACACAACTGACTAAAAAGGAACTAAAAATAAAAATTAATACACACTGTTTATCATCTGATACACAATTTTTTCTCTGAAAAGCTTTTCTAATTGCCTCCTGTAAGGAATGCAATGTTTGAGAGGATGACAGTCACTTAATCAAGACTCTACAGAAATGGTTGTGTAGATGACCACACAGGTACTCTACGATGGCACAATTTTGCAGTTACAGTGGAGAATGACTCAAAGTTAGAGCATTTACAAACTTCCAAGTTTTTAGTACTTCAGCAGCTGTATTAAAATTGGAAGAATCACTCATGCTTTTAACTGTAGCTACATATTCCCTCTTTACCACTGCACTCACAGGGTCTTTGTGAAGAAATATTGATTGTAAACTGCTCTAGGGTGTATTATTGCCTGAAGGCTAAGCAATCTCAAATTCATTTGGTTCCACTTATTAGGTGAGCCAAACATGACTTTTCCAGTATGATTTTTCTCAAGGGAATGGATAAAGAGCTGAATGTGTAACAGCATCCTACAGCTTGAAAGAACTCAGGCATGTTAATTTTATCAGAAGTAGTGTTCCTGACATTTCTGTAATTACTGTAACTTGGTCTTTAGTTTTAATTTTGACTACTGTGGAACTCAAAAGCCACTGTCAGACAAGATAGGCAAAGGTTCCAGGAAAGACTCCACCTGACACATGACATTTTGATTCTGTACATCTCCCAGAGGAGTTCCTCCTACTCAGGTGGGAAAACCATGATCTATGGGGTAATTACTTCATTCATGCTAGCTCTAAACAAGTTAAAAGGAATGAATAGCAAAGTACAATGGATCAAAGTTGCCAACTGGAGGCTTCACTGCTTTGGCTTCATCAGCAAAAGCAAGCAGCATCACAGCACAAGAGCTAACTGAAATAAATTTAGAATCAACAAGAAAGCATTTAAATTACACTGAAATGAATTAAAATCATGATTCTACAAATACAAGATTATTACCTAAAAATTACAGAGAATTTTACACTACAGGAAATGTATTATAATACTTTAACAACCTAGATGGATGTATTAATTGCATGGAAACAATAGGCAGTATACTTGCCACATGTGAAAAGATGTATTTATACGTACAAGTTTAATGGCTGTGTTTTGGTAATCTATACATACTTTAAATTATACAAAGTGAATATCATTTGCCATTGCTTATTATCACTACCACATTGTCAGTTGCAGACAATTCTTTCAAATTTATATTTACAACCACTTTTAATTGTGAGACAAATTAAGAAGATTTTCAGAGCATTAAGCCTGCAATTGTTTCCTTTTTTTCTGCATAGTAACAGATGGGTAAATATCTCTTGGGATCAGAGAATCAAGAAATCTTTACTTGAAAAGCAATTTTAACTCTCATTGTAATCAATATTTTTTATTATATACTTAAAAAGTAGTTAAATAGGAAAGCAAAAGATGTTAATGTACAAAGATGTATGCAAATTGAATTAAATATTCAATTAGGTTAAATGGTCAGTTGAACTTATTTTTAATTCATGTCAGTGCAATCCTTAAGGAAAGAATAAAACTCCTATTAAAAATTGTAACTCTCATATTTCAGTCCTTAGCTTTTAGATATTGGTAGGTTTTATGGACTCCCCAACATTTTCCTGAAGAGGTAAGGGGGAAAAGTACAATATTCCAAACTTAATAGGGAACCATAATCATCAGTTTCTATAATTCACTCATATGATCATGCCTAAACAATTTCATGACAACGTGGATTATTCTTGCTGACTGATTGATGAATTCAACTTTTTGAACTTCAGTGCTGATGCATGCATGTTTGAATAGGAATGATTGCTTCTTTGTCTTTTCTTTCTCATTCCAGAATTATCCACCATGATAAGCTTCCTGGATGTAATTTTAAACAATTTTGAACAAATCTGAGCTGTCTTGACATTTTACTTTATCCAGAAACAAATCTTTTTATGTTAGTAACAGTGATTATTCTGACTGGGGCAAAATTAATTTTCCACAGCTTGAAATCACCTCAAAAAGGCTGACTTTCTAGATGAAATCTTACTTTTTAAATAGAAGAAATGCATATTTTTGTTTTCATTATATCCCAGGTGTGATTTTTGTTTTATCTGAATCATTTTCCCAAGCTTAGCAAAATTCCTTTCCACATGAATAAGGTTAATATATACTATGAGGCAGAAGTTATTTTAAGAACAGCTGGATATATTTCATTTCTCTGCTCTCTTGAAAAGCTAAAATGATGGAACAGATAATTACTCTAATGGGAAATGTCATTCTGTGAAGAAAACAGGCAATACTTTGTTTTGCCTCAAAAAAACGTTGAAGGTAAGCTGAGAGACTTCTCAAAGAAGCATTCTGTTCTGAGAATTTTCCCCCTAACCTGGGACAAAGGCCAAGACATTCCTGAGATGTAGCTGGTTCAATTTCAACATTCACTAAATGTGACTTAGGCTTTGGACCTAGCCTCCCTGCCTTTAAAACAATGCCATGAGAAGTACTATAGAAAAACTGTACAGACAAATAACATAAAAAGTTGACTGAAATGGGATGGACTCCAGCAAAGTGAAGAGCTTCCTCCCTTTTCTTTGATAAAAAAGCTGTAAATCCATCTGCCATATTCTGACGTGTAGTGAATTACTGTTCCTATCTTGGAGTACAAGCAGCATTTTATATGAGCTTTGACCATTTCACTTCCAGCATGTTGCTAAAGAAATTCACCTAGCTATTCAGATCACATTTTAAGCCGATATTCTCAAAATAAATAATATTCTCTCAATTTAAAAATTATATATTTTAATAATATATTTCATCTATTCTTATTTCTAAATAGAAAAAACATGCTTTTTTCCATTGAAAATACATTTAAAAACTTTACCTTTCTAAGCTTGAGTAAAGAAACATGGAAGACTATTTACAGTTAGGCTCATTTTTGTCTTTTCAGTCTTAGAAAGGTTGCCTATGAACCATAATGTATATATGTGAAATACATTAAAAAATGATAACCTTAGATAAGTTCATTTTACAAGAAATAAATTATTTAAACACATAGTCCTGCCTTCTTGTTGTTGCATTCAGGTAATTGTTAGCTCAAAATGCAAATACACTTCTGCAATGGCAAACAACAGATTCTCAATAGATGTAAGAACAATCTACATAAGAAAGATTTGTGATAAAATTACAGCAGGATATGTAATGCTTTAGAAGCCTATCTTAGCTGGGCACATTTGCAGTAATACAGATTTCTATAACAAATGATAAATAGCCCATATTCTTTATTTAAGAGGTTACATTGATTTTTGAAACAGTTGTAGTCAAGTAGCAATATTAAGAGTGCATGCATCTTAATTACAACCAACTCAAATGTGCAATGCTTTTTAATGATGGTAAATAAATCAATCAGTATGAATTAACAATGGTAGAGGCTCAGAACCAGAAATGCTGTACCTGACTCTTTCAGACTATAGCTCTGACTACATTTTGCTAGAACGTAGTGTCTATTAACTGGAAGTTACATACTATTCTGATAACATACCCCCAAAAGTATAATGCTATTTATTGCTAGGATTAGATTTCCACTCTTTTTTTAGAGTAAGTTTTGACAAAACTTAACTTAATTTCCCAATTCAATTGAAGTTAAAATTGTTATTTGTCTCAATGCTGTGTGATCTGTTGAGAACAGGAAGGGTAATGTTTTAAATATGGATTAGATGTTGTGGGAGAATATTGGGCTTGCAAGTGCAAGTACAGCCAGTACCATTAAGACAGGACAGGCAAGCTTTATTCACTGTGATCATAGGAAGAACAGCCACTTACACTGCTTCACAGTAATGAGAGATGGAAGGAAAATAATTCTAGTGATAACAAAGCCAGGTACACATTCTTGGGACTCCAGACAATTACTTATGTTAATAAGGCCAAAGTAGCCATGCCTGGGAGAGCTGAACTGCTTGCAACTCACAGCTCATTTAGAGCCACAAGTAACAAAATGGAGCGCTGGCTCTTGGCAGCATTAAAACACCCAACTAAAAATAGCACTTTTTGTGTAATCCTGCATGGCATTTGTATCATCTGCACATACACACTCTTCCCACCAGCAGTGCATGAGGGCTGGCTGCCTGCTCCCCAGCCCAAGGGAGCCCCCAGGAGCCAGGCCTGGTGCCAAGCCTGCTATGCGATAGCAGGGCCACAGCCGACATCTTGCAGCAACCGCAGGGCTGGCGAAGGGCACTGGGGATGGCTGGGACTCAAAGCCATGGGTTGAGGGAAGTACTGCTCAGGGCCATGGAGATCGGTGAGTGCTCTCAAGGCTCTGATGTTTTCTGTATTGACAGCATATTGACAGTTGTTATCATAACCTGACCGTTTATGTGTAAATATCCTGTCAAATAAGAATAATCTAATTTACTTAAGTATTCAGCTTGATTGTTATGGCGCAATTTGAAGCCACAGGTCGAACAGGCTGTCTGGACAGACTCAGGGAATGCTGATGCATGCCAGCAATTTTGTACTGTCACTCTATTTACTCTCTGTTTTGTTTGTGGGTGTTAGTCTACAAGTTGTCAGTGCAGTGTGCATGTCTGTTCACACCTGAGCTCCTTTTAGAGCAAACCAGCTAGTGCCCGGGGGAGACAGCCAGCCACAGACACACATGCCATGCTGACTGAGCAATGGGTGACGTATACAGCACAGCATTTCAGAAAGTGACTCCCTGTCTGCATTTAAAAATGAATGTACGTTAACAGAAACATATGCTTTACTGTATACTGTGATTTCATCATCTGTAACATTCTCAGGTGTTCTCTTGCATCACTTCTATTTTTCATTAATCATTTTTATTTGGAAAAAAAAAGCATTGGCACAGTTGTATTTCCTTCATCAGATAAATTTCTCAGCTAGATTGCAGAAATCAGCTGCCAGCTGGCAAACTGAGAAATGTACTGCAAGCCAGGCTGAATTATAAATAGATTTGATTTTGAATCCACTTAGGCTTCTTTAAAATAACGGAATTGAAACACCAAAAACTGCCAAGATATACGTCATAAGATACTGCTATAAACCTGCTCTCATTTTTGCTATGTTTTCAGTACACTGAAATTAACCTTAAATTCATTCCAATATAAATTCCTTGAGACTTAAATGCATGATTCTTTTGAGGCAGCTGCAATCCGACAGCCTTTAAAATAACTATTCTAAACAGAATTAGATATAAAAGAAAAATGTTGCAAATGAAAACCGTAATTAACTAACTAATAGGTAAATTGCACCTTATTTTCATATTTTTTTTCCCTCTGTTTTCATAGAAATGTACTTATCAGCACAATAGCTACTGATACAACCTCCATTTCCTGTTGTTTTACAGATCAGAAGTGTATGAAGTACCGAAATGTGGGGGGAAAACATCATCAGTTTTTAAAAGTAAAGGAAGTTTAAATTCTCAACTAAAACACAGAAATATAAATACTGAGATAAGAGAAAAAACTTCAAATATTTGAGCTTGATAAAATACAAGGATTCAATTGTAGACCGTCTAGACTCTAGCTGGTATAAGCAAAAGTTTCCACAAGTAACCTTAGATTGAACCTAAGATAAGCTGTACTCAAAGAAAAAAAAATGGAAAAATAAATTTAATGGGATTAGAACAGACTCTTGGAACAAAGAATAGCTGACTTTCTCCATTATACAGATTCTAAAGATTCCAAAACCTTTAAGGTTGTCTGGTCACAAGACAGGAGGAATCTTTTTAAGATGAGGCAGAATTCTACTTTTCTTTAAACAACTTTGTATGCCTTCAAATAAACATCTTTTCTGAGACAGACTTGTCATGCTGATAAAATCCCCTAGGTTATTAATTATATAGAAATTTATACTCATGATAGTCCAACACCAAGGCATTATGATTGTAGAAGCTTTTCCTAGCTTTAAGAATAGTGCATCTGCACATCACCTTGCTATATGAAACTACACATTGCATCAACATTGCCATGAGAATTACAAATGCTTTTTTTTTTCAGGAAGAGAGACACTGAGTTCATTGATCACAAAACTAAATTTGAAAATTTTATATGCTATTTCAAACTCTATAGATGAAAAGTGTTCCTTTGTTACAAAATATTGTATCTCAGTAATATGAGATTTGAAGAAAAGCGAGCAGGATTTATTTTCTTTTTTTTTTTTTTTTAATCTGAGATTAATTGGATGAGAAATGGAAAGAAGTTCTGATTAAAAATATTAATTTCATAGATGAGAAGATACAATTTGTTCAGCTGTTCCTTTCCACAAAGTTTATTCATTATGTGAAAGGTTTCAGTTTTCAGTGTTTCTTACAGTATTCATCATCCACAATTTTGGTCCAGACTACATTATTTTGAAAGAAATAACATCATTATATAGGAATTATGCTTCTATTAATCTTGAAGCGCTTTTCCTGCGCTCAAATGTGAACACTACTACTAATTAAGTATTTTTAAAGGACACTGAAAAAAACTGAGTTTGTCTGATAGATGTCATAGCTAGAATGGAAAATGTAAAAGCTTTCCTACTATCTTAAGATAACAGAACAATCTTCATCTTCAAGTCTATACTTGCAGAACTAAACCCAGGCAAGCAAGTTATTTAAGGATTTCATCTTCTTACTTCTTCCATTTTTTTGAGAGAGTAATCCTGCCAGAGATGAGATGTATGTGATATGGGATCATGACTTACCAAGGAATAAAGCAGTCGGCAATAAAAGTCACAGAAAAGTGATAATATTGAAGCCAGTGCACTGTTTGTAGAAATGCTGTTTCATCTTGTTTCTCTATCTTTATGCAACATTCCACATTTATCATTTAAAAAACCAACCAACCAACCAACCTCTGGAAAACAGACCAATCTTTTTCTGTCTGAAAATATATACATGTGTATACATAGACTAGACTTCCAACAATTAAAAGAGTTTAAAAAAATTTCTTCTTAAGACAATTTATTGAACATTCACTGCATATTTTGATGCTATTTCATATGCTTTAAAGGAGGAAATACTGTTCTTGTTCAAAAATAAATGTGCATGCCCCTTGATTTCAGAATAATGAAAGGAGGAATTTTTAAGTGTCGAATATTTGAATACTTTACATCATATTTGAATACCTTGTGAAGACATTGGTGTGGAATGGAGGTAGTCAAGCATAACGGCATCAGTTACCTTACCTACAAAATAGGTTCTCTTCTTTCTAAAAATTATTGGAGCTCAGAATGTATTTTGGCATTATGAGTATCTATTGATACTTGCATTTGCTTGCAGCATAATGTATCTAACCAATATGTTTCATTTTGCATAGTTACATGTTATTATAAGAATATATATTACTATACTTCTGTTAAAATAATATTATTTATTATAGTTCATTATGAAACTGTATAAAGAATGCAACTTGAATTCAAATAAATCATGGAAGAGACTAAAAGACTTAAAACAGCTTGAGTGAGTCATGAAATATCTCACAAGTTATTGGTCCTAAGAACCTCCATGGCTAGCCACCTTGTTCAGGTTGGCAGAGCTAGAAAAACCATTAAGCTGGGAGGAATTAAGCCTTTCAGAATGAATGGCTTCTATCTAGAAACATTTAGAAACTGTATTGCGGACATGAAGGAATATTCCACTCCTACTAACAACGTTGACCAACACGAGACCGTCCTCTGCTGCAGCATGTAGGCGGGGGAAGCAAGGTGCCCTGATACTGATTTATTAAAATATGACACTGAGTATCCATTTACTTACTTGAAAAATCTATAGTCTCTAATACTTGCTTTCTCAAGCTTTTCAATATATTTTATATGTTTATTATGCTGTGGTCCACAACTGGAATAGTAATTGCCAGATAAATTTATGCATGCCATGTCACTCCAATTAACTGCATGAATGATGGGGGAAAGAAACATACCCTAAAGATGGCAGTGTAAGCACACTGAAGAAACTCTGGTGAGTTATCAAGCAGAATCACTTAAAAACATTTGTGATTAACAATAAATTCATACAAACAATTACTACAAAGGAAATAAAAAACATGGAATTCACTGCTCAGATTAGATCAACCAGCAGCGCTTTCAGAACGTTTTTCTGTCAGTTAAATAATCTCTGTGGCATTTTTTGATACTGGTAACATGCAACAAGCTAGTATTCCACCATCAGAATTCAATCTTCTGCAGCTCCTTTTACATGTTTACAGATTATTAGAAAAGACTGAGAGCATTTTCTGAGTTAATATGGAGTTTAAGTGTGGAGTCCTGTTAGAATACATTTTAATATTTCAATACCTTAGCAAAAAGATAAGGTATTTGAGCAGCTCAAGAAAGAAAGTAGAATAATTTAATGGCTTTACATTTAAAGCAGACAAATATCATATTTTCCTAAAAGTCTTTTTAGAGTTGCTTGCAGTCACAGAGCTATTTGGCGTATCTGAAACACTCATATATTCATATTCATATCTGAATCACTCAGACAACTGAGTGCGTATCCAGTAAGAGCAGTCATGTTTGGTAAGGTTAATTTATTGAGGAATTGTATCATTTGCATTAAATTTTAAGAATCTCAAAAACTTTTTTTTTCCCAAGTCATTCAGTAATCGCAAACACTGTTTGAAGTGAATTAATGAAGAATATGAAGAAGCATCTGACACTTTGGGGATATGGTGCTAGAAAGGTTCAGGGGGTATTTCTATAGACATTTTATAAGCAGAGTAAATCTTGGACTTCAAGCATTGTTTTTGGACTTAAAAGAGTTTGAAAATCCTACTAAGTTCTTTGTGCAGATGGTCTAGCAGCACTGCTGCTACAGTATAAGCTATTTTACATTATCACTTATTATAGCAAAATTCTAACTTGTGAAGCCAAGGGAGTTCCTGAAAACACTTCTGAAAAATTATTCCCCTTTACTTGCAAGATTTTCAGTCATGTATATTACCTTTTGTGACAATATAATGGAGTGCATGACATCTTCCTATTGCCTTTTTAAAAATAGCATACTTTTTGCAGATAAGCCGGTGTCAAATTAACTTATTACATAGTTCTGCAGCCATTTTGAATAAGACTGATTTCTGTTTTTCCTGGAGGTGTTTTTATTTGTTGTTGTTTTTTAGCATCTCCACTTAATATGAAGTTTATATGAAGTTCGGCCTTGTGAAAAAGTTAGTTTTATTCTCATGTGCAAAAATTTACTAGAAATAATTAGAGAGCAGCTTCAACAGCTAAGTAATCCGTGTTTTTTTCCATAATAGCTGTTTAATGAAGCAAATGTAAAGTCTGTACATCTTTAGTAATGTACAGAAAACATCTTGTTTATGATTTTCAGATCTAATTTCTACAAGTATTATTACTTATCCATTTTGAGGTGGATCTGCTTACAACTGGATCTGCTAGGAAGACTAAAACACGTTTAAGTCAGAGCAGCAACAAAGCTTTTTTCAGATAATAAAGTAAACATAAAAATCCAAAATTACCCAAGACTAGGAAAGCATGCGTGAGTAAAAGGGAGATGTACAATGCTCTCGATGCCCACTGTGTCCCTGCAGGTGATTTCTAGTTTTCAGGCTTGGCTGCGGTGACTTTCTGAGTTGCACTAAAGCAGTAAACTCTGCACGGTCCCAAGGAAATTCTTCTAATCATTTTTGTGGCCTGACTGTCCTTTCTCAATTCCTCCAGCACTCTCAATCTCAGCATGAGCTGCATGAAGGCTTCCAACTCTCTGCTGTGAGCACTTACCTGCCCAAGCCTGTAGCCTCTTATTTTTTTCCCCTTCCAGCCTGTCCCCTAGCTCCCACTGGAGCACAGACAACCCTTCTACACATTTCTACCTGACTGGGCTCCCTAAAAGAACACAGCAATTGAGAACAATGTGGAAGAAAGCACCATGTCAAAAATAGTATCATAAATATATTGTCACATTTAAACATCACACCATGTTTATGCAATATAAGACTTCTTGTTCAGATAAAGCAATGAAATGCTCGGACCAAACTTCCTTTCTGGTAAACACTGAATTCTGCAAGGATCTTTGATGCATGTGCAAGTGCCCTTTCAAGTATAGCTTAATGCTCCTTTCAGAGAAGTTTTTTGCCCCTTTGAACCTTAAAAAGGTGATATTTCCTATATGCAGGAATTTTTTTGAGGCAGGACAAACTCTGCTATGCTTTGGAGTACTCTCTATAGAGAGAGAATGAATTGGGCAAATACATAGAAACATTAGAATCCAGCAGAAGTTTCACAACTAGAATAATTAACAAATGAATATTTGAATATATTAAAAATATTTTGAATGAATATTAAAATATTTGAATGAATATTAGCAGAAAGCAGGGCAGCCCAGGGGCTCATTACAACATAACTCATGATTTTCTAATTCAGAAAGAAAGACTAAGGGTCTTTCTTAAGCACACAAGATGTGCTTTATTTTTGTAAGTTGGGAAAGCATTATTTAATATTGTCATTCTTGGGTACCTTCTTTTGTGTTAAAATAATTATATTATTTCAGTCTGAAAAAAAAAGAGTAAGCCAAAAGTCTACTCTTGGAAAAATATGTGATGGCTTGAAAATACTAATTGTACCTGTGTTCTGCAGAATGGTGAAAGCAACCTCTGTTTATGCTCTGTTTGTGGTTTTTTTTCCTTGATTGTAAGAAACAATGAATATGGATTAACTTCCACAAATTGAATCTGTCATATGATTTCATTTTAATTTTCTTTTTTCCCCAGATTAGCAATTAAGTTTTACATTCCATCACCAGCAGTGATCAATTTTAAATTTGTAAATTGTAGAAAATTATGAACAAATTTAAATGTTAAAAGAAGATTAGAATGGCAAAGATTTAATATCAGGTTGGAGGATTAAAACACAGCTGGAGAGTAAGATCTTTTAAAAATAATCTTTAAACTCATGTAGGATAGGCAAAACATAATTAAGATTATTGAGCATCACAGTATAGCTGGTTCTTTTGCAACTCTGAACTCAGCTAATAAATGCATGATATTTGTTGGTGGTGCCTACTTCTTGGAAAAGCTCTTGTTGGGTTGAAAGACATGTTGAGAAAAAGCAGAAATACAGGAAATACTTCAGCAGCCAACAGAATACCTAATTTTTTTTAACAGAGAAAATGTATTCCTAATTATACACTTACGCCCTCTGAAATAAATGGGGAGGTTTATGTTTCATGTTCTTCAACAGAACCTATTTTTCTGTTAGAAAATTGTACTGAAATCTGAGTAGGTTTAGTTTTTCATACCTGAGCCTTCATTAGAAAGAGCTTAGAGACAAATTCTACATTGATTCTTAAGTTCTGCTATCGCAGTGGGATCATGGAGGTAATGTGATAGCTTAGTACTTTAAAGGCTTTTGAAAGTTTGTATGAAGTTTCTTTGAATGACAATTCAGTGGTCTAATTCAATCAAGTAAAAGCAATCATGAAAATAGTTTGCAGATGCAATAGAGAATGCATACATAATATGAACAAACAAGTTTAAGACATTAAAAAAAATCTAGTGTATTTAATGTCTGTCAGTTGTAACACACTTGCATGCAAGAATTTCCCCAGAATTAACCCATCTCTAATTCTCTTTAAAAACAATTTTATTACTTACATGAAAGAAGGTGGGAAAAGAGAAATCAGGAAAAAAAAAAGATAAAGCACTCAGTCATCAAAGTGAAACTTCATGTTTGAAAACCATCAACAACCACCTTGGAGCCAGTCTTTCTAAAAATCCATGTTATGTGCCTGAAACTGGCCTTGAGGAAAAGCATTCAGAGCATCAGATGGCAAAATGCTTTTGAGCAACAGCTTTTCAGTTAGAAACAAGGGAAACTACTTAATAAAACATAAGATTAAATCAAAGCTTAATTACTGAGAACTCAGTCAACCCACTTGTGTTTGGATCTTGCAGTTTAGCTCCAAACACTAGGATGTATTGCATTAGACATGAGATTCTTGGTTAGTTTTTCTCTCTTTTTTTTTTCCTTTTTTTTTTTTTCCTTCTTTATTGGTTAGATTTAATCACCACTTAAGCTTTAATGAATTGGAGGTATGGATGTGGGGAGAAAAAGTACGTGTTATCAAGTGTGTTATCAAGGCAAATACAAGGACAACACCACAGCTCCTGTCACTCCAAATTCCTCAAAGGTACTAGAAAAGTGCCAAGCAACTCCCTGTCAAAACCTATTCTTACATTAGTTGTGCACAAGATGTCAGAGAAAGCAACAAACAATGCAAACATGCACATACAATCTTCCCTAAAAGCACTGTACAATACAGATGTCAGGAGAAAAATCTCTACTTGTAGAAAAGATGCACCTTACAAAGCCACTCTCTTCTTCTCAGTATGATCTAGAGTATCTTTAGAGAGAGCCTCTCTCTTCTTATAGTATGATCTCCCAGTTGTGTAGCTGGGAGATTGATTTTAATTCCTCAGCAATTGGATTTAACATCTTTGGATGGAGCACAATTTAGAAATACAGCTTGCATGGACTATTTCTTTTGTAGTTGTCTACCTCTCTCATGTTGTGCACAATAATATTCAAGGCCAAGTACTATGCTGGCTATTTCTCTTTCCTTCTTTCAGATGTGTGGACATATATGATAAGAGTAGCATGTGTTCCTCTCTATGGCATCTCCCCACAGAAGAATCAAGAATCGAACTATTTCCATCTATTTTGTTATAATAAGATTATTAGAGGTGTTCGTTACCATAACTGAGTGGGGGAGGACTGAACACAGATAAGAAGCTGTGTTCACCTTTTTTCTTTTTTTTAAATTCAGATCATGCTGTTATTCTCAGTAACTATACAATATATGGAAGCACTTGTTTGATATCTTTTGCAGTCGGAATACGTGGAAGTGTTGCTTAGCTTTAAAACATACAAACACCCTGGCACCAGATATTTAAATTGGTGAAATTCTGTGAAACTCCTTTTCAACCAAATTGTACTGAGTCTTATTTAAAATATACCTATACATATTTTCATTGATCTCTAGTGTTGACACTCTGGACCATCTGGTCCTGTTCTGCTTCTGTCTCATGAAATAGAAAAATGAGTATTCCCTTTCCAAATCACAAGGCACAGGACTTAAATATTCTGTGATTAATTACTACAGAAAAAAAATATTAATAGAACATCTGCCTGCCAAGAAGATAGAGTGCAAGGAACTAATACGTTATGGTTACTGGGCTAGATTCTCCCATTACTTTGGCAACTAACAAAGACCAGAAGGTAGATAGGTCAATGTGGCCAACAATTTTTTTGTTATGCTATAACAGTGACCTGGCAAATCTAAGTCAGGTGAGAACTTTTTATGCCCAAGCTGGATGCTCTTCAGAACCCTTCTCAGTATCCATCATGGTCTATAGGAGATTCTGCAACTTTCAAGATAAACAACTGATTCACACAAGTCCCCCTGATGCTTGGAATGACCAAGTCACTGTTGAAGAATGAATCTTTTTATACGCATGATGTAGTGACTTCAGTGGAGTAATTTGCAAAACTAAAATGAATATTATGCCTGGGAATAATTATCTTCAAATTACTTGTTTTTAATTGAGCATATGAATTTCTGTTATTCAAATTGAGTATGCTCTGCTTTTAATCTACTTCATTTCCTTTGAGATGTCAAGTGTCATTTTTACTTTGACAACAGGTCTTTTGAATATCTAGATAAAAGACGATATTTGTCCCGGAATTTTCTTTTTTTTTTTTTATTTTTTTTTTTACAACTAAAGCAAGTAGAAAACTTCTACTAATGATATGATTCTCATTAGCAAACAGATCCCTTCACAGTGGAAATCAAAAAAATCAAATAACCCCTTTCTTCAAGTCAGTCTTTACTCATTTTTATAATTGTCATCACTGTTCCCATTCTTTTTCCTCCTCTGAAGTAAAAGTTGAAATATATGAGTCAATGAAAGCTTTCCAACTGGCTCACTTAAAGAAAACTGATGTTGAGGACTCTCAGTGGGGCAATTAAGTTTCGTCCTACCACAGAACTATGAGCCACAACCAGACATAAGATTATGCAAAGCTAGTTTCTTCTCTGACGTCTCAATTTATCAATAATTAAAAAGTGATACTTCGGTACAAGAAATAGGACACTGAAATTGCTGTTTCAATACAGAAAATGCAATCAAGCCTACTGCCTACAGTAGAGAACAATTTAAACTAGAGACTGGGAGCAGTCAGCAATGGCTGCTGCTTTGTGTCCTATATTTCAGTTTTCAAGTAATTCACTAGTGGCATCATAAACACTGCTCACTTACTGTAAATGAATTCTCACTAGTGTTCTTGAGGACACAGCCTCAAGATAATTCAATGGCAAAAGTATGTATGAGGTCATAAATTGGTCTATTATGTATAAAATGGAAGCAAACAGCTTAAATGTGAGTGCCTGCAGTGAAAGAGAAATATTTTGCAAACTGAAATGGCACTGAAAAATCAATAAGACACAGTGAATATGAAATCTCACAGTGCCATTTGTACAAGATTGTAAGGAATAGCCATTGAGGACTAACATCTTCTATCCTTTTATTCAAGCCTTTTAAAATGTCTTCTGTTATATTTAAGAAATGAGATTTTTAAAATATTGTCTTTTCAAACACAAAAGGTGTGGTACTTCAGCTCAGCTCAAGGTCAAACCTCTTACTTGAAACATACGCACTGCAAAATGAAAGAAATTAGGATATGAGCTATGGATAGGATATGAAGCACTTGGAGTGAAATTGAGAAATCAGATAACGATCAAGATTAGTGTTTGTTCCAGTGACTTCTTACATGACATTCGAATAAAGCATACCCAGCTGTAAAGTTCTCCATACCAGGAATGAAGTTCCCCATTCCTCTCTTCTCTCCCTTACACATGCACATACACATTTAACTTTAACCATTTGCCAAACAGCAAATATACTGTCAAATGCCAAGACTACCTACAGTTAAAATACTGTGGGAAAATTCACTAGTTAAGAATGTTTCAAGCTGTGTGACAGTTTCAATTATTCAAACAAACAAAAAAAAAGAGTGAAAACATTTCTGCCTTAATTTACAAATTAAATTATGATTTAAAAAAAAAAAAAAAAAAAAACACAACAAAAAACAAAGTCTTAAAATGGTACAACTTTGTTGTGTTACTCTTCCATGAAGGTAAATTATAAAACGTCTGGTAATTAATTTCTCTAGCCATAGCATGAAGAATTTCAGCAGGACAGAGGGGAATTTCACCTACCAAGCAGAGAACTACCAACATGCAAACACTTTGAGAAAGCTCCAAATTAAAGATCAAAATAACATCTGGAAGGCAAATGGTTATTTTGCTTACAAAGTTATTACCTTTTTTTTTTTTTTTTTTTTTTTTTTTGAAGTGCATAGAATTACTTTACTATTCTCAGTAACATTTTTCAGATCTGTGAACAGACCCAACCTGAGCAGCTCGAAAGGTAAAGACACTTTTTTTCCTTCATCCCCAGTTGCATCTGCTAAGTTTTTGACAAAAAGATTTTTTATTTAGCTTACTTTGAGAGTTAAGATTTTCTCTTGGGTGGATTGTAAAGCATCAGAAACCAACAGAGGCTCATATCGATAATATACAATAATAATACATCGTTAATTCTCAAAAACTAATTGTTCTAGCAAATTAACCTTGTTTATTTCCTAGAAATAGCTTCACTCACTTCCTAGGAAACTTTGATGTATAATTAACATGTTAAATAATCCAAACTTTGTTAGAGGAAATGCTCCTTCATTACTGTGTTTGTGCTAACTCCTGCCCACCTCTGAAAATATTTTTTTACATATGCCAACACAAACCAGCTGCAAAGTATTTGACAATGTCAAATCTGTTTAGCTCAACTCTGCAAAACCCAAATATTATTAAGAACTTCCCTTTGACTTGTTTACACCAATGGTGGAACATAAGATTATGTTTTCTCCTCTGTTTCTTTACAGGAACCCTTAAAATTTCAAGTCCAGAATTCAGAATACATTGTGTTCATTGACCTTTTGCTACAGCATGTCATTTCAGTCTCCTGTGCAGAGAATTTCTGTGTTTTTCTGGGAACTCTGGGGACAGAGTTTTCCTTTTACTCACAGCAGGCACTTGTGATTCTACACAAGTTAGAATAAGTTTGTGGAAAAAGTCATAATTTTCCTTTCACTCTTTCTGAAATTCGGTCCTTCTAGAGCTAAAAGAAGGAAATTTCCATGTGAATATCACCAATGTGAAAAGCTGATTTCTGACAATTAAGGAAACTATTATTTTCACATGCTGAGGAGAAAACACTTTTAAAAACAGGGATTAGTCTACTTTTATTACGTAGATGAGATATTCATATAAGGAACTATACTTCACTGATGAAACCATGATAGGAAATGTTAAGTAATTGAAGAAGAAAGAACAAACCACTGTATCAGTTCTCACTTTGCCTCTTGAAACTCTCATCACTATGTGCTACAGCTTTTCTGATTCACCATCATTTCCTACTATCACTAATCTCACTGTGGATTACTTAAACACACCAGATCCTTTCTATCATACTGACCAATGAAATTTTCTTTGATGTAGATTCTCATAATATGCTTCCAGATTAATCAGGATTGTGCAAACTACCAATATGCATTTGTAGAGTACTTAATTTTCCCTTGGGTCTGGATAGAAACTGCTTTATTTGCAGATTTCCAGGGAAAACCTGGAAATAAGAGAAGATTGGTAGCAGCACATGGTATGCTACGAGCTGTTCCAGTCAGAAATAGCTTTGGTAGATAGGTAAAAGATGCATTGTATAAATATATATAACATACTTGAAAAAATTACAGATATATACATGCACACACACTTTCATGTATATAAAACTTTTTGCGCCCCCTTTGCAAAATAAAACCAAATCCAGTTGGACAGCATTTATTAAAACCACAACCACCTCAAGTCCAACAGCCTGAGCACTTCAGGACTAACCAAAAGTTAAAGCAAGTTATTGAGGGCACCACCTCTCTAAGAAGCCTTTGACAGTGCTTGACCACCCTAGTGGTAAAGGCGTTTTTCCTGAGGTGCAGATTGAAGGTCCCTGCTGCAGTGCTGTGCCATTCCTGCATACCCAGTTATCAGTTATCAGGGAGAAGAAACCAGCACCTCCCTCTCCACATTCCCTTCCTCAGTGGATATAGTTTAATTGTACTAATACTTTGTAATAATAAATGCATTACCTTTAATTTGTTAGGGCTGGTTGCGTAAGTTCAGTAACATGTAAGGCAACTTTGGTTTAATTTGTATTCCTCTATCTATCTTACTTACGAGACTGTATTTCCTGAAAAGGTGAAGAGCTCTCAATAAAATTTAAACCAGTGTCAACTCAAACTAAATAAAATGAGAATCAAAGATTATAATAAAATTTACATAACTTTAAAGGTACTTTTAAAAATATAGTTATTCACAAAAGACACCACTGACAAAAATAGGCTTGTTATCAGAGCGTAAACCCTGGAATCAGTAAATAAAAATGATACACACTTTTTAGGACACATATACAAATTTTACATCTCTATATCTTGTCTTACTTACAAGTATGTCATGATAATGATAATTTCCCCCTTACTGATATGGACAACCTACAGGATTTTGAAGGCATTAGGGAATTTGAGAATCTATAGACAATGTGTTATGGAGATGTAAATTGCAATTACACCTTGCATATATTCTCATTTTTGAACTATTATTTGATGCATTGGATATTTTGAATTTCATTCCATGTTCTGGGATTTTTGAATGCTACACTTCCCCATTATGCAGTCAGAGGAAAAAAAAAAAAATCAAAGGAAAGAACTTGTTGTTGCTGTTCTTTTCTAGCTGTCTCATTTATATTTATGAGGAAATTATATTTTGGGATATAGAGATGTATTTTCACCCTGCTTATAGGATTTCTTCATTCATGATACTCAGAATATATTGCAGTTTGATCCGAAGCCCACTAAAGCCACAACATGAGAAAAAGCATGGTATATCTGCAGCATCTGTCACTGCACTTGCCTCCTTAGAAATAAAGATAACCAATAATAAAATACACTGAAATACTAGTGTATCATTCTCAAAATGATTTTTAAAAAGTACTGATAATTGGATGCAGACCGTAAAGAAAATCTTAAATGAAAGGTTTTCACATTTAGCTATGTCAAGTTGTCTCCATTTTTTTTTTTGTTATGGCTGACAGTTACCAATGATAAGCCACACACACACACAAAAAGGTGAAAAGATGCTAGAAGGATTAACTTCATTTAGTGACATCTGTGCTCAACACAAACGTCCTTGCTTGAAAGCTACCTACAAAGGTATCTGCGTGCACTGCTGGTGTTTCATTGACATCTGAAAGACTTCGAAGGTATACATAGTTGCCTGCTATTGCAGTGGGAGTGCTTGTTTTTCTCAGTAAAAGCTAAATGCCTTCTTAAAAAAAGAACTACACGAAGTAGGTAAAAAAATACACACTCAAGAAAAAAGAAATAACTTTGGGCTACTGTTCATTCCTTCTGCAATTTCTCTTAAAAATTATATATATATATGTGTGTGTGTGTGTGTGTGTGTGTGTGTGTGTGTGTGTGTGTGTGTATCATTAAGAAAAACTTGCCTAAGCATATTCTGTCTGCAAAAGTGATTGATTCTTGGCCTTGGTCAAGTGCATTTCCAGCCTATAACACTGTTTTTCCTGACAGAGAGCTATATTCTGTCAACTAACGATAATAACAAGAGGATGTATGTCTCACTACCTCAGAACTTTATCTTAGCACACAGATGATAGCAACCATCCCATCCCATCATGGATGAAACAACTCAACCTGCGAAGTACCACCAATCTGCCTAGAAGCACTTGGCCTTTCTTAGCCTCCGGATTCCTCTATCCCAGTTCTCACCATTATCAAACAGTGCAAATGGAGACTTTTTTAGATGCAGATCACATAGTATAAAGAAAAAAGATTGCTATAACTTGTACACATACAGGTCACAGAAAATGAAAAATCCAGTCAACAGTGTCAAAGGCATAGCTTTAGTCACCTGAAAAGTACCAAGTCCTCTGATCTTTCTGGCAAGAATACCCTGTGAAAATACAGTCTTTTGTTTTTCTAAAATGTAATGTGCAGATGATGACAGGTAACACACCTCAAACTAACTTTCAAAGATTCTTCCTTAGGAATACTGTATAAAGTTCCACAGTTCAATAAATATCTATTAAATATACATATTTGTAAAGCGTTCTTTTTTCTATGTCATCAGATTTTCTTTTTCCCTATCCAGAGTACTACTGGTCTTTTAGCAGGCATTTTAATAATTTGTAGATTCTAGCTGCAGTCATCTTTGACATTACTATGGACAGAAAAGAAATATTCACTGATATTAGGGACTTCAACAGGATTCAGGAACAGGATTCAGTTCGCTGCTTCAGCAATTAACGATGAATAAGAGGAAATGTTCTTAAGAGATGTGCACCTGGCCTGATTGATGCCAGAGGCCTTTGTCATGGCAAGTGCATGACAATGTCAATCTTTATCACAGCATCAGCTTTTCTAGCGGAAAATTTTGAAACACACCTTCAGTGCTTTCTGTAATATCATGAACATTTTTGTGTGAGTTAATCTCCTGCCATCAACAGACAGATGAAATCTCATCACCTAACTCCTCTAATAGGATCACTAGGAAAGACTAGATAATGATTTGTGACCACTATATAATTTTAACATAAGATTACATTATCTCTTTCTACATAAGCTGAAATTTGAAAATAAGCTAATTAAACATTTGCCTTTTACTCCCCAGAACCCAGCATTTGTATTATGAACTAATGTGTTATTTTGTAGATTATATGAGAGACGTGGGGCGCAAAGGAGAAAGTATCTTTTATGTTTTCCTAAAGCCAAGGTGAAAACATTTGGATGCTTTTCAAAGGTCATATAAATAGTGCCAACACTCCCTTTTATCAGTGCAAGCAAAACATGCACATTCATATGCAAACAAAACAGCCTTCTACAATTTTAAGGGCCACCCACATTCATTATTCTCTAAACAAAATTATTTGTATAAACATAAAGGAAAATTTAAAAGATAGGGATCAAGGTCTCAAAGAGAAAGAGAAAGTACTGTCAATATAATGATTGCAATTTGATTCTGATAAGAATCTTAAATGAAGCCATATGAAGCAGGTTTTCTGGTTGTGAAGTCTGGGAAGACTACAAATGACTCATTTCTGTTTATGCCCTGTACTTATTCTGACAGCACTTTGCCTTCTCAGTAATGAGATATGGACCTGAAGATGGTTAATAGGAGAGAAATGAACAGTACTTCTGCTTTGTTTTTCAGCTCACAATTCTATGGCTACACACAAAAAAAAGAAACAAAAAACAACCAAGAATGTTCAATGGCAGCTATTGCCTCTACTGTTACCTGTGTTATCTTTACATATGTAAGGTCATTGTACTTACATAATTTATTTAAGAGGACATGTTAATGGGCTATCATATCTTGCTTTCTAACCTCAGGGAATCTCCATGGGTATGAAGAAAACATAATCACACATATGGTGGAACTAAAATGTACTATTCTTCTTAAAAGGAATTTTCTTGTTATCTCAGCATGCACTGCATGAGATCAAATATCATTTTTTAACCATCTGCACAACTCACAGTGATATGGCCAGAAAATTTCTACTATTCAGCCACCAAGATTTTATGTAGGGTGAATTTCAACTGTGGATTCACTGTATCATTAATAGTAAATACGTCATCTATGTAGATGCTACCTGTGTCTATTGTTTTCAATTATAGGAAACTGGAAATAGATTAATGTTAAGAGCAAATGTCTTTAGATGAACACTGGACAGCCATTATTGCAGACGCTGGCAGGACTGCATGTGACATAGGAGCTTCAATTCAGTGTATATTAAAAAACTCTTAAAAACAAACAAACAAAAAAGCCCAACCTTACAAACGAAGCCTTCTGAACTGGGCGTCAAAGAATTAACTGCAGTTCAAACTTAATGCAAACTTCTGACAGTAGGCTTTCTTGTTTTTCCCCTCTTGCCCAAGTCTGTCCTCTGTCACTCATGCTTCCAAACTCTGATTGCAGTTAAGGTGACTTGGTAATTTAGGCACACACTCTGTAATTTCCATGTAATGTATTGATGACATTTCAAAATTAAAGACACTTTTAAAGCCCTTTTCTGGGATCAGTTACTTGACTTAAAAAACATATATATTCAAAGACCAGGAACACATTTATGAGCAATTTTATGTGAAATGAAATCACTGTTGTTTGCATTTACTGACTTGATTCAGTAAATGTATTCAGTAATGATTTTACAATTGTAAATTGATTATTAAAACAGAGTGCTTATACATATTAGAAATATTAGACCATGCCTCCCTTTCCATATCACAATTAAGAGAAATCCAATCCCAGGACAGTCATTTTACACACCCTCTATTTTCAAATTATTAGATTCTATATAACCCAATGACATTTCATTCAGGAATGTCTGACATGTTATTCTTGTTTGTAAGAGATACTATGAAGATTAAGTTCATTGTAATTTCCTGAGTACAAATCTGCTCTCTTGCTTGAGATATAACACATCATCTTTCCATATCTTGAAATAATTAAGATTATGATGTTTTATTGAAGTTTTTAACCTGCTCCTTAGTATTCAGAGTTCATCCACTTGGGAGTGACTTTTAAAAACTGTATTAGGAAAATTCTTCTAAAAAGGAATACATACATCTAGCTGTAGCTAAGCAACTGAATAAAATAAACTGAGGAATGTAACACCTGAGCATTTAACCTCAGAATTTAGCTACTGGGTTATGCAACTAGTTCTGCAAAGTTCCAGCTGCACTTTCACTGAACATATGTATATGGCATTAATGCAAAGAAGAGACAATAGTGTATTTGAGGCAGACAAACTGCAACATCAAAACAGTACTACATTAAAACAGTGAAGAGGTACAAAGGCTACCTCACCTCCACAGCTCTGAAAACAACCTAATTATTTTCATGAGAAAAGTTTACTAGTCAAAGACTCTAAGGTTTTTTGCTGGCTGTATCCAAAGATTTCAATGACAGATCCCAAAGCAGAAAGTAGGATTCTGCTAAAGCCTGTAGTTGTATGGAAGCTACTTTTTAATTTTCTTTTCTCAATGCCCCCCTCATCCCCCACTAAAATATTGCAGAAAAAGTAAAGGGCAACCTAGTTTGTAACCAAGAGAACTACTCAGACTGCAACCCATTTTTTATGTACTGACAGATAAAATCCCATATTCTTTTCTTGTTCTCTCTGTAATCTGTGTACCTCTTCATGTCATCTACAGATTGGAGATTGAAATACTATATTATCAAGCCAGGTTTTTTTTGTTTGTATAATTGGAGAAATATTTTCTCCCGGCATAGCAGCACTACCTTTGTTCTGACAGTGACATTTTACTTGTCCTTTGGGTCATGAGCCTTGCTTTTATCTTCCTTTCATCTGGCTGGCAGATAGAGAGTGATCTTTCCAAGTTTCCCTTGACTCTGGCCTCGTCTGCTCATGTAAGACATCAGGTGTTACTCTGCAGATGTCTTCATTCTTGTTCCAGAGCTGTCCTGAGTTTGTATCTGCTTCATATATAATACCATCAGCATCTTGGAAAAGCACCTCTGCAGCTCCTTTGTCTGCCTCTTTGTGAGATGCAGCCAGGGCTAGTTGTCAGTGCATAGCAGTCACAGGTCCTTCCCTCTGAGCTAACAGATTGTGCTGTTTTCTTCTTGAAACTCACCATCTAAACTTCCTACAAATCACAGCCTCAGTTATGTTAGTTACTGTCCCCTTTACTGGAGGGAATAATTAACTGCTGCTTCATTTGGAAGTAGTATGAAAATACATCTCCTGCTTTTCCAGATAGCTTAACTTTTGAAAGCTATGGTTAATTTTTATGAACACTGTCTGTGCAGAGTTTTCATAACAGAAAAGATTCTTAAGCACTGGAATAGGCTCCCTAGGGAAGTAGTTGAGTCACCATCCCTGAATGTATTTAAAAAACTTCTGAACGTGGTGCTCAGGGACATGATTTAGCGGAGGATTGTTAGGGTAGTATGGTTACATTGGACTTGATGATCTTGAAGGTCTTTTCCAACCTGAGAAATTCTATGACTATGAAAGACTGGCTCTAGAGCTCTTGCAGAACATTAAAGAGTTTTTGTGAATTACAAAATCCTAGCCAATGTCCCTTGTTAACTTTTTGAAGTGGTTTATAAGTAGGTTCTCTTGGCCTTTGAGTGGATACATTCCCAGGTTGACATTAGCTGCTCTTCTATTCAAGCATGCAGTATGTATTTATCTTATGCTTTCAAACTGGGTTACTACCAGAGAGATAGTTTTTTCATAGGGGATATTATGGAAGGCTTATTGGGTATGAACAGAGGCACTACCATCCATTTTCAAGGATCTAACATCAATAATGTAATTTACTGATCTACTAAATTTGCATTGTTATTGAATTGTTCCTAACATTTTATAAAATAAAATGGATGTGTATTGTCAGCCTCTTTCTACCATCTTGTTTTCTCTGATACTTCTCTTCCTGCTTTCTTTCAGGCAATTTTTCCTCTCAACAAATGAAAGAAACAAGAGAACCTGAAACAGTGTACAACTGTTGTTCAATGTATTTCATATGGAGACGAGCCCATTCACCCATGATATGACTATTCACTGAAGGCACCGATGTAATTCATACTTTGAAATGTCAATGTCAGCAGTGCTTCCTGTTTTCTCTTGAGAGTACTTGATTTAAAATAGACAGGTTCAGTCACAATCATTTTAAAATTACTTTCAAAGAGAAAAAAGCAGTGAGGAATTTCCAAGTCGTGAACTCCTCGAATTTGCAGTGTGCGTAGCTGTTCAAATTCCAATGCTACTGACAAGCACATGTTGATAGGCGCCAGACTAACTACTTCTAAAGCAGATTTTACCCTTTAGAACAGCTAAACATCTTCAAAAATGAAATTATTATGATTCATTTCCTTATTTCACAATATATTAGAGTTTTAGAATATATTCCATACCGGATATTATCCGCTGAAATTAACTCAAATTCCATAATGTAGAAATAACAATAAATTGTTAGAGAATATTAGCATTCCTAAGGTACTATTTTTAAAACTGTACTTTTAAAGAAAAAAATGTTTAGAATAACATGTTTATGCATTAAGAATTCCACTGCATATATAATAAATTTACCATTAAATGTTTGTCTTTAAAATACTATGAAAAAAATATGTAAATAATATTAATTTAATAAATACTAAATGTACCTAATTGTTGTTAGAAGCTCTCTGCCTGTTTAATAGTAAAAAACAATAATTTTATTTACTTAAAGCACTTTTTACTTTTTTGTTGTTGTTGTTGTTGTTGTTGCTACTGAAAACATTCTGCTGTATTATGTTCTTCATTTTAGTATTGCCAAGTACTGTTGTTTAATGATTTCTAAGTGGTAATGAAAAGATAAAATGGGGAGTAATTATGTGTGCAGCAGAACAGTACCAGGAGATTTTACTTATCAATTACTCACAAAACAAACACATCAGAAGGTCAATGATGTGGCAACAGATTAAAGAGAGATCTTTTCCTGGGATATCTTATCCCAGAAACATGTTGTATACAGGACACGAGGTAATTACTCTGATAAAAGCAATGCTAGTGACAGACCCAGGATACTCTAACCATTCTCAACAGCCAGATATTAAGAAAATATTGGCTAATGGAACATGCCAGAATGAGAACAAAAAGGGTAAGGAGCATTTTGGAAAACACAGCTGAGGTAAAGATGGAGTTGAATATGCTGATGCTGGGAGATAAAGATACTAAAGATCAGATAAAAAACATGATAATCTTCTAGCTAAGAGAAGAAAGCTGTATAGCTTTCGAGTTTTTCTGAGCAGTAGGACAGAAACAGCTATAGCAATTGTAGAACCATCTGACAAACACTTTGCTTTATAGATGTATGTAGCATTCTTACATGTGTATCGTTTATATATTTAATTCAGAAATGAGAATAAAGCTGAAATTAAATATGAATTTGAACAACAATAAAATCTGAACTTCTATTCATAATGCACTCTTCTGGTAATATTATGGTACTTCTTTACCTTTCTGTTATTGCCTTGATACATAAACATTCATGTACCCAAAGAATGTGCTTTAAATTCATGCCTGTACTAATTTGCCTACTGTCTGGTGTTTAATAATGCAGCAAGCCTTGCTTATCATTAGTAAAATAATTTAAGTAAGTGTTTTGCAATGTTCCATGAAGTGCATTAAAGCAATAATACATTCCAAGTACTTAAAAAAAAAAAGGAAACCAATAATACAGTGATACAGCTAAAAGCACCATTAAGTGAATGTAGAAGTTGCAGTCACAGATGGCTTGCTTTAATGTTTTAAAATTAATGGTCTGCCAGCTGATAGGTTTGAAATCTATGTTCCACCATACACATGAAAACTGTCCTTTGGAATGGAAATGACCACAACTGAAACCAGTAAAAAACTCTCAAATGTGCAAATCTTGTTAATGATAACTCAATGACTTTCTTTTTTAAATATTCAACTGAAGTGATGTAACAGGCTAAACACATAGTAAACCCATTTTAAGTAATGAATAATGAGTGCGCTGTGATCTTCCAGAACGCTGGATATGCAGATGAAACAGTTTTGCCAGCAAAAATAGTGAAAATTTGATTTATCATCACTGCTACTGGGAAGACTACTAAGATATCAGGAAGATAGTGGTACAGTTAAAATTTCCCATGTCTGAATTTTGAAATTTAGGAGAAAGGACTGTTCAGGCAAATAATGCTACAGTCCAGAGCTGTGCCCTGTAACATTGAACCTTAAAGGATATGAATATTCTTAAATTTGTTTGATTTCAGGCTGGCTGAGATCAGTACACTCAAATTCAACTAAAATTCCTATTATTAGCAGCTTCCAGTGTGTTTCTATACACAAAACATTCACTTTGCACAAACTTCTGTTTTTATCCTGCATCCAGTATTACTCCTTAGCATCAGGGTGTAAAATGAAGCAAAGCAAAGCAATCAAAATGTCTGTGAGCATTAGTAATTTTTTTTTTTTTTTTTTTTTTTTTTTATATCTACTGTAATCAGCCTCTTCCTGATTAATAAACATTTGTCCAGTATGGCATACATACATTGGAATTGAAAATTCTAGTGTGAATTAAAAATTACAGTATATTATACAAAGAAAGTAATGGGTGAGTATTATATAGGAAAGACTGGAATAGTAAGAGCATGGAAGGAATAAAGGATGAGAAATAAGAAACTATTATAGTGGAAAGGGTTTAACTGAAAAATACAGTAAAGAAGGTAATGAAGGAAATAACAGAAAAAGAGGGTGACTTGGAATGCAGTAGGTTAAGAAAGAGAAAAAATAATTAGAATAATATATAGCAAAAAACACTGAGTAATAATGTAAGACTGAGAATATGATGCTCATGAAAGTTAGCACCTTTATCAGAAGATGCACTGGGAAAACATTTGAGGGGGGAAAAGATGGTTTTGGCAGAATAATTTTAGAGAAGATAGAAGAGACAGAGCTCGGGATAAAAGGAGGCCACATACAAGCATCAGTAATACTAGAAAGATTTCTCCAGTGCTAAGTGAGGTTTTTCAGCACTGTCACATGTAAGAAGAGGAGTATGATGGGAAGAACTTAAAAAAAATAAAAAATAAAAATAATAAAAAAAAAAAACGAAGAAGAAGAAGAAAAGTGAGAAAGAAAATGAATGAGAAAAGCTAGTAGGAAGAAGTACGCATTATTAAAGAGCTCAGGTGGTAATTTCCAAGAAATAGAAAGCCAAAAGTGTAATGTGGAGGGGGTGATTTCCTGTTTCAACTCTATGGACACCTTCTTCTTCTAAAATGTAATCACCAATAGCAGGAGAAGAGACACATCACTAACACAGTAATGCAATAAGGACACATGAAGGTAGTTCCTCAAAAGGTCACTGGCACATTGAGACAGCAATGAGACAGCAATAGAGACAGTTTTCAACTTATTTACAATGTTAATTAGTCTTTCATTTTAGAAACATCCACTATGCAAAGGGGGAAAATCTTGAGAACGTTATCAGAAATTCAACCTTTCTATACATTCTTGTTGGTATTACTGAAAGATGTAGGTACACGAGCTTGCCAAATTTGAACTTCAATCACACAAGTACAGGGAACTATGAAACATCTGGTGCTGAGTAGCTGACTGAGGAACTACACAGCAAGGATCAGGTCTAACTACTTTTGCCTCAGACTGGTGTGTCCACAAATGTATGCGCTGCAACGCTTTGCCACTTGTCAATTCTCTTAAATTTCCAGTGGAAAGGCAAATTGCATAATTTTCATAAAGTACCACAGGAACCTACTTCAGAGCATACTGTCTCACATCTCATATTCTGCTCCCACAAGCATCGTATCATAAATATACCAAATGTGACATTTTTATGATGAGCAACCAAGAAATAATAATTTAAGCATTTTTAAAAATTACTGCTGTCAGAATTTTGACGAGACTATTCCTATGAAACAGCTGCTCTTGTATGACTATGAAGTAGGCTATTTATCTAGAAAAACAATGAATAAACTATCACTTTAAGTTGTTTTTAGTGCTAGCTAAGCTTGAAGTATTTTTTATTTGCATCATATTTTAATGTCAGATTGGCTAGGGACAGCTCATATTTCTTGTTTCTTCCTAATTATAAGCATCGTGTACTTAATCACAAAAAAAGCAGCTGATGACATCATCTTGCATTAAATTAGACACAAAAAATGCTCCTTTGTGTTTTTGAGTGATATCTAAATAACTGGTAGAGGAGTTGTGAAGTACCCCATCTCAAGCAGTCCACCTCCATCAACTCCTTTGTGTGTAGACATAATTCTCAGATTTACTCAAAGTGTTATTTTAAGTACTCAATAACTATGTTGACTTTAATTATCAAAGTGCTATAGGAATATTAAAAGAATAACAATAAAATCAGTGTATTGTTTCACCGATTCTATTGAATCCCACTCCACAATTTCCACATGACACCCTCAAAATAAACAAAACGGAAGTCTTGTTCAGAATAAAATGGTCAGAATGACTGAAATAGATTAAACAAAACTTGGAACTAGGGACCATAATAATAACCATGCATACCTGATCGGTTAACACTGGCTTAGTAAAAAATAAAATTACATCTGAGCCCACACTTCCTGTAAATTTTGTAGTCAGATCCTAAAAATGCAGTACTTAAATTTCTGAGGAAGAATCCTGTTACCTTACCCCTTTCCTGGTACTTTAAGGCTGCCACTGGACTGGCTGTTCTGAGAAATCTGAATCTGACATCAGTGGTGAACCAAAGGCAATTCAATTCTATGTTTACTCATCAACCACATCAATCAAGAATATATACCAAGAAGGCTGGAAAAAGAATGCTGCTTCACAGAGTGAAGGAAGACCCATCCAGAAGAGGACCACTGAAAATGTATCCCACTATGTATGAAACCAAGATATTCAACTCCTCACAAAATGCATTTAAAAGAAAACAAAAACAATCCATATTGTGGTTGAAAGGGAAAACAAATGAATTAAGATATGCTTCAAACCTTGAAGTTATCTCTAAGTGAAGAAAAAAATAGAAAAGGAAAACTCTGGTATGTGAAAGGGAAGTAAGGAACACAATGAATTATCCTAAATTACAATTCTGGTAGAAGTAACTGTAGAACAAATTCAGCTGAATCAGAGTAATTCCCAACTCCAGAAAGTATTTTACGTCAGAGTTCTAACAGAATTCAAGCATGAAACAGCTGAATTATTCACTGCAATTTAACTCAAAACCGTCTCAATAACAGACAAAGATATTTCATCGCCAGGGGCAGATATGACACTGATTTTCCAAAAGACAGCTATGGCACAGATATGGAAAATTACAGTCAGTAAGACTAGATACCTTATCGCACAAGCTAGCAGAATTTTTAACAAAAAAAAAAAAAAAACAAAACAAAACTGCACTAAAGAACATCTTAATAAATATCTTTAATGAGTCAACATAGCTTTTATGAGGAAGTCATTATTTCTATGCAAAATTCCACATGTATGTAGAAGAAAAAGATTGACTGTTATTACCTACTGCAAAAGACCTTGTCCAGAAATGTCTCTAATACTTGGAAATATTGATAGCTGTCAGCAGTTATTGAAAATATGGCTCTAGGCAAAATAGGTGTTTTGAATAGAGAAAAAAAATCTTTTAAATTTTCATTAAATGCTCAACAAGTCTTTAATATTGATTATTTTTATGAAAGTATATTCTAGAAAGTTTCTTACTCTGGTCTCATAGGCTTTGGCAGCTTCATCTTCAGCTGGATTGCAACCAGCTCTGGATCCTATTGGGGAACAGTACTGGACAGATACTGCATGCACTGTTTTCAACTGCGTTAAAAAAAAGCATGCTTTTGAGGTGCATGGGATTCATTGTAAATGTAGCTGTCATTTGCTTTGCTATCAAATTTCCAAGCGCTGACCTGTTGGCTGGGACCAGCTGAGAAAGAATCTCACAAGGAAACCAAACGAAACTATCCAAAAACCAACCAAAGAAAAGCAGCCTACAAAACTTAAATGTATAGCAGTAGTAGTGTTCACACTCCTTTTAATCACACATTTGTCTCAATCAGAGAGCTGAAGTGGAAGCATGCTTGTATGTTGCACATATGGCAAAAATTGTCTGCCTACACATTATACAAACACTTCTTCCCCTCCCCATTTCAAGTATTTTTAGCTCTTCCTCCAGAGTGTTACTGTATATCAGTAAAATAGTCTGGTTATAGAGGGCTGAATTAGCCTGGAGGCAATTCAGGGATTGCAACACAGGAATGACAGGAGACCATTCTGAGCTTCCCTTAACAATAAAAGGGATCAGATATTTCATTAACATTATTTTCTTTCTGATTATAAAGCTTTGGAAACTGTTTCAACATGTTTATGTTTGCTTTTAAATCTATTTCAAATTAATACATACTTGTATACAAAAGGCAATTTAAATACATATAATGATAAAATTAAATTCCATTAATGCATTACTCTTTATGACAACAATTTACCAAGACTGTTATCCCTTTCATCTTAATTGGGTAATGTATTTTCCTCAATACAACTGTTTGGGAAAAAAAAAAAAAACAAAAAAAAAAACCACTAGGTTTTTTTTTAACTTAATTTGCAGACACTGTTAACACGTTTAGCAGTTATGATGCATATTTTCCTCCACAACTTCTCACAGTGTTACATTATTGAGCTGTACAACTCTCATTTTACATATGAAATATATCGCTGTGATTTCATATGCCTCAGTATTACTTATCCTTTACTCTCAGTAACAAGTAAATACATGGATAGCCAGAAAACAAAGGGAAGACTAGAGCACATACTGCATCCTGAGAATTTCTCTAACTTACTTCCCCTTCCTTTCATCCAATGTACGCTTAAGTCTGTCATGACTAGAATAAAGTATTTATGGTGTCTGAAAAATTCAGAAGACTCCAAAGTCTTCTGAATGAGAATTTATGAGATTTATTTGTGTATGATCCCTTTCACACAAGTACACAAACAGGATTCAAAAGGACAACTTAGAAAACCAACTTAGAAAATAAGCAACAGCAGCATCCTGGAAACTCACTGATCTCCCTGGCTTCATGCTTCCTCTGACACTGCTAGTTTTATTCAAATTGGTCTCACAACAAGGCAACTTGGACATCTGTTTAGTGTTATGATTACTTCTCACTCTACCAAAAACTCAGTAGTACTTTAAAGCAATGAAGTTTCAGTTGGCTGACAGCAGAATGAAAACAAGGATGGGAGTGGCTGCACTGCTGTCACTTCCGGCAACACAGCAGAGCAGCACCATTCAGTGCCTTTTGGTCTCCCTATTCCTGGTCTTCGTTCAGAGCCACTGTCAGAGATTATGAGAAGGAGACAAATCCCTTGAGAGTGGTCAACATTGCCAATGCCAAGACAAGTCAGATTCTACAAGCATACCTCTGGAGCTAACACAAAAATTCAGGAAATGTACATTCCAGCTTCTAGCCGAATCCTTTGCTAAACAGCCTGTTGAATTGCTTTGGTCTTTATATAAAGAAAGGTTTTGGCCACGCTTTCCATAGTTGGAGGTTCTTTACTGAATAGCAGATGGACTTTATTTGGATGGAATTAATTGCTTTATGTTACAAATAGCGATAGGGCATCGCCAATATAGTCTTTTGGAACTCCAGTTATGCTGTATCAGTAACACTTTATTCTTCAGAGCGAGATTAGATTATGGAAATTAAGCCTCGAATTTAATCAAAGTCAGTTATAATATTCTAAATAGAAACGAATAGAGGGTTAAGAGTCAATCAGGCAGAGTACATAGAAGAGTCATATGCCTAGAAATGCCAGATATACATTTGAATTTCTCTAGCATATTATCAGAGTACTGAAGATCTCTGACGTTGCAGTGGCAACAACAAATCTCGTTTGTCTGAGAGATTCTGATTCATAAAAAGGTCCCTAAGATAATTAGAATTAATAACAAGTTTAAATCAAAAGAAAATTGAATGCTTTTTATAAGTGACATATGACTGGAGCAAAAGTTAGATAGAGGTAGATGATTTATGCTTTGGTTCAGTGACCTAGGATCAAATCAGCCAAGACTAAAATGGAAGTTGGTTTTTCAGTCTGAATAATATAAATGTTATCTGAAAAGAGTTACATTCTAAATGCTATCTAAGCAATTAATCCAGAGGGCATTATTTATAATTGCTAATTAGTTAGACAACTACAAATGATATAAAATGGAATTATATTTCAGTTCTGTTTTAAAATCTTGTGGGCTAATGTAATAGTGTTCCATTAGTATAAATCCCTTTACAACGAAGATTAAAATAAATGGGACTGAAATTTCCTTGGCTTTTGTTTCCAGCATTGCTATAATGTATGCTTTAAACCCAAATCCACTAATAGGATCTGCTATCTAATTGAGGGACTGAGAGTTCACAGAGCATTATCAAAGTTCATGCTTTTTTAAGCAACTGTTAACTTTTTTTCTTAAACTTTCAGAAAGCGTGACCAAACTTTGCTTTTTATTGTTCCTCTCAGTCCACTTAACTCTTTATAGAAGAGAGAACATTCAATTGTTGATGGATATGAAAGTACCACAAAGGAACATAGGCAGAAAAATATTTTTTATGGGCATATATTGTGATCATTCCTGTATGTAAGGAGAACTGTTTTCTAAGACTACATGAAGTGTACCTGTGTTTAATTTTAAAATTCACAAAAAAAGATAAATGCTTATATATGTCTTTGCAAAACATGAGCTGCATTTGGAAAATTGACAAGTTTTAGTACCTTCATTATGTGTACAATGCAGAGCAGCCTAAGTTCAGCTTTAGCACAATATTTTGCTCTTTTTCTATACGTTTACTTGCCTATATCTCTATTAATGCATGCATAATTTACACAGCAAACCAAATGATGGCAATTACACACAAAGCTAGATCTGTGCAGATTTTCAACATCCATACCAACACAACAGTGACATTTGTAAGAAGTCTTGTTTTTTTTCTATACACTTGGCCATCCCAGTCTCCATCTGCCTCAATAGTAACTTCTTGACAAACTTTACTTATCCCCTTCCTTCTTTTGGTCTCCTCTCCATTGTGATAGCTGCAGCTTTTTCAGAAGTGTAAAGGGATATGATTTTCTCCACAGCTACAACAGGCAAGAAAATAAAGTGGCTGTGCAGGAAGTGGTTTACATCCCTTTCAGAGCATTCACTTAAAAGGCTTTTCCAATAAGCAGTAGTTTGTATTTCACAGATTATTTCATATGTGTAATGATTACTGAAAATAAAGTTACTAAGACTGATGATGACTTGATTTATACACTTCTACTCATTAAGGAACAGGTTAACACTTCCTCTTTCAAAGTCATACAGGATTTCCTTAAGGTGATGGAACAGTCGGTATGATGCAGTCACATAAGGCTATAGGTATGAGCTAGTTCTCTATGAAGAATCTGTCTGGTACAGAAACGGTTTAGGCGCAACGAAAGGCAGCTCAGCTGTAATTCTGAGATCACAAAAACAAGGTGTAACTCTGGTCCAGTTTACGTCCACTAAAACTGGGGGATACAGATCTACCTTTCACACCTTTCAATACACTCTGTAAATACAGTAGATTACTAAAACACACACTAAAATTCAAACAGATTTAAGAATCTTACACTGTTACCTATGTTCTCTTAATATATATATATTGCGGCAATGATGAAAGGCTTTCAATGCCTCATATTCCAGTATTTTTAATGTATTTGATTAGAAATAAGAGTTCCGTATAAATACAAAGCATTGATCACTTGCATTTTACTTCAGTGTTCTACTGCCTGTTGTCCTGGTAAAGTAAGGAAGATGCCACGACGTCAGTCTCATCAAACAAAGAGAGAAATAGAAAATTACTTATGAAAAAATGGCCAAGAAGTTCACAGAAAGGTCAGAGCCAATGGCTATGCAAACTGAGTGACATGATTACTGTATTTATTAGCAGTTTAACATGCAGAGTAAATCTAAGGGAGAGACAAAGTGATCAAACAGAAAACCCAGAATCCTGTATTAGTAGCTCATTGATTTTTTTCCTCCAATTAATTTAAAACCTAACAAATTACTGTCTGCCACGTGACTGATCCCTGACAAATTAACAATACAGTGCCAATGTAAGTATTTACAGAGATTGGATACTAATAAAGCAGGCTGTTGAAGTATGTGATTTTAGATTTAATTGGAGTTTCAGCAAAATTAAATTTAAAAAGAAGGTCAAAGTAAATTATTTCTGTTTATTGATATAAATTTCCTGTAAGCTTAGGAAGATGTTGAAGCAATCTATTTCAATCTAAAGTTGCAATTCATTGTTAGATATTTAATTAAGTCTATTTTCTGGAAGTTTTACAAATATTCATGCAAGTGATATTGACATCACTGGGCTTCTTTCATGTATATGAAGCAGAAAACATGGCCCACAGATTCATCTAAATTACATTAGTGCTAACCCAGAATAATTTCTACTGTCTCCACCAGTTTTCTCAAAAATGTAAATGGGAGCAGAATCTGGTCTTGCAGTGTAATTTCTCAATTAACATTTTGATCTAACACATTTATTCAATGCAAATATTCCACATAATCATGTAAACTAAGTTATACATCTAATGCTATATGTAACTACAAGTTTAACGACTTGCATATAAAAATAAATTAGTCCAAAAATCCCATGTGATTGATTGGATCACTGCAATAGACAAAAATAGACCATTCAGTATAGGATAGTACAGTCCATTACTTTCATAGCAAGGAAACTTCTGGATTTCCTACACGTAAAAGGGCTGCTCCAAAATTAATGTCATCTATTTGATTATGTTGGCTCACCGCATTAGAGGTGGATACTGGTGAGATGCCAGTAAAGGTTGAATCTTCCTGCCAGTACTGTTGCTGGGTGACATAATGGCAATACTATCAAATACCACAGATTATAGAATGAACCAAAGCAACTCTTACTCTTTACATAGTAACAAACACAAAATTGCAAATAAAGAAAGATAAAATTGATTACCAGAAAAATAATAATAGCTGCAAAGTCAAGATGCACAAATCACCAAAAGATGAAATAACAGATAGGCAGTAAGGAACAAATGGATGTTAAACTAAATTTAAAACTCAAGTTTTTCTGTAACTGGAGAAGAGAACTAAGATCATACGGGACTTAAAAGGAACTATGTTTTTTTCTGTATTTGAGTTCTATACAATGCATATACAATGATACTGGTATGTTTAAATGAAAAGCATTCAACTTAAATAATACCTCACATAAAGTATTTGTCCTGTATACAGAACACAGTACTCGTAGCAGAAAATGCACTATGTTAGCTACGTGTATAAAAGACTAGATTGACAAATTCTAGAATCTTAGAGCTATTCCAATCTTTCAGTAGGTAGGAACTAAGTAAATCTATAAGATGAAAATCTCTGCCCCTTCTTACGCTCAAACCTTCAGACTTCACTGAGACCTACAGTGCTGCTACAACCCTGTGCTTCGAGGGATCCACCTCCTCAAATTAATTTAGGGAAACCCTAAATTGTCTCCTAAAAGCCAATGTGACCCACTTATGTAGGTTATCATCTGCAGACGTTTACACAAAGTATATTTAGTTTAATACAGATTGTCCATTCTGCGCAAGGAAAAAGAGATTACTCACAAAACCCAGGCTTTTGCAGGTATCATGTTGAGGTAAGTCTCCAAAAGAAAGTGGAAGAGTTCTACTCCCACTGAGAAAGATTAAACTAAGGTTGAGATTAATTAAGCAGGAAAGTATAGCACATGACACTTTGTCTAAAAAAGACATTAGCATATTTAAAGGAAGTGAAACAATATCTATTTTAATTAAGTAGGCTACTCCTTCAGGTTAATGTATTCAGGGTAAAAATTAACTCTGCCTTGAATCCCTGGAAGAAATGGAGATTGGCTGTAGGAAATCGGCCTCCTGAAAGGTGATTAATGGACACAGATGATGAGGACTGAATCCTGCTAAACCACTGGGACTTTCTGTGAGACAGGTGCAGACATTTAGAGCAGGGGTTCTACATTCTTTAGCCAAAACCCAACAGGTTCTGCGTGAGGGCCTATTGCTGCTACAAATCACCTCCCAGGTGTCACCAGTACACAGAGGCTTTTCTCTGGCTGTTTCTTATGTTGATATCAAACTATTTGACATCTAATTTTCTCCAACAGCCCAAGTTCCACATTTCCTCAGCTTTCTCATGCACATCAGAATGAAACACTTATGCAACATTTCACAAAGCATCTTACCAAATGGATATCTATTGCTGCTGTTGGTCAGGGCTTCCTACTGTTCGGTAGACTTTTTTTTTTCTTCCTTATTCAGTACAAGTGATTGGTAGAAGCAATTAAAATTACATTCTGTATTTCTTTAACTGCTAAATAAAAGCGTCAGTTTCTAATGCATTCTCTTTACAGCTGGTTTTTATTCTTTGACTTACTCATGTTTGAATTCAAGAGTTGTTGGAAGAAACCTGCTGAAAGTGATTGGAGGCTCTACTCTCGAGTGTATTTTAAAGCACTGGAGCCAAAGTCCCTTTTTGCTCTAGCAGAAAACAGTATGAAGCAAGAACAGAGTACAAAGCCTCCCTACATCAAGCTGTCATCAAGTGGAGAATTGCAGCAGCCTTCAAAATAACAGCTGGTAAGAAGACAAAGTTGTAAAATTAAATTTCCAAACAGAAAAGGTGAAGGTAAAGGGTTGGCTGCAGCCAAAGGGAGTGCAATGCCTGTAACATGGACACAAAATTATACATTTACCACATCTTCAAAGAAGATATCTGATATCATTTTCCTTCCAATGCAGAGCATTATGTTACTGTTTTCTGCAGAAAGCTGATGTTTCCATTGTATGCCTCATATAATCTGAACAAGTAGTAATCTATTTTTCCAAAAGGCACTAATGATGTCACTTTAAGGCATATATATATATATATATATATATATATGTTTGTTTGTTTTTTTTTCTAGAGGAAGGAGTTCTGGATGTGGAAGTTTTGTAAACTGAAATTGCAAGCATCAACAGCTCTGCAGTCTGCTTCTGGAATCTTCAAGGAGAATTATGAAACAATATGCACAAAAGCCTAACTTATTAGAACCAAGAACTGGAAAAGTTACTGCTAGGTATAAATATAAGGGATAAGTAAATCAATATTAAATCCAAGTTTATTAAGTGAGTCATGTTTCATAGAAGCACTGCTTCCTATTTTTTATTGCTGAGCATTGCTCAGAATGCATCTCTATTAAAAATATCACTCTTGTACAATAAAAATAGCCAAAGCTATTAACTAATAATTGAAATGATAACTTTTACTCCCAACACTTTCCATTGTAATAATACATTATGTGTAGAGACAACACACTTCAAGTTTTCAGTAAATTACGTACAAAAAAACCCAAAGATGTAAATTAGATATCAATCTAATTGTGCACAAAAGGATGAATCCCTACACCAAAGGTAATGTAACTTATAATCTATGTTCTTCCAAAGGATTTTCACTGAACATAAGCTGGTAAAATGAGATCAGTTATAAGTCTGTATATATATATTTTGGTCTGGTAAATAATGAGAAATTAATATTTTTTCTTTGAAATAAGATGGAACTGTCACAGAATCGTAGAATGGCTTGAGTTGGATGGGACCTTAAAGATCATCCATTTCCAACCACCCTGCTGTGGGCAGGATTATCACTGATTTCTTAAGGAAACCTAATAATCTCTTTTTCTAAAGACTGCAAATGAGAGTCTGATTCAGAGCTGAACGTGTGGTTCAAGAGAGAAAAAACACTGCTTCATTTGAGAAAGTACACACAGTCACCACACTGCTTCACAAGCTGCGCAGAAAGCAAAGAGTGTTGGTTTACTCTTAGCACAGAGTCCATGAAAGCTAGAAGTTGCATTCCTGTTTTTGATAGGACAGATCTGATTCTTCTCAATATGAGGTTAATTCCACAAATGAGACTGAGACGTTTGTAATCTTCATATAATGATACAAGTATTCTTCAGAGAAATTGATAGTAATTTAAATCTAATCTAAAGTAACAATTATGCCTGTTAGGACAACTAAGCATGTTATAAGAACAAATACAAAAGCACAGAACAGTATAAAAATAACTTAAAATGCAAACAGATCTAGATCCTTTTGTGGTTTATGAAATATCTCTTGCTGAAGTGAAAGATGTTATACACTGATTTCTGACGAGAGCTCAAAAGGAGTGGCAGACTCTGAAACATCTGTTTACTGAAAGGCATCCTATGCGTCAAGATATTACTGAAATGTTGCATTATATGAAATTACACACACATACAGTTGCTTTTGTATGTACATGAATGGGACTTGCACATACTTTACTTGGAGAAAATTCTTCATCTGTTAAATCAACACTATTACAATGAATTTAACTCAATACATGGAAGGCATCATTTAATGGTTTGAACAGCTACTATTCCAAATTCAAGCTTGAACTGTGCTTGCCAATCTAATTTATTACTGGGTTTTGGCTTTTCTCCACCTGCCAAGAATGACTGCCTGAGAAGTGGGGAAAGAGAACTGAAGGCCAAAAAGGAACTCCCCCAGCACCCACAGTTTGAGCCACCCAGGTACACAGATGTGCACAAAACACTGCTCACCCCTTTGAAGCTGACAGCCAGCTGTCACTCATACTCAGGTTTATCTCTCTGGGTCTGTCCAAGGAATTCATATAACAGGGGAAGCTGTGCTCACTCCTAGAAGGCACTCACTGCAATTAAAAATTTTGGGGGGGATTGAAAATAAATAAATCAATGGTGCCTTCCAACTAGTACATGATTTCAAGAAGATGACGTCACATGACACGCAGGGGAGGAAATATGGCCCCTTCTACAAAAGAGGACCCAATGTTCCATGTGCTCAGGGTGCTTAGGGAATTTAAAGCAGCTACGCTCTCGTCCTATCAAAGCATATTATTGAAGAGTTATTCCATTCTGAATTTGAAAACCACATTTTCCATGTGCGTATTTTCAAATTAGTCATGCTGACAGACTAACAGGTTGTATGAAGCCTGAAGTTCAAAGCTACACATACAAGAGTGGCACAGACTATATATGTTTAGGTGGGTACCAGCTTTCAGCACTTTGAAATGAACAAGGCATACAAGCACTTTAAATTACACAGGCAGGCATTGAGACAAAACCTTCTTATTCTCTCAAGATACTCAGAATTATGAATGACTGAACAAAAATACAAAGCAAAAATAACCTAGCTGAGTAGCACAGCTGACATGGGCTCACTGGCTTTAGGTTCTTTTCCAGTGCAAATCTCAACCTTACACTACCTTTCAGAAGGTGAGATACAGACCAGCCTACAATACTGTTAGTGATTCTTACAGCCTCTTAATTGCTCAAGTAGATGATTAACAATTCTAATAGCATTAACAGCTGAAACACATCTTAATGTTTGACAAGGAACTCTTATTCTCTCTACCCTCAAATTGTTACTGAAAAGTGAAAAAATGTACAGGTCATTTGAAAAGCATTTGAAAAACTGAGAGGTTGCAAAGGTAAAAATCTAATAAAGCAATAAACACTGTTGTTAAGTAGCTCCTATGTTTCCATTATCATTTAGGCTTAGTTTTGGAAAACAACAGCAATGCTCACCAAATTCATTGTGAACATTTGTATGCATGAAAACTGGGGAAAAAGAAATACAAAACTTTGAATTTTGTAATCTGTCATCTTGGCAAGAGGAAGAAAACCTCCTGAACACTTTAAATGGGTTCATAGTCAGTTAACCCACTGGGTGAAATGTTTGAAGATTCATGTTTAAGTGTAGCATAAGCATCAGCTTTTTATCACAAAATGATAATGTGCATGTTACCAACAACTTAGGTTGCCTGTAGTTACCTTCAGAGTATCTTAACCTCAAAAATCTTCAAAAATATAACCATATTTGTATTTTGGCTTCCACTATTATTAAGAAAAAAGGTGGAATTAAAAAAATAGACTTCATTCTTAAAATGAACTGCTACTCAGTGACTTAGACCTAGAAGAAATGTTAGTCAAATTACTGGAATATATTTTGATGTTTAAAATAGTTAGGGATGTCCGAAGATGCTAATCAGGATGATGAAATAAATTTTAAATTTTGAATAAATAGGGCCCTGGTAGTAGTTGTCCCTTTTATTAGCAGGACAAGGTTAAAAATTACGATGTTTTAATAGTTAGATGTTAAAAGCCATATCCTGCACTATTACACATAAATAGCTTATGTTACCATTGACTTTCATGGGGAGAGGTTAGGTCATTAGGCCCAGCTCCAAGAAAGTACTTAAGCATATAAGTTTAACTACCTGCTAATTATGCGTGTACTTAAAATTGGGTATATGTTAAAATTTCATTATGAATACCAATAAAATTAAAAAGCTGTTGCAATCATCATCACTCTGTAACATTACACTATGGTGGGAATTTCCACATTTTATTTGTAATTTTGGAATACGAAGAGTAAGTATACAGTATATTAATGAGAACCAACAAAACAATACCTCCCTTGACATGAAGAATAAATATCTCAGATCTAAAGTGTTTTTGTAAATTCTAAATTCAGTGCAAGGAATCAACATTCAAACAATGTGCTGAGCACCAGAGGTACATTGCACCCTGCAATATCGACATTGGCGCTACACGTTCTTCTACGTTTGGTGTTTTATCTTGTACGATCTTTCCTACTGAAGTATTAAAAACAAGCCTTTTTACATTAACGTCAAAATTGCCTGATTTATTTTCAAATTATTATAATTCAGTTATTTAAAAGCAATTCATTTTTTTCCTAATGTTTACGTGAATCATATTCTGATGTAGTAGCTTAGAATAAAATGCAATTTTATAAAAGGCTGTTAGATCAGGTTTTTATTTTAAAGACTAGTAGGTGACAGATCAATCTCTTCTAAAACGTTCGTAATTATACACACTTTAAACTACATTTATTTCATCTTCTATGTACATACATTGCATACATCCAATGAAATATTAATTTAAAAAAAATGTTTATCGAAAGAGAGACTGATAGAAGAACGTCAAAATGCACAGAAAAGGCTATGCTGAAACTTCTGCTTAGTTACACTGCCCGTTATTTTTCATGCTCATGAAACTAAATGGAATAGTCTTGTGTTTGAGAACCTACAGCAGATCTTAATTTTGTAATCAAGATCTAAATATGTGGATACACCACACATCCTATCTGTTTCAAGGGAGCTGCTACGCAAAGTTAATTCTCAAAGTGTTTTTTTTCCACCCTAAAGCTTTATTTCTAAAAAAAATCATAAAGCAAACTATTCCTATACGGAGAAAAATATCTTTGAGTTAATGAATTGCACATTTTATGAGCTAATAGATAGAATAGAGGGAATGTAAAAAACGTTATATATTGGTAAGTGTTTTATTGGAAAAAATGTGCATCTTGCTCTCCAGTCTGACTGGCCAATTACAATGATTTGTTTCTAATATGAGGGTAATTTTGTTTTGGTAAAAAATAAACCATTAAGTTTAGATTGTCATTTTTTCACAGTCAGATTTTCTAAGGTGCTTAAACTCAACGGTTAATTTGTTTTTTTCCACTAGTTTTGCTCCTGACTATTATTTATTTATGATGAATATATATATGTAGCCTGATGAAATTCTCCTTAGAGCATCTGAGCAGTTTAAAGAAGGCAGATAAAAAAATGAAAGCATTTTTAAAAAGACAAAATGTAACATCTAAAAATTGACTGCTTTTTTTCATTTCTGCTTCTGGAATAGGCACAGAATCCATGTATAAGATATTTGGAATATGTAGATTAAAAAAAGTAAATGTCAAAATGTTTTTTTCCAGAATGGAACGTTGGTAATCAAATCAAATGAAACAATCTTTTTTTTTTTTTTTTTTCCAGTACAGTCTTAAGGATAAGGCAAAAACCACAGTAATTCACTGTGGCCTTTGTGTTTTACAGTCTCCCATAATATTCTCCTGAGTGAACATGAAAAAATTGTCTAGCTGAAGTTTATCCTATGTGGGATGATTATTAATCATTGTCAAACTAAATGGATGAATAAAAGATTAAAGCCCTATTAAATTGTGATAGTAATCAGAATAACTTTTTCTATTTATTTCTTTTTTTGCTTTTCTTTTCGTTTTTTTAAGGGGATCTGGGGCATATTTGCTTTGAGAATTTAGAAAATATATTCTCAGTTCCTGAAGGAATGAGGACACACTTGTAAAAGCCTGTTCAGCTAATTAGGCACACATTTTTCTAAAAGAAAATACACTATTTTACAAGTTGTCTTCTTCTACATGATGTCCAAGTACATTTAAAATGTTTTTCTCTCGTGAACTCCGCTATTAAATAACACAAAAGTCAAAAAGTAAATACATACACACATATATATATACTTGCTGACAAGCAGGTAATCAGGTTTGTGCTTTACAGTGATACAAAAATAACTTTTATCTATATCAGTATAAAGGTATTTCTTTTAACTTGCTTTCTGAAAGTTTATGTGAATATGAGGATGTATGCAAGTCAATCTCCGAAGTTCTAATCCCTGCGTCTCAATTGTAGCCATCAATAAACAAAAGGAGCTCCTCTCATGTCCACAGAGAAGGGAAAAGATGGAAATTGTGAGCAGGCTGTGACCCATCCGCCCATTCATTACTTCACTCCAATGTTAATTAAAATACGCAGGTGCAATGTGCAAAGGTAGATATTAACACATACAGTGCAAAGAGCCAATAGCTTCTTCATATTTGTCATTCAGCCCAGACTCAACACCACAGTTTTCACCATTTGATATTCGAGGAGCAGCATTAGAAACTAGATTATGAACATCATCTACGTCGAAATATAAACATGAACAAAACTGCTATTGTTTTCTGGATCTTACTTAGGATCCAGTGGACATTTGGCAGAGGGCAGGTGGAGCAGATGATTGAAATGGGGTAGCACATGCTCCAAACCTGGTTTGCCAAAGAATCCAGGAAACTAAAGTGCCTTTCTATAATTTATGGCACTGCAGCGAAAGAAAATCTCCCTTCTCCTAGAATTAATAAAGGACAAGAATGCTCTCATTTAATTATTCAAGAGAAATACTGACCCTTTAAATTCATTTTTATTTCCTTTCTTGTCAACAGCTTCTCTCTCTTTAGTAAAAGCACAGTGACTTTCTGTGCATTTGTTCATCATCCTCTCAGGAAAACCACTGCACAGACTTATTCTTTTCCTAATCCATGTATTTTTACCTCTTTTCCTTACTGCACTTGAACATATACAACTTAAAAAACAAACATCTTCTTAAAAAAGGCTACATTTACAATAAGGATGGAAAGTAACTACTCTGTAAATGCCTTCCATTGCTCAGCAAGTGACATGAGATTGCAACCTCTCTCACTTTCGAATCAGTGCTTTGTTTGACAAAGAAGTTCTCTTTCACCCTGTTATCTCTGTGACAGTGGATTTTCCTCCTCTTCTCTAATGGCAGTAACAAAATTCAGAAGAGGAACCTGCTGATAAACCTGGCCAATTCCCAGGCCTCCAGCTTTCAGCAGGTGTGAGAAGGGATGTATTCCTTTTCACCTGAGCTGTCAATGAACAGTAACACATCAATGAACAGTAATCACATTAACTTCACTGTCAGACAACACCACTGACTCTGCATCTCTCCAACAGTGCAGGGAAATATTATAAATGTCAACATAAGCCACAGTTTTAATGATACTCCACAACTGGCATCATGGAGGGGCCCTTGCACATCTTCTCAAAAAGTGTCTGCCTGTACTTTTGAAATTAATTCTACTAAAATAAACAAACCCATAACAATCAATAAATGAGACAATTTTAAGGCAGGTATATTGGCGTGTCTTGGTTACACCATTTTATATAAAATCTCCTGCTGGAGAAGAAAGTAAAAAAAACCTTGATGCTATACTGACCTATGGAAATTTGCTATAAATTAAACCAGAGCTTTCTACATCAAACAGTTGAAAACATAAATGTGTTGCATCATATATAATTTTTATATTGGAAGAAGAAAGGACAATGATCTCGTGATATTCTTCCCTGCAGAATTATTTGGTTAACCAAAAAGCAGTAAATAATTATTTTTTCACTTGCTTGTGTTAAATATTTACTTTCTACTTAAGTATTCAGCTGTGTTAATAAGGCATCAAACAGAGCCTTTCTCTGTTCAGTAAACTGCAGTCATTATTACCTGAATGGATAGCAAACCTTTTTGCATATATTGAGACTAGATATTTCTAGATCCACATACATCAGGAGGTCACACTGCTAACTACAGATCTGACCTTAAGCATACGCTGGATTTAACCATTTTTTTCCTAGTCTAGAGTGTTAGAGCACATTTAAACAACGTATGCAGAAAACAGTAAAATAACAATTTAAGTAAACATGCTAACTGGACAAAGAATAAGACATTTTGTTCGCCCTAATAATACCCTTCACTTAATCTGGGTTTTATTTAACTGTATCATACCTTTTCTTTTAATGCAGAGTAATCTCAAGGCTAAGCAGACATTGGTTCCTATCTTTAAATGAGAACATTTTAATGTGTGTGCATGTGAAACTTTCAAGTGAGATTTTTTCTTCTCCAGAAGACTCTTCCAAAAGTGTATACCCCATTTATACCAAAATGTGAATAATTCTTCTGGCATTCATTAAACTCAAGAACAGAGAATTAGCACTTTAATACTGATCTACATATTCAAACAGAAAATTATTTAAAATTATTTGCACCTCATAAAAAGTTTTAACATTTTAAAGTGGAAATTTACTACTGATACATGTCTACAGTTCCTGTTGAACAAAGCTCTTCAAATCTTTCTGAGACATGCTAACATAACACGGAAATATACAGTATTTGGAAAAGAAGCGTTGCTGTGGATAAAATTAAAGTATAAATATTCATTTTTTTTTCTTATTGAAAGCATAATTCAGAAACAGTTGTGTTTTCTATACTATTTTCACAAAGAAATGTAGCTTCAGGAAGAAGGCTAAGTTTAACTCATCAAAAGGTTCTAAAACAGAGGAACTAGAAAACTACAGTTAATTTTGATCAGTTTAATACTATTAAATTCATTTGTCCTTAGGAATCCTAAGTTATACATTTGAAGTTCCTATACCAATAGATTTGCTATTAATCATGTTAGCACAGTAGTTCAGTATCACACGCAGTACCTCATCAACTTTAGTGCACTGTTTAAGCTTCATTATACTTGCTGGTCAGTGTGTTAACTTTAGTTGTAAACAGAAATTATTTCACTCCTTCTGACTTAAAGTAAATCACTTAGGAAGAATTTCCTTAAAATCCAAAGGTTATGATGGCATTGAAGAGTATGCCAATAGCTGTTCTGTGACATGAGAAGCATGACATTTAAATTGCATACAGGATGTATGGAACAATTATCAGGGAGAGAATTCATCTAAAGTAAATCTTTCAAATAAAGAATTAACTTTAATAAGAGTTTCAAAAATTATAGTAATATTTATATTACTGAAGAAATAGTATTCCAGTAGTGATTGGAAGATATGTATTAGATGTCTCTGAAACTACTTTCCTTTTCAATGTAGTAAGTCTTAGTGTCACAAACTAATTGTCCAAGCTGCTTTGGGCATTAGCTATGACACAATTAATTCAGAAATATTTCAAAGGCAACTCCTATCAGGACAGCTTTTTTTTTAATCTTTGCTTTTCTGCTTATTTTACTTCTAATTTACTTCTCTTCTAATCCCTTAACTATTGAAGTAAAAATTATTTGCAAAAATTGAAGCATATGCTTGTTTGCTATGAGAACCCAAATAATTTACTTACCAGAGCTCCCTTAGTTCCTGTGTGAACGTTGCTGGGCCTAAACAGCAGAGATTCGGAAGCCGTAGGCGGGTGAGCTGTTATTCTGTTAACATCAGTACCTCAAAGCTCGCTGGGGACAAGTCCAGGCTAGTCCTGAAACCCTTTGCCTGGAGAACTTTGATGGACAAGACCTGGGCGAGGAATGCTTGGTCTGAAGGACACGGACGGACAAGGCCAGGGGCAAGGAGCGAGATGAGCTGCAGCTAAATAGCTGCGAAGCGCTCCTTTGTGTGGACCTATCTCAGGAAGATGGCCATCTCGGGGTACTCAATGACTCTTGCTCAAGACTCATCTTTGTCATGTAGGCAGGAGAACAAGTAGGACAAAAGAGGAACTGAAAACCATGAGGATAGGTTTTCTGGCAACAGATTCCTCATGAAGAAGAGCACAGGTTTTCTGGCAACAGATTCCTCACGAAGTGATGCCTGCATGCTGAAGTAGAAGAGGTGTCTGACATCAGATTCCTCACACGACGGAATTCCTACATGCTGACGGACTCTCCTGGGCCTGCTGACTGAGCGCTGCTGCTTCCTCCCGGGTTGGCTCTGCGACTGCCTGCTGCTGCCTGCTGCTGCCTGCTTGCTGCCCAAGGTCGCCACGCTGCTTCCCCCGTTCCGCCCCCCCCCCCCCGCTGCTTCTGCCTCGGACCTCCAAACGCCGTGCAACGGGACCGCTGCTGGATCCCAGTGGAGACTATCCCCGCTTTACGCAATTCTTGCTTCTTTCTTATCTTTTCTATCGCCCTCCTTCCCTTCCCCGTCTCCCTGATTAGGATTTGTAATAAACTTATTGGACTAACATTTGAACCGTTGTGTTTCTTAAAATCACGCCAGGTATACAGATATTAAAAGAACCTCAACTCCTTCCTATAAATTGGAGCAAAACAAGGCGGCAGACTTGCCCGTGTGGGTTGAGACCGTGAACAGTCCGGATGCCCCATAGTTGAGGCAGGAAGAGCCTTACAGTGTACAACCTTTAGGACAGAATGAAGTAACAAAGTAACAAGTATATCATGGACTAGCTGGGAAGGTAAAGTGTCATTCATGTGTGTGGCTCTATCATCCATCTGTACTTCTACAGTCAAGAGGATATAGCTGCCAATAATACCAGCTCCCTAAACTTCTTGTCTTTTAATCAATTAATAGTCAAGGATATTAGGAACAGATTTTATCTTTAGGATTGTTTCAATTTTTATCAAAACTGTAATAAGAATATTTTTTAAAGGAATGAGATTTCTGCCTGAGTTTTAAAGATCTCAATTATTATAATGTAGAAAAGGTCTGTGAAGTCACACTGTAGTGATTAAAATAGTATTTTTGGATTTTTCCTTTAATCTTATTAATAACTATGCACGTGTCAATTATTTTAATTAGAAAAGTAGTAATTGTACATAAACTCCTTTAAATGCTCTGCTCCTATATCCTCCTGAGAGGATTCTTTATGAGAACTGTAGAGAAAATGAGAGAGAATTGCTATGAGTGTAATATGTAGGTCAAAACCAGAACATTTATACCCTAAAAAAATTGAAACTCCTCAGATATCAGTGCAGAGACCTGTCTCATTTTAGAGTATATGTGGATTAATGGATCTAATTCAAAATCCAAGATTCCCATTTTAGTAATGATCAAATACCAAATGACCAAAATACACATAAAAGATCAAAATCCCAAGAATTTGATTAATTGCAGTTCCTTCTAAACTCTGACCTCAATATGAAGTTCTTGGAGGCATCTACTTTATGCAGCTCTAAGGTTCATACACTTTTCTATCACCTCAAAGCTTGGCAGTTCTGTATATTATTGGCCGTGGTTGTTAAGGCTATCTACTATCAAAGTAGAAATGCTCAGAAAAGCTATGTTGCCAAGCCTCAATTCTGCAAAGCTGAGATTTGGAGGATGCTAGTATCATTGACAATGCATGCATTTTAAAGTGGTCTGTTTAATATGGACCAGTGGAGACAGGAATAATATTCACTGAGCTTTACTTTAATCAACCTTGTGACAGTAAGACACACATTTGTTTAAGAACAAGGACCATAAGCAAACACTTCAAAGCACCTCTTTTTATTTTTTCCTCTTCCTGAAAACTAATCCAACTTAAATTGCAGCTTACAAACACAAACTTGTTTTGTAACCTGTCAAGATTAAAGGAGATCCTTTGTTCTTTTCTCAGAATGTCTCATACACCTAAGTATAATTACTAGAGGTATTATCTGCACAATAATGCACATTAAAAAAAATGTCCAGGCTTCAGTCACAAAATAAAAGAGAGTTTGAACTGTGAATTAATATAATCAAAGCACTGACCCAAGACTTAAACAAATCTTCCTGGAGATTATAATAAAGCTTAGTTAACTAAAAACATTTATGTGCTATGATTTCCCAGTAAACAAAGCAATTGTAGAGGGCGATATGCATCTGTCAAACAACAGATCTAGATGCTCTTACATTTAATATACTGTAACTGTGCAAAGCAAGTACATACAAATTTAAAGAAACTGTATTTCTTGTAAATGTAACAAACAAAACATGCTGTTATAAAATCAAGGACTCTACCATGATAGGTCAAGTCATTGATTTGTATTCAAGAGATTATAAATGTACAGAGATTACAACTGTGCTTATTTCAGCTTCACTCATTCATGTTTGTGGGATACAATGTGATTTATAGGCCATTAATGGTATCTCCAAGGAGTACATATCACACACACAAAAATAAAAACCTACCTGTGAAAATGATAATTTATATTGCCTATAAACTGCATTGTTACATCAAGTGATGCCCTGTAATAGACAGAACACTCTAATGTAAAAGTGCCAGATAAAAGCAACTTCTCTTACTCAGCACTCCAACGATATTTTCAGCTTTGTTAAGGAAAAAGGACTTTGTTTTCTCATATGTAACATATAACAACTAAGAATTGCAATGCTCAAGAGCTGCTCTTCTCCATCCAGAGAGCTGTGAAGGGCTGGCCTGGAATTTACATATGTGTATTTGTTTAGGAGGAACCTCCATTAGACAAGTAAGAACAGGAAAAAGAAGAGCTCTATGTACAAGAAAGTATGGAAAAGTCTGAAACCAGGAATCACTTTTCACAATGCAACTGGAACAAGTGCTCCCTAGGTGGTCTAGGATGCCAGAACCATAGCCTGGAAGAAGAAAGAGAAAGGCCAGAAAGTCTTACAGTAAATAATCTGTTTACTGTCATAAATTTGTGGGAATGCACTTACCCTCACTCCCCATGGGTCTAACACATATTCTTTTGTACCTTTTTAAAGCTCTCGAATGGATAAGATAAAATATGGCGAGAAGGGACCATACTATTATTACTCTGTTCATGTATTTGTGAATGTCTTTAACCAGTTATAATCAATGATAGAGACTATTAAACTTACAAGATGCATGTAACTGTCCAAGCAAAACAAAACTGCTATCAAGCACAGAATGTCTTTACAGATGAAAAAGCACAATTTATCAAACACATAAACACAGCTAGGCATTTAAAGAAAAACAGATAGCTTATTGGGAGTATGGTCACACACACCTGCACACAGAGCAAAGTTTGAATGGTGCTCTTTTGAAAAGTCTGTGGTCCTGTATCTCACAAAGGAGCTAAAAAACAGCAGACAGAAATGAGAAAACTGCTATGCAGATTTGACTTAAGTCCTTTAGAGAAACTTGGTTCAAGTCAGGAATCTCAACTAAGCCAAAACTGTCTGCCTGCCCAAGTCAATTAGGGCTGATCAATGCCCTTTACCCTGTGCTGGCATAACTTGTGGTTTCTCTACAAGTATGGACTATTCTGTAATCATGTCTGCCCTAGAATCAGAGTCCCCTGTCTGAGTTAAGAGAGTTGTTCTATTAAATTCATATCAAATACACCTTCAGCTCTTTGATTATGGAGACCTGTTAGCTGATTTAAACATCCCTAATAGTGCATGTAGAATAAGTTGAATTAAGCTATCTGTGCCACTAATTAAAATCATTGCAACTTGAGTTGGCCTTAAGGGCAAAAATCTGTTCCTTTTAAAAGAAACATGCATAAATATTCTGGGAACACTTAAGTATAATTATTATCGCCCTCAGGATTCTGGCCTAAAAGTACCAGTGAGTGGCTGCACTCTTTATAGCAGAGTTTATTAGCACTGTTTATTTTTATTTTCATGTAGTTAATGCATGAACACCTTGAAGTGACAGTACTATTGAAGATCTGTTAACATATTCTATAAAACCATTAAGATTACTTTTGTTCAACTAATTTCTTTCAAGCCAGTTTCAATAGAAATTTGAATTCTCCTTCTACAGAGCAGACAGTGCTAGGGATTGCATTTTTGCTGGCTCTTCTGCAGCTTGGATCTAGCCCAAAGGCACATGTACTGTATGTGTGCAAAGGCCTGAGCCACTTCACTAGACTGTAAAAAGTGAAACAGAAAACAACTTGTACCTCTTTTAATTTTTTCATCGTGATGGGGAATGTTCACTCTTTTTTGTTAAAAGATTAGAGGGAACTAGAATGTAAAAAGCACATGGGAAATTTCCCCAACTTTTGTAATCGTGTCTTTGAAGAACACAGTCAGCACATACCCTGGTGTTGGATGCAGCTTGTAAAAAAGACCTAAGATGACAGTAATGAAGAATTACTCAGGCAAAAAACTTGAACTGTCGCATGGTGTGCTTATAGCAGCAAGCAGTATTTTGTCATGATGTTGTAAGGTGATTTTGATAAAACACTGATGGCACTGCTGAAACTAATAGGTATTACAAAGCAGTTACCACATATTGTACACATTACAGTTCTCATTCCTTTGCCTTCACAAAGGAAGGAACTCATAAATTTTTGGTAAAAGAATTTCTGTGGAAAGTGCAAGTATGCAAAAGCCATTAGCTAAGTATTAAATACCTAGAAAATCTGAGAGGCCTAAGTCTGCCTTGTGGCGCTACCATTCAATCACTGTGTAAATCCAGACATTAGGGTTCTTATATCCAAACAGGGCTTTTTATTCTCACATATGACATCAGCATATGATGTCAATATTAAGGTATTTAAATATTAGTGTGATTTAGAAGTTTCTTGTATCTTAACTTAAGAGATACTCAATTTTACTAAAAATGCTAAAATTTTTACAAAGCATTCTCCATTTTGAAGCATATAAACTATGTGAACCGACAGTAAAAAATATGCATAACAACTTATCCTATCTACAAGTAATGTTTTCCAAATATAGTGGGTTCATTATTGTAACTGGGAGATACACCTGTTTTTACTACATGCCACCTTCCACAGCACAAAAAAAACAACAAATTGACTTTGGTTTTTCATGTTAGAAAAAATGTTAACAACGCAAAGCAGAATAAAGCAGAGACTACTGTTTCCAGAGCAGAGAGAGAGAGTAATTCTCAAATATGACAGCAGAAGTAAACTGACTTATTTCATGAGCTTCATAGGAACCAAAAATGAAGAAAAAATCCATGCTTCTTCATTGACTTCATATAGCTGACAAGCTGCTGGCTACCATTAACTAAAAGAGAAGCTAGACATACACTGACCTTTAAATTAAGTTTAAATAAAGAAAGCTACATAAAAACGTTGAAATTGATTCTTTTTTCTCAAATCAAATACTGTCAGAAAACCATATATCTTCTCCTTTGCTCTTACAACGTGTTCTACTTGAAACTAATTTAACTTTCCTGCGTTTTTTACATTCTATTCTAAATTAATGAAATAATTAAAAAAACTACTCATAAAATAGCTGATAATGAGGTTAGAATTGGCTGTACAGTGGACTGGGGTTTGTACAGACATCCCATGTGATTGTGGGTTATTAATGGCAACAGACAGCACTACATATAATACCAACGACTTAAAATAGTAATAGATATTAGCATTTGGCTTTATATATTAATATTTTATACAAAAAAGTTAAAGTGGATCCTCGTTGGACCATGGAACACAGGTATGTACTTTAAATTCATACACGTGTAAAACAGAAATTGTGTTTTCACCCTGTTTCTTATTGTGGGTATGTGCATGCACTCCTCAGTTTCTCCAAGTAGACCATTGAAGTTCCCCTGCATATGTCTCAGCTTCACCTGAGCATCTCAGCATCAGATGGCATCTACCCTGGTGAAAGCAGGTGCCCAATTCCCATTGTGTTCTTTTCTCACAAGTTATCAGGATAGCATCTGCCACCTTTCTGCTGATCTTTACTAATTAATTTTATTTTCCTACAAACATTTAAAAATATTCTTTATTTTATTTCAGTGGTATAAAATAGATGCCTGATGTGAAATTTTCTGTAATGAACATTTGCTCACTTTGGACATCTGCCTGTTTACACACAATCTTTAAATCCACAGAGTCTCATTATTGCAGGCTCCCTTGTTTTACAGGCATCTCATATTTAATCTGTATGTTCTTTAAATGCAAAGCATGTTATATTTAGTGTTCAAACTGCAGCATTAGTAAACTGAGCCCTCATTTATGTGTGCACGTGGGTGAACTGGGTGTCTCACAAAGGATTCAAGCAGATGCTTTCGCTTTAATGATATTTCTAATCATCTCACTTATGCCCCAAGGATATTTTCTTATGCTTTATTCTCCCATCATGATTTCTACTCATTACAGCAAAGTGTTATTTTAAATCTACTTTTTATATTTGAACTTAATCTAGCATCAGTTCTTAACCAACTCCAGTTTTTTAAAAAACATATACATTCCTTGTAGTATCTATAGGTAGTGTCTTCAAAGGCATAGACAGTGTTCATAAAAGCAATCACTGCACTCAGTGGTGACTTATAGCCTTTAGTAGTGACAGTAGCAGTGATTATGATACACTTACTAACCATTAGGGTCAGGAACGTGACCTAAACTCCAAACTTTCTTCCCTGATTCTTTACGCAAACTGATAATGTTTTGCCCTGTAAGCAAGCACATAGACACAGACTTTATGTATTAATCCTCATGAGGCAGAATAGAAAAATAGTGGAACAAGAAATGTGTAAGTAGGATAAGGAACCAAGGTACATAATTTGCCTTGTTTGCATATTCATTTACAGGAAGGGCCAACATGGCTAGCTATTTGAAAGAAAGAAGCAGCAGATGTTAGAGTCTTTCTTTGGAATATATACAGAAAATGATTTTTCAGAATACTGAGTTGCAAGGGCAAATATCACAGAAATATCTGCTTCAGTGATTTCACTTCTAATTTGCACTGCAAATTATAGGTCTAATCACTGGCAAAACTCACAAATAAGTTAAAACCTAATTAAAATCATTTAAAGTTTTCATTGAGTAAACACAATTTGTTCCATTATTTTGTATGGACTTTACTTCAGAATAAGCAAAACCCAAGGGTTCTGATTAAAAACTTTGTTTAAAATATAATTAAAAAGTTACAATGCCAAAGTTCCAGCAGAAGAAACACAGCACAAATGAGCAAAAAAATAAATTAGGGAAGCACAAATCGACAGTTTCATTATCTAAAATAATTGCTAGTAGACATTGATTATCCAGACCTAGTAACAAAACAAATAAATAAATAAATAAACTAAAATAATAAAAAAAATTAAAAAAATGTCTACTGATTTGCAATCTAAAATTAATCATCCATAGCCACAGCCATATGTGTTTGCTTTCTAACAACATCTGACAGATTAAGTTTGTTTGAATTAATGAATAGAAAACATATTTTCTAAATCACATTTTCAGGCATTGTATTTGAAAGTCAAGTGTTTCTATCCCATCAATAAACTCAGCGGTGTTATAGGATAAAACTATAATTGGTTAGTTCATCCGAAATAGAAAAATACTCATTTTGATGGGATGTAGATGAATAATCCTGGGACAGACATTTAGAGTTAGGTTTAAAACAAAAACAAAAAAAGTTTGTAAATATTAAGTTAAAATAAATGAAGAATCCATAAAAAAATAGTTATTAACTGATGGATTCTCCATTCACAAACCAGTCTAAGCAACTGTAAAATTTTTAATTGTGTAAATGGTATTTTTCCCCATGAAGTTGCCTCTCATACTGCATTTTTAGCTTCTCTTAGAAGATACAAAAAATAATTTGCAATTAAAGAGGGCAATTTTGCTTCTCCTCTCAAAATCTTTCCCAATTCCTTTCCTACATAGGCTTTAGCTGTTCTTAACAAGAACAATTCTCAATTATTTTTTGCCAGTTCTTAAATTTTAGTAATCCTTTGCGTAAGAAAAGATTTTTTGGGCTGACATAAAAGCAATGTTTCCTGCTTCATTCCTTCTTTTCCAGCCCCCATTTCTCGAAACAAAGACTAGAACATGCAGATTTATGTCAAATATAAGCAAACATTTTCATTGGCAACAGACGTGATGAAATACACTTAATACTGCATCTACAGAGAATTTAATTTTATTTAGTAAAAATTGGGTTACAATCTGTCTAAGTCTTGATCTTGGATCTAATACAAACTCTTTACATCAGAAAACAGGCAAATCCAGCACTGATTCTCCTGCTATGGAAATAGGGAAAAACTAAAGAGATTGCTAATAATATTTGCCTTGTAAATGTCTCAGATAGTGAAATCTGTATACTCAGGACACATACATGTGCTCAAGCATTTGCACACATGCATGTCAATCCTTTTTTCCTATAAATACATACTTTGTTCATTTGAAAACCTCTTGCAGATACTTTATACATTTCTAGTTGAATATTGGCTATACAATTTTCATTTGTTGATTGATTTTAAGAATTTAAGTGACCCTGTGTCACTGAGTGGTTACTGGAATTAAAGCCTTCTCATCAGCAAAAACTTGACTCAGAAATCTCGGCAGGCAAAGGTAGTAAACTGGCAAATGGCTGCATGGCTCGTGCTTTGGCTGTTGTTGGTCTGTGTGAGGAGGAATGCTGTTTCCTTTTTTGTGAGCAATTTTGCTTCAAGGAACAATAGAAAGGACACTAGCCAGAAGGTGAAGAAAATACTGTTGAATTTTTCAAGGCTGAAATGAAGCTGTGAAAATTACCTACTTTTTCTTCACTATGACTGATGTTTCCAGCTATCATTTTCTCGCTGAGATGTCTCTGGAATCTAATCTTTGTTTTCAAGAAAACCATTTACATATTAGAAATGCTTCTGATTTAATAATTGAAGTAAGAGGCAGTTAAAGAAAGGATAAACCTGCAGTTTCTCTATATATTATCTTTCTCTGAAAACTTTCAGAAGGTGTTCACATTTTTAGAGTATTTTATGATTTATAGCAGTATGCACTTTCCATCACAGCTGAATGCAAGAAATGAACATCTTAATTTCAGACTTTATTTGAAAATGACTCCAAGCAACCTAAAGGTTATTCAGCTAAATGAATCTCTTAATATAATGGCTAATTTTTCCATTATTCATGAAAACCCTGAAGAGCAATATTCTAAAATTCTTCTTATAGTAGATGTGTCTTCTTAAGTTAGAGACAACTGTACTCAGCAAGAGTGTGAATTTACAACATGCACATTCTGAACATGTTCTTTAAGAAGAGATCATTACCCGTGCGTGATACACTAAACTGCACTTAAATTTGTAGGGGCCTTGGTGTACATCTACTGGGGACAAGCCAAAATATTAGAAATATATTAAGCAAAAACTTGCTGTTCCAAAAAATTGTATGATTAAGGCTCTGTATTTCTAATATCTCAAAGTTCTAATTAGCTACTCGGATAATTGAATTCTAAGGAATAAAATTTGCCATCTGCTAGAAATGAAGGCTGAATTGGAAAAGCTAAAAAATGTGCATTCTCTAATAATGCTGTGCCATGAACATTGTACCAGGCATTTTTCCCAGTGTGGTAGCCCATTACGTACATGAGTAAGCATCGCAGCATTTGTTAAAATATCATTAAAATTTATATTATTTATTCCATTCTGAAGGGGTAATAATATCTCTGTGGAGCTGTGAGTTGTTTATGATTATAATGCTGAATATTTGCAGATTTGCAACAATGAAAGCTGTTAAAAGGAGATGGATTAAAGTAACTATTGTAACGTTTTGGAGCTTGCTGTCAAAGCTTTAGTTCTTCCATGCTCATGACTCCACGCTGTGTTTAAATTCCTCTCAATTAGAAATAATATAGATAGATCTCTCTCTCAGAAATGAACCACCCAAACAAACCAAATCAAAACCAAAATCTCTGACAGATGATTCTACCTTTCTGTATGATGCTACATAACATGATATTCTACAGTCTCAGGTCACACTTTATATGAGCTTGTTAACAAAAATCATTAATTGAGCTGGTACTTGAATCCAAAGACTATAGTTTAAGTAACAGAGATCAGACCACATCATTTGTCTCATCTCAAACAAAAGGCATGATCTGACCCATTATCTAAAGCTTGGTATCTCTTTATTTTTGATTCAGATAGTTTTGTTCCTATGTATACTGATGGGAAATATTTTCTAAATTACTTTAAACCCATATGATAGGGTATGTCAAAGCTGAAGTAATTGATTTAAAATTGCAGAATATTATCACTATAAAGTAAAAAGATCCCCACAGTATATTTCAGGGAAGAGAAAGGAATCTGGACCATCTGCAGTCAATGCTACTACAACTATTGCTAAAATCTACATCTGCTGTCTGCAGAAGATAAATAGGATGTCTTAAGTAAGCACTTAATTAATATGATTCTTAGAAAATTAAGATCAAATAATTGGTAACAATTAGCTTATTATATTTTATAAGGAGTAAAGCAAATAAAAGGCTTGTATTCCTACTGAAGGAATTGCATGGCATTTTCTGAAGCAAATAAAAATTGTACAAAAAAAATTTTTTTAAATATTTCATCCTCCAGTTACTTGGAAGTAATGCTTTGAGCATCACTGCATTCTTCCAAGTTTATACTAATATCTCAAATGAAGGAACTGATTTCTTTTATGCTTAGGTTACACATCTACAAAAACAAATTCACTGGAAAATAAAATGGGAAAAAATTAAGTCCTTTTATGTTTCTGCATACCGTTACGTTTACATTCACTACAAGCTTCCCAGTTAGTATACAAAACCAAAAGTTTCTTCTATCAAGTTAAATCCCAAAGTGGGATCTTCCACTAGCACGTACCATGGCTATTCTTTCCAGAAAAAAACACAGCTCTAATCCAAGTCAAAGTACTTCCAAAACTTCTCCGTATGAAGCAGAATTATTATAAAAGGAACAAGCTGAGGGGTACTGTAATTTCCACAGTATTGTTTTGCAGAGCAGAACATGAATTATGGATGAATCAAAGATGCATTTGAGATATTTGCTCCTTCCCACTGACCTATCCCCATCCCCATCCCTCTCTGCTTTGCAGGATGACACAGTGCACTCCTACCAACAGTTCAAAACCACATAAATATAATAAAAAGATTTTTAAGAGTTGCTTATACTATGTTTTTCCTAGACTCTGGTGTTTAAGCAGACTAAAGTCACACCATGAATCTCTAGCATTTACTCTCTGACCTGCGTAAAATTTGCATGTTCACCTTAAGGTAGTTCAGAAATAACTCTATTCACTGACAGGCCAGTGAGTTGATGAGACCGAGCATAAGGAGCAAAACTTTTCAGAAACTGCGAGAGAAAAGACGTGAAAATGAGGAAAGTTGCAAAATCTCTGGGATCTGTAAACCCAAACAGATGCAAAGTTGTAGCTTGACAGTGGGGGTCTGATGCAAAATTTGTTGTTGAAACACAAAATGTAACACAGGCATTTTGACAGAAAGCTAATGCATAAGGAAAATGGGTATTTGTGAGGTGCATCAGAAAGGGAGAGAAGCTCAGTGTTGCTGAAGCCCCAGAGAAATTCAGGTATTAGTTAAAGTCTTCCAGGAGACTTGGAGTAACAATCTCTGAGTTACTGATGAGGAAAGTGCAATAAAGAAATGTATTTTTGGGCCATTATCTTTCAGTTATCCATATCCATTTGTTTATAATTTGATGAAGCTACCTCTAGAAATGCATATCTGCCTATTAAAAGCCAGTCAGAGAAAAAGCTCTTAATAATCTACTTTTGTTTGTTAGTAAGAACTGCTCTGAATCCATAGAAACACTCTAAAAATCTTATCATTGACTTTCTTTACTCCAGTTCAGTTTTCTGCCCTCTGCAACTACTATTAAAAAGGAATTAATTTGATAATGCTTTTATTCAGCTTTTAGTGTGAGGACTGATAAAAATCACAAATGGAGAGAAGAGCAATTATCGCAAGTGACATCCAAACAGGCTGCAGGTCTTTTAATGCAATGAATGAATGAGTCTCAGGAGTTTAAATGAGTCAACACAAAGTGAAAGCACAACGGCAGAGAAAATGCATGAACATTTAAAAGTAGATTAAATAAGAAGACTGATATGCAGAAAAAATCATAATAGCAGTGTGTTGATGGAAGCAAACAGATGTTTAAATGTATTTAGTTCTTTGCTGTGATTTTAGAAACGTTACTAAAGGTATAAGTATACAATCTGCCATTGTATATTCACAGCATAGAGCTCTGAGCCTGTGTGGGAGCCAAACAGTCTATGTTAGCATAGCTAATGCAGGTACTGTGGATCAGACAGGACAAGGCCTGAAAGCATAACTGTCACTTAAGCGTTGAACAACATATTGTATAAAGACAGCGTACTATATAGTGCAGCATAGCATGATTAGTCCTTTTTCTTTGCAGCATGTAGCCCAAAGACATTACATAAAATAACGCCTAATCAAATGGAAAATATTTGTAACACAGAAAGTAAAAAACAAAGGTTTTGATACAGAAACACTTAACATCTTTAATCACTCATTTTTATTTTGCAAGACAGAGCAGACGTAATTTGAAATGGCTCAGTGAGCTGTAAAAATTTGACAGTAGATGTGGGAAGATGTTGAAAACGCAATTATCTGAAACTAATTTAAGAGTTCATCAAGCAGAAATTATACTTTTATGGATAAAGTAAGAGATTTGTATTAGAAGCAATGCATTGAAGTATATAACGTTTCAAGGGTAATATAATTAAAACTTGCTTGGAAAAAGCCTGTACATCTTCTGTGTTCCCAACAGCATTTATTTCAGTAGGAAACACTTCAAATAACAAGTAATAAAAATGCCGTAATATATACAGAAGGGGGGAAAAGGCTTCTTTTAGATTTCAAGAGATTTTGTATTTGACTTCCCCAACATTATCAATACCAAAACAGTATTATCAATCTTTGGAGAGATTGGACAAGGTTCATATCAAATGCACTATTCTGGTGAGATTGTGTCTTTGGAAAAGATATACTGGGATGAATGCAGTGTATCTTTCATTGACTCCAGATAATATTTTCTAAGTTTTTTTTTTTTTTTTTTTTTTTTTTTATACCTTTAAAGTGATAACATGCTGCACTAGGACAAAATCTAATTATATTATACAAATACATCGAATTTTATAATCTCACATGTTAAAAAGCCATAAGAAACTTCTATTTCACAGATTTCTTAAAGCTATCATTCGGTACTCAGAATCTACCAATCCCACAAATAATCCATGCAGAAGTTAGTATTAAATCTTGCTTATGTAATTAAGGTTATCCAATAAAACAAGTGACTGGGTAAACTAATATCTAACATAAAATAATATCCTATCAAGTTGCAAAATGAAGGTCTTAGATGTTAGGACAGAGTAGAATTTGGGTTATGATTCTGTGTAAAAAGAAGATAATGTATTGGATAACTACATTATTAATCACTGCATATAGTATTATATGTATTCAAGTATATATTGGACTGAACTTATTTGTACAGAAAAATTTAATTTTAGCATTTCCCCAGTTCTCTGATGTTGGTCTTGCTGCCATTTTTAACTTAACTTACTTGTGAGCTATATACATAATGACTTCTAAAATTATCATATTTTTCCTAAAATAATTTTGAATACTTCAGTAAGACTGTTTATTTTGGGACATAAGAATCAGAATATTTCTGTCAGATAATTGTGAAATATTTTCTCTTGAAAAATGCGCTCACTGCACAATGTAATTCAGCCAATTAGATGCAAAAGAATTTTAAAAGGAAACAGGAAATCAAACAAGTTTTATTTCACTAAATAAGGCCAGATTTAAATTCATGGTAGGAATTGTTTTGTTTTAAAGATTTGTGTCTTATGGACCTTGGAACTGCCCTTGTTTCTCTGATGAAGAACTGTAGTTCTCTAGCTCATGACTTCTGATTTAAAAGATAAAAATCTAAATTACTCCCCAAATCCAAAGAGCTCACACAGTCAGTACACTTAGAACATGAAATAGTTTGGTACAAATAGTAAGAGCACAGCTCGCAAAGCATAGGCAAACTCCTTGGATCTAGAAAAAAATAAGTTGCAATGACTGAAACAACCAGAAAAATGCAAAATTGTTTCCTTGAATTTTATCAGGAAGTCAACATATTCTATAAAAAAATGCGTGCAGATATTCTGTATTTAGAGATTGAGTTCAATTAGATAATTAGCACACTTTTGTCTTTGTTGAAGACTTAAAATAACTTAGAAAGTTTGTGAAATATGTTTTGTAAGGCAAATTCATTGTTAAATAAGTATCATTATGCTACATCTATGCTTTACAACTTGCATATTTTCCTCCAATTATATGTTCTGAGTTCCTTTTCAGGACTATTTAAAAAATCTGTTGATAGCATTCCCCTGTCACAGTATAGCGTTGGTTTTAGTTGAGAAATAGAAGGAAAAAGCTACCTGCAATAATTCTAGCTTCAGTCAGCCTGGTAACGATGGTTCTGCTCTTTGGCAGTGCAATGGACTAAATAAGTCACAGCCCTTTACAATGCACCATGCTAAACACAGATGTCCTAACTGGTGGAAGTACAGGAGCTGGTCCATAACACACCAGTGATCTTAATAGATGAGGTCATCTGAGAGAGCAGTAATTTTGGGAGGTGAGATAAGCCTTCTGTATGGGTACTCCTCCGTGGCTTTTTTCATTGCAAACTTGGAAAATTTCATCCTCTTTTTATTAGCAGTATATCATGTAAGGTGTACTGGCAACATCTGCCACCTGCGAGTATCATCAAGTGGGTCAAATGATGGATAAGTGAGAGTAATATTCAACTATGAAAGTGAAGAACCTCTAAAAGCTTTCTGTTCCTTCCACAGATTAACACACTTGTTTGAAATGAAGGATGTATACTGTGAGGATGTATTCCTTACCTCAACTTCTAGTTAGGAGGCAAAGAGAAAAAAAGAAAAATTATTTTTGTAAAAATTGATTTGTGCTTATATAATGCTTTTAATAACCCATCCATTGCAATCATATCGTCCTACACAAACAATGTCAAGTCATTATTAGATATATTCTTAAGGTTGTTTCCTCATCAGATCATTATCTTAAACTACAGTCAAGGTTACCTTCATTTATTGAAATTCTGAGTACACTGCTGCAAGCAGGCTACAGGAATGAGTCTTTTTTCAAAGCTCTCCTTGATCATTCCCAGATTTGTCGCTAAAGGGCAGTTTCCAATGTATTTTTTTAGCCAAGTCTCTTTCTTTCTCTTAATAATAATAATAATAATAATAATAATAGTAATAATAATATTTAACCCACAATCCTTTGAGAAGAAGAGCTATTATATCGTATTTTACATGTCATCATGATAGTGATTTTGCTATTATGAAATAGGTATGGTAATCTCAAACTTCAGATTTAAGAATCTCTTTCTCAACATTTCCTTCCATAACATTCTACCCTTAAATACACAGCCTTTCTTTATATAAATATCATTAGTAGCTCTTTCCCGCTATCACAGACTTGCTTAATTTGCTAGTCTTCATATAAATAATGTTTCATATCATCTGTGAGTCCATGCAACAGCAACATTATCAGTTCACAGGTAAATCATTACATTTCTATGGAAGAAGCATCAGTTCACACTGAGCAGAGCTCTGTAATTGCAGAATCTACACTCAGCTTTGCCTTAACAATTTTTTGTCAGTGATGATCAAATTAATATTATTTTCAGATTACTGTCATCGAATAAGTATCTGACCACGATGAAACTGTGCATGATTAAATACAATAGCGATGACCACTCTTCTTTAGTTTACTTCTTTATTACTGAATTTCTATATCAAAGAAATTTTGAATTTAAGTGTTATGCTATGCTTTAATGAGGTTTGCTAAACCTGACATAGAGTATCTAGGCAGTGATAGATACATCAGGAATACCAAAATAGATATATTAGACAGATAGAATTAGCACTGTATGTGCTAAGGTTGATTGATTACTTGATGAGTACTATATTCCCCTTACTGTACTCTAAACCCCAGCTTTATTAACTCTAACCAATTTCCTAGAACTCTTCAATTTGAAGAACTAATTGTGGCTCATTTCAGCTTCCTCCATTTAGCTGACGTAAACTTAAGAGACAGAAGACTACTACAGACACATAGAGCTTGACTACATACATAAAAAGCACACATTTTAAAACTGAAAAACATGCATGTATTTAAGTAAAATATTTATATAGGCAAGTGCTTCCATATGTAATAAATTTACATCATGTTTTTATTATTACTTGCACAATAATTTGAATCTTGATTCGAGTTCATGTTATTCTAAAAAACTTTTGTAGCACTTTATTAACAAAAAAATGACAAAGTGATATTTGTTTTGTTTTCATTGTTTCTATATTAAATTTATAGCACTGAAATCTATTCTTGTGATTTATAGAAGGGAGTGGATTTTCTCCTACTCAGAGCATTGATTTTCTATACCAATTTAAAAGAGACACTGCATCTATAGCACAGGTAATGAACAACATCTTCATAGTCTGAGAGGCACTCTAAATAAACATTTGCAAGAATTGATCTCGCCTTTGTAATGCCCTTTGTCTTGGGAAAAGTTTTGTGTAATCGCTATTAATATTAATCTAATTTTCATAGCAATAATTTTTTTCTGTCTGCATAAGAGTCTAAAAATATATATTACAGTTAAATTGGTAATACCCATGCATTTATAACCTTACATAAATTCACATTTTAAATTGCTGTTTAGGAATACTGGATGTATTAGTTTAGTGCAGGAATTATTCTTTCAGAAACCAGTCATACAGCAGCATAAAATTAACTGTTAGTATTCATCGTCGCACTGCATGAGTAAAAATAGTTTCCACAATTAAAAAAGTATTAACAGTTGGAATTTAAAGAGAACTATTAATTGTTAGCAAGTTTCAGTCACAGGAAGGCAGTTAAGTTACAATGGCTGTAAGTTCAGCATTTCCTACATATTTATGGTTTAATCTGAGATGGTAATTGATCGCTCCTTATTTCTCTTCTTTTTCTAAGCAAAAAATACACTGTCATAATTTCATTTTATTTTGTCATCGTAAGTGAGCTTCCACAGAAAGTGCTTTGCTATTAAACAATCTTCTCAAGCAGCAATGGCAATATAATTAGGTCTCAGTAGACTTATTCTGAAACCATTTAGTGCAAAGGCGTAATCTCCTATCATGACATAATAATGTGGTCTCCTAGGACCAGCTTAGAGATTGCTTTGACACTGTAATGGCAATATAATAACTTCATATGAGACTCTACATAGATTTCTGCTAAAGCAACTTCTGTCCTGTAATAGCTGCTCTGTAATGCCCACTTAATGCAATGTTCTGACTTGCTCTATCCTCATTACAAGGCTTATGAGTACTGTCATACAAAAGCAGAGTCAGGCAAGCACCAGAAAAGGAGCCTTACAGAATCAAAAGATGATGCAGGACACGCATAAATAATCTCAGTATATCCTCACAACTATATAGCATTAATACAGGAAAGACATTTTGATGCATTTTACTTAATAAGGATTTAAAAGAGTTAGATAATAGTGCTGCTAGCACAATAATGTTCCCATAACTTCACAAGTTCCAAATGTCTGGAATTGGAAAAAGCCAAAATCATCCACACAGAAATCTCTCTTCTCCTCTCCTTCCTCTTTTCCTTGATGATAACATAGTTTAAACCTGGAAAGGTTATTTGAAAGCCCCTTACACATTAGGAGTTCAGTTTGTGCCTCCTGGAATGGAAATATTTCAGTGGAAATAAGTTTGGGATTCCCAAAGAACTGAGAGAATCATCTGGAAAGGCCAACTCTGATCACAGCAGAATCCAGAACTCCTTGACTGGCAAACTCCTGGATCTGATCCCCATTCACACAAAAGCTCTTAAGCCCCAAATTTGCCAGAAAAACACTTTGTACTAACATTCCTTACATCAAAGCAATCAAACAAACAAACAAGGACAATCATCCAACAATCCAATATCCTAAAAAACAAAAAACAGTAACTAGCAAAGGCAGTAAACTTGTATGTAACCAAGTCTTCTCATTCTCTAAGGAACTCAGGGGAGTATGGTAAAGATTAATTAGGAGTTCATGAGATTAGTAGATAAATGTTAATCATCACACGTTGGAGCTATGAAGTGGTAACACCAAGAAGTTCATACACACAAACACTGTGATTTTTTTTTTCATGGTACAGAGCTTGTATACAAAGAAATGAAAGAAGACCATGCCTTGTATAGGCCTGCAAGAAGGAGCCCAGAAAATACAAAAATGTCAAAATGATTGTTTCCAAATACCAATTTTTATGTCCTGCAATATGCAACTTTGTGGCTGATAACACAGAACTTCAATAGCAGCTTCCCACATTGAGTAAATAGATACAGATTTAGGAAAAGGTTGAATGTTGAAATTTTGATACAAATTAAAGCAGTTCTAAATTTGCCTAAAACTCAAGATACGCAGTAGAGCAACTCTAGCAAGATGTGTTTCTTGTTGTCTCCAGTGTATCCAAATGTGACTATTACACACATAATTAGCAATCTGTTCATGGAAGCAAGAAAAAATCCTATGGTATTATAGTAAAGTCAAAGGTCTTGGAGGGACAAGATGGATTTTAGCATAACTACAGCAGCAAAAGCAACTAGTTTAAAGAGTGATTACTTTCATTTATTACAAATGAATTATTCTTTCCTATTAGTCAGTTCCTGGAAGAAGCCCCGTTTATGCATGACTATTCATCTTAATATGAAATTAAAGGTGGATTTTCTGCTGCTCAGCTTTTAATCTAGAAAAATTCCTCATTTGAACACTGTACAAGTCAGCTGCATTTCCGGAAACAATCTGAGTAATATGCTGTCAAAAATCTAAAATATTCTGGTAGGTTTAATAAATTGCAGAAACATTAACCTCACTGTATCCAACAAGCTGTAACAAATACATATTAGCACTTAATTCTCCAAGAACTTTTCTTTCTTCAGCATTTTTGAGCCTGGGGCATGAATTCAAAAAAAAAAAAAAAATTAATTACAAAAAACCAGCATATTATGGTATAAACGTAAATAGAAATATACATGCCTCTTGTAGCATTATACTTTGTGTAAGAGCATGTAAGCAAACATTCTGCTTTCCATATGCATTTTTCAGTGTGTAGTTCATGTCCAACAAAATTGCCATGGCCACACTTCAGAAGATACTAAACTTCTCTTTGCAGATTGAAATAGGTATTGTAACAAAGAAGATAGACACTATTTTTACTTCTCCTTAAGGCTGAGGCCAGGCCTTTGAAACACTGAAGTATCAACACAGAAGAAAGAGAGAGCAAGAGAAGGGATGAATGCTTAGAACAGTTGGAAAAGCTGCAGGCATAGCTATTAGCTGGTGAAAATCTCAGCTATGTGTGGCCAGATGCCGTGAGCTTTGTTGCTCACAAAACTCCTTGTTTCCTAATAGTGTAGATCTGTGTAAACACCTGCAAATCTCAAAAATGATGATAGGACTAAACCCCCAAAATGCTTTCTCCATCAGCTCAAAATTTTACCATGCATGTAAAATGCAATGTATCATTTATTTTATCTGTTTCCATTTGTATTTTAGCCAGATAAATTTATTTTTGGCCTTTAGTAAAAGAGGCTAATGACAACCAATGTTGTCAGTGCTTTTACCCCAGCCATTCTAGAAGCAGCCTTTGGTTTATTACACCAAGTTTATTTGTCAAGACTTCACAAAGTATTTAGTATAAATGTTTTAATTGCTTATCACAGATGCAGGTTTGCTTTGAGTCAGCAAAATGGAATGCTGAAGAACCTTGTTGAAAATTGAAACAAATTAATTTTACAACAGTAAACTGAAGAAAAAAAATAACCAATCTCTGCAACATACACATTCTGCTGAAGGAGAACTTTATATCTAACAGCTCCTTTAAATCTACCTTGACTACACTTTTATTGCCTTAATTGAAAACAGTTAAACCCTCATCTTATAATAAGAGCAATGCAAGTACTCCACTATCTTTAAATGGCCTTGGGAAAGAAAGAGGTTGTGTTGAAATAATTTTTTCCTATGACAAAATAACAAAAAGGATCTTACGAAGATTATTGTGTCATTACCATCATGTGAGTTAAAAAAAAAAAAAAAAAAAAAGAAAAAACTGTTGGACAGAATGAACTCCAAAGTGCCTGAGTTAAAGCAACATTCTGCTGATGCACAAAATAAATTAAAGGGCCAAGTGCAATAAAAGTCTCCATTACTAACTATAACAAATACAAAATTATTGGACAAAGCTCTCATAATGTAATTTCTTTTATATGGTACTTTCATCTTCAGTGATGCACTGCTTACACTATGAGCTGTAACTAAATCCTGCGTACTTCCAGGAAACAGATATATATATTTTTATCTCTAAATTTTCTTCTGCATCATCAGTTTTATTCACATACAAAATGCAAGCAAATACATTTACAGTTTTACAAGTATTCCAATATACTTGTATATATCATATCCATTATGGATTGTCTTTTTTTGAGTCAGTGCCATACAGTGCATATTTCATGAAAATGAACAGTATTCGTTTAATAGCAATCATGAAGATATTTCTTAGGCATGGTATGAGCTATGCTCAGAGGTCTTCCAATTCTGTGTGCCTGTAACATTTTTCTATATCAGCGCTTTTCTCATTCTGATCATCTGTGATAGCTTTCAATTTATAATGTTCATTTTCATATTCTCATCACAGCAATCAAATCTTTAGACCTTGAGGAGAAGGAGGAAATTAAAGCCATTAACATGTTTGAGAATTGTTTGATTTACTCATTATAAATTATTCTGAATCTGAGGAGATCATAAGATATGCCCAAAGGGAAGACAAATTTTGATTGGCAGTGTCAAAAGAGTCAAGGACATAGAGAGGCTTTGTTAGTAATTGCTAAGTGTCACTAAGAGATGCCATTAGCTGTCCAGAATCACCATGAAATCTGATGTGGAATTTCCCAGCTATCTAACATAGTAAGATCATAATTTATAATTAAAATATAGATTAAATACTTTCATCTGCTGTAAACATTCTGTAACTACAAAAGTCAGAAAACAGAAAACCTGAAGACGGAAAAGAATCCCCCAAAGACAAGTTAAGAGGTAACTAAACAAAGTCCTTCACGTAAATATACCTATCTCCTTTTAAATTTTCTGACTACATCACAAAAACTCACTTTATTTAGCTTTTAGAATGCCATAGCTAAAATCACAGTTAGCATGTCCGTGCTTTTTTTTTTTTAAACAAAGGAGCTTATACTGTGACAAATCACTAAACACTGGCAAAGACCCTCAAAAGTTGACAAATATCTGAACTCTCTTTGTCTTCAATGCACAAACAACTGTGCTCCATATGCATTTTAGTCACTTCAAATTAATGATGTTAATCCTTTAGATAAATGCAGATGTTATTAAATACTAGTATCCAAAGACTGCAGCCTGACTGCAGCAGTACAACCCTCTCTACCATGGATGTCAAATCCACTACTGATGCACTGGAAGGACTGACTGTGATTGAAAAACTGCGATTGGAAAGCACATTAGCATATCACCATACACATGCTACCCCACAAGGAAAGAACCTTTTCCACACTACCTTTCTTATTCGAATTCCAGTGGCCTGGATACAGACCTCTACTGAAGGCTTATTGAGATGTTTAGAATAGAGGAGAGAAATTAATCCATATGAATACTTCCCAAAGTCCAAAGCTTGCTACTAAGCACTGCCGAGCTGTAAAAATTCCAGATATGGCAGCTCCTGATTTTCATATTCTAGCATACCTATGGAGAGATGGCTCCAAGCATCTCACTACTTATTGAAGACACCTGTGTTTATTACTTCAGACAAAACATGAGCAGTTCTGAAGGACGTTAAATATAACTGTATCAGGATCAGAAGTGCTTGTGACAAAGCCAAATTCCAGTTCAACATCAGCCAGCTGGATCTTATCAGCATATTTGTGCCTTTTCCCTGTAACTCCTTCTGATTAGATGATTAATATCATAAACTCACTGCAACCACTCTGTGTGAACCATGGTAGGTTCACAGTCTGAGCATGTGCCAATTAAATGTCTTACCTTCGAGAAAAAACACTCGTTAATACTGGCACATTTTGCCAAATCCAGCCTTAAAGAAGGCATAAGCCAAGACATTCTAAGTAAAGAGGAAAATACAATCCTTTCCACCAATACACCTGAACCTAACCAAATTAATTACCTGAAAAAACAGATGACACTTGCAAGTGCAACTGTACAGGCAAACAGCTGTCACAAAATATTCAGTCCTTCCCGGAGTCTGGAAGAGGTGCAATCCTTTGTGCACTAACCAAGGGCAGCAATCTGGACCAATATGAGATGTACTCTCAGACCTCAGTGCTGTCAGTTCCTTCACAGTGCTTCATCTACAAACTCTAAGCATTAGCTATGATGGCAGATGGGGGAAAAAGATCAGAATACAATTCATGCCACAAATTTTACCAAAATAATCAATAAAGTGAAGATAGGTGTGTACAGACAGATGTGCACACTTGTGTAATATTTTTCTATTATTTATAAAATTTCTACTGGGATAGCCAGATAAAAAGTCAGCTACTTGTTTTTTTTTCTTCCATACTGTCTCCACACTCCTTCCAGGCAATGTTCCACTGATAGTTTCTTAGTTGCTTAGTTTCTGAAGCCATCTTGATGTCTGTATGACTTTCCTAGATAAATAAGGTAGTCCAACTGCACTCTTGGGTATGGCATATTGTCTTAGCATCATTCTGTGAATGATTAAATTGGACACACAATTCTCTTCTGATTTTCAGATGTGGTAGTTCAGTCATCTGTGTTTAGAGTTAAATGCAACTGAAAGGGAAATTACTATGCACAGGAATTTTAAATCAAAAAAGCTCAAAAATTTATTTTGACAGCAATAGAACTCTTTATTTTAGAAATTGAGGTTTTTTTCTATTTATTATTTTTTTTTACAGCTGTAGTTTTATTACTGTAGACCATGAAAATTATGTAGAGCATTATTCAGAGCAGCCTATGTAAAAAGCAGCTGCAACTACTGTATCAAGTTTTTTTGTTTCATTTTTACAAGATCACAGATAATTAACATTTGATTTTGAAAGCGTTTTTTCCTCAAAAATCAATCCAGTAATCATTCATTTTTAATGCAGGGAGGTAAGGATTTGTCTTTGATATCATTATTACAGACATTGCACATCTGTAAATCTGAAGTGATAGGACAGCAAATACCTTCAGAAGGACAGCCATTGCCTTTGAAGTCAGTATGTATATGGCTTAACATAAATGTAATTTCACAGCAAACTGCCTTTCATTATTCACTGTCGTTTTGTCCTGACACCTGGCATCTTGAAAAAAAACTTCTGAGTTTAGATATAAATCAATAAATAATGTAATGTTTTCCTTTAAAGTCTTCTGAAAATAAGCTAAATGCAGACAGGCAATTAGGATAATGAACGCACTCTTGTATACAGACCTGCATGAATACCACAGGCCAGCATACACTAAGAAGCATCATGACTACATTTGATGCCCAGTCTATCTATGAAATGAATCAGAGTTCCAACTATTTTAAAGGCTCTAGTATAGCAGATTTCTTTATCTGAATACTTTTTCATAGGTCAAATCCTTATTTGCTGTGAGCAAAATTGTGGTTTTGAACTCTATGGGGGTTCTGTTTTTGCATATGTAAGTCAATTAATTTTACGAACTGATATGGAAAAAGAGAGACTATACTGAGTCCGGGATGGAGAGCATAAGCCTGCCTAGAGAGTTGGTAGGCATGGAAAACAAAAATAAAGAGCCCACTGTCTTGAAGAGGGGAGAAGGCTAGCAAAACATTTACAATGAAAACTGCTCTTCCCTAAGGCCAGTGTGAGTCTGCCATTAGGAAAAAACACATACACAGCACAATATAGCTTATCGAAGATTGATTGTTGTATTGAAAAAGTATTTGGAATATAATTAATTTCTATCGGTAAGGTCCACATCATTTATAAAGCAGCTGCATTTACAGCAATAATATCCAGAAGAACACTGCCAGAATCACAAGTTAGGAATGAAAAATAAAGCTCATACTTTAGATAAAATAGACCATATGACCATGAAGTACACCAGTACTAAAACAACGTAACAATGGGTGAAAGAGCAAAAGAAGATAAATAAAAAGATACACTAGACTCTAAAGGTACCCATTGTCTACACACAGTGCAATAGAACTTGTCTGCCTCAGAAATCCAGTAAATGTCTTGGAGTCATATTGTTCACATCTACTAAACTTTATAGCTGACATCATTACAATCAGATACTATATAATATTTCAAGGAGAATTAGAAAGAAGGTATTCTTTTTGCCCCATCACATATTGCCCATTTTAAACAGCAGTACTTCCCAGTATTGCTGAGCTTTGTCTGGACTGAGAATTAACAAACAAACCTCCTCTGAGTCCAACTGTGTGGTGATAAAGCAGAAAAAAACTATTTTATAATGGGCAGAATGAAACTTCTAAACTTTTAAAGTTAAACGTACTTCTGGTTTACATTAAGTGTCATAAAAGGTTAACATGAGGGGTCACTTCATCTTCTTTACATTGCTGTTACAGCTTTGACTTCAGTACAGTGATACCTGTCTCATATTATGCCAATGACATGGTTACTGAGGCTAGAATTTAATGCAATTAATGAAGCTTGACAAGTTAAAAAAATTAAATGACAAAAAATAGTCCCTCTGATTTGATAACTGTGATCAGTTTGACACCAAGTTAGTAGTCTAAATTTCTAGCAAATGTAAGAATGTGAGAGTGGTAAATGCTGATAAGTCAGGAAGATGTCCAAATTTTTGAAAAACTAGTAGTTTCATTCCAACATATTTCACTCATAAAACAACCAGTGAAAAGACACTGTTGGCAAAACTATTTCCCACTTGTGTCACAGTAGATTATTCATTTTATTACACTATCTAGTCCAAAGAATCTTATGTCAAATAAGATGAAGACATTCATGTGTATTTTCAATTACAACAGCTCAGTGAATGTTTTGTTTTCTTTACGTCTTTTATTAATATATTTTCTCAACTAATGTAGAGATTCATTTTTAACTTCAGTTCAAATCATTGCTGAATAAAGCCTCTGACTAGAACTAGTAGCAGTTAACTACAAAAGTACTGTGCTGGGCTTTAACTAAATGTACAACTGTGAACTAAGTATTATAACCTCCCATCCTAGGCTGTAGCTGCCTTTGAGCAGAAGGGTTGATAAATACCACCAACTTGAGCTCAATCTAACAAAATATAGGGTTTCTCTTACCAAAGGCCAAAGATGATTCCATTCCGCTAGCTGCTACTGCTGCTGCAAACATTTAACAACTTTCAGAAATACCCTTATATACCTTCTTTCATAAAACATGCTTGTTCTGCAGAGCCCTGATTTCCTGAAGATCGGTTATCAAAGCATCCAATTCCATCTTTATATACTCCAGATCTTATGATGCAAGTAATTTCTTAGGACAGTTGTTTTTGTTTTTCTGGGGGAAAAATTTCCCAGCATTCAGGTAAACAGTCATAGATCTAAAAAAAGATGATTGAACTTCTATGTCTTAAAAGACTCATCTGAAAGAAGAATACTGTTTTTCAATCTTCAGAACCGGACATAAACTTGTTTTCAAATGTTAAATTTTTATATAGTTCACAATTTATGCTTGTAAATGATATAGCTCCTTTCAAATGGTGACAGAATTCCCTAATGTAAAACATGAGTTTCAGTTTAATGAACACTACTGTCTATCTAAGATTTATATAACATACAGATAAAAAAATCTTCATTTTATGTTACCATGTAAAAGTATGGAAATATATTAGAAATGAAATCAGAAGGTTAACTTTAACCACCTTTGAACCATCTAAAGATGCAGTATATTAAGAAAGCCAGAAACGTTAAATAAAAATAATAGAGAAGCATGCAATACATAATTAAATCTTCATCAGTAAGATTTTACACTAAAGATTTTAAAGTTTCCATTTCTATTCAAAAATTCTTTCCAATACAAATTTGATGATTTTTTTCTCCATTTCTGATGATCAAAAATCTACACTTCCATACATCTGGAAAGTTCTTTAAATAAAAAGCAACCAAATTGTTAGCAAGATACAGCTAGATATGCAACTACTCAGAAATGAATTCAAAAGAAAATTGGAATATTATTAAATCATGAAAATATCATATGTCAGTAGCACAACTCATCTTTTTTTAAAGAATCGCGTGATAGTACTAAAGCGCAGCGTCACAGCAATAAGCATAAGACTGCGTCCAAAAAGGAAGTTAGATTTAATCTCCTGTTTCTTGCAACTCGCAGTATTAGTCTGAAGGCAAGATCCTTACTCCTTTCCCTTCAAGATGAATAAAGATAAACAGAAAAGGTATGGTTGTATCATTAGAAAATGATGCAGCTCTAAGATCACCCTCTGGTATCTACTGGTCGTTAGTTTTTCTGAAAGACTTCTGCTGTACACCATCACCACAATTCTCTTTGCAAAATAAATAGCATAATACATAGTTTGGAACTGCTATTTCTCAGATTTCTCACAGAGAAGCTTGCTCAGTATTGATATTACTGGCTGACCAGGAATTGAAAAAATATTTATTCCTTTATTTTCCATGAGACTATTGTTCTGAAAAGCATCATGTTACTACACTGGAGAATGTGCAGTGTTCTCTTTTTTTCTTTCTTCCTTTTTACTTTTTATCATAATGCCAAAATGTTTTTACGTATAAAAGGGAATTTATACAGGAGAAATTTACATTAGACATAAAAAAAAAAATCTTCCCACCACCACCCCAAGCCCTCACTCTGTCTCCCTCACAATTACAAATCTATTTTTAGAGATTTTTTTCTAGAGATTTAGAATATTAAGAAATATGTTAAAGCAATTAACACTGTGATGAGATAAACTGAATCAAATGCTCCTAGATCCTATCTTCCTGTTCACCTTAATCTGACAACTCAGTTCATGCTGTCTGACCCTACCAAACTTCTAAGAACAGGAATGACCAGATTCACTGCAAAAGCAGAATCCTCATACAAAATACACCATCAATACAGATGTACTATTCCCTCCTCTCCTACTTTCTGCTCAGTGAGTAAATCAGAAGGTACTACAGTTCATAAAAGGAATCCTACCTTTAAGATCAGCTGTATACATCCTGAGTAAAAGCTTGCTCCAAATTAAATCCCAATAAATTTTTTATTTAGCAAGTTCAAAGCTGTGAGCTCTATTTCCAGTTTCACTTCCAATATTATTATTGTCTAACTCTCACTTTCATTTTCAAGATACGTACTTACATTCATATTTGCCGTGAGTTTAAATACGTAAGTATTTCAAAGCTCATCAGCAGCGTACAGAAACCTCATTCTTCCAATTGCAAAACAGACATTTTGAATCAGATTTTCTTCATTCTTCTGTTTTTAATGGATTTACTGCATCACTAAATATATTCATGATTTGGAGGAACTGTCTACAGATGCAATTTGAACACTTCTATGATTACAATACTGAATATCTTAATAACTGCAACTTCGTATTTGTTTTTATTAGTCAAAATCTAGATTATACATAAGTAGCTTGCCAATGATGAGGATACAAAAAAGGTTTGTTGAAAGCTCTTGCAAAAGCAGGTCATATTTTAATACTTTAGTGGGCAACTCCTGTATAATGCTTCCTAACCTCATATACTTCTTTGTAAACTTTATGCTGACCTTCGAAAGTAAAGATGGATCAATACTGTTTTATAAAAGACTATAAGACTGTATGAAACCCCAAGTCAATACTGTATTTTTATTATGCTTGTAATGTAATGCAATTCTGTACAATACCAAACAGCGCTGAAAATACCAGTGAAGTCTACAGATTTTGTTTAGAGACATTAATTCACCAAGCACTGGCCAACACTAAAGTCACTAGTTTCCTAAAGTTGTCATCAGTCCAAAGATACCCTACTGGCCTTATAAAACCTAAACTTCCAAAGCCCACATCAAAATGTTAAGCTAATGCAAACTTAAATTGCCCAAATCAGAAAATTGAAGTTTAGGAGCCATGGATCTTGTATCTGTGCATGTATAATCTTGCAATTAACAAGAGAAGGGTTGGAGGACAAATTTTGTGCGGGGAAGCTCTTCACAAAATGTCCTTCTTATTAGTGTGAGCAGGATGAGGAGGTACTCTGAGGCTCTGATATTCTTAATTTTCTAAAGGAAAAATACCATTTATTTCATAACCTATATATCATAAAAAAAAACATTAACAGAGATACAGTTCCAGAGAATTAGAACAAGTTATCTTTCATATACCTTCAGTTCACACTCAAATCAAATAGCGTGGAAGAAAACACAAACTCGTGTAATAGAAAACATTGTTACAGCAAACTTTCATACAAATCTTTTTAAGTGTTATGATCACCTATTATTGTAGAATCTTAAACAAAGCAAGAACGAGAAACTGTAGCCACGATTCATTTGGGGTCTTTGCTTTAATGCTTGTCTCTACCCTAACTGAAAGAATTTTTACATGAGTAGCTAGTACCTTAATTCTTAGTATTACATCTTTTACAAAACACATTTACTATAAATAGTGTTTGTTCTTGTATCACAGGCAATTTTTAGTTCTCAGAAGCTCATTTTATATACTATGTACATAAAACGTTCACACATATAAACATAAAAAGTTACATAACTTGATAATATAACAGTGAATAGGCAGCCTGGTCTAGTGGTTGGCAACCCTGTACATGGAGGGGGATTGAAACTAGATTATCTATGAGGTCTTTTTCAACCCAGGCCATTCTATGATTCTATGAAGCAGAGGAAATGAGAAATATCAAAATTAGATTATTTGCTTTACAATGAAATGGAAAATACAAAGAATTGTGGTGAGGTGAATAGGTGTACTTAGCACTGCTAATTATTCAAATTATGCTAATTATTTCCGAAAAACTCTTCCATTTCAGGAGCAAGCACTAAAATGAAGACCTTTGGGTAAGAACATTTATGTGACCTTCAGGTCAGCAAGCTAACTACTACACAATTGGGTCAAGTCCTATCACCTCTCATAAGGAAAGGTCTCCATGTTTATTGTAGACTGTTTCCTTGGGCTCAGGATCCAAGCCTTCCAGTTCGGAGTTCTTCCCTGCATCATATAATGGATCAATAAAGAACACTTGCAAATCCAATCACCCCTCCCCTTGCTTTACAGACAGGATAAGACACATTGGCTTACTCACAGGGCGTCCGATCCAGAAACAGGGTAGCTTGGATGACATATCTTTAATATTTTCCTTTGGCAGACAAGGCACTCATCTTTCCAATAATGAACTGCTTACCATTTCCTTCCTTCCTTCCTTCCTTCCTTCCTCCCTTCCTCCCTTCCTTTCTTCCTTTCTTTTTAAGTAACACATACATAAACTTATCAACTTGTAGGTATAATACTCTGCATTGAGGGCAAAAATTCTTTATTGCCCTCAGCATAAGAAATCCGTATGCATGAAATGCATCCCTTGTAAGTGAAATCCCTACACTCCCTCTCTCTGAAAAGTATTTCTTCTGTTCAAACAAAACTGCAAAGGAAATCTCCAAACAAGCATTCTGTTGGATCGATAGCTAGAAATTGAATAGAACAATGTCTCATGCTGCTTTATAGAATTTTCAGAAGATTTGAACTACACAAACACAATTTTTCAAGTTCCACCACTGGGATTTACAGTCTTGTTTTCTGACTCTACAAGAGCAACAACAAACATATTCAGAGACTAAAAATAAAAAAGAACTATATGGTCAAAATAATAACAAGGATCTAATGTAAAACCAGAAAAGCAAGGGCATTCAAAGTTAGGCTCAGGTTTTTTAGTTACACCATGGGGATCTTCTGAGCCGAAAAGAAGTTTCATATGCCTAGTGTAATAAATGTAGTCCAAATTTAATAAGATCTGATAACACATCCTTCAAGATGAAGATTAACATAGACATTTACATGAAAATAGTCTTTCCCTGATTTTTTTGAGTAACGTTGTTAATTTATTCGATGATTTCACTTTGCACTTGCATATAAAGGTACTACAATCTTTCTTGATAGATGTGGTATCAAGTACTTAAATTTCTACAGCCCAAGAATAGAAAATATATCTTACGTATTAACTCCTGACTTGGAAGATGTATCTTAGTTCTGGCTTTACTATTTGTGGAGAAAATTAAGTTTGCACAATTAAATGAAAAGGAACATTATGAAGAAAAAGATGTTCAAATTGTAATTTACAATTTTGATTTGTTTTTTCCAGTGAAAAATAATTTCAGGCCTGAAATTTATTATTATTTTTTTTTTAATTTGATTTGCTTTGGTTAAAAGTACTATAGCCATGTGATCTGGGAGAGTTATTCAATTTTTATGATGAGATGACAACAGAAGTTGAAAGAGCAATTCCACACATACCCAGGAGTCCACAGTTCCTCCCAGGTCTGATTCCTTTTTGGTGTAATCTGTCTGGTTATGCAAAGTATCGTGCTGTTTTCCATAGCAAAACCAGATGTTCCAGAGAGTACATAATTCCCACAACATACCATTTCTGCTGGAAAATGATTTTCAGAAGAATAGGTTGAAATATGTGGTTAGCAGACTTGAATCCAACCACATATAGAACTGCATACCTGTCTAGCATTTTGCTACAAATGTCTCTTTCATCTTCCTATGCATTGTATTTTGACATCAACTGTTTTGACTCAGAAGAACTCCGACCCTAAATATTACTAGATCCAAAGAGAGAATATAAAGAATAGCAATTTCTAAAATAAATGGATATAAAGCATTTACGTATCTTAAGCTAACCTCATCAACATCAGACAACATCAGTCCTAAAGGCTGACAGAAATTTTACCTCCTTTGAAAGAATGGGGAAAGTTTTTCTAGCAGATGATAAGGAAAACAAATCAAAGACTTAATATTTTGAATAAATCTAAGACAAACTATGCAATTCAGATACCAAGTCGTCCACAGAATTATTCATCACGTAGATCAGGTTTGAGATCTCAGTATGTGGTACAAGAAGCGTACATACCAATCATGGCGTGGAAATTCTTGGTGAGAACAAATGGTTGTAATCCATTCCTTCACAACATTTCAGGTTTTGGTTTTTTGTTTTTTTCTCTCTCTTTTTTTTTTTCTTTTTCTTTTTTTTTTTTTTCCATGCTGAAGCCAAAATGCAAAAAGCAGATTATTTTGATGGCAGTAATATAGTAGGTTTAGAGTTTCCTTTTTTGTTTGTTTGTTTGTTTTTTTCCCTGTTGGTTTAAGTTATGCTATGTTTGTAGAATATATTCCTGAGCAAAGATGCACAGAAAAACAACAATTTCTTGGCATCAATTCTGTCTTTAATGGCTCAAGGGAAATTCTATGTTTTGTAGAATATATGAACAAATAAGTTATTGCAAACATATCAAAATTGAAAGTGTCTGACTCTAGCAGTAGAAATAAGTATAACCTGCCCTTGTCTCTTACAATTAGATCTCTTGATTCATATATGAAATGCAGTAAAACAAAACACAAGTAAACACAGATACAAAAGTAGTAAGGGAAAACAAAAATATTTTGAGTTAATTCAGTGATAGGTATCAGTTATTCTGAGATTTTTACCAACTTATCAAATATTTCTCAACATAATAGATTTTTGTAACTTATGCAAGAAAAAAGTTACAAAGCTGTTCAGATGGTCATCACTATTTTGTTCTCAATGAGTTTTTAAAATTAAGTGCAATATGCTACTTAACTGTTGATTTTGCAAAATACGTTAGAAATGTTTGTAAGTTGAATGACAGATGGCTAGAATAGAATCGACTTCTACAACCAGAGTTCCCCTCCCTTGGTATGTACATATGAAAATGTAGTGCAATTATGAATGCCAAACTCTGCTTTCCACCAGAAGTAGAATTATTTTTTTCTGGAAGTAAAATCAATACTGCAAATCAATACCTTTGCAAAGTACACAGCTGCAAGACTAAGGCATCAGTGTCTTCAAGCTGCAATGCAATGACTTGAAAATATTTCTTAACCTTCCTTTCTAGACTAAAATACAATATAAAAAGGTTTTTTTTCCTGCTGTTTTCAGAGTGGTAAGAGAGAATATACATAAGCCCTGCTCCAAAACATCAAATCTAAGAGTACTTTTGGAGTACAACATACAAATTTTCATTCTCAAATTTTCATTTCCATTTTTTCTACAAAAAAGTGTCTTACATTTTAGTCTGAAGATGTAGTACAGTATTTCATGCTTAATTCACTGATTTAGGACTGGAATTTTCCCTTTTTGTCTCATTCATACATCAGATTCTTTGAACACAGCCCCTAAGTAAATGTTCCACTGTGACAGACGCTGAAATTTTTCAGTTATTTCTGCTATAAGTTTCTAGTCACAGCAGCTGCCTAGAGCATATATTTCCTTATTTAATCAGTGGTGATACAACTAATGTTTAATTGTGTGAATGTGTAACTCATTATGAGTACAGGTTTAGTTATCTGGCTAAAGTCTCATGAATACATATAAAGAGCCTAAAAAAATATCTTGCAAGTTTCTAATGTAAATGTGTATGTGTGGAATTAGTTGGGATAATATGAAATAGGGCTTGCTCCCTTGAGAGGCACAGTTACTGTTTGATAAATCGTTTCAGTACTGTGTTTATTATCACTCTTTTGAGAAAGGTTGGATAATAGTTGGTTCTCTATCAAAACTCATCTAACATTCATTACAGTTGCACCTATCACCACCAGCAAAAACATACATATTTCTAAATGACACTGACAATCCAGGAGTTCACTACATAAAACTAGAACTCCTTATTTCAGCAAAGCAGGCGAGCTAAGTCTAAATCCCTCATCTTTTAATGTTCATAAAGCAGCTTCCATAGAATATACCAGAATCAAAATTTAACTCAATCTTGAAAATATTAATTTTGTTACATTTAAAACTAAATGTATAAATAATTATTTGTATTTTATAGTATGAATGGATTTTGTCTGGGAAGTGTGAGACCTGGCTGAAACATTAGGCTCAACCTAGAATGGAGTTTAGAGAATGAATTCATGGTAATTGATCAAGTGTATGAGCTCATGGACAACACAAGATAAACATGAGTAAAATAACCTTTGCCAAAATACAATCACCTAAGACTACAGTTGCCCTAAATGGATCAAAAGTGTATTAAGATTATCAGCATTTATTCTGTGCAGTTCAGTAAGAAAAAAAAAGACAGTTTTTTTTTTTGCTTTTTTTTTTTTTTTCTTTAACACAGATACAGCAACACCAGGTTAAAAAATTAGACATACATAGTATTTTTTACTTTCATAGTGATGTACACTTTAACAGTAATGTTTCAAGACGTCTTAAAGTGGTAGAACTGCCCGCTGTTCAAATTACATATAAATTACTCCTTCCAAATATTTGGCAGGAATATACCGTTGAAATGTTTCTGAAGCAAATGTTTCAACAACAATTTGAGGCACGATTATAGTTGAATGAAATTCTCTCACTGTTTTAAATGAGATTGGACAGCAAGTGACTTCTCTGGTCTCTTAGTCAATGTCTTCTCTTGGGATTCATGGGATTACACTTACATATATTTTCCCTACAATATCTTTGTGTGTGTGGGGGGGAGGACACAGCAATATAAATATGTATGTAAAAGACTAGAAATGCTTTTCAAGGTTACTGCAGAAATTACGGCTTGTCAGAAGATGGTGCTGTTAGGCTATTTATATCTAAGAAAATTATGTGTAATTATAAAAAGTGAAAACTTCTCTTGCAAACAAAAAATTGTTGATAGTCCACTATTTTCTAAAATGCAAGTTCTTTCACATTCTGTTAAGACACAATTATGACCTTGAACTGCTTCCCTAAGTGTGTACTGATGATGCAATTTCTGTAATTTGCTCTCAGAATCATAAGACCAAGTTCTGTTTCTGACAAATGAAATAAAACTGACAGATACAAAAGTATTCTGCTAAAATCCAAGGTAATTTGTATAGCTTCACACATTATATTTTCATTTCGCTTATTGAATATGTCATAGGCAGGCCCATTAACAATTGCATATTAGCAGAATATGTATAGTTTCAAGTGCTTGATTAGAAGAGGAAACATTTTCATTTACCTTGCTGAACTAAAGCACTATCTTTAACCTCAACCTCCCACAGACCAAGTAAAGTATCAATATTAGCTATTTGATATTTTATGGCAAGTGAAAGTTAGTAAAGATGAATTTAAAACCAAATGGGAGGAAAGATCTGTTTAAGAGACTCTTACCTTGGAGAGTGGGAAGTGAGCACTTAGGGAAGGGAGCATAAGAACAGAGCAAATAAAGTCTGTTCCTTTCCATGACTCCCTGAAGTCTGCAGTTTGCAGGCTAAACTGAACACTTGACTCACTTGCCCTTTTGGCTCAGCTGCTTTAAAAATTGTTCAGTATTGGAAGAAATAAAGTGACGATGGAGATGACTTATAGAAATAAGCAGCCTGCTCTCCTCCCCGTTAGGATAAGATGCCTTGAAAATTAGATTTAAGAAACTACAGCATATTAGCAAACAGCAAGGTAAATTCACAATATTCACAGATTTTTCTCTCAAAACTGTATTTTGTTCAGTATCATCCTCATTTGTGCTTACCTCACTGGAATCTGATCTGAATGGAAATAAAGGCATATACATATGGAGCTATTTTAGGACTGGTCAGTAAGCCTTCCTGTGAAAGGCCCTTAGTTTTGAAAGAAACAAAAAGGCAGCCAGAAAGTCCAATGCTAAATGACCAGGCAAAGAAAGAAGACTATGGGGACCACTGAATGTGTTACCTACCCTTCTACACAAAGAAGGACTGAGACATGATATAGAAAGCACAGACAGAGCTTCACTCACGTACTTCAGCAAAAAGCCTTACTGTCAGCATCATCCTACAGCCTCTTTATACAAACTCTTAATCCATCTTCCTTCAAAAGAATGACATTTGTCAGTTACTTGTTTCACTTGTCCATTCTGAACTATTTAAATGGAAAAATTTCCTGGTTACTCATTTGCAGAATGCTTGAGAAAACTGCATTGACCTTGGCTGCTCCCAAGGAAATGCTGTGGAGTGTACAATTAATAATATCTCCTCCAGAGGTTTTCTTCACTTGGAAATCACACCAAGTTAAACCACAACCTTGAGAAGTCACTTAGGGGTGTTTTCTAATTGAATGTAATTGTCAAGTGAAACCAAATCCTATGAGAGATTTCAACATTAACAGAGAACCTCCAACTGCTTAGTCACTCTGACAAAGTGTTGATTTTCCTTCCCATGGCATTACAAGCCATGAAATATAACAGTATAACAGAACAGCGGGATATTATTTCTGCTTCTGTCATATATTCATCACACATTATTGAGGAAAATAATGTGTATCTTCCTAACTATCTTCACTTGTTTTAAAGGAAATAATAACTGACTTACAACACAGTGGAGCTGAAGGACACAATTCAAGCTTTAAAAAAATATATATATCACTGAGATAAGAAAGGCTAGAGGAGCTCAAGTGTTCATTACAAGAGCTTGCAGCTAACACCAGTTTTTCAGAATTACAAAAGTTCCTTACTGGTAGAAATGGCTGGTAGACATAAATGTTTTATATAAATTTGTTTTGTATATACGTAACACATTATCCATATTCTTTCTTGTCGAGTTATCAACCTAATAGTTAGTGTTCAGAGATTTTTAACAGCTTCATCTTCATGCGGAAAAATATTAAAGGCCCATCCTTTTGTATGACAGTATGAAAAAAAATGCAAAAAAAAAAAAAAAAAAAAAAATCACATCTTGCAGTCTTTCTGGTCTGCTTGTGGTCCAACCCATGTTCTTGATCTACTGCAAGCAAATGGCTATTAGGACTAGGTGACCTGTGAGACTGAAAGGATGAATTCCATAATAAAAAAAAGTGGGAAGGGGAAATAGAAAATGTTGATAACACACACAGCTTGTTATATTAACTTTGGTCAAATTAAAAAAATGAAAGTGAACTAAAGTAAAAATTAGTGGCCCAGGGCATAGGGAATTTAAGTAACTTGAAAGAAGGCAAGGCTCTCCACACTTAATGAAAAAGCCACTGACCTTGAAGAGTGATCCAAGGGACTTAATTTAGAACTACTAGAAAAACTGAGAGGTTATGAGGCAAATGACCTATTCCTTCCATAACAGGACTTCTGAATGATGGCCTAGCTGCATGTAGCCATTTGTAACATGAAAAAAAGCACACACACACACACACACACAAAACAACAACAACAAAAAAAAAAACAAAAAAAAAAAACAAGAAGGGATGAAGAAAAGAATGGAAAGAAAAGGCAAGAAAAAAAGTGAAATAATCCTATGCTCTATGACTTCACATTTAGTTCCCTTTGTCTATTGAGTATGTAGACATTATTGGAGAACTGATCACTCTTAAAACTTATCAAATTTATATCTATGCTAAAACAAGTCACTTCTCCCTCTGCAACATGATAGAAAGCACAGCAATGACAGCAGAGCAGCAACGTCCTAGGCTGCAGCAAGTGAGGATTTGCTCAAATTCAACAACTGTGGGCACATGTTGCCTTTGCTTCGGCAACCTCTGAATAATGTCCCGTCGTGAAGTGCTCAGACAGCCCCGGCCAAATCACACGCTTTTATGACACCAATGTGGTGAGCGGCAAATGGCACTTACTGCAAGCAACACACTCTTCTTATAGTTGTCCCTTATATCACAGTACTACCAATCACCCTTGCTACGGTTATCTGTGCCCAATAGACGTGTGGCATGTCTTGTCTTGCCATGTCTCATCATGGTTTTCTTATTAGTCAAGGAGCCCCCGCAGAGGCTGATGACTGTTACAGCCCCCCTTTCACGTATTCGCTAACCACGCAAGGGGCCCACACAGATTACGCCTGGTTACGCCTGGTGACCTTGACAGCCCCCGCTTTACGTATTTCATTGACTACATCTCTAACTTGCGTATTTTGTTAACTACAGGCACAGAAATAAAGGAAAGAAGCTGCTTACTTTCAGAAGACCTCAAGTACACAGGGATGAATCTGAAGCAAAATACCCTTACCTCCACTTTCAGCCCTTAAATGAGGTCTGGAAAGAGGTGGATACTAGCTCCGCTCCTTCCAGTCACTCAGGTATATTGCATGTACTTGAGCTCCCCTGGGTTGGCCCTGCCTTCCCACAGGGTGCTCAGTCACTGGTTCAAGCCATGAGCAAGCATTTCTACTACATCATCCCACTAACTAGATTACATCTATCACATGAGAAAATTATTATATACTTGCACTTACAAAACTCAACAGATCAACAGAGATCAACAGAACTACACATGATAATACAAGTTAAAACTAGCATATTCTTTGTAGGTTTCATTATGTCTGTTTCAATATATTTAAATATTGAATTATTTAATATATATTTATTAGCTATCAAGAACACTTCGCTTTCACATATTACTGCAACCAAATCTATTTATTTAGTGTACACCTCCCCATGTTTGTGCCTTCATATGATGTTACATAGGTCAGCTGTATGTCAAAAAAATCCAAAATTCAGCTCAAATAGTACATAACATCTTCAAGATACTCCTTATGGTATGAGCAAAAAAAAAATTATGCTTGTATATCAACAAGATTTCTGTTCTTGTTCCTTCTTTCCTTTCCCTTAAGCATCTACCAACTCTATCTGTATATTAGCTCTCTGATATAAAGCAGAGAGTGAAATTAAAGTGCAACTGCAATAATGGAGAAAGGACACAAGCCAAGAATCACTTTTTTCTTTGTGGGAGGACCTTTTCATGACTGATAGGACAGATGAAGGAAGATGGCTCCTTTGCCTTCCTCTTTTCTTGCTGATTGTTTTTCATCGTTATTTCTGGTAATTATTGAAACCAATGAAGCACATTTCCCTGGCTGATAGGTTTGAAATGAACAGACTCCTGCATATCTATTGCAATCTGTGTTTAAATACAGTAACCTTAACTAACTGCTCCAGTAGGGAATGAAGAAAAAAAAATTCCTGTCCATGATACAGAAGAGAGCTCTGCTTTGGAGATGTCCTACCCCTGGGTGAATGGATTTCACCAAACTCTCCAGTTCTCTCAGCCAGGTCTGAATTGGATCAGTTGTAACCAACTAAGGGCTGGGAAGCGAAAGGAGACAACTGTCTTCATACAAATAATGCCTTTATTATACCCTACAGCTCTGAGGTATGTGGAAGTGCAGGAAGAAGAAATACTGAAATGAAAATCACTGTACATTTTTCATTATAAGTCAACTGGCAGCTGCAAATTTCCAGGAATAAGTATGAGTGAATATGTACTGGCTATTCACTTTAATATCTCATATTTGCTCCTGAGTTTCATCTTAGCTGGAGCTTAATGTTTTTTGAGAAGCTTCTCTTTTGTGCTGAAAGTACTTTCTGGATCAGATAATTTACCAAGGTACGCAGAGTATCTTTATGTTAGCCTCAATCATAAGAATACTGATTTCATTTGGAACAGTGAAACTTCTTTAAAAATTAAAACCAGATCATTAAAAACTGTTTCATCTCTTCTTCCACCAAACTCCTTCCATTCAAAGAGCACACAGAAAAGCTCACATACTGTGAGTAAAAAGCACTGCTTTAATATGGCTGGCCTAAAAGCTCTATTTTAAATACAAATACATATTTCAAGAATAAGTAGAATGTTATGACACACTGCAATTAGGTATTTCTTTTTTCAGTGCGGTTCTTTCAACAAGTTTCTCCTTAGTTTTCTCATAAGAAAGAGCTAGGCTTTCAGAAGGAAAATACAGTGAACGATTTGGCCATACCACCAGCCAAAGAACAAAAACCATCTCTAATCTGGGCAGGCAGAAGACTGTGCCTCTCATTCTGAAGGACAAGCTTCCAGGTCTTGCAAACTTTATAGATATATGTGTATGTATATGCCTGGCAACAAAATCCTGTGGGGAAAAAAAAAAAAACGACACAAAACACATTCTCAGCCTGAACTCTCTGATCAAATAACTAAACAATTTAGGCTGAGAGTGTGTTTTAGGAAGGGATACTTCAGATGAGACTAGTCCACTGCACAAACATTAGTTGACTTCATCTGAAAATGCCACTGGTGCCGGCTTTGAACTTCATGACTTTTCAAATCTCCATTGTTGTGAGTCAAAAACCATGATGTAACCTGAACAGCTGGGCTATTCGCTCCAAAACACACTGCTATGTGAACCACATTGCCAAATCTTTGCCAAAAGTTTTGCCAAATTTTAGAAGACATTCATGTATTCAAATCCATCAGACATCATATATGCTTAAAATGACATAAATAAATAATTCTTTCAATATGAATAAAAAAATAGCAAATAAAAAATAGCAAATACAACGTCAGATCATACATGCCACAGTTTTGATGGCATAACATACTATTTACTTTAGAAACATTTCTATTTTGCCTTTCAAGCAACTGTCATGAAATACTCATAGCAAAACTCTTAGGTTTTTTGCTGTTTAGAGATACATGGAGTTTTAAAATTGGTGAAGTACAGTCTTACATTATCACATATCAGACCTGTTGCTTAAGTCAGTGAGACACATCAGTGGGGTAGAAAAGCACCTAACATGTCTCCCAGCTGGTAAGAATCAAGTTAAGGAGAAAGGTATTCAGAGAATGGGGAATGGGGTAGCTCAGGTTCAAGCATACGTTAATTATCACCAGGAAAGAAAAATCACATTTCACATTTACTAAGACAGGAATCCCCATACTATGCAAATTTGGTTGCAGTTCAATAGACAAGGCCAAAGACCATGATGAACCTACATAGATAAAGATGGAAAACTTTTATCCCCCTAAAAAAACATTTATCTTTCCAAGCATGTCAAGTAGGCCATAATATAAAATTTGACTTTGCTTGTGCTATAGTATTTCTTCCCATTACAAGGAAGTCACCTCTTTCTTGATAATACATAGTATATTGAGTGCCAATGCATTCTACTCTTTCTGAGCAAAAGTATCCCAAAAAATTGATACAGTGCTTACAAACAGATTGTCAAGAAAATAACTTGCAAAAAAAAAAAAAAAATCTATAATACAACAACAAAAAAAGAAAATCTGAATAGCATGACCTTCATACATTTTTTTGAGCAGTGGCTGATACCTGTACTATGTACAAAATGATCAGATGGAACATCTGATTACTTCTTTTCATATGTACTTCTGTATGTTCTTTCTGCTATTGTTTTATATGTATGTATGTTATTTATGCCATTTTGCTGTTTGTTCTTTTTTTTTTTTCCTCAGCATAATTAATTCATGAAAAAAAAAAAACACATGGACAACCATCCTTCAATAGTATTTGGGACACTGGAGGAATATGATAATTCTGATGAAAATTAATTGAAGTTGAAGCTATTAGCACACATTTGGATTGACTTTTCTTATCTTAGACCACAGCTTCTTGAGCACATTAATTACATAGTTGATCTTTCTGAGTACAGGAGGGAACACTGTTGTTTATTCCACACTATATACCTTGTACGCTGTCCATTCAGGAATCATCAAAAGTTAATTATCAAGAAAGGAAAAGCCAACTATGCTCAAGTGAGGTCATACTTTCAAATGCAATATATGTTCCATTTATTCAACCAAGAGAAATTACTTCAGAAATACGAAGGCAACCAAATGCAAGACTGACAAGGATTAGGAAACATAACAATTAATAATTGAGTTACACTGTAACAACAAATTCTTCTATAAAATATAGAATCAATTACAACACACACAAATCATTAGTAAACTAGATTTATGAGGGAAACTGCATCTCAATGGGAAAAAGCATGCAAGCCGCACAATAACCTAAAAAGCAGGTTCCCAAATGTTGTTTAGAGAGTTTGAGAACACTGACTGAAAAAAAAACCAATCACAAATCTTGGAAATCCTAGTGGAAGTAATCTCTTTGATTTCAGCTGTTTATGTGTGACCAACACACGTTTCATGGCTGTAGAGTAGAACTTACAAATTACCTTGTTGGAAAAAACAACAAACAACAACTAACCATAAAAGAGTGGCCTGGCAAAACAGGCTAACATTAAAGAATATCAGTATAGAAGTAGAACATAATACTGATAAAAGTATGAAGTATAAAATATGACAAAATGTCTACTTTTTAAAAACAGAATATCATTACTTACACTTCTATTTGATTACTCTTACTAGAAAATAGGAAGTAACAGTCAATCTTACTAAAACTGCTGTCAGTGTCTCCAAATTATCGATTTCATATTTCTCCCTGATTGCCCTAAAGTGCTTTTAAATGTTTGTGTTGTAGATGCATTTCTCCGGTACATCTAGAGATACTTCTCACCTACTTCCTAAAATCCAGTTTAATTGATACTCATGATAAAACATTCCACAGACAGTAACGCATAAAGCAAAGCAATAAAATAAATGTATTTGTGTTCTGTTAATCAAAGTGGGTAGGAATCCTAAAAATTCTATCAATTCATGTTGTTGTCTCCCACTGTATTTAGATTATGTTGAAACATTTTAGAGATTTCATTTATTGTCTTTTATCTTTGTTACACGTTACTACTTTTATGTAATCTACAATTAGTTGTAAGTTGTTATGTTTACTGATATTCCTTTTTAATATCATTCATACTAGAATTACAGATAAATAGGAATGTAGACTCAAAGAAGGAACCTAACACAGAAACAGCTCTCTTCAGCTTTAGAATTAAGAAATATATCCCAAGAGAAGAAAAGTAATGATTTTTACTACATTTTCCATCAAGAGCACTTGTTTTACACACATTAAACACAGTGTAACTACCAAGCCCTTTATCCTTTAAAACATAAAACAGAAAATGTTACATTTATCAACTCCCTGTTCCTTGTTGTTCTTCAGTCTACTTTGAGTATCTCCAAATGAGAAAGATCTTTTAAGGTATAAGGTAAATTGAATAGAGGAGGTCTACGCGAGTCTGAACTTAGTACAAATAGTTTATATAACTGAAGAAACTAGTTTCTGCTCCTGAAACCCACTTTTTCATCTGAAAGAGAATACAATGAATTTTTCTTTCAAACATCATGTTTCCAGAGGTTTCTTAGAAGATAGAATGGTTTAATTAAAGATCCTGGCCAGCAGCAAGTGACCTCGCACTGCTAGGATCATCATCGGTGTGACATTATGCTCAGTTCAATTCCCACAAGCTACTCATGAATCTAAACATCCCAGGGATGGTAGCAAAAATCTATCATATATGTGGTCATTTTTTCTCTACAGAAAAATGCTCTGAAAGCATTTGCCACCCAAATTACATGAAAATAATAATTGAAAAAAGAACTAAACAGTTGATTTTCAGTTAGGTTTAAAACCAATTTACTATATATCAACCTCTGAATGGGGGCTGTCACATGCTACTAAAGCATAGCTTCTTGCCTCCATTTTATTTCCAGCATAGTAAACCTTTGTGTGTGTGTGTGTGTGTGTGTGTGTGTGTGTGTCTGTGATATTGCAGGGAACTCTGGGCCACACATTCAGGTCCATTCATCAGCTTTCTTTTTGTAAGTTTTATGTGCTGTAAAAAGAGAAATGTACCAAGCCTCTAAAGCACACAGGCCAACTGATTATTTACCACAGAGAACAAATGCATTGCAGTAGCTCTCCACTGTATTAAGAGGACTATTTAATCAGAAATACTAACAGAAACATAGAGCAAGAAGAATGAGGATAAAATCCTACCCAAGTAAATTCTTGATTAACTGAAGCTGTTAAATAAATAGTCAAAATTAGGAATACAGGGGAAAAAAGCCTTCTTGGCAAATGAATGATTACCAAAATTCTAGCAGATCTAGAAATGGAAAGAAATGCCATAGTGTAGATGACAAACATATCCTTATTTAGTATCTTTTGTGTGCAGGTTAACTTGTTTTTAAAAAGTGCATAAATAACATTAGTAACTAATCTGGGCTGTATGGCTTCACTGAAACTGAAATGTTAAGAAGTTCTGCCATAACAGCTGTACAGACAGGTGAATACAAAGAAAAAAAAAAAAAAAAAAAAAAAAAAAAAAAAAAAAAGTCGTTTAGAATAGTTTAGAACATTCCAGCATTATGTTCTTAAAATAGAAGTCCAAAACATAATGGTATCAAATGCAATACAGCACTCTCCTGGAAAGGCACGGGTGTATCTTGAAGTAATTAACCGCTGGAGAAAACTGGATACTGAACATAAAAATGCCTTAGGAAGCAATGGACTTGGTAAAAAATAAAACCAAAAAGCGTACCAACAACAAAAGGAAATTCTGAAAGTCTGATCTTCACAGCTAGATAACTAGAAGTCCAGAAAAATAACACAAACACGAGAAATCTTTGTGGAAGCCCTTAAAAAAATGCATTCCCAGCACTTCTGAATGTGAAGCAGCACAGTCCTGAGATTGCATACAAAAAATACTGTAACAAAGCACAAGAATAAAGCAAGGTATGCTTTTACTGTGCAAAGAGTTGCTAATGATTGCATGGAAACAAGGAGAAGTGGCAGAAATGCACCATGAAAAATAAGCAGGGAGAGCATTTTTGTGATACTGTGCTGTACATTTAATGCCAAAAAATATCAATTACCAAAATATAATACCTGAAAAATAGCTACATTCAAATTAATCTAAGCTTTTCAATCCCATACATGATTTCAGGAAAGAAGAGATTAGGCTAGATTACTAAAGAAGGAAATGAATAATATGAAACATGGTTTGATTATTATCAAAGGACTTGCTAATTAATAACATGAAGCAGCTTGGAAGCAGCTGGTGGCACACCAGAACCTCCCCTTGAGCAGGAACACTTCTCAAGGTGTGCAGAGATTCACCTGGGACATGGCGATGCCTTGCCAACAGACCCTCAATAAGGGATTTATTGTTTCTAAGCTATACTAGCTTCATTAAGATTTGATCTTAGAGTCATTATGCACCCTTTGTATAGCAAATAGTCAAGGATTTCTAGCCATTTCAAAACTTGTTAAGCCACAATGTTCAAATTACCGATTTCTGTCTCTTTGTATCCATAAATATATCTTTCTGTCTTCCCCTTATGAAAGAAGTGTACAATGCTTTATTCTCCTTCTGTAACACTAAAGCAGCAGACTGAGACTTGGATGATTATGATTCAAATCTTGGCTCTGGCAACAACCATTTCTCTAACTGAATCATTTAACTGGTACTCCTCTCTCTGAACAAACCTGTATAGGCAATATAATCCTATTTACTTCCAGCTGTGCTTTACAAGTAGGGTTGGATAATGTGGGTACCAGAAATAATCTAGTGCTGCATAAAGTTCTTTGGAATCTAAGTTCACTGTGCACAAAGAGTAATAGATATTACCAAAGCTGCCTGAGCTTTTGTAGACTTCTAGAGATGCTCATGCTTATAGTCTGCTAAGGTGACTGTCATAAAAGGATGGCTGGAAGCTTCAGTGTTATGAGCACTCATGTTAAAAACCTCACCAAATATGTATTAACAGTTTTGTAGGAGGAAGTTGTGAACCTTTCTTCCAAGGTATATTCTATAAAAACAGGGCAATATAAGGACTTCTTGACAGTATATGGGTATCTCGACTGTAAGATGGATTTGACATAACAAGTTTCCAAGATGTACTGTGCAAACACGATAGCTTAGAAAAATACCCAAATACGACCAAAGAGGCCAGATCAAATATCAGGGTTGTCCAAAAGGACACAAGGAAATCAACTGCAGCAGAAGTAAGGCAAGTCTTCTGTCAAGGAAGCAGTTCTGAGAAAACTGCATGAAACGAAACAGAAACACTATGAAGAAAATGTAAGTTTATGACCATTGTCACATTTTGCCTATTTTTGTTTTCTTCTGGCTCTCATAATCGCTCTTTCTCATAGCAACATCTACAAGAGAGACATCTCCTTCCCCGCTCACCATTCTGAAAACTAGTGGTCATTGTGATATACAGCTTGACTCCAAAAGGGAAACCAGTGTCATCTTTTAGACCCTAGAATATGTCAAGACACAGAACAAGAAGGAGCAATTATATTCATACCAAGAATGTAATCATTTAGGTTGATTTCATCATATGAAGAAAAGATACTTTCACCAGAATAATTCCCCCCAGGAACTTTTAGACACTGGCAACTCATTAATGAAGTCCAAAGTTCTTCTTATACAGATTTTTACATTTTCTGAATGTAAGACATTTATGGATACTTTTACCTTGCACTATTTACAAAAGTTGAGTCTGAGTTTCACTGTACAAGACAGGCATTAGGGTTTTAAAGGCTTGCTTCACTACCTACTATAATCTGACTCCTGAATGAAGTGGTTCATAAAACTTAGGATGCTGGCAGAACCCCCATAAAGGAATTAAATAGCATTATGGTAAATTCAGCTGCCTCTTGTTCCACTATTTGTCTAAGGATACTATACTGCTGTCCCAAAACCCTGTTCCTTTGTTAGCATTGCTATGCTGCACTTCAGCATCCTAATCCCCTGTAGTCGTGTTATAAACTGGGTCACATAAAGATCAAAAGATCTCCCTTCTTTCAGGAGAGGTGAGGTCCTGCGCCTGGCTTGGAGCAATCCCAAACACAGATACAAGTTGGGCAAAGAATGGCTTGAGAGCAGATGGAAGGCCAACTGTATCCTGGAATACATCAAGAGAAGCATGACCAGCAGGTTGAGGGAGGTGATTCTGCCCCTGTACTCTGCTCTTGTGAGACCCCACCTGGACTACCTTGTCCAGTTCTATGACCTCCAACATAAGAAGACCTTCCACTACCTGAAGGGGGTCTACAGGAAAGCCTGGGAAGGACAATTATAAGGGCAGGTAGTGACAGGACAAGGGGAAATAGCTTTAAACTGGAAGAGGGTAAATTTAGACTAAATATTATGAAGACACTGGAACAGGTTGTGCAGAGAGATGGTGGATTCCACCACCCCACCTCCCTTGAACCATTCAAAGCCAGGCTGGATGGGGGTTGGGACTAGATGATCTTAAAGGTCCCTTCCAATCCAAACCGTTCTACGATTTTATATTTTCTTCTTTGTTTTTGAATCTCCATCATTTTGATGTTCTAATTTCATGATGCCCAACTAGCAGCCACCCTGATAAAGATGGTGGGGCAGCAAGCAGAAGTGTATTGCTGATAAGTGCTCAGGCTGGTTCCTTTGTTGATACCAGTATTTATCACAGCTTTTCAGAGTTATCTGAAGCCACTTGGACACAGAGACAATTTCATAAATCAGAAGCCACAATCTAATCCACAGGCAGAAATTTCACTCTATGGAAACCATACAGCATTTTCTGGAAAGGCAACTTCTACTCACAGACCGCATCTCAAGAAGATAAAGCTCAGACAAGGCCCATACAATGGCAGCATGTCAAGAAGTCTCTGCTTGCCTCTCTTTAAGCCAACAGCAAGTAACAAATCTCTTTTGTCAGCCTTGGGTTGTCTCACTGCAAATTAGCTCTCATGAAGAGAGAAGCAAGAGAAAACATCCACGGAGGGATGGCGTGGATTTGTTTGTACAATGGCTTTTATTTCACACAGCAATATGGAAATGCAAGATAAGGGTGTCTATTACCCAGAGGCTATACAGTTTGTACTCTGAGCACAGGCACAAGTCACATTAATGCAAACAGGTGCTGAGTACTCTCAGTCAGAGGAGATCACAGTTGCTGCATTTTCAGCGTGGCGCATGTAGGCAGCAAGCACTTGCTATCTACTTCACTTTTGACAACTTCAGTGCAGTCTATCGCTGCGTACACTTGTAGAAAACCAAATGGATCAGAAACAAATGAGTTAATTAGCTGAAGCTACTCAGAACACCATTCAACAATTCCTAATGTGTATCAGTACTAATGCAATGCCTCAGTTGGACCACCTGGACACAGCAAGCTGACTATATGGAGGTGATGACATTTTTGGTTAAATCTCTGTAAAACATTATTTTCAAAAGAGAACAGCAGAGAAAGAAGCAATTTAATTTGCACCAGTGATACTGCTCAAGGGAGTGGGAAAGTGGCTGAGAAGAATCAGACACATCTACTGGGACACAAGACGAGCATTAGTACCAAAGGATAATAGACATAAGACATACCTAAGATACTAGGAAGGGTTGGAATAATTTCAACTTGGTTAAGAGCTTCATGTGGCATTTACAGCAGCTCTGCCTGTCCCATGCAGTACCTGAATGGATGACATTGGGAACACATAGATTCAGCCCCCAGGATCTCACGTATATTTTCATGACAGCTTCTATATGCCAGAATAAAAGTTTGCTAAATGCACCCAGAATTAAACCCAAACACATCACACACACACACACACACAAAAAAAAAAAAAAAAAAAAAAAAAA
>NW_024884800.1:7502011-7758134 GCF_019232065.1 Centrocercus urophasianus | reverse complement strand
AAAAAAAAAAAAAAAAAAAAAAAAAAAAAAAAAAATATAAAATTTAATTATACCTAAAATAAAATTTTAAAAAAAACACCCAAAAATAAAACATTATAAAAACCCACACACAAACTAAAAAAAAAAAAAAAAAAAAAAAAAAAAAAAAAAAAAGCCAAACTCACAAGGACTGACTCTTCTCAGAGACAGACTGTAGACTCTTAGACTTCTTTCAGAGGTGTGGATATGGACTCTGTTGCCCTGGCAAAGCCCACGCTGCATCAAGCTCTCTTGTGAGAACTGCCCATTATTGTAGGGTTTCTCCCTTTCTCAATGTTTCCCTGGCAAAGGAAAGCCCCTTACACCTTGGGATCGATTGCTCTGCTGCTGGCTGGGCCAGCTCCAAAGCAGCTGCCCTCGACAACTGCTAGTACTAGTTCTACATGCTAGTATTTGTCACTGTTTCTAACAAACTCTCCTCTGGGATGTCCCTGTTTCACAAAATATTTCTTTAGGGCTGAAGCTAGATCACAGCTATTTGGTGTTTCTATTTATTAGCTTACTCTAACTCACATTTTGCCAAATCGTCTATTTTCTGACTAGAACATAAATGTCCTGTTCTTAAGGACTATATCCTTTCTAGATCAGTTTCTAGATGCTAGCTTAAAATATATTTTTTAATATACACGTCCCAATTTCCTCCATTACTGGCTATTGCATTGATTAATAAAGATTTGTGATTCAAACTCCTGTTCAGCCTTGCAGCAGTGAGCCAAGCCTGGATGTGAAAAAGCTTTATACCTGTTCACTATTGAGATTAAAGATAAAAAAATAGCAGAACTCTCATTTTTTAAGGGATCCAGAAGTTACATTGCGCCATTTACTATATGTATATCAACAACAGACAGGTTCATTTATCTCAGCCTTGTTTTGCTTGTTCTCTTGCAGGATCATCTATACAAATTCTTAAAAATTTTAACAACATCACTACTTCTCTCCAATGTGAGAGTTGCTAAAAAGTAATTTCTAAATAGTTATTTTGTATATGTCTAAAGTAGAAATCACACAGTATTTTTATTGTTGAAGCATACACAAGACACGATTACTGCCTTGTGAAGTCTGAAATAAAATTCAAATAAGCAAGGTGAAGATATTTCCTGTATATCATACAGTCCACTGTCTAGTTCGTACATAGGTTAGCAAGAGAATTAGGTTTTAAAGAGGGACTAAATACAGACAAAAGCAATTATTATTGTTGAAATATGGACTTTAAGTGTTTCCATTTACCAAAAGTTGCAATTTCAGTTAAGTCATTTCTATATCCCTATGTACTGTCAAATATAGTTTTCATGCCTTAGAAAAATATCTCACAATAATGAGACCTTTTCACAGATCCTGCAAAGTTAATTGAAGCGAGCTAAGTACTAAAGTTAATTGAAGCAAAGAAAGCTCAGTACCAAGGTGAAGTCATCTTCACTTAGAGTTCATATTTAGTGGGCAGTCAACCTAACAACGCTACTAAAGGGAATAAAATTTGGTGTGTCAGATTTAATGATTCAGAAAGTAGAGAGATAGTATTAAAATGCAGTACAGGTACATAGCCTGAGAGAGTTTATGAGCCTTAGGTTTTATTGCTCACATTCGCCTATATGATTGGTTGCTGTATATTATAATGCAATATTCAGATGTTCAGAGCAAGGTTGTGACACTGCTGTATAAACCTTGTAATGCAAAAGGATTTAGCCTCCACAAGGTAAGTCTTCATACACAGTTTCATGCTTTTAAAGATTTTATGAAACATAACCTTACATGCTGAGCGAAGGCTCAAGAAAAAAGATCATGATCACCTTTACAAACTGGTTTGGCTTTATTCTTTTAATTCTTTACATTCATCTGAAAATCTAAATCTGGCATAGTTAACTCTTTCTGTAGCCCTTCCCTACATTACAAATCTATTGTTTTCTGTTCCTAATTGTAATCATGTATTTCTCTTCCTTCACTGATTCTAGTATGGCACATTTGGTCCTTCTTTCTCCTTGCCCTAATTCAGATTAAGCTTTATTAATATGTTTGATTTCTATAGATTCTTACCACCTTTTTTCAAACCAAATCTCTGCACTTCTTTAGGCTTAACATACTGCATTTAATTAAAGGATAATTATTGTGGACCATCTTGAAATTGCTGCTTTTTCAGAGTCTATTAAAAGCCCTTAATTTATTCTAGTGTTAATATCTTCAGATACTTGATTAAATAGTAAAGAAAGAAATGTCTGCTCTCATATAGTGAAATGATAGACTGTGGATTAATAAAAGCAAAGAACGCCAAGTTTCATCTTCATTATAGCATGGTGTTTAGGACTGTGCATTTTCTCTCTAGCAATGATTTAATCTCTTCACTACTACAATTTTTGAATTTTGCAGAAGACTAAACATCATAAAGGACAGATGATACAGCCCCAAAGAAATGACTAAATAAATATATAACAGTGCATAAACTATATGAACTATAACAGATTAACGAGCAAGATCTCAATAACAAACGATGAAAAAAAGCAAACTGGTGGAAAGAGGATTTTTAACTATTCTTCGTAGAGGAAAAATTATTAAGAAATTAATAAGGTTTTTTTTCGTCCCCTTATTTTCTCACATTAAGAACCTAGTGCTCTCCCCCCACTCTCTAACACTCTAAAATGATGTCTAGGTAATTTGGCTGTGTCAGGATATGTGCTACATATGCACATATGTACAATGCAAATGGGTTTGCTTTCCTTCTACCTTGTGCTGAACAACCACTTCCGCCTTCTCTATTTACCTATCTCAGAAAACAATTAAGTTTATGTTTTATGATAGTATCTTTTCTCATACCTTGACAGCAAAAATATTGGATCATTGCTAAGAATCCCATTTCCCGATGATGGAAATTGAGTCATTATATAACACAAAAGGCCATAACCTAATTAGTCCTAAGCTCAAAAATGTCCCAAGTGAAGCATGTTACAGGTGTCAGCCAATTAATCATCACATGGGTTTGGCCTTCGCAATTGTTGAAGAGCAAAGCAGTGAGACCTTTGGTGAACATTACACAACTTGATAGATTCATCTTTATCGTGTATGTATTTGGCAATATGTATTTGTATCACTGCAAAAAACAAACCACCCAGCCAACAACAACAACAATTGCCCATGCCTTGAAGTATTGAAATATGCCTCTGACTGTTCTACTGCAATACTGCTGTACTTGTTTCAGTTATGTCAATAAAGAAAAGACCATCACAGCTCTTAAAACAAATTTTAACAATTTTTTTTTTTTCTTTTAAGAGTAAATTAAAGAAACATTTAAGCATGTCTTCATGAAGGGCAGTTTTGGAACAGAAACAAGTTAAAAAGCCAGCTTCTTCTCCTGGCTGGATTACTTCCAACAATTATTGTCATAGCAGTATTTGAAACAATATCTCATTCTTAGATAGCAGAAAAGATTTTTAAATGTCAAGCACAATGGCTTCAAATTCTACACTTATTTTTTAAAGCAAAAGTGCATTTTCACTGGTTTGGTGATTCACACTGCAATTCCTCCACTGCTTTACATATTACATATATATATACATATACATACAATAATATATTATTCTTGGAACTACACAGATGCACAAGTATTCCTAAACAACAACAGACTTTTCAGCTTTATTAAGTTTCTCATATATTTTAGACCAAATGCTTAGATTTTTTATCATGTGCAGTTATGTTAATAGATATCCAACAAAAATATGCATATTGTTCAATTTTTATTTTATTTTTGTAAAGTAAAACAGATTGTTTTACTTCAAACTGTATGAAATTTGTATCTGGTAGAAAAATGTTTTTCTGAGTTCTGAACATTAAAATGTTCTTTCCATGCCCTGAAAGACAGTGTTCAAGAAACCCCCAGCAATGAAATTCTGAAGCAGTATTATTTCATGATTTTACAACTTGAGAAGCACTCAAAATATATGGCATTGGGAGCTGTGAGAAGACTGAGGCACTATACAGAAACAGACATCAGCAATCACTATATCCCAAAGCGATTACAGGAATGGAAACTGCACTTCAAGGTAAAAGTAATGGAAACTATTCTTCAAGGTAACAGTAAACTCACTCTCACAAAGCAACTTTTACTTTGGAGATTATTTTAATATACACATCTGAACAGTGGAATAAGATAACTAATCCTATTCTGAAACTACATCTTTTTTCAGACATATCTTGAGGTAAATGATCATGGAAACAGCATAAAAACCCTCCGATTTCTCAGAAAGAAAGAAGAAATAAATTTTAAAAATATCTACACTATGATCAATATTCATTCCCATGTTTGGATTTAACCATCTAAATAATTTAGCAATTAGATATAGTACATGCTGTATCAAAACCTAGCTACTGTGTAAAATTAATAGATTATATACCTAACGGTTATGAATTATTAACTACGAATTGGATTGTATGAAAGTTTAACATTTTTACTGATCAACAGCGTCATAATTTTTCTTCGGAATTTATCAGAATTCATGTGCAACTTCAGTATCTTGATACATACTTATGCTAAATAAATACTGATAAAATACGACCTAGTTAATTAACTGTTATTCATTGATTATTAAAACATCATTCTTTAAATTCCAGCAAAGAAACAGAGCTGAGTAGCTGCTTACTAAAACCCAGATACTCAAGTGAGGCTTTCTTCTTTTTTCACATATGCCCTACTTTTATGAAGATGCAGTAAACCTCAATATATTCAAAATACCCTCCCTTCCCTTTCTACTTTCCTGTTCTGTCATCCATGTATAAATCTCAGAGGAAAAATCAGTTGATGATCTGTATCTCCAAGCTAGTATTCAATTACTTTCTTCCCTCTAGATTACTTGTCAGGAGAAGCATTCCTGCAGTGTGTATCTGAAAAAGTTCTTCAAACACTGATCAAAACACACAGTTTACAGGCAGCTGCTTACAGTCCCACTTGTGTGATCTAAAACTATGATATAGGTGCACATAGGTTTACCCATAATGTTCGTTCCTCACTATTACAGCACTTTTTCCCCAGTTCTTAAAATGATCACTCATTTTCATTCCCTTCACAGGTAAAGTGGTTTTACTTTATGGTAAAATATAGCATCCTGCTTTTAACAGTTACTTTTTATGAGGAAGACTGACCTTATTAAAAAAAAAAAAATACAGAAGACTCTAAGGCTGCTGAAACGGAAGTAGTTTCTCTGAAACAATGGCAAAATTTATGTACTGCATTTCTGACATTTCTGTTTAGAAACCAGCTCCACTTGCCTGGCAGAGATATCAGGTTTAAGAACTCAAGGAACAGCAAGGAGAAATAAACAAACAAACATGGGGGAAAAAAAAAGATATAATGGGTAAGAAAAATATACGAGTGAAATAGTTTGAAGACAGAGGAAGCTCTCAGCAATGAAAGAGCAGGTAAGATTAAGTCTAATGTGAGATACTTACAAAGGGAAGTGCTGTTGATCTGCCCACCTGCCCTCAACAAACCCTGTGCTGTGACAGTTGGTGCAAACCTGTTGCAAAGCTACATCTACTTCAGAACCCTGTGTAGCCAAAAACATGGCTATATATACTGGTGTGATTACAAACATATATCTGAAAAAAAGGAGTCTGGGATCAAGGATCAGGGCTTTTCTCACCTGCAATTGGCCTAAGAACAACACAAGGCACAAAGGAGTTCCTTACAACTGAACTATTCTAATCACCAGCAGATAGAAAACTGGCTATTGCTTGATCATCTAAATGAGTAATGATCACCAAGCATGCAGGTCTGTGGAGATGTACATGTGACTGTTATGATGAAATGTCTTGCACTAGGAAAGGCTAGCAACTGACAAACTTTTCTGCTTCTGATTTTTTTTTGTTTGTTTTAAATTTTTTTACACCAGTAAAAGAGGTTGCAACAAAAAAGAAGTCTTTTAAATATTGTTAACTCTGTACCAGACAGTGTTTGGTAGCAGCAGAAGGCTTTTTCTTCTAATAGCTTTTCTGGCATACACCAAAAGAAAAAGAAAACTGAGAAAAACAAATTGGCAGATCTGGCAGAATTATTCATAATGAATTATGAATATAACACAGCCTAATGTCTTCCCCTTATCTACAGATTCTTAGGGCTAAATAATTACTATCATTATATTCTTTCTCATGTATTCTAATAAGAGTAAGGACATGTCAGGAATGTCATGTGATACCGGTTTGAAGCCTACTGAAGCCAAGTAGCCAAGCTCAAAATTATTTCTTTTAAAATTGCTACTATTTGTTAGAATTCCCCTTGCTTAATGAAAATTACATTACCTGGGAAACAGAAGGAGGACACTGAGCCACTAACATAAAGAAGGTATATTTATCAGAAGAGAGACTTAAAAAAAGTTTGGATTAAGATATCACTCAGAGTAGAGTGAAAATGTCTGTTCTTCCACATACTATGTTCTTCTCAGTTGTAACAAATAAAAGGGAGAACAAATAATGACTGTTATATGTTTCATTATCAAATCAAACATTTTACGTTAAACACTGGCAAGCTCAGGTTAAGAACAGACCCTGCAGGTATTATTTATTTCCTTTATGATCACTGAGAAATTTAAGGGCACAGCATAGTTTTAGATTAACATAATGTATAGTAAACAAAAACTAAATTCCTTACGGTTTGTGACTCAAATATTGCTTTCCCAAGTATATAACATTCCAAAGGGAAGTAATGGATTACCTGGGAGCATCAGGATACGTAATCTCTGGCCAGAGCAGTTTAGTATTTCATCTACTTTAGGGCTGACTTCACCAGATGCAGACAGAAGTACTTCTCCATTTTAACAAGCATTCCCAGGGAGCATCTGTCAGAACGGAAAAACAAGTGGGTTATTCACTAAGATTTATAGTTAGTAGCCATGTAATACCCAATAGGAAATAATTGCTTATGCAGCACAACAGCTGAGCAAGGAATTTTAAAAGGATCTGCATAATTGACCAATAGCAGTATCTGAAATAACACTGCTTAGGAAAAGATTAATTTAGTCTCATGCAACAGGGCATAATTCAGCCCTACGGGCATCAGGAAGGCACGTTATCTTGTGTCTAGCATTGCAGATTGGACTTAGTGCTATTAGGGGATATTTCTGGTGGCTTTTTTTTTTTTTTTTTTTTCCTCTGAAGCACATAGTATTAGCCATTGCCAGAGGCAGAATATCAAACATTTATCTGCACCTGTTTCCTCCATAATGAAGGACTAATTCAATTTTATAACAATAGGAAAGTCTAGCAATGAGTTTGGGATCAACTAAAAAACAGCTTACTGTAGGCTTCTGCATGTTACTCTAATAAATGCAGCAGCTTGCCTTGGCTTACTCCTTCACTGGGATTAGAGTTTTGACATTTACCAATGCAGCAGCCTTGGCAGACCTTGAATGATGCCTTATATATTTATTTAAATATAAACTTCAAGTTCCGTGCTTCCTTTCAAATGGCTAAGAAGGTTGACTTAGTGACAGTGCAGGGTATAAAAGTATTGTTTGCTATATTCTATATGAATCTCAACATATGACTACTTTAGATAAGCAAAGTTTGTTCTCTCTTTTGAAAGCGATAACAGAATTGCAGAACCCTGAAAGTTAAGCTAGAAAATGGTTTGCCTCCTATTTTAACGTGGGACTGCTGCAAGATTGTATTATTTGAAAATGATGAAACTAGAGTAAGAGGACAAATTTCAGCTTCTGAAATAAATTAAGGGGCACCTAAGCCTCAGTGAATTAAAACAAAACAAAAAAAAAGGGGTAGCGGTGAGGGGAAACCAAACAGAAGCATTTGGCACATTTCCTCTTGAAAATTAAAAACCTTATGATTTTAAAATGTGAACTACTTTTCTAACAAAGAAATCTTTCCAGTTTGTATGTTAACTTTGGGAACGAGTTTGTGCCTTCATCATCTATGACCCCCTAGGCTGTTACCTGACATCATATTCACCAGAATCAATAAATATAAAAGATTGTACATGCAGTGAAGCTAAACATGAAAGAGGCAGAAAGAAATTAGCATTTTTTAAGGATGTCTACTTAATATTTTATAAGTTTTTAGGCAACATTGAATTATTCCAGAGTTCCGATTGTGTTCTTTCATTTTAATTTTATAGCACATACATAAATTTCATTTATTTCAACTTTTTATAACAAAAATAATCACTGTACTTATGAGTGTAAAGAAAGTTATTAAGGAATTTAAAATTTAATCAAAATATGCAATTGTTCAGTTCTATTTATGTTTAAACAAACATTATTAAGAACAGAAAACTTCTCAAGCACTACATCTGAAATTTTAGAAGAGTGCATTTTGAAGAAAGTATGCATTCTGCATCAGAATTCTGCTCTCCATCAATCACATCAGTTTCTACTTTCAATTCACAGAATGACAGAATCACAGAATGACAGAGGTTGGAAGGAATCCTGGGTTGGGTCATCTGCTCCAAACCCCCTGCTCAGTCAGAGCAGTTCAGCAATCCCTCTTGAGAATCAAGAAAAAAACAAGAATTTACTTTAAAATGAGGAAGAAATTATATTAGCGATGTTGTATTCTTTAGCCATTTTTGATCTCCACTGATCTCCAGTCTCATCATGTTTAACTCATGTTGAATTATGCATTGTACTAGACACTGCTATAGAGTGCAGTGCTGTATATGGCTTCCATAATTCAAATATATGTCTCATAAAGACATTCTAAATATGACCCTCTAGTTCTTTATCTGATGTTTGTCTTTTGTCTGACATTCTCAGCTCTATTTATTAATTTGCTACAGAGGTACAAATTCTGTCCACATTTATTAAGGAAAATGCAAGGAAAATCTCAGAAAGACTACAGTTCAAGATTGAAAAAGAAACCCAATCCACTTTGTTTAGGTATTCTTAAGGAAAATTTCTTGCTACTTTACAGGGCTTGAAAAGTAACAGCCTCTGCAGTCACTGCATTGAGGCTCGAAACCCTGAGATCCATTCTACTTTTGCTGCTTATTCTTTCTGTAGATGTATGTGATTTTAGGCTGCCATAATTCAACAAGCAAATTCTCCCAGTCAGAAGCAGCTAAGTAGCTATAATACCCCCCGCACTTCAATCTGTAGGCAAAAGTGGCAGGAGATTTCCTTGCTTATTTTCTGATGTTCCTCTCACAATCAGACATACTCAAAATGAGAAAAGAACAGCTGATTTACTCCTTACAGTTACAGTGTTCCTGAGTATTTTTCATACTGTAAGTTGTATGGCTTGATGGCTCCTATAAGTACAGCAAGCTTTTTGAAGATTCATCTATTGGTATGACATATTTTCACATTCATACAAAAAGATTTAAGCATATTTGTCTGCCACAGTAGAAGGTTTATAACTGCACAGTCAGAAACCCAGAAGAGTCACCCTGGGTTTCTGAGACTTCCAGAAACGCCCTGGGGTTTTCTTAAATCCTCAATAGGAAGTGAATGGAAAAAAAACTTACAAAATGCCATCAGCATTTCATAATCTCTTATGTCATTCCAAAAACATCAAATACTTGAGTATCTTGTAGAAGATTATCTTTTTCTCATCTATCAAGATGGTATCAGTTTATTTGGTAATTTGAAAGACAATTCAAGAGCTTCTCCTGAATCCTAATATTACAAAAAATAAATAAATAAATAAAAATACACAGCATACATTTGTGGATGACTGTAGAAATCATAGAATTGCAGGGGTTGGAAGGGACTTCAATAGACCATCAAGTCCAAAATCCCTGCTAAAGCAGTTTCCCTACAATAAGTCATGCAGCCAGACAGGTCTTGAATATCTCCATAGAAGGACACTCCACAGCCATTCTGGGCAAACAGTTCCTGTGCTCTGTCACCCTTACTGTAAAGAAGTTCTTCTGCATGTTGTGCTTCCAGAGTTCAAGCGAAGAGCCTTCCCCACTTCTTTCTGAAAATGTCTACTATTTGTGACTCTGAGTTCTCTGAAATCCTGATAGTATATATTTAGGCTATAACAAACTTTTATACATAAACATCCAAAATTGAATACACAAAGCCCAAACCAGAATCCGAATGCCTTTGTAAACTATTGTAAAATAATGCATAATTGATGAGAATAATTTATGTTACTGCATGACCAAATGTTGACATAGGTATGGAATTTGTATCAAGTACAAGTAATATGAGTATATGAAATATGGCAAAGTTTAGACTTCAAATAGAACTACTTTTCCAAATTCTTATTTGCTTACTCATCTGAATTTTCAATATCCATAATCTTGGTTTTTAAATACATCACTGGTTTATTTTACAACACAGCATTTGTTACATTTCCGCATTTGAAAATTTCTGTTTTTCAGCATCTGCACGTAAAAGAAAAGAGCTGGCAAAAGTCCACATGAGCACCTTTCAGCAAAGAACTATTTTTGTTGCTGAATGTGTTTTGTATCTTTGCGCATTAATGGATATTCTAAAAGTTATCTGGATTAAGTGTCATCAAAGTTAATGGCCTCTTTTTATAAGACTTTATCTTTTTCATTTGAAGATGTTATTAGAATAATAAAATTGGTGCCTGGTGGGCTGAAAGCAGACTGCTATTTAACATATTTAATGACCATCTGGAGATCATTTTGTTCAAAATTTTATTTTGTACATTCTCTTAAGCACTTTGTACTTCTTAAGAAGACATCATTTTTCTTTTCTAGTTTGGAAACATGACTGTCCACAAACTCAGGCAATATTTGGCAAATCAAAGGAAAAGACAGGACTTACAGTGCTTGTGTAGAGTTCTCACATGCTCAGGCCCTCCTCACTGATGCTGCCTTCCTGGCCCCTGCTTGGCACTCTGTCAAGGCTGAGCCAGTAGCCTGTGGACAAGAAACCACCTTAAAGATTTATGTTGGGTGCTCACAGTGAGGCTTTGGCAGCAGTGTGACTGCAGAGTTCTGTGAGGTGAGGCCAGGGCTGCCCTGTGCCACACACAGCTGCTTTAGGGCACATCTGGGTCCAGCAGCAGGGCAGTGCGCTTGAGGGCAAAACACTGCCCAGCACTGAGGAGCAAGGGTAAGAGTGTGAGGAACAGTCCCAGGAACAACCAGGTCAGAGAAGGAGGAGGAGACACACTGGTGCAGGCACTGGAGCAGGGCTTTCCCGGCAGCTTGTGTGGGATCAGCAGGGAGATGATTATAGCCGGCCATCTCCACACTCCTTGTCCCTACGCTGCATGAGGAACCAGGCAGAGGAGTTAGGAATAACTGAAGTTGACATTAGAGAAGAAAATGGGGAAAACAAGAAGTATTTTAATATTTGTCTTTGTTTCTCACTACCTAAGTCTATTTTACTTGGCAATAAATTAAATTAATCTTCCCCAGGTTGAGCCCATTTTGTCAGTGACAGAAATTCAGCTCCACATCTTCATCTCACCCCATGAGTTTTCTGATTGTGGTCACTGCTGTGCAATACAGGACCCTTCCCAGTCCTGGGAATTAGAGAATGGCTGAATGGGTGCCTGACTATAATCCAAGATCAAATCACCATGAAACTTACTATTTTCACAGAAATTTACATTATCTTCTACGTTTTTCATGATCAATCTACAATACATCATCCCCTTAGCTATCATCAAATTCTTTTATGAAATCTGTAATCCTAGACCTTAAGCACCAATGACTGCCTTTATTTGAAGTATGACATATTTAAAACTTTTGTCTGAAGACACATAACTTTCCAGATGAATTGAACCAACATTATGTATTTTTTGTCATTATCATGTAGGAATACAAGAAAGTATATTTAGAGCAGAAACTGTGGAGCAAGATAAACGGCAAGAGAAATCAATGCTGAGAACCAAGGGCACAAGCACACCTCCAGAAGAGAAAAACAAAGTCAATTAAGCTGTGTGATAAAGATCCTGATTGGAGGAAGCGTACATGGTGAGGAACTACTCATGACTCTGATAAGTGCCCACACGCACGGTTATGGAATGTTTGTGGAATGTTTTGTTGATATGTAAAGGCGGGTGAAAAAGTTAAAAGAAAAACTGTGAATGTATATAACACACATTAGAACCAGTACTACACAATTTGGATCGTTCACATCTGAGTCCACGCCTCAGACTCTGCATGATCATTTCATCTTTCATTCCTAACATGTACAGATTGTCTAGAAAGAAAATTAAACTATTATTTGCACATAGATAATGGCAAATATATTAAATATGCTGAATCATAACAGAAGAATTTTTTCATAATATGCATGATGGATTTGGCTATTTTTATTCTAAATTCTAAATTGCTAAGTTGTATTTAATAACCTTATTAATTGCAGATAAATTTAGGTTAATTTATTTTTTCCCCTATGTGTTTCAAATTTCTTCTGTTTATGGAAGTTGTCTTTTACTGCCTGACTTCGAGCATCTCTTTTAGCAGACAGTCTGCATTACAAGTATTAGTTGTTAATAATACGATTATTTTCTTCTGAAAAGAAATACAGAAAGGAATGCCAACTTGGTCATCACATAGTGTTTATACTGGATCACTGGCAGCATTGTCATAAAACATTTCTCTTTCCCTGCCTTGCAGGTTTTAACATTGCATTCATTAGTAAAATAATTAAGTAGTAATGTTAAGTTTTTTATTTGGAAATAAATTGCTAATATGCGTAAATAATTAGTGTTAATTTATTGTTATCCCTTCAGGATTTTGTGCTCTGGAATTTTAAACTGCTAATTGACCCGCCTGTTATCAATTAAAAGTAGAAAACGCAAGACAAATATATATTATGTATTTCCAAAACAAACAAAAAGCACACAAACTATGAAACAAAATAAAAAAGTGAAATAAGTGAAAATAGAACTATGTTGTCAGCGAGTGCGAGACCACCCACGGGATGTGACGCGATAGGCCCTCTCCCTGCTCTATGATTGATGTGTGGCACGTGCCCTTAGGGGCATAGACGAAGCACATAGGTTATATAAGCTAGAGTTCACGTGTAATAAAGGCCATTTTGCTGTTCATCATATTGGTGTGTGCGTGCAGTCATTTGGTCCTGGCCTGGTTTTAGGTCAGTACCGTAGGAGGCAATGCAACAGAACTAGAAGCAAGTTTGGCACGCTCTCTATGTCTTTGCATTTTGATCACTGTTTATCTTGTCTAGTCTTTTTGTTTTGTTTTCCAAATAATGAATTCCTAACAGTGTTTTGTGTTGTTCTCACCAAAACAGTTGCTTGCTGCTTAGGTTATTAGGTAGCAGACAACTTTCTGAGAAGATGTCTAAAGAAGCAATGTAAAATTTTGCTGAATACACACCCGTTAATATACACAACTTATAAACTGAAATAATTTATTTTACATGAGTAATAAAGAGGGAGATAGAAACATCTTTTCAGGCCAACTATTGGGAAAAAAAGAGAAAAGAACACATTCAGAGTTGTAAGAGATTATTCTTTTGCACCATTGTCTCAAAGTTTGCTGAGGAACCACTGATGGACACATCCTGGGCAAGGGTTGAGAAATCCTTTGTCTGAGGGACACAAATGGACAAGGCCAGGCAAGTCCTGGCCAAAGTTGGTGAAATGTTTTGTCTGAAGATTTGCAGGCCGGGGGCAATGAGAGAGAGAGAGATAAGCCACAGATTAACAGCTGGGAAGAAGTCTTTTGTGTGGGCTTATCTCAAGGGAGATAGCTATCTCAGGGGGTACGCACATGACTCTTACCCAAGTGCCCAGGAATGCCATGTTGGCAAAAGAAGAAGGATTAATAAAAATGGGACTAACAACCATAAGGAAAGTAGCTTGACCTCAGATGCCTCACAACATGATGCTTGACTGCTGACAGACTCCTCCTTGGCCTGCTACCCAAAACCTGCCCCTTCATCCTGGACTTACTCTGTTGCTCTACTTGCTTGCTGTACAAAGCCAGCCATGCTGCTGCTGCTGCTCTCTCCCCTGCGCTTTTGCCTTGGACCATCCGAACGACGTGCAACAGGATGCTGCTGGATCTCAATGGTGACTAGCCCTGCTTTATGTATTTCTTGTTTCTTTCCTATCTTTTCTATTGCTTGCTTTCCCTTCCCCATCACCCTAATTTGTAATAGTTGCTGGCCTCCCCCATCTCCCTAATTAAGGTTTGTAATAATCTAATCAGACCAACATTTGAACTGTTGTTTTTTTAATCTCACATTGGGTATATATTCATTAGAGAACCTTCTTTTCCCTATGATAAATTGGAGCAAGAGTTATCCAGGGCTAAATTAGTCACATAAGCGACAAATAAAGCAACAAATAAACTGTCCTAAACAATTTCATAGGAATCTGAAAGAGAGCTGAGATACGACTGACAACCAGCCACTATGTGAACTAAAGATTAAATGGATACAGTCAATTGTTTGTGTGATGAGAAATGAAACATTCCCTTGGAAGTGATAAAGTGTTTCTTGAGTTATTCTTGGCAATATTATAAAGTTAGCTCAACCTGGAAGGGTATTCCTATAATTTATCCAAGCTGTCATATTCTTTAATCACCTTTAATTCTGATATCCATAATGCATAATCAGTGAATATACAGATTTTATAATTAAGAAATATACAGGAAAGTTAGGCTAAACAGGTTATCACACTAAAGAAGAACGGATGGAAAGCTTACCCTTGTCCTGGGCTTACTCAGAAGACTCCAAGAGGAGCCACCTCCAAAAGAGATCTGTCCCTACTCGTAGTCAGCTCTTAAATAGGGTCTAGGAGAGGTGGAGGCAGGCTCCAGCCTTCCAGTAGCACAGGAGAATTGTCTTCACCTGTGCTCCCAGGGCTGACTCACTGCGCCTCAGGTGGTCAATCAGAGGTTCAGACCGTGATTCAGCAGCTCTCATACACGATAACAAACCTCTTGGATTTACTAAATAAAGTATGTGTTGCATTCATTGTTATTGTTATCGTTCATGTACACATAAATACATTCCAGGACACACTATAGTTCACATTTCAAATCTGAAATGCAAGTAGAAATGAATCAGGTTCTTAAACATGAATGAAAGTATTGTTTGGTATTATTCACAGGTAGAGTTTCTCACTCTCCTCGCACTGTGACATCAGTACTAAACTCTTCTGAATGTGATGACACCTTACCTATTTCTACTCATAATTTAATGTTATCTATTGCTTTTAGTACAAATACTTAAAATATTACAAATTGAAAGGAAAGAATCCAAATATAGTTTCTTTTTTCAGAGCATATGTATATTTAGAAGGGAAAGTCAGAAACATTGAGAAGCCCGTGAAAAAGTTGTCTAGCTATTACAGGATTACTGCAGTAATTCTTCATCATCATAAAATATAGACAACATCTAGACAGTAGAATTTCAGTAGAAAGTTTGGACTATGAGACTACATCTGCCTTAATTTGCTTCACTGAACTTTAAATAATATTATTACATAATATCACAATTTTTTTTTGTCTGTGATTTGACTGTGTCATTTGGTACCAAATTTTCTTGCTAGTGTGAAAGAAAATGTATTTAATATTATTAGAAATAACTTTATTTCAGCTGATCCTCTTAATTCAGTTGAATCATAATTGAAAAAGAATAACATATGTAACATCTTCATTTTTCTGCTAAAGAATAAGAATAGTATCTTTATAAAATATTTCCATTATGGCAAATGACTGGAAAACTACATAAATGGTAGTTGTTGAATATTTAAAAGTAAATAGGTGTCAGAATCTGAATATGTAAAACAGTTATGATAACTAAGGCCAAATTTCAGAGTAAAAAATGAAATTTCAGTGTCATCACAAGTTGCAAACAAAGTTAACTGTGACCTGGCCTCCTGCACTGAAAAAATGTTGGCTGATCAGTGATAGTGCTGTGGACAGTGAAGTAAATGCATGCAGCTTCAAGTACATGAAGATTTTGTGCACAGTTCATGCTGCTTTAGAGAACTGCAAAGTGAGGTTGACTTCCACACCAGTTGGAAGTCGGTTGCACTCAGGGAGGCACTTGGCTGCAAGGAGATCAAAGCTGAGTGTCCTCAAAAGCAAGTCCTGGATTCTAGTGTTTATAATTGTGGTTGGCATGGGGACTAAAGGCAGTCTCTGAAAGGAGAAATAAGTTTCAATTAATGCAATTTATTTCACATTTTCATATTTCTGAGTTTTCAGCTTTCATCTCCAGGTTGCTAATTTTTAAAAAAAATTCTTGTCATCCCCAAAGATAAATGCAAACTGTATTTCAAACAGATCTTTCTTTTCTCAAGATGTCTGCTCTTCCAAAATTTTATTCCTTGTTTGCTGAACTCACAGCTGCAACAACAAATACTTTATATTCCTCTTCAATCATGAATGTGCCTTTCATAATTTGGTCTTTCCCTTTTTCATTTTATTCCCACTTTTAGTCTGTCATACTCAGCTTCGTAATGCCTTCCAACACTCTGTTATACTCCTCAGCTACTTCTAGGAAGTGTAATCTTTAACTGCCTCTTTCCTTTTGCTGAAATTGTGATTAACTAACAAAGTATATATCCTATTTCCCAAATCTAAAAATTATTTTAAAGGAAATGATATAATGTATGTTGTGTTCTTTACAAATCCATTATAAAAATGGGACTCAAACTCCCCTGCAGTTCAAGTGTGCAAACACACTGCAGAAAACAGTATTAGAAATTACAGATCTTGAACTGAAATATACATTCAGTACTTCAGTTTACCCAAAGAAATTACTGTAAGAACAAATTCAGTGATTGATATTTTTACCAACTGCCTCTTCAGTTTAAATTTTAAACCAGAGGTGGAGAAGATGCTTGGAGAGCAAGGTGAAAGCAAAGACACAACTGACAGGCCAACATGCAATCAAACGCCATCATTTCATAAAACAGCCTCGTTACAATCACAAGGCATGATTGTAAAAAATTTACCAGGGTCATAACCATTAATCATTTTATTTAGCTGATAAGCGGGCAGCTTGCTGACTTAATTATATGTAACAGCACCCTTAAAATTCCTGTACTTGCATAAATGTTGACAACACTACAAATTTGTATTTGGGCATTCTTGTTACTCAAGTGACTTCAGAGTCTAAACGTTAATTACACTTACATAATTATTGTGCTGACAATTAATCTGAAATTCTGTACTGAACACAGAATGTTTACTTTTTTATCCAAATTGACATATTTGGTTTATTCCCTCAGTCATAGATGTACAGCCACCCCTTCGTCAATCTGGACTAACTGCATTATGTTAATTAGAAAAGAAAGTTTAATTTCTTTCTCCCGTGTACCCAAAGGAATCAAGAGGACATGGTTGCTAAGACACATTCCTGTAAAAGAGATGTAGTCATAACCGGCAAGTGCTGATTATGTGCTGAAAAGAAACTTCTGTTAACAGACAGCAATGAACTAAATTTTAATGACTAAAAATTACTGTGCAAAACTGGAAGAACCTTAATAAGACAAAATTTAATTTGTGATTAAAAAGAGTATGTTTGGCCATTAAGCTTGGCAGCTGAAGTTGAAATGTGTACTGCAGTAAAAGAAGCTCGGCACAAATACTCAAAATTGGTTATTATTTTCCTAATTATTTTCACAACCTCCTGCTATTTTTTATAAGTAATAAAACCCTATAAAACATAGAGACCTTAATTGTTCTATTCCAATGCATATAGTGCACACATGAGACAATTTCTTTAAGTAAATATTTCCTCCCTGTTGTCTGTAAATTGTTTAAATTTTGATGAATCTTTTATGCTTAATTCCATTTTCTTACATTTCATAGTAAATAACTTATGAAGCTTTCTTTAAAATATAGTTGCAAATTGAAAATATTTCTCATATCCAACCTCTGTAAATTACACAGTTACTAGTTCCTCAAGCTGGAAATACTGTTGAACTGTTTGCTACAAAACATTATACAACTGGTTATGAGCTCAAAGATAGTTTTAGATTAAGTTCACACAAATTTAAGAGGATGCAAAATGTGTTTATGTCATCTGTGGAAACCGAGATAAAAATTCATATCTAGAAAAACCTCACCAAAGGCAGCCAGTACTTCAGCATAGAAAATTTTCAGGCTTTTTTTCTGTTACTGCTGTGTGAGATGTACTGGAACTAGTAACTCTACGTTAAACTTGCCAATTTAAGTAGTTTGCCTAAAGCTTGCTCTAATAATAGAAAAAATCTGAAAGTTCCTCTCCTTTGTAGGACTAGATGTTAAGGTAAGAAGTATCGCAAGGATCATTTCCCAGAGCATTTGAGAGATGAGAAAAGCTGGGGTCTTGATTATGGAACCTCTCTTCCACAGGCATCTAATTGTTCATAGCCAGGAGTTTTGGGGAATAACGACTTTACAAAGCATGTTACTGAACAAACTGAACTCTGACAATTCTCCCATACAGTGCGCACAAATATTTAGCTCAGTAGCTCATTAGTAGCTCAGCACCTTAGTGACTACATATGCATTTAGCCAATGAAGTACTACTTTATGTTTTTAAGTGATGTATATTTTGCTCACAGTTTCTTTTTAAGTGCTTAATAAGCCTTGATCCAAGATGGTCTGGATGCCATCTTCTCCAAGGGGTACTTTGTGTGGCTGGTCATGTGAATGCCTCCTATACTGCATCTGGAGTCAAGTAAGCCACAGACTCAGGCCTCAATGATAATTTCAAAACTTCTCCTTTTCTTTCTATTTTTTTTATCATGTAGTTCATCATCTCTATGCATAAGTATGCATAGTATCCAGTGATACCTATTAAAATCCTGTATAAAATACATCCTCAACAAATGAGCAATATAAAAGCACATTATGTTCAAAATTATATAAACTTTTAGGTGTTAGATTAATTATATCAGTAACTTAGAGAACATATGGCAGTTGGCAAAAATTATCAGAATAATCATAGCCCACAAATGTTATCTGGTATTTCAGAATTAATGCTTTATTAATTAAATCCTCAGTAAATAGATCATCTTTGATCATCTTCACATCTTTATAAACAGATTTCTTAACTTCACATAATTTGAAAACATATGTGTTTTGATGGGATATTGTCTCCCAACTTCCTATGCCTTTTCTGACAGTCTCAATTGAAAAGTATTTTGAATACGTTTATTTCTGTTCCCCATATTGAATACTAATACAATGACAACAATGGTAATAACAACACTTAAGTACATTTGTCCAAAAAAGTTTATTTCATATAGCAGAATAACTCAGAATACTTTGTGCCAGAGCAACAGAACTAACTCCTGAAAATCCTTCATAATTCTTGCAGTTTCAGATCATGAAAGACTATACTATCCCTTCACATCGTATCAGTGTGCATTCGTGCTATATTGGTTAAAAGGGATACCACTTCACAGTTTATGCCCTGTCAAATTCAAATACACCCACACTATTTGACAAGACTAAATTGTACATTTACTTGTCATTTCAATGCTGTTGATGTTTGAAAATATTATGGCTCTGAGCAGCAAACACTAATCACATTCTTTTGTTATTAAATTCCACTCATGCATTGACCTAAAGAATTCCAAATTCCTTCCTAAAAAATAAAAATAAAAAAAGCTAAGTACATTTCTTAAGAAAGATTAAAAGATTAGAATAGAAATACAATTAGATCTTCAGTTACACTATTTCCTAGATCAAGCACATGGACAAATGAATGGTATTAACATTGAGCTTTTTATCCAGAAAAAATCTCAAAGATGTATTATGGCATCTGAATAGCCTCCTCAGAAGTGTAAGACAGTAACCCTTTTGAACCAATAAACTTTGTAAACAGGACATAAAGAAGTTTTGTATGTAAAATGTCCAGAAGAGTTTAGATTAATCAGAAGGCATTGTGTTTCAAACTCATCAAGAAACAATGCAATATATAGTAAACTCCATCACAAAGTCCTCAGGTATTTCCATAGCCATTATTTCTATGTTGTTCTTCATACTTTTGCTTTTTAGATCTGTGAGCAATGGCTTTGAACACAGAAACTAACAAAGAGTAAGAGATATCAAATCTGAATATACAGTAAATGCATTATGAATATGCTTGAATATAAAATATGCCTTAAAAATTGCTGTTTAATTTGAAGAATCCAAGCCATTACTGATATGAAATTACCACTTTAATCTTAGCAGTTTTGATTCCTTTCATTCTATTGCATTGAACTTGCAAAATGAGTGATCTGCACATTTTGAAAGGTTTTTTTTACCATCATATGTTCTTGTGCCTTGAGAAATGTCATAACTTTGTTAACTACTTACCAATTATGTTGCATTTATCAGTTTTTCACACTGTTCTAACTTAGTTGAACCTATTTGAAACTACCAAATCTGATCATACCAAAAACTGGTATATCCAGTATATTCATACAACAGCAGTCCATCTAAAGGCATGCTAACTGCCACACAATGTAGTTACCATATTTATGAGTACTAAACTGAGATCACAGTTTATCTAATTCTTTATCTGGAGATAGGCAGGAAAAGAGAGTGAACTTAATGACCTGATGCAGAATTTCAAATTAGAACAAGGAATCCTGAAGAAAAAAAATTACTTCAAAATAAGCTGTGAATAAGTTCTCCAGACCAAAACAACCTCTACCTCTCAACAGTACTGAGAATAAATGAGAAAAGAACTCAGCAGAAAAGTACAAGCAGTTCAGGGAAGCAATATCAGTGACAATTACTAGTACAAATGGGTGAACAAAGCTCTTTAAGGACATAACCTTCTGGGATAACCAGAAGAGTGTGATAGTGATGCACATGCTTATCTTAAGTTCCACCAGTAAAAATTTAGTAATGACAATTTTATCTAGGGACAATATATTTTATTTCAAAGAAAAAATAAGAATAAATAATATTCTAATGTACCAAATCTAATGCTTCTAGATTTTAAGAAATTATTTTATCAAAAAAATTACAGAATTTCTTACTAAAAACCACTAAAAAGTGAATAAATTTATTAACATTCTTGATGGCTTTGAGGCGAAATTAAGACTGAGAAGGGCCATTCTGAACAGTTCAATTTACTTATTGATTTATTTTGTAATGAAGTCTGCTTTGAATACCATCTTTTTTAACTCTTCTACTGTAAGGCTACCAAGACTGAAGGATATTGAGACAAACAGGCACAATGGCAAACCTTCTGCTCTTGGCAAACCTCAGAAAACTGTTGGTGGTGACACAGGGGACACTGACAAGCTGACACTATAGATTAACTTACAATTAATTTCTGATATCCTGATCATTAAGTCAGTCCATCTGCAATGAGCTTTTTGTCCTTTAGGCTCAGGGAGAAATATTACCTCACTAAATTCAGAGGCTGCCTCTACTTCAGAAACAGAACTATCAAAAAGCTATCAAAAGAGTAACATCATCAGACCTCTTTCTATTTGATTGTGTTGGCTATTTTCTTTTTATAGTTGTTCATTTTTGTTTTATTCATCTGAAGTGCATCCACTCCCTATGAAAACCTGAACCTGTGGCTGCTTTGAAAATTGGCTGCAGCTATGAGCAAACATCATTTTTGACTTGTTCGGAAAAGCTACTGTTTTTAAGCAATGGCTAGCAAACAAATAGGACCATAGGACAGGACAAATACTCTGATTTGAAACATGGCTTTCCTGGAGCTTGATGAAAATCTATTCAATTAAAGGCTTTTGCAGACATTAAATAGAACACTGAAATAATTGGTCAAAAATGCTCAGAGTGGTTTTGTCAGGCGTGTTCTCTCTGAGTAACTACACCAGAGTAATGTAGCTCAGCACACGTTGCAGTACTGTAGTTTTAAAAAATAGTTCCCTTCAAACTTGCAAACTGCTTTTGAGTATAAAATCTGTGAAAACAAATATGATCATTGCTTGAACAAACTATATTGTATGATTATTTCTGTTTCTCATGCCTCAATTTATCCCAGTTTTGATGTCATATGAGTGCATACATTTTACTGTTTTCAGTAAATCAGAAAATGATGCTGAAAAGTTTGCAAGACTTGATGTCATCTATAAAAGAGCTGCGAGTTAGTGTATCTACAAATAGTGGAGATGAAAAGGGAAATACCAAAGCTGGGGTTTTTAGTACTCTCAGGCTAAGAAAGTATAAATTTATTTATGAGTAAATTGTCAAAACAAAACACTTAACATGTTGACTTACACTGCAAGTCACTGATGCCCTTGGGCTAATCGGATTTATAACTCTATTGATTTTCTTCCTTTTTCTGACTCATTGCATATTTAATATAATGTATTTTTGGCTGCTTAGGCTGTTTTTCTGAGTTGTTCATTTTCTAGGATAAATACTGAAGGCAACATTTCACTTTCCCATAATGTAAATAAACGGGTTTAGCACTCTGAATTTCAGAGTCAATTAACGGTGAATAAATCTGTGAAAATTATAATGAGCTTCACCATGACAGCTCCATAGAAGGCAAGCAGATACAGGCGTGGGTCATGTACCTGACTTGTGACTCACTGAAAGAAAACTTTTGAAGGATAGAGATGTGAATGATGTTCTGCTACAGCAAAATACAGAGTGAGATAACATGACATACAAAAAAAAGGTGGGTCTCCATAGATACTGAAACAGATCTCAAATCATGCCTTTAACTAACTACTTCTACTAAATGAAATTGAATGAATATATATATATATACAAAACAAAAAAGGACATATTATTTTACCAGATTGACCATCCCAATATTTGTCTGAGGCTGAATGTTTTAAGTAATGATGCCTTCACAGGGGTCTGAACTTATTTGGTAATGTAATCTGGTGAATTTCTAAAAAGAAGCAGAAATATAATCTACAGATCTCTTTGAACAAAGGAAGAAGCTTTCGCTTTTTTTGCACCCCGTGAAACTATGGTAAGAAATTCTTCAAGACAAAAGTGACAGATCACAGCTTTTTTGTGTAAGAAATTATCAAATTTAGGACAACAGTCCTAAAAGAAGTTTTTGTGTTTTACAATGAGTAGCATGCTAAGAACTTAAACTCATGTTTTGTTGTTGTTGTTAATATTATTTGCATTCAAACTTTTTCACTTTTTTTTTTTTTTTTTTTTTTTTTCTGTTTGCCTTCTAAGGTAACACAACTATTTTCCCCTTTTAGCTGTAGCACGTTATATGTACTTCCTTCTATCCACACTGTAAAAATTGTTAGCCATAACAAACGGCAGTTTAAAAGATTAATAAAATAAATCCTTAAATCGTACTTGAAGGATTCTCAGTAATCAATTTTATCTTCCTCTTATTCATCCTTTTTACTTTGCTCAGAAAATCTGAACACTTGAAAACTTGTACCATTATGAGTGTCTTAGTGTGCAAGATCGTAAAAAGGATCTTCTGTGAGCAGAGAATATAGGAGTAATTTACTCAAGAATATCTTTTCTTTTTTCCCCTGTGGGACATATAGACCTAGTGGTTATTGCATGATATGTAACTTCCTATATTCTACATGGAATTATTGGCAAATCAACAATCTTAAGGTTTTCTGATTCTCTTATTTATTATTTTAAGAAACAAATGGATATTTTTATTTGTATTCTTGACAACTGGGAAAACAAAAAAGTCCAGATATAAAAGCACACAATTCTAATCTGAGCTTTCATATACTAGATTTATCTAAGTACTTGGGCTCATGGTGCACTGTTCCCCTATTTTTTTTTTTTTTTTTTTTGCAAATATATTTAGAAAGATTTAAGGTCATTTTCATTTCAAATTTTATTTCAAATTACACCTCTGAAACTTTTTATTGAGTCTAAAATTTCATAATTTTCACAGACTTTTCTACTGCACATCTTCCAAGATTGTAAATTTAGTAGATATTATGGTAACAACTTCCTATTTATTAGTATTCATGTTCAGATTTTATTCAATTTATTTAAACTCATTTTCATACCTCTGTCAAATCTGATCTAGTTAATGATTCCTCTTTCCCATTTCTTTTGCCTTTCATGAAAGAAATTTTACTATTGCCTGGGGAAAAAGAAATTTCTCAAAATTCCTTTCCAAGTCTGAGATTTACTCCACTGCTTGATTCTGCTACAATACAGTTTTTGAACTAATTTCAGTTTTTTAGATCAAAGGAGTGGAGAACAGTAGTCCCATTGTGGCTACATGTTACAAACTTTAGGTCAAGATTTTCACTGCAATTGCACAGTACTGCATGTGCAACAAGACAGAAGGCCAAATTCAAACATCAAAAGCAAAGCTTTCCTCCTTTCCTGAAGGTGAATTTTTCTTCACAGATTCTTTCTCCATGCAGAGCTGGGTTTGTAAGCTTGATGACAAAGACAAAGCCCTGGGAGCTACCAGAAGGTCAGAGTAAAATATACACTGAAACACAGGAAGTGTTATTTTTTGTAATTATATGTGTAATTATATAATTCAAACAATTGGGTTTACGTCAGCATCTATATCTACTTCAAAAGAAACTTATAAATTATCCCGAGAAAATGTAGATACCACCCCTTCCTATGCAAAGGGATAGAAAATGAGAGCTTATATTCTTGAGAAAACCTGCATTTTAAAAATTATTCCATCACATTTTGAAGATAAAGAAGAGAAGAAAAAAATCTGCCAGTTAATGATAGTGCGTAGAAACAAATCTGCCCATATTTCTACAAATAAATGAGCAATAAAAAGGTATTCACATAAAAAATCAGTTTTGCCAATCAAATTCTTTATATTCTTTCAGACATAAGTCTGGTCTCAGAATGCAAAGAGAAGTGGAAGTCTGCCTTGAGCCACAGTCTTTACATTCAGCTGTGTTGCCTTCTACCAATGCTACAGGGTCACAACTGACAGCTGTGGCCGGATATGCCATGTAGATAGAACAAGAATGGGAGTAGGATGAGCAGTCAAAAGAAGAATTTAAGGAGAAAATCATTATACAAATATACATATTTATACTACCTTACAAATTGTGATGACTACTGAATTAATGTACAGCAGCTCTCTTTAAAAGGCATTCAGAGAAGTCAGCCTGAATCCAGTGCAACATCCGAAATTGTTCTGAGCTGGAAATACCAAGCTTTTTGAGCACAAGTTACCAATCTCATCTCTAATTAAACATATTTAAATACACCTTTTTCTAGAATATTTTATTAGAACTGTTGACTGAAAATATTACAAGTGGTACAAAATACCTCTATTAACTCTTCATTAACATTACTAAAACAGTCCCAAAGGCTTATAAAACTTCTGCTTTATTGTTCTGATGAGACTGAAGGGTGTTAGTTTTTTATTTAATGGTGGGATAGAATTTCTAAAAAATATTGTCACTAACTTTTGCTGGCTTAAATACTATTTTTGCATTTTTTTTTCTATGTATATATTTTTTCACCATAAACAATTTCACCTGATATTTTTAATGGTTGACAACAGTTCTTGTTATTCCTTATAAAAGATATTGTAATTCTTTAGTGTGTCAAACACAAAGGCTCTCTGACCCATAAGAGGACCAGAAGAGCCCTATTAGGTGATTTAACTTGCAAAGAACAAGAAAGCATAAAGCAGTAAAATTCTAGGTGAAGCCCACTCAGTATTTCTTCTGGAGAAGTATATAGCATGCAATTCTGACAGTATCACCATTGCTGGCACTCAAAATTACGATTTGAATTAATCCCTACTAGCTAAACAGTACATATTTTCTCAAACCATTTCAAATTTAAGACAGCTCCCACCAGTAGTAGCCGGACATCCTTGTCTTGCAGGCATTTTAACATGAATCTCACTCCAAATAACAGTCAATGGGAAAAGGCGTCCTGTATGCAGATATGTAAGTTCTTCATGGCAAACTAAAACTAAATGATTGACTCATCAGAACTTTCAAGGTCATGAAAACTGATTCATATTTTAAAATACTTAGCAGTCCCAAGACAGTGACATATCTGACTGATTTTACATGATGCCTTTAGGCCTTTTAATAATTTCTGATTATCTAGTTCTTTACTATTTGTTTCACACATCTAATGAAGAAAGCTTAGGATGTGTCCTGAATTACAGAAGAGATTTTCCAAAAGTTTTAAGCATTTGCTCTTAGATTCAATATCCTGCCTAAATATCAAGCCAATAATACATTTGTATTAATCACAGGTATAACTTTTGAAAATGAAATATTCCTGCAAATGAGATATTTCATCTTCACTAGAAGTACATACAGATCAACTGGCAACACTGATATATTGCATAAATGCAAGTGAAAAGGTGTTCGAAATTCTAAATTCAAATACAACACTAATGTTATAAACTGTCTTTTGTACTTCGAAGTATATTGTATAAGAGTGAAAGTGCTGGGCATTATCTATTTATAAGTCATTTTTTTCAGTGAAAATGTGTCATAACTGTAGAATTTTACATCTAAGAATTTGTTAATATTATAAAATAGATGAATACACAGTATCTTGTTTTCAAAGTTTACATAATTCTTACTATTGATAGATATATTGGAGAAGGACCAAATACTGAATCTCTTCTTAATTCATAACACTTAAATTTGTAAAACTGAAGCATATTATCAATCCATTAAAATTACTGTATCATCATCATCACTGGTGTTTCAATCACCAACCTATATAAATAATTTCATATTTTTCTTACACTGCAAATTATCTGTAAAAAGACATGTGAAGTAGGAGTGAATCATCTTTCCTAGTGCTAGTGAATATTAGGATAAGTACTATGTAGTAAAAGGATTCATTCAGGAGAGAGGCAAAGAGATCTTTATGATTTAAAATAGTCAAAGATAATTTTCATTTTCATCAGATAACACACACAAAAATAAATTATAAGTAAACCTAAGTCTGTGATTATTGAATGGGATATCATCTGCCCTGGTATCTCTAATTCTCATTCTCAAATCACCCTCTCCCTCTACCTAAAGAGAAGAACAATGCTCTCAACGTCTTAGTAAATGTTAGAAAAGAATAAAGAAAGAAGACATGCTGTTCTGTATCTCAACTCATTAGCAGCTAATGAAGCAGAGAATAACAGAAGTCCAGAAGGAAATAGTATATGAAGGGCAGAAAATGAAGACAGATAATGGGTGTAATGAGCCGACAGAGAAATTTTCAGGTTGTGCCTTTGGATTCACAGACAACTCCAGATGTTTTTTCCCATTTCCTAATGAAATGAAAGAGATGGGGAAAAAATAATTTATGTGTTTATTTATTTATTTTACAGCTGATGTTTTCTCATTCCTATGGAAAGACAACTGCATTACATCTAACTACAATTATTCTTTGTCATGATAAATCTTCAGAATTGCTCTGGACAAGAATGAATGAATATCACTTGCACTTAAAGTAATAGTTTTCACAGATAATGAGCTAGTAGATCTACATTCTTTTCTATGGACGTTAATAGGAAGCATGTGTGATGATAGTATTTGGGCAACAGACCGTACAGAATAACTGGCAAAACTTTTTAAAGTATACAATTTATATCAATAAAATTACTTCACTGAAACATTTACCAATACCAGCATTAGAGTTGCAATATGAAATTCAGAAGTGTATTTTCATTTTAAATCTTTTGAAGGATTAAATGTTCTCAAGATATAACTTCTTGGCTACATGGAAAAGGATTTGAGAGATCTAAGTTTTAGGATGGCTAGAAATTATATACATGCTAAATTTCATTTTGGCTTAAAACAGATTTAGCTGGGGCCTCTCTGTTGAATTAAGCCACAATACTTATTCAAAGGAACACGGTTTCCTCTTTACAATCTCATTTCTATATAAGAACACCTCTATTTTCACACCCTAATGCTCATAACCATATTCAGACTTTAAAAAAATTATTCTAGTATTAGCTCTAGAAGTTTTTGGACTGGCCATAGATATGCTTGGATGTTTCTGGCATTATTTACATCATCAACTGCATCGCCTCTCTGAAGTCTTTGGTAGCTGAAATACTAACAGTGGTGTGATATTTAATTAGTCCACAGGAAACATTCTAGTTTCAAGTCCAGGCCTGGGGTCCTCAATACAAGAAAGTTATGGAGCTGTTGTAGTGGGTCCAGAGGAGGGCCATAAGGACTATCAGAGGGTGGGAGAAAGGTTGAGGGAGCTGGGCTCGTTTACCTTTAAGAAGACTCCAGGTAGACATCATTGTGGCCTTCCAGTATTGAACATATTAACAGGAGGGAGAGTGACTTTTAACATGGTCTGATAGAGATGGAACAAGTGAGAATGGCTTTAAATTAAAAGTGGGGGAGATTTAGGTTGGATGTTGGGTGGATATTCTCAGAGAGTGGTGAGGCACTGGCAAAAGCTGCGCAGAGAAGCTGTTGCTGCCCCATACAGGTGGGATGAGACCCTGGGCAGATTGATCTGGTTGGTGGGAAGCAGCCTACAGCAGGGAGGTTAGAACTAGATGGCCTTTAAAGTTTCTACCAACTTTCTATGAATATTTCTGTATTTGAGCCACACATGCTATACATGACATGTTACAGCTGGCAAGAGATAGGATTTCCAGATTAAAAAACTGTCCATCTGCTCACTACTTTAAACATAACTCTTAGACAAAATTAATTATATGATTTTCTCCCTTTACATCTCAACTTTTCTCTAACATTTGTAGGTAGTAGCCTCAAGAACATTCTCATGTAAAATTGTGTGTTCAATTGCAAGTGTAATATAAACCTTAAAGGTAGCAATATAATTATTGCCATAAGCTCATCTTAATGTCAGCCTAGCATTTGCCAGGAAACAACTTAAGAGTTATTTTTAGTCATTTAAACAGGGGCACATCTGGCATGGGTATTCATTAATGAAGTGCGTTAAAACTAGTAAGACATTGCTGATATTAACAGAAGAAAACATTGGGAATCTGGACCATTTGGACTGGTATTTTTGTGTGTTTCTTTGAATGTTGTTAATGATGAATCAAAATCTGGCAAAATGTTCTCTTTGTAATATCAACATTACAATCTTTCAAGGTGTCAACACAATTTTCTGTCTTCAAACTAATTTTGGGCATTTGGACAAGCTTCTAGAATATTATCCCATGCATAAATCTTATTCAGTATCAGGTAGGGTCACAGAGATAAACTGCAAATATCTCATTGCTAAACAATCTGTTTTCAAAATCAGAGACTGCTGACCATATAAATTATATTTTCTATGAGGGCTGTTCCAAAAGTAATGCCTTTTCCGATGTTGGCCCATAACATCAGAGGTGGATGTTGGTGGGATGGCAGTAGAGGTTGAACCTCATTGTACTCATGTAATGAATACCTCATTACATTTTGTTGCTGTGGTGCCAGATAGCAGCAAAGCAACTGTCTGACAGGATGATGTCTGACAAGGAAATGCATATGAAGCAAAGGGGTATAACTGAATTCACTGTGCAGAAAAGATGTAACCATCGACATTCATTAATGCTTGCTGAACATTCATGGATACTGAACAGTGGATGTGAGCACACTGAGGTAGAGGGTGATTCATTTCAGCAGTGGTGACAGCAATGTGAAAGACAAGCAATGTTCCATGAGACTCTCCAGATTTTTACAAGCGTGACATGGCAGGATCTTTTTCATCACAATACATTGCTAACAGTGGTGGTGATGTTGAAAAAAAGGTGCTTTCTAGCTAAGAATTTGCTCTATCAAATAGTTTTGCTGTGCTCTTTGAATCTGTTGTAGTATCCATGGAAATAAATCGGAGGCATTATTTCAGAGTGACATACATATACTAACAGCTTTTTAAAATATTCAGAATATTGTATATGGCTTCAACAAGTATCCTTTAAGTTTACTTGGAATAATCTTCTGTACGTGGTAATTTTGACTCTGGAAGAGGTCTTGTTTATAATACATTTCCAGAGGAAGTCTTCAAATACTTGTTTCTGACAAAGCCTAATTCTTTCTGCAACATTTCAAATCTAAGTAGCCGTTCTGTCCTTATGTTAGATTCACTGCAAACTCTCACACTTCTTTGTTTGTTCAAAATAATCCATATTCACTGGGACTTCAAAATAATCATATTGCACTTCATTAAATTTGGACACTAATCCAGTCGAATGTACCCCAGTCTATACTTTGTAAGTAAATTTGTTTTCCTGCTGTGTCCATTTCTTTTTGTAGTAATAGCAAGTATTTTTGTATAAGAAGTTAGATAAAAAGATAATATTCCAAAGAAATGCAATAAATAAATTTTTAAAAATCAGCTGTACAAAGCAGAATGAGGTACTTCTGGGAAAACAAATGTAAGCTGAACAATTAGATATTGGGAAAGCAAATGAGGCTTTTTGAAAATATGCTGCTAATTTACTTCTTACTGTTGCCTCTTCCATATTCCTTGTCTATGATGAATAACATGGAAGTGACCACAAAATGCTTTCCTCTCTGTTCACTGGACTAAAAAGAAGAATTTCCTCCGTAACTCTACATAACATGTAGGCAGAAATTTTTGAACTCTTAGGCTGAGGCTCATTGGTATAGGAGCATGCTGTTGAGACCCATGTTTTCCAGACATAAGCAAAAAAACATATCAAATCCTATAATAGAAAGTGGATTAAATTAAATAGTGAGTATGCTTTAGAATTTAGGAAAAAGATTATATGACTATTTAGACATCTGAATACTCAGCATCATCCAGAAAACAGAACATAAAAGGCTGAAGTCTAGCATTCTAGACCAAGTTGGGACAAATAATACCCATAAACTTCTTGACAGACAGAGGAGTTAAAGGACTTCATGTTACTGAAGATATTTGAAAACTGGTTAGACATCTATTTATTACCTTATGTTTTCCACCACAATAGGAAAGTGGATATCAATTTCAGGTATGGTACAAATATTCTATCTGGACATGAACTAAAGAAATATGGAAAGCCCTACTTAGCTGTTTGCACTTGAAGAGATAAGAAGAAAAAGAAAATTGAGCTCTGTAGTAGCTACAGCTAAGACTAGAAATTTCCTCTGGATATATACTTACTCTAAAAATAATGCTGGAAACAATTTATTCACAATCTTCCACTTCCACTCAGAGAAGTTAGACAAAGATGAAGGTCTCAAAATAATATATTCACAGCAAACAGTAGCAGCAGTACTATGATTCAAAGCATGAAATAATTCAACATAGATAACAAAGCATTTAACAGCATTTACAGGGGTAAATAGCAGCAATCTTGGTGCCTTTTGCAGAAGTAGTGCACTCAAGCATAATGCCAGGCAATAGTTATACAAAACATGTCTGGTCAGCAATGTTCGTTGCTTGTATGAGATTAAATCACCACTTATTTAATGTTAAACATATATGCTAACATTATTCTCCAGAGATAATTTCTCCAATTCTACCAAAAGTAGTGAGGTTTTTTTTTAAGTTAAAATCATGACAAACATTCGCATACTATGAAGAAGAAAGGTAAGTGGTGGATATATATTGAGAATAAGGTTTGAGACACCAGAACAGCAGAAATAATCTTTTTAATTTGTTAAGGTTCACTAGAGGATGTTGACTTAAAGTCCTTAGTAACAAAAGGAAGTTATTTCAGGTCTTTGGAGAAAACTGCTTAATTCATTTATATGACATTTAGTGTCTAATTCGTCCTGCAGAATGCATAGTTAGTTGGAAGGGAATCAGTCATTAAAGATGTAATATAATTTTCAACTTTCAGAGTTTTTGTATAGGGAGAACTCTAAATTCTGCTAATACTCAAGCAAATAACATATTAAGAACTGTTTTGGCTAATGGCAGGAAAGACAGTGGCTGTGTCTAACACTTCTGAAGTTTTCCGACTAGAGTTTATACTGACATGCATGGCCATAGTGCTCTCCACAAATTCTGGAAAAGAGCAGTAAGGTTTAATGCCAATAGCACTAGAGGATCACATCGATGGAGACTGCACTTCAGAGCAAAATCCAGATTCCTCATTAATAAAGTCTAGAAGGATCAGTATAATCATGTGGTCAACAGTGGTCCAGGCACGGAATCAAGGGCAGGTCTGAATACTGCTAACCACAAGATCAAGGCACTTGCAAAAGTAGTTTGCAGCATGTGCTAGAATAACGTTTAAAATTGTTTGCAGTGTCTGTGGTTCATAGCAGTCTAGGTTTCACTGCTGCATAAACACAAGATCAAAATGGCTATGCTTGAAGCATTAAAAATGAAAGAATTAATTCTTTTTTAACAGTATTCTATTCTGAAAAGCCTCTTCTGAGGTACTTTTGAGGTATTTTCTAGTACGTATTTCTGAAGTGATTCTGAACTGCTGAGTACCTTGTCTTTTTGAAAACTTAGCCACAGTTCCTTAACAGAAAAGGAGTACTGCTTCAGGAATGAGTCAGATACTTTAATGAACTTTGAAAACCTAACTGCAAGTTTTGCTGCAGTGCAGTCTGTAACACTGAGACATCTTGTTCAGAATACTTTGATGGCTTGATGAGTCAAGTCAGCCTATCCAATGATTACTTACTACTAAGATGGGATGTTCTGCCCTGTTTTTGAATTCTCTTTCCTTGCCCTGGAACTATAAACTGATGGACTCTGAAGTTAACTGCTTAAAGATGGTAAACTGCTATTTCATTAAAAGATGTTGTGCATGATGTCTGAACACACAGCTTTATCAGAATAAGACCCATTAAATCCTACAAAAAATATGCATCCAGTACGTAGAATTTGCAACCAATAGCAAAGAGAAGACATCTTGTTCTTCTGAGATACTTATGAACTTGCTGTTATGAAAGCCAGAGAAACTAACCAGAGTTTTCAGGAAAATAACAAAGCCCTACAGCTGTGACAAGTAAATTGATACTGTTGTGAGTTCAAATGCTACTAATAGAAACTTGTTCACATTTCTTTAGTACAGGATCGAATCTACTGTCTGAAAACTATATAGTTTGAAAAACAAACCAACCAAACAAACAAACAACCCAAACAACAGAGTTTTCTGGCTTTTTTCTGGCTGCATTCCAGAATGATTTTTAGTTACTTCAATTTCTGCACTAGAAGACAAAACAAATGTCAGAAATAACTACCTGATAATGCCAGGGCAGAAACCTATTCTCATTTTATGAAACTTCTTTACCTCAAAAAATCTAAAAAAAAAGGTTTGTGTCAGTGTATGCCTGAGACAAGCCTTTATCAGAAGCATTTTTCTACCTATGGAAAAGGCTTTGTTTTTCAAACAAGCACCAACCATTAGCATTATCCTCAGAAACCTTTCATTTTCTTTCGAACACTCTGGCTGCAGCTGATTTTGTGTGCACAATCTTACAAAAGCAATGATGGAAACAGTTATATAATTCAAACAATTAAGCAGTTGCAAAGGCGGGAGCAGAATGTCTCTGTGTGTTAAATCATACTTGCAGTTTGGGTACTGTCCTGCATAATATATTTGAATGGTGCACTGTTTTGTCTGCCATAAATAGCAGATTTTACTTTCTTTGCAATTCTACTATATCAGCCATGCAGTAGGATAAACAACACACCATAAAAGAGCAGAAGGCACAGTTAAGATAGAATCATTATGCAAATAGGTTATGGCATGCTTTATATGAGAACAGCTTCCCTAAAGAGACCTAATGGGATGACTGACCTATAAAGCATTTAATTTGTTGTTAGCATTTCATTTAATTGTCTTTCTGTTCCTCTAGGAATAAAACTTTTAATTGTAAAAACTTCGAAGTGACATAATGGTTGATTTCTCTTTCTGTAACTAACAGGTTCCTCTCATAGTAGAAATAACTTGCTGTAATTCCAAACTGTACTTTTAAAATCTAGAATAATTCTGAAGAAAAAGTCTCAGACTTCAGCCAACAAAACTCTATAAAAGAATGCTATTCTAGAAGTGTAATGAGAGGAGCACTGAAGAAAGACTATATATCTTGATATACAGGTACACAACAGATGATCAATTTTTCTTACTTTTGACCTTTGAGTGGTAGACTCAGGATCCACAGTCCTAGCAGAATTGATTATTGTTTGAAGGTTACATACAATACAGTGTAAATGTAATATATAAATAAATCTTCATTTTCTTTGACCAGAGATCTAAAATTTCTACAAAAACTCTGTCAGTACCTATTATCAATAAACAAATCTAAGGAGAAGAAACTGTATATAATAAACATGGTGAAATTATTGGTTATTTCAATAAAAGCCTTGAGATGTGTTTATAAAGATGAATATACGTTCTTCCTAAAAAGCACAATTTTATTTTTCTGAAGGCAGGCTGGAGGTACATCTTGTGATGTGATGAAGAATCTCACTAATGTTGGAATTCTGGCTTTAAAGTCTGGAGTATTTGTGGATAACAGTGGGATGACTGACATCATTTGAGTTTAAATTGCTATGTTTTTCTGACTGAAAGAAAGAAAAAACAGCCAAATTAAAAGTTTCCAACTCTCAAAAGAGAAAAAAAACCACAAGGTCTACTAAAGTATTTTAATAAAATTGAAAGACAAAATTTAGAGGGGATAGAAATACACATGATCCTTCCAGAAAGAAAGCTTTTAGTATTCTGCTGGCATTCTTTTCCAGGAAACTGAAGAACTCATGCATTTTCATTCAGATTCTTCCATCTTAACCTTTCTTCATGTCATTGTACCCTTAAGCAAAAGTCTATAATGTATATTACTTATCTATTAATCTCCCATTTCTCCTGTTGCAACACCTCAAAGTGATCCAATGGATATTCTGACATATTTTGTCCAGCTTACTGCGTAAGTCCAACATATTGCTTTCTTGACAAGCAATTCAAAGGAATTAAAAAGTGAAAAAGCATAAAACTCAGAAATACCTGCTATATATTTTTCTCATCCCAACATTTTCAAAATATAGAGACAAATAAATAAATAATAAATATACAATATCTATCCACTTGCTGGAATTAATATACATCTCTGGCAGCAAGATAACAACACGTACATGCTGTTGCTAACCTAGCTTATACTAGTTTAAGAAAGATCAATTAATCCAAATTAAAAGGAAGCAGCAGAGAATTAATAATATTAGGCAAGATATTGTTCCCAACAGTGAGTGAAAAGGATAGTAAAGTCACTCGGAGATGATACCAAAAGTATCAGGCCTCAAACTACAACAGATGCAATTGTTAATTCTTGTGACTGGATTCAACATGCTGAAAACAGAGTGATTTCTCTAATCTAGTTCTTAATAAAGAAATTATTTGGAGAAAAATGCATTGCCACTTTCTCATAGTAGATTCAAAACTTTACAATATGTACAATTTTACTTAGAATTACAGTTTTATTGCATTTTTACAAAAAATAATGTTTAGGAAGTTGAATTTAGAAATTTTATTTAATTACAAACCAAATTTCACCCTTGGCACTACAAAGCAGTCCAGTATTGAAAGGTAACCATTACTGATGCCCTTCATTACATTTAAATGAAATACATCTATTTTTTTTCCATTCACAGCGAGAAACACACAGAGAAAAGATTGGCTAGACAAAATATGGATGAAGTTGAAGAGATGTTTACAAAAATGAAGTTGTATGAATGCACTGAAATCCATACACCAATTTAGTGCTAGCAAAGACGGTTTGCTCCCTAAACTGTTTATAGTACAAAACCTTCAGTAATTAACAGTGGGATGAGTGGGAAATCATACTAGTTTAGCTTCTCTATTTCAGAAGTTTTTCTTCAGAAAATAATAAACTCAGCTCTGCATAGCTTAATGTTCTCAAACTGATTTATATTCTACTCCCTCAGTGAAACATCTGCTAATTTTCTTCAAATCATGAGTGTTAGGCAGAGAGTCTTACGGTTTCTAACTATAATAAATCCAAAGTTGATTTTCCAGACCTATTTCTACTAAGGCACTTCTTCATTTCATACCAATTTCCTCTTAGATTTATGTCCTTTAAAATGTATTTGCCCTCTACTAATCAAGGATGTTTGGAAATCTCTGTGATTACTTTCCCCATGATCATTATCACTCCTGTCCCCTTAGTTAACACTGCTTATTCCAACTGCCTCAGATATCCATAATGTTATAGAAGTAGTACATCCAATTTGAAAAAAAAAAAAACAAAAAACAAAAAACTTAAGCACAATCCTTACTTCACTTTCAATTTTAAATAAGGTTTAGTTTTAAACTCAATAACAAAATTCTCTTTTTTTTTCCTGAGAAATGGAAAGCACAGCTTTCCTTACTCAACACTGGTGAGGCTACACCTGCAGCACTGTGTCCAGTTCTGGGCTGTGTAGTACAAGAAAGAGTACACCAAGGGGCCACAAAGATTATCTAGGGACTGGAAAAATCTTTCCTATGAGGGAAGGTCAAGACAGCTGAGAGTCTAGAAAAGAGAAGGCACCAGGGGGAACTTGTTAATGTATATAAATATCTGAAGAGAGGGTGCAAAGTAGATAATTTTTTACATCCTCCTGTAAGCAGTGCTGTCACAAACAACTTGGAAACCTGCCATACATCTGTGATCTTTTTCAGTACAACTACAGAAGTTGTTTCAGTCTGTCAACAGTTTATGGGGCTGGTTCGGTCCAGTTCTGTGACTACTGGGGTGGAGGGAGTTGCAGATCTCCACCCTGGAAAGGGATAAAGGAAAAAGGGTAGAGAGATGGGCCCCAAAACAAAACAGCAGCAACGATCTGAGGAGAAACAAACTAATTTACTAAATAAGATACTGGAATGCAAGATAATACACTACAATACAATACAATACAATTAGAATTGCAGCTAATAAATCAAAGATAATGACGTCCAAAAAAAACAACCTTGCAAGTGGTTATAACTCCTCTCTGAACACAAAGCCTTCTAGGGAATGTAGTTCTTCTCTTCTGGGACAGATACCTGGAACCGGAGCATTAACTCTTTAACTCCCAGTGCACTCCATGATTCTATAATGTGGAATACCGATAACCAAAAATCATAAAACCATAACACTGTCATAATCTAGAAGCATAAGGAAAGCAGGACTATGCAATGGGAAATACATGCTGCATCAGTCGTGAAGATGCTTTTTACATTTGAAAGCTTGAGCAGAAGTTTAGGCTGTAGCCTTGCAAAGACATGTCACTAGTGCCTGACAAGAGAGTCATTATGTGATGAGGCAAAGACTTCTTCAGACATGATGTGTGTAGAGCTATCACAGCAAAACCTACAAAATGCTTATCATGAAGGGCTGTGATTACTACAATAATTTATTCTTTCTGTATTGTTATTATTCTTGCTTTTATTCCTTTGTGAAGTAAATGGATAGACATTCTCCATAGTCTGAATATTCCCCTTGCAAGAGGATGCAGACGTTGTGAAGACATGTCTGTATCATATTTAAATCATGCAGGAGATAGATAAAGACTATGTTAACGGAAAACAAAAAGTTTAGATTAACACGATTAGGAAAACAGCTTAGTGAAAATATAAAAAACTTTGTAGGTTTTTATATTTAATTTTACTTAAGGCATCATATGGAATTAAGATGAAACGCAGGCCTTTTGATGAATATTAGTGCAATCTGATTACAATGGGTTAAATTCTAAGATTAAACTTCTGAGATGATAAGAAAAATTCATCTTTGCTCGAAACTGTAGCCAAAACATGTAACACTATAAAGGGACCATAAAGCGAATCACAAAGTTCATTTTTTTTATTAAAAGGATGTTAAATGAAACATTAACTTTCAGACTTTTTAATATATAAACTCAGTAAATGGAAGAACAATCAAAAAGCATATAAGAACAGGAACTTTGTTGCCATATTTTGCTTCTAAGGTGAAATAATAGAAGGAAAAATGTTGAAAAACAAACACTAATTTAATAGTCTGAAGATGTCACACTGTATTAAAAGATAAACATTTTGAAATCCAATTGTCTGAGTTGTAAATGAATTCATAAGAGTAACTTTTGGGTTCCATGTTTAAGAATCTCCGTATTTCAATGAGGAAAAAAGCACTCCCTCTTAGCGTGTTTTTCAACATCTGTATTTATAATTACGGTATTTTTTGCATACGTTACTCTACAGAAAGGTTACTGTTTTGGCCTGTTGGCATCTATATGTCTTGGCACTTCAATTACTTGATGTGATGCTTTCTTTTATGTTTGTGCTATAATGCAGCAGGTTCACATCCTCCCTTAGTTGTATAAAAATGTTGATTTGAATAGCGCTCACTGTGTAGATTAATCACATTCCATCAATGCATTGTTACATCTAACTTCTTGACATATTCACACTTGCAAGGGAATGCAGCAAAACTTTTCAAGATTGACAGCTATTCTACCCCTCATTCAATATGTAATTTGTTTCTGAGTTCACACTAAAGCTCTCTTAAATTGTTGCTGCTGATGACTACTCTGCAGTAGGAGGTAAACTCTGATCATATTTACGTAGCTTAATCAGAAGTCACCAACTGATTGCAGTAACCTGTAAGACACATGGACAACATGCAAATGTTGCATGTGTTCACCACCTCCAGGAATCAGCGCTTCTTGTCTCAGTTACACAGAGCTTAATATGGTAATAAATAATACGACAAAGCTACACTGAAAAACAGAAAGATATTTGACAGGTACAAAGAAAATGAGGAAATATGTTAGAAGTTAAATAAAGCTTCTAAATGTGACCTCTTCCACTCTTTATGTGGGATTGGACATTCGGATTACTTATATGCCATTTGAAAATACAAATGAGATGAGGCTAAAAAGGTGAAACATTAACTGAAAAAAATGACAGTGTTCTTTGTTGGTGATTTATTTGAGCTTCAGTTAACGTGTTTTCTTAAGCTTTTGGATAGTGACATCTTTATTCTAAATTGCAAAGTTTCAGACATGCAGCTATATTATTAAAAATTTCTTTTGATAGAATTAGACTATCATTACCAGGTAATAAGGAGAACATTACTGACTTTGTGAGGAATTATGTCTTCCAGGATTTTAATCTGAATTAAACTCTGGTCTGATTTAAAAGAATAAATTGTCTGTGAAGTCTACCGTTTCCTTGGTGATATCTTTTATTCTTGTGTCGTAATGCAAGTAGAAGAAACATGGATAACATTTGAAACTTTCATAAGATTACTTTCCAATGGTGCAATATATTAAGATCACACAAAAATTGAATGATGCTAAATGAATGGAGTAGAGAGCATGCAATTATGACTAAAGTGGGATTAAATAAGTAAAGGTTAAGTGCAAGGATGACATGAGAGAGCAGGGGGAAAAAAGGAAAGGAAAAAATTCACTGTATTTCTTTTCATAACTCATGTACATAGGTTCTATAAGTCAGATCTATTTTTTTTGAATAAAGATATATATGTATAAGCTTTGTGCAATATAATGCTATGAAGTTGCGCAAAGAATCAACTGTGTGTGTTATCAATGGTAAAAATTACTAATAAGTAATCACATATGGATGAAACCTAGAAATACTGTGGTAAATGAGAAGTTGCTGTATATTTGGATCCAAGCTGAAGGAGGGAAGATTTAGGTTGGATGTTAGGGGGAAGTTCTTTACAAGGAGAGTGGTTAGGCCCTGGAACGGGCTGCCCAGGGAGGTTGTGGATGCCCCGTCCTTGGATGTGTTCAAGGCCAGGTTGGACGGGGTCCTGGGCAACCTGATCTGAATGTGTGTGTTTGGTGGCCCTGCTAGGCAGGGGGGTTGGAACTACATGATCCTTGAGGTTCCTTCCAACCCGGGTGATTCTGTGATTCTGTGATTTGCTTGAGAAAATAATACTCCAGCTTCAGTGGGGTCCAGGCACCTCTCAGGGATTGGTATTCTCTTTCTCACATGTGTATTTGGTTATATATAGAGACACACACATATATACATACACCTGAGGAAATGCAAATGGAAATATTCTAGACAAAGTTGAGGAATCTGACACAAACATGCACAGGTTTGACTTTTTTTCCTTCAAAGACAACTGCTTTCAGTAATTGGAATTTGTAAGAGAATTAAAGTCCAGTTGCTACATTGTACAAAATCCAAAAGGCAACTAATTAGATGAAGAACAGAACAAATTCTTGCATGGTAACAAATGTAACCCTATAGCTTCTTCCTATACCTTGCACCTGTTAAAAATGAATTTAAAAGGTGCAAATCTAAAAATATCGCAGATAGTAATAAGGGAAAGTGAATTCATGAATTTTGATCAGGACACATTATGTCCTGTCTGCATAAAAAACTGATGTGAGAGGAGCAATAGAGAGCTTTGAAAGCAGTCTCATCTAAAAACTAGCAGTATGTTTAAAGAAAGTCCTCATTTCAATATTCATACTGACTAATAACAGTGAAAGAAAACTCTTTGAAAAGAAGCTCTTGGGTTTTGAGACCTCTCACCACTTTTTGTACTCACCTCCTTTGTATCCTGAGAAATTTCCAGACAAGGAACTATCAAAAGCCCTTTTATATTCTAAGGCAGCGTATAGCTGGTTTTGTTTGTTTTAAGACAGTTTGCCAGGTTAGTGTCAGTCTTTTGTAACTGAAGAGTAATTATGATCAGAGCCAACTTTTTAAGTGTCCATGTGTAGAATCACTCTTCGTGAGACAGATGATTTTCTCTCATGCTGACATTATTTTATGATGATGTGTTACAATTTCAATCAGAAAAGGTCAGAGCTGGCATTAAAAGAGCAGTGATTTATTATTCAGAGAAAGATTGCTTTGCAACCCATAAAGCATTCTGTACTACCATTAAGACAAAAGCTACTGTCAGAAAATAGTAATACTACACTCCAAGGGTATTTAAGTGCTGCCCCAGCATGAGGCATAGTAATCATCCCACTTATTTAGCAATTTAAAAGATGCAGTTCTTTCACTATTTCTTCTATCATAATTAAAGACATATAAAAATTACTTCATTAATTACTGTCATAACCGGTGTCCCATTTTGAACTTTTTTCCTATACCTACTAGTAATTTCAATGTTAAAAATATTGCTTTTTTACAGCAAAATACAGCCAGAGACAAATAGATAAATATATATGCCCATTACTCTGCAAATATGATCAAGCACATCCCTATTCTTCAAAAAATTTAATATGGATGCTATAAAAATCAAAGTAGATAAACCCTGATTAATCAATCTCTTACAGAAGAATAGCTCAATCAAAATTCTAAGAAACACTGACAGTCTTGAAACATATACAGTTAATCAAGTCTCTAATTTTAGATCAAATCCCGTTAAGCTGTGTAGATATCCACAAAGTTGGGATGGTCAAGAACTGAAGCTCAGTCACAGTGACTAAAACAGCACTAAGAGATGAGGTACCTCATCACTCTCTAACTAGGAAAGAGCATTTGGAGACAGTGCAGTGTTGGCATGTGTAAGAACTTGAGGTCATTACCTACACAGAACATTAATTGCTTTTGGAAGAGTTCTTACGTTATGAAGTGAAATGGGAAGAATAAAAAGTTCTTAATTGTTAGAACTTACACCTAATTTGTCCACAGCTGAACATTTACTTGGACTGTGCATTCATTACAGCGTGGAAAATGTTTGCTAACACTAAAGCAGCTGAAAACATGCACGTTGCCTTGATTCTTACATAGAGCTACAAAATACTCTTTTCAAATATAAGCTAGAAGAATAATATGAAATGGCAGTCACGTAAAATACTGCTAGCACAAAGTCATTTGATTATCTTCGTCTCATCCCCCCATAGCACCTCCTAAAATATAAAGGATAGATCACTAATGTTCATCATATTCTACCAATGTAATAAATGTTTCATTGAAGTGGTATTTTACTGAATAATTATTGTTCAGTTGCAAAAAGTAGTTTTCCACTCAAAAAGCGTATCATAAAAATAACTTTTATTCCTATATATAAACTATCTAAAAAACATTTTACTGTATTAAAAACATGAAAAATGATCACAGGTCAAGGCACAACAAGGTATGTATAAAATAAGCATCTTTTTTCAGTCAGAAAGTACATGTGGAGCAAAATCAGGAACAGAATAGTTACATGCCAATCTAAATTGTAAGATCATTATCTTCTCTTTCTGGATAAATTTATTCTTAAAAAAAAAATACAATCAACCACTGTTGTCTCCTTCCTTTAAAAGGAATAAACACTTCTGATGAACACTGAACACTGAGGAGAAACAATCAAATTCAGGAAATTGCAATGCAAGCAAGATTTTGCTCAATCTGCAAGCTGAAGCTATACTATTAGGGAAACCAACAGTAGTGTAAGAAAAGGTATGAATACAATAAATATAAGTGCTTCAAATAATGTGTGACCTAATATGCTGCTTTAAAATATTAACATTTAGAATCATGATTATTACTCTTACACTCAAAATATAAGAACATTTCATCAAATTCCACTGTAATGATACCTGCTTCAGGATTGCTGATCCTGACAACTTTACTCAATTGGCTGTAAATCTGGAGAAAATGTGCCCCAAAAAACAGCTGGTAACATAGTGGAAAATCTACAAAATTGTTGAAAGATACTAAAATAAATGCTAAAATCTTCCTTTTATGATTAAGATATGTATGCCAAAATATGTATTACTCGTTATATGTTGTAAAGAGAAGGTAAGTAGGTTATGAATTCGCAGACTACATCACAACACAGTATTTATAGTTAAGCTGACTTATTTCTTGCATGATAATTTCAAAATCCTTCCAGTTTTATAGATATGCCCAAAGCAGAAAGATCAAAGAAAACATCTTCCAGATTTAGGAAATAAAAGCATCTAAAAGTTGTACTTGCTAAATTATGTGTATTCACATCCAAAGGTATTTATAAATGTTGGAGTGATAAAGACAAAATAGTCACCTAATCATCACAATGTACGAAGCACAACACAAATCTTTTCAACAGCTGTTCTTTTACTGCAGATGTAATCAGTTAAAATATTTGAGTTTGTTTCCCTTAACTACCTGCAAGTTCTTTTGCTATGATTTGATTTTTACCATTACAGCTATGTTTATCAAAAAGTAGAAAGAGATTAAACAGGCTGTTTCTGAGGCCAAGAAGATCTGGGCACCTAGAATTGTTATTAACCTACCTGTTCTCATTGTTCCAATTGAAATTAGGTTCAAACCAAAAAGGACTTGAGGGATGTATTTGGGAAATCTTATTTATGAGAAATTAAGCCTGCTTCATCAAACTAAGCACTCATTTCTTCTCTTGTGCTCTCTATGACTAACACACACTGGCCAAAATATCTATAAGGCATTATTTGGCATGACTTTAGGGCACCACTGTAATCTATACACGTATCTCCAAGAAGGAATTATTTAAAAAATAATTCCATCATACCTTTTTGATGTCTGCTACCTTCTAGATAATCAGTTTTTAAACAAATATTGAAGAAATATTTCAACTTGCTGTTCCTTGTTTGCATTGAAGTTTTTGATAGGTTCTGAAATATTGATTTCAGATTCCAGAACTACTGCACATTAAGTCCCTTGGCACTTCAATCTTGCTAACTAATTAGTTTTTGTAATTTCTCAGTCTGTTGTGGAATCAGAAACTTAGTAACCAAGCTGTTTTTGTCTACCCTATTAATTATCTGAGAATGTATGAATTCATGGTTATTCATTCCAAGGTTATCTTCTTTGACCTGCTAATAGCATATCCTCTGATTGGATCAGTGATGGAATCTAATGACTATTGTATAAGAAAGTCAAAAATTTCCATCATTATTGGCAGCATTTGCTTCAGTTGACATTTGCAAATTTAGTGTCTACTGTAATGAAACAGATCTTAGTAGAATACCTGTCTCTATAACACTAACAATCTCTGCATCTATTTAAATCTGTATATGGAATTCAGAGGAGAACAAAACACTGACTTAAGGATTGAAGAAAACACTGCCTTAAGGATTGTTTTTTCACAATCTTTCCCAAAACACTTTTCTCATTCTGACTTCTATTACAGTTTCTTTTAAAATTTCCACATTGGAGTGCCATTGCCTCTCTTCATTCTTAGTTCATATTTTAAAAAGCAAATGTTCTTTGATCTCTCTTTTCAAGTCACTATGCATCTTAAACACCATTGTAACCACTTCTCAAATGATTTTTTTTAAAACTTAAGGTGAACTGACGCAAAAGAAAACCAATAAAAACAAAAAAACCTGTTTGAGACAGATATTCCAGATATTTCTGCAAACAAATATGAACACATTCTGGAATCTCATTCAGTGACACTTGAACACAGACTATAATATCTAGAAGATTATTCATACTACGTTGTTGCATAAGTCTTTGCAATTGTTACAGTATTGCCAAAAACATTTACATTGGAAACCCCACTGGAAGGAAATGCATAAAATGTCATGCCATCATACAAGTAGGGAAAATGCATGGAGCAAGAGATCTCTCTGTGTGTCATACCATATCATTTTCAGATGTTCAATAAATACATTTTAGATACCCTCATAAATATAAAGGAAATCTGAAAGAATACAATTTGAATGCAATTATCTATTTTGTTTTGTTTTGTTTTGTTTTTTGTTTTTTGTTTTAATGGTTTGTTAACAAAAAGAAAAGCCAATCTCCCAAAATGCCAAACCTCAGGATACTTTTTTAAAGCCTCATTTTAACTGGAATATTAATTATCTGTTTCAAAACATAGCTTTGATTTAAATGTTTCTTAAAGACTCTTTGAAAAGCAGAAATCCTTCTCTTCAGTCTAGTGTTCTGCTTCAGTCTATACAACAATACATCTTCGTTATTTCTCAAACCATTTGTCTTTGCATTTGTATTCAACATACACTAAGGCTATTTTTCTTGGTTTTTCGTTTTTGGTTTTTTATTTTTTTGATTGAACAACACATTCATTCTTCCTGCTACACAGTCCAGAGTATCATATTTGAACTTACTAAGCAAGGCCTTCGCAGGAAACATACAAAATTCACTCTATCTGAGTAAGGCTGTGGCAGTGAACTGTGTTCAAATCCTAAAGAGATCCGATGTCTTGCAGAGCAATTTTTATGTGTTTGGTTTTTTGTTGTTGTTGTTGCAGTTGCTTTAGTTTTGTGTATGAAATGGCACAGAATAGATGACAAGGTTACTAAAATTTATGCAGTTCACTTCCATATGTTGTTCAATTTCAAGACTGTCAGAATAATCAAACTAGCTACCTTCAATCTCAAAAATACTTAGAGGAGTATAGGCTTTACCTGAAAAGCTTTACCTGAAAAAAACAATCATTTTGAAGACAAATTTTATTTTGCTCTTAAGATATGCAACAGCAGCATGTTCTCTTTTACTACTTTTATTTCAGAATTCTAGCACATTAAAACTAGAGCTCCATGACTGCTGTCTGCACATATTTTCACCTGAAAACATCACTCTCCAGAATAGGAGCATGAACTGTCCCCACAGTCATTCCCAGTAATGTGAAAACAAAGCTTATTCCATACACCCGATAAAACATCTGTACAGTGGGATCTTTCTGTTTTCCATCATGTTCTCAAACTTCCTGCCTGCTGACCCTGCTTTGCATTTTCTTCTTTGGCCCTTAAGAACTTTTCAGCTAAGTTGTTTTCACTAACACAATCCCAGTTTTAAAATTATAAAAAAACCAAATTTCTATGTGACAGAAAAAAACAGAGATAAAAGTTAGAGTTTGAGAAAACCAGATTGTTGATATGTTTGATGTAACACACTTAAAAGCCTTGAGCATTCTGTAACATGCTTGCACACAGCCTCTATGAAGAAATTGAAAATAGGATAGATACATTCATAGAACATTTATAACAGAAAACAAGTATAAAGACATAGAGCCTTTGCTAGAAGCAAAAACCTGATGTGGATTACCTTTGACTTTTCTTCCACTTCATTGGCAATACATGATAAAATACAGTTCTGACGGGAAAATAGAAGGAATTAACAAAGCAGTAACTGAAGACATGTTCCAACTTTAGATATCCCCAATTATAGCCCAGATTGCTTAAAGCTAGGAAATGTGCAAACATCTACCACAAATGAAGATGTGAAATCTAATGAAAAAGACAACATGACATGAGAAAACTGGAAGAGCAGAAGCAGCTCATTAAACCTATACTTCTACAACTGTAATACAGAAGAATTATTAAGAGAAGCAAAAGTTAGTGATAAACTTGTGGCTCTCCTACACTAGTAGAATATCTAAAATTAGACAGCCTGCAAAACACAAGTAACGTGTAGGGTTGTGGGTGTTAAGCAGATAGCAGTTGTAAACAACTACACTATCCAGAAATCACCATGGGCAAGTTTGTCTTTTTGCAACAGAGTTTTGATAAGAAGTTGAGTAGTGCATTGTAAGGGCAAAAAAAAAATCAGCTTAAAAATTAACAGAGCACATAAGAAATGGTATATTTGCATGTTTTTTTTCTTTCATGTTGTTTTCTAAAAATGAACCATCATTATTAATAACGATCAAGTAGACAAACAATTACAATAGCAGTGTCTTAAAGAAATCTTTTGAAAAATATATTGTGGTGGACTAAAGAGATGAAGAAAGATTGAGTTGAATTGTCATAACTTGAGAGAGGAAGAAGTTCTAATGCTAATAGCCTAGGTATAAAGGGAATGTACCATGGAGTCAAGAGTTATAGATAGGATACCGTGTCCAGAGAAACATACTGAAAATAGCAATTAATTGCTTAGAATAGTTTGAAAGAGTTGCAAACATCCAAACATCCAAGCTTTCCTACCAAATAAATAAATAAATAAACAAACCAACAAATAAATAAATAAAGCAACTGAAAAGAGAATATTTTATCCTTTTAAATTTGTCAATTCCCTTCTAAGTGTGTTTTTTACTTATTTCTACAAATACAATCTCTTGAACTCAAAGTATAATTAAAATTGTACAATAGAGAAAAAGTAAACATACAAGAGAGAGATACTGTGAGAGAATGCCATCAGGTTTCAGGGGCAAAATAAAAAGAGAAAAGGCTGAAATGATAAAGTCATGATACTTCTGGAAACACATGCAATGAAGTAAATTTACAGAAGAAATCAAGGGAAGTGGTCATTTTAAAAATTATTATCATTTTGAAAAGTCATTACTCAGTAATCTCCCACAAGTGTATTTAACAGGCAGCATTCAATTCAATAACTATAAAGGCTCATTTTAGAATGACAAGAATCTCCACAACCTCCTACTTGTAAATAAAAAATCCACTACTGACCTACAGTTTTTGAATAATGACGCCTGTACAGCACAATGAGCTTTGCAGAACCCTTGCTGGACGAAAGGAGCAGCTCTCACTTCTGTATGCCCTACTGGCATACTGTTAGTTACTGTAACCCAGGAACAGATAGTCAATAGCTGAATTAAGATCTGGCCATGTCACCCCAGATATTTTAGGAGTCCCAAGTAACCTGAAATCCTACTTTTTCCATGTGTGATTTCTGTTGTGTGCATTTACCTGCTACCGCTCCACATTTCTGTAAATCTGGATGCAACAGAAAATTTTCTAGATGCATGATGCAGACTTCCTGTTAACTGTTTGAAAAGTTACCATGAAATGAAAGAAAAGTTATTTAAAAAAAAAAAAAAGAAAGAAGAAAAAAATATCCCTAAGCTTAGAGATGTTGCACTAGTAATTGATCTCTTGGAAGGAATTCTTTAAATACAAGATTTTCTGCAAGTTGCTGAGGCACTTTTAAATAAGTCTATAACATGCTCTCCTTTTCACCATTTTCTCTACTGTAATTTAAACAAGCTGACAATGTAATCATATTAATAATTACACAACTCTACTGAAATCAGATTTTCTTATCAGAATAGCTTTGTGTATTCAATAAAACTGATAAACCCCTATAATCTAAGCTCTTCTATTTTCTGTATACCTGCTTTCCTACAATTACAGACAAGTATTTTTTTCTGAAGAAATTTCACTGTAACAAGATATTTTTCAGCTGGAATTAAAATCCATACTTGAATTCCAGGCTTCACTGACTAGGCAGATATGACCTTCTTATTTTCTTTCTTCCAAATTAAGTATTTCTCTATTTGGTGAAACAGAAGACTGAACAGAATAGGAAAATCACCTCCTCTGTTATTCACTGTTTAGCAACTCACTGAACTTTAAAAAACATCATCATGTATTAACACCTCCTCTGTCCCTCCTCCTCCCCGAGCACCAGACCATAACCTGTTCACATTTACGATGTAGATTTTGCTCCTAAAATATCATTAAGTCTTCTGCAAATCTTTGCTTCAAAAACTAATTTCCTCCAGTAGAGATTTAGAGTTTGCACTGAAAAATGCTACAAGAAAGCTGGGAATAGCTTGAAACACTATTTTTTATATCTATAAGACAATTGGCTACAGCACATATGTGCTTTAAAGACAATTTTGAAGAACAGAACATTTATTAATATCAGACCCCACAATTAGTGAACCATTTACTGCCTAAGTTATTAATTTTCTGAAATAAAGTAAATCCCAGTCTCACTTTGCTATATGAAACATAAGAACCCCTAAGAAAAAATCATAGAATCACAGAATACCCCCAGTTGAAAGGGCAGATAAGAATAATTGAATCCAACTCCTGGCTCCACACAGGAGCACTCTAAAATCATGCTGTATGTCTGATAGCATTGTTCAGACACTTCTTGAGCTACATCAGACTTGGAGCCATGACCACTTGGGTCACCTGGGGAGATTGTTCCAGTACCCTATCACCTTCTCAGTGAAAAACCTTTATCCGATATCCAATCTGAACCTCCTTGGCTACAGCTTTATGCCATTTCCTTCGATCCTATCACTGGTCACCAAGAGAGGGATCTGGTTCCTCTTCCCATCATGAGGAAGCTGTAGGCCACAATTAGGTCTCTTCTCATTCTCCTCTTCTCTAGGCTGAACAAATAGCCAAGAAGGTCAGTAGCATCCTGGGGTGCACTAAAAAGAGCATGACCAGCAGGTCGAGGGAGGATATCCTTCTCCTCTACTCAGCACTGGTGAGCCCACATTAAGACTACCATGTTTAGTACTGGGCACCCCAGTTCAAAAAATAGAGGGATCTCCTAGGAGGAGCCCAGCGGAGAGCCAGAAAGATGATCAAGAGCCTGGAGAATCTCCCATATGAGGAAAGGGTCTGTTCAGCCTGGTGAAAAGAAGACCAAGAGGGGATCTGATAAATGTTTCTAAATAACTAAAGGGAGGTAGGAGGCAGATGGAAGAGGCCAGGCTCTTCTCGGTGGTGTGTAGCAATACGACAAAGAGTAGTGATCTAAAACTTGTGCACAGGAAGTTCCATACTAATATACAGAAGAACTGTATGTGTTTGATGCCACAGGATACAGTCACCCTTCATGGCTGCCTCAGCAGATTGCTGACTCATGCTCAACTTGCTGTCAACCAAAACTCCCAAATCTCTTTCAGTGGTGCTGCTCTCCAGCCTATCATCCCCAGTTTGTATGTATAGCCAGAGTTGCCCCTTCCCAGGTGCACAATCTGGCACTTGCACTTGTTAAACTTCATACGATTGGTCATTACCCAGCTTTCTAATTTGTCTAGATCTCTCTGCAAGGCTTCTCCATCCTTGACAGAGCCAATTTAGTATCGTCCAAATTTAATATCATCAACAAACTTGCTCAAAACACCTAGTCCTACATCCAAATAATCTAAGAACACATTAAAGAGAATTGTCCCCAAAATGGAGCCCTGAGGAATCCCAATAGCCTGATGTAACCCCATTTAGTACAACCCTTTGGACACAATCCACCTGCCGGTTGCTCACAGATAGCATCTTTTTTGTCTATCACATGTCTTTGTCTAGCCACATACTGGAAATTTGCTCAGAAAAATACTATGAAAAACAGTATTAAACACATTACTGAAATCCAAAATTAACAGCACACAAAACAAAGCAAGTTATTGACTTTTAATACAGAGACAAATAAATACAAAACTTAAAAAAAAAAAAATCACACAACTGGAAATCTATAAAAACATTCAAAACTAATAGTCATTTTACAATATGTTACTAATTTATAAGCAGTATGTTTCCCCACTGGCATAAAAGAAAAAAAAACACACAATCAAATAAGTAAACAAAAAAATTTTGAATTAATAATTTAGACATTTCAAGACATTGTCTAACAAATATAAGTTTAATGATTTAAATTGCTTATCTTTTCTTGAAAACTTTCTCCAATTCTTTTGGCAACGAATTGCTATCAACATCAGTGTCAAAATTCCTACAGAGAAAGAGTTGCTAAGCAAAAACAATGAAATCACTGAAATCAATGAGTTTCTCAAAACTGAACTAAATATTTCTCCTAATCTGAATTATTATACGTTATTTTTATACAAGCAGTTGTTTCAGTTGCTTTAAATGATCCTTTTCTCTGTTTTAAATCACGTGTTTTACCACTGAACACAGATACTACACAGTCTGTCAAGTACTTTTTATTTATATCTTCCAGTATCACAAAATAGGCCTCAAAGCAGTTTCCATATTCTTGAGCCATATTTATCAAATATGCTCAAATTTATCAAAGATAATCTCAAATTTCTTAATATAAGTAACTCTGATTTTAATGTCATTTGTAAATATATATTTAATATCATTGATAGCAAGCATTCCAGTTTTATAAATATAACAATCCATAGGTGCTATCTTCAGAATTCTTCCTACCCTGACTATTTGGCTGACCACTGTCCTTGAGCATCCACAAACTCTGAACATAAAAGAGAAGATAAAGTCACTTTCCAAAACTGAAAGAGCAGGAAAGAGCCATTTTCAAATGCCTGAAGTACATTTCTACAGCAGAAAATCTACTTTTTATATGACCAGTGTATTGCACCTGAAATTTCCATGTAGCACTTTCACAGTACATAGTAAGTGATAATTTAAAAGAACATATAAGAACTCATTAGAGTTTTCAACAGTATACAATGGGGTTTCCTGTACTCACTTACAATAAAGTAATTAAAAGAAGCTTTCCCTTTTTTTCTACTCCTTCAATCTGAACAGGAACCACAAGTGTGGCTCTATAAAATACTGAGGAAATAATGAAAGCCTGATAGTTATTAAAACATGTTTATCCTGAAGTCACAGTAAAAAGGAGGCAATAATGTTCAAAAGCTTAAAATGAGAAGAGACAAGAGGAATTACTGTGTAAGGTCTCTGTGAACAGAACTGGAATAAAGACAACTTATTAGCATACAGAGTGAAGACCAGTAATGCCATTAATGCAACCTCTCCCAGATGCAGAATTATATTTAAACAACATTCTCACCATAGCTTTTTGTATTCAAAATAATTTCATGTCAGTTGAGACAGGAAATTTCCTGTCAAATCAAATTTGACATAAATCTCTCTCTCTCTTACTAAAGTGACAGTAAAGACAAAACTTACTTCTAGTACTTTTCTTGTACATCCCAAAAATTCTATACGAAAATATACAGGTTAACTTTCCAGCAGCCCTAAAATGAGGCATCTCAATTTTTCTGATGCAGTTTAGTTAAAAATAAAAATAGCACTAATGCAAGGTTAAAATTTTCCAAAGCTCTTAAGCAGCCATCTGAAATTCAATACTCCAGGGCCGCACAGAATTTTAAATGGACCTAAGTCTTAATTTCTCTGGAAGCACACAGTGAAAACATTCAAAACAATTAAAGTATATAGCAATAGGCAGTACATTTTTTGAAAACCCAGTGCATGGTACTTACAGAGCTGGTACGCAAAACCAGCTCTGGGAGCAAAGGTAGAGCATTTAGTCAGAATGTGAAGTCCTCTATTCATTTTGATGAACCATCTCTACGTAATGCTGCTGTCCAAATTCAAGATATTCCTATTCCTTGCCATTCAAATTAGATAGTCATAATAAAATCTTATAGCAGGCAGTTAAGCATTGTGTGTTTGTACTTGAAAAATAATTCAAGGCAAGGATTTACCTTAAAAAATGACCTAATAGTGTTATGGGTAAGGTACTTCAAAATGTATCAAAGCTCCTATTTGTTCAGATAATTACTGATTTTGACAATGCGTGAATCTAAAGGTTGGTGTTCATTGTTCAAATCACCCTTCCAAAATAATCGAGAACAAGCCAGAATCTTAGGGTAGAATTTTTGATGTAAACAATGCAGAGATATTCAGCAACATCCAGAGTTTTTGCCATTTTAGATAAATAGCTTGAGACCTTTGACATATTAGTAGTCATGGAAACAAAAGTAAACATTCAGATAAGACAAAGAATAAAACTGACAACATACGCAGCCAAAATCAAACCTGGGATTGATATTCTTGGTTTGCATAGAGAAAGATACAGCACAGAAAGAGACAGATACTTCACTGCTCTTTTATTTGTTGTTTTCAACAGCTGATTCTGTTGTCAGTCAGTAACTCCCTATTGTGGCATTCATGAATAAGAAAAGTCATAGAGCTGGAAGGGACCTTGAAAGGTCATCTGGCCATTTCCCTGGAGGTTAGCTTTAACTAAGTTACAGATGTTTGTCTACCCCTTTCCTAAAAGTTGCCAGGAATAGTTAGGAAAATACACGCTGGTGCTTCAGAATCTTTACTATGAATGCATTCCTTGAAGATCTGAATGTCTTACTGCAATTAAACCCCATTATTATTTATCTGTGCAAAAAAAATGTGTTTATGAGAAAAAAATACTCAATGCAATGTTTTGCATTTGAAGACAATTATTGCATTCCTTCATATTTTAAGTGTTATGCGCGGCTGTGAGCTCCCATTACAAAAGAGAAAGTCCAGCAACTGGCCACAAAGGTGATTAAAGGACTGTGTGTAAAATGAGTTCAGCTAAGAGAGCTGGGACAATTCACTCTCAAGGAGAAAAGCTCAGATGAATATTGTCAATATGCCTAATCACCTGGTGGGGTAGTAAAGGCACCGCAGCCAGACCCCCTTGAATGGTGATTGGGCAAGAGATCACTGGCACAAACTGAAACACGGGAAACTGCACTCAAACATAACAAAAAGGTTGCTTCATTTTTCAAATTTCTGCTGTGAGAATGGTCAAACAGCCACAGGCTGCCAAGAAAACTTGTGGCGTTGCCAACCTTGGGGATACACAAAACTCACCGAGAACAACCTGCTGTATGAGTAGGGGCAGTAATAGAGCTCGAGGAGTCCTCTAGGATTCAACTATTTTTTTTTTTTTTTTTTAGTTCTTAGCTAGTTGATCGTTTTTATTAGCCTCTGAAATTGTCGCTCTCATTTCACAGAAGAATGCATTATGAGTATTTTTATTAATAATAAAATTTTTATCAGCACCAATTTTGGCTGAGTATAGTCAAAGATATTGCAATTAAAGATAGCCATGAAATTGTTACTTTTTTGATGATCAGTAATATCTATAATTAATGTTCTGTTCAGATATTAGGTATGACCCAGGCTCACAAAAAAAAAAAAAAAAAAAAAAAAAAAAAAATCAACAACAAAAACCAACAAGTCACAGCCCAAACAAAAAAATTTCAAGTAGCTGAAAAGCAAGAATTTAACTTCCATTATTAAGTAGTTTCTTGTTAATTTTGCTTAATGTTTTATATTCCTTTATGCACACCTAATTTTACTGCCAGTTAGAGTTGTTGCAATTAATTCTTTAATGCAATATTCTTAGTTACCTTTTAAAATGTGCTTAAATAAAAAGTGAACAAAAACTTCCAGTACCTTAGATTAATGAAATGTATAAACTAAATGGATCCTAGGGATCCAAGTTGAAGGAGGGAAGATTTAGGTTGGATGTTAGGGGGAAGTTCTTTACAAGGAGAGTGGTTAGGCCCTGGAACGGGCTGCCCAGGGAGGTTGTGGATGCCCCGTCCTTGGATGTGTTTAAGGCCAGGTTGGACAGGGTCCTGGGCAACCTGATCTGAATGTGTGTGTTTGGTGGCCCTGCTGGGCAGGGGGGTTGGAACTACATGATCCTTGAGGTCCCTTCCAACCCGGGTGATTCTGTGATTCTGTGTAAATCAGTATTTCATACTACTGACAGGCACTACTGTACCCAGGCAGCAGGTCAGGGGAAGCCAATGTTGCTCTGTGCTCAACATGGCCCACAGTACAAGAGATGGACCAAGCTTAAGTGCGAGGGAGGGGATTTGGTGCAGGGGCTTATGGAAAGGTAGGACCAAGGGCATTCATTGCAGTTGTTTACTCCAATATGAGAATGGCCTTCTACATAAAATAGAATAGGCTAGAAGAATCTACTGACAGTCAGCCAAAGAACAGAGAATCTTAGAGAAGACAGAAAGGAGACTACTCTGACATGCACAGCGCAACTCAAGAGGTGATAGTGACCATCACCTCTTGGGCACTGCATGGTTGGGCTGCAGGAAACGGAAAACATGAGCAGCAGAGCCATGGCTTCAAGTGCTCATGTATAACATCTGCTTCTGGAGTTTTGAGAGCTTGTCCAAAGAAGGTCCCGAGTAACTGGAATTTTCTTTTTCATGTTTATAAATATAAATTGCCTGTGTATATTATATATATATATATATAATATAATTATATATATTAATATATTAATAATTTATATTAATAAATTAATATATTAATAATTTATATTAATATATATAAATATTTATTTAAAATTAAACTTAATATTTAGTTCTGGTTTGAGGAGTCTAAAATGAGGGACCTCTTACAGGTCACCCTGATCTATTTTTCAGCTACATGATCCTTCTTAGTTATTTCTGGAATATTGAAGTCTGTGCTGTTTTTGAGATTTCTCTCCAAATCTGTCATTTTATAGTTCTCTTCCTGTTTTGAAGCATTTGCATAGATATTAGTGCATATCTTATATTCTTTCTAAGCTACATTCTTCCATATCGTATCTCACCAGGGCCATTGTATTTAAATATAGCAAAATCTTTTTCTTTTAAGAGACTTAAAAATATTTATGCGTACTTCTTTAAAACTTCTCCTCCCCTACTCCTTTATTCCTGATAAAATGAGCAAGAACCATAATTTCAGGTCTTTTTACTTTGCTTTTCAAGTATAATGCATCATTTAGAAAGGAAATATAATTCTAAAACTTGCTGTTGAGGATCATAAAACAGAGAAATAATATGTAGTTCCTTTGCAAGGTTTTTATCTTAGCAGCATTACTAACTGTGACATTTATCCTGCTTAACCTCACCAAACGTACCCTAGGGAAATGTCAACAGAGTCTTATGGTTTTAATACAAATGAATTATCAAAGAGTTTGAATAATGTAATCATCTTAATGTATTCAGATTTTATAATGAACATCTGTTATGGGGATACAGAACGAAAGTGAGTGGTTAATGTAACAATTAAATAAACAATTAAATGAAAAAATTGATAAAATTGATATCACAATTTTAACTATTTAGAGTAATAACAAAGTAATTGTCATTGAATTATTCCTCATTTCCATTATTCTTGGTATATAAAATATTTTTAAAATGGAATTCATATATGCTTTATAGATGCTTGTTATGGGTATAATCCTGTTTACAAAGACAGCTTGTTCCCTGGATAGAAATCTTCTCCCTTGAGTGATGCATATTTGTGTTCTCAAAGTTCCTGCCAAATCTCTCATTTTACATGCCTATGCCAATAATCCTTTTGCAGTGTATTTTCTGTCAACTCCGTTTATTAAGTGGGTTGTTTTCAAACATCCTGCTAGCATACATTATAATAATTCTATTCTCATGAGAATATATTCTCTAATTATCGAGATGGTCTAACAAACGCTTCTGATATTTACTTCCATTATATTTTCTTCTGGCATTATACTTTTTAACCTAAATACAAATTGTGAAAATTTACATCAATGATACATAGCTTTACAGAAAAAACCTCTTTTAAACTACGTAAGAAAACAATGAATCTTTTTATTAGAGGAAACCATACCATTATTTGCAATTCAGAAAATAAATATTCTTAGTTCTATCAGAGTTTCTGAGTGACATTTCATTCAATTTCCATGCTCTGAGCCTTGTTCATACACTGTAAGCAGTTTGTTCATTTGCTCCTGAAATGCAGAAATCTGAATATACTTTAGGTGCATTTGTCAGCATGTCATCATACATCCATATAGATAGGACATTTTAAGTTCTGAGTATGCAAATCTGGTAGATTGAAATTATACTCTCAGACACCCCTTGCTAGGCTGATTCGAGCCTTGATTCATCTGCTTTTGTCTGATGCCATGTGCTTGACAGCTACCATTTCCTATTCACAATTTGTTAGATACTGGCAATGCAAATACTTCAGAGTAATATTACAAGAAAGCGAAAGTTATCACACGATTAAAGTTCTTAATTACTTCTAGAGTAACTATAGAATTACAGTACCAGAGAAGAGTCAAGTTTTCGAAAGTTTTTTTTATGGCTTTGCTCAGAATTGCAGCTGCAGTTAAACATAGGGTATTTTCTGATGTTACTTTTGTTTCCTCACTGAAATCCAATACCTTGATGTAAATGACTGTATTTGTTATGTCATTTCTAGGAGGGTTATATTCCTCAGGATAGTATTCATATCATTTATAGGAAAAAATATCAGCAAAATTGTCACATCTAAACTTTGAAGGAAAATGGGTTTGTGGTTGAAAGATTTTCACACTATGCTCAGGTCTTCTTTGAGTTCAGGATTCATTGCTTGCAGTCAGAATTCATATTTTACAACCGGTGCTTGAGTAATCACCCATCTCTTTATTTAACAAGAATGAGCCTGGCAACATACTTCCTATCTAGAATCTAGAAATGATGGGATTTTCTCCTCCTTTATAAAAAATTGGTAGTCAAAACACAGCAGATACAGTAGGTAGGTTCAAATCTGATTTAAATTCATATTTCTACTTATTCTAGAGAGTATTTTACCCCAACCCAAGACTCTATCTATTGAAAATACAACACAAGAAAGTGAAGATTCAAGAAATCATAATTAGGCAGAGTGAGTATGATAACTACTTCTGTAAATCACTGGAGAAGGCACTTGAAAGTGAGGAATCCTGGCTTTACTACTTGCTCACCCTTCAACAGCCAAGGGAATAACTGTGTCTCATACACGTAAACTCTGAAACACAGGCACACAGGCAAGTTTTCTGACAGGCAAAATCAGTCACTTCAGTCAAGAGATAATACAAAAGTTACTGCTGTCAAAATCACAAGAACATATGCATAATTTTCACTCTTGCATTCTCATTCATCATTATTAAGAAGCATGTTGTGCAACCAAAACAAATTCCTGTGACTCTGAATTCAAGTTGACACTTCACTGTACTTGATTACTATTGAGGACACTTTCACCTGCTGGCTGGCACATAGTTTTCTTTCACTTTACTGCATGGTCATCTCCTTTGCTTACCCCTCTGTTAGGTCACAACCCTACCAGACTGAATAACTGAAGCCCTTTCAACCTAAACTGTTTTCCCTAAGGGAAACTTCATTGGAAGGGAAGTACCCCCCTTAGGGAAACTTCCTTTATTTTGTTCTAATATTTGCTTACCTTCCCATTTAAACATGATTTTTCATAAAGAAATTCTTAGCTGTACACCATAGTAATTCTAACAAATTTCCCTAACTTCCAAAGGATGCACATAATCTGTACTATTATTATTTTTGCTATATTCCCTCCTTTGATTCCCTCCTTTCTAAGCATAAATTACTAACTACTATTTCTTATGTCCTCCAGCATTAGCAGTCACAAGTAAATAATTGCTCAACTTTTTTTCCCCCCATTATTTTTCACTTCCCAAAGATTTCACATACTGTGTATCCCAGAGTTTCATTTTGCATGCCAGAAACTAAGATTCCTTCCACAAAAATACTATTTTTCCAAATCTTGCTACTGCAGGGCTCCTTAAGTTACCCATTTTCACTTATATTACTATTTTTATGAATCAGCACATTAGATTTCAGTAACACAGAAAATCACAAGTGTGTATTAGCTTTCACATTCTGTTTACATCTTCTCTTCCACACAACTACTTTAACACATTAAGTCCCATTTTTGTTCTAATCTAATTTCTTTCCCCAATAGTAAACTTCTGAGTAAGGTGCAAGTTTTACTCAGGTGCCCCTGGAATGCTGCTCCCCTCCATCTTCCCTTCTTCCTCAAAACCGGTCTTGAAGTTCGTCAAGCTTCACGAAGACCTTAAAAGAGACTTTTTTTTTTGCTGGAGATGAAAATTTGGCCTGCTAAGTTCTGTACCTTGCTGGAGGAGGAATGGATCTCCAAGATTGTGACAATGACAACTATATCCATTAAAGATGAATTAAATTATTTTAATGCTTGAAAATTAAAAAGAATCCAATATTTTAGGTAATATTTAAGATAATAACTTGGTGATAATATTCAGTATAATGGATTATAAGATATATATTGAATAATGACAAAATTTAATAAGTCTATCTGCAATAATGAGTCTGTAACTTTAACTGACATTCAAATCTTGTTTAAACATTAGCCTATTGAACTGTAAGTCTCCCTATTTAATTGAATTTAATGCTAAAATAGAAAAGATGTTTTAATTTTAGATGTGACCACTAAAAAAACCTAAATTAAAGTGATAAGATCTGAAATCTCAGGGAACTTAGAACCATAATTTTCCTTAACCCAGTAAAAGAAATAAAGACTATATTAACTGGAAATGATTTTTACTATTGTATTTTACACACTTTCTACCACAATAGGTTTATTTTTTTCCCCTCCTTTCTTGAAAACAGAGATGGATTTACTATCCAAAATCATGGAAGAAGTTGATATGAATTGTCAAAAATATTACAAAGAAGTAATTTGCTTTAGAACTGCCAAGGCCAAAAAAGAGGACAAGCTCGACTACAGACTTTTCATCATTCTTTCAATAAGAGCTAATAATGAAGATCGAGAGAAGAAATAGGTTTATTTTTCTACAGAGTTTACCTTATAAATATATATATTTTTAAACTTAGAGTCAGGCAAAATTCAATATTTTTAACAAGCCCTTCATATAAAAGTATTTGCCACTCTCTAAACTATTCAGCATAATAAAAAGACACATGCTTTTAGGTTGTATGCAAGCTCTTCCTCACAAATAAGGTGTCATAGAAAAGCACTCTAAAGAATCAGAATATGCATAAATCACTACTATTCAATAAATGGTCTGGAAAATGTTCTTTAAAATAGAGTACAATTTTTGTACAGTGTTAGATAAAAGAAGGTAAAACATTTGGCAAACCTTTTTCCCCTTTCATTGTCAATAAAGCTGCTTCATTATCATATAATAAGTCACTAATAAGTTCTATGGACATATATATTATTTTCTTAAAAGCAACATCTAAGAAGGCCATGTATTCTGTGTTTTCCACAGAAAGGTTTATTTCATTCCAAGACCTCTTCTCAGTCTCTGTTGAGTTTTTGTTTGTTTGTTTGAAAGTATTTTCTAGAATACATGTGAAACATTACAGAAACATGCTTTACAGCTGAAATCGCTCTGTTCCCCATTTACAACCTTTTGATGACCTTTCCTAGTATACCTCAAAATCTAATTAGTCATAGCAACAGTTTTGGATGCAGAATGGCAGATTCTGGTTTTGAAAGTTTTTGTTTATTTGCTGTTTTCATCTCCTAAAACAAACAAACAAACAAATTAAAGCATATTTGTTTACAAGTAGGTAATTCTATTCAGTTATTCTGTTTACCGAAGTCGCTGTACAGCAGTTTGTCTCAACTTTTGATACATTTTTCTTAAAACTAGAAAGGTTAAAATGATAATTAGCCTTTAGGTTCTGTTTTCTTCCTTTCAAAATGGGAATCTGTCAGAAAGATCTAATGTAACTGTTAGATTTGGCACTTTGGAGATTTATAACTGACTTGTATGAAACTCAGACTCTTAAGTCATCAACAGCTCATTCTTACTGGGAAAATTCACTAGTATTGGAGTATTTCAACTCTCCCATAAAACTGGAAAATATTGAAAAGGATTACTGTGTTTTTCTGCATGCAGTGCCCACTAGAAAAACAAATAAGAAAACCCAACCAATCGACTGACCAAGAAAACACAAGAGACAGAAATCTCCCAAATTCAGTAAGCCTGTGGCTATGTCTATAAGAAGACCAGAAGATCGAGGAAAACCCTTCCTTCCAACACTGAAGTCTTACTTGCTAAAGAATTAATCATAGCTCCTACGAAGAAATAAATTTGTGATATGTACACCCACAAAACTTCTGTAGATTTCAGAGTCTGCTTTTTAAGAACACTGAAGAGCATTTTTCTGATCATCACTAAAATGAAAGCAAATTAAATGTGCATAATTATGTATTCTAATCTAATAAATAATAATTCCCATTCACAACACCAAATGCTCTTTTGTTCCTAAAACTCAAAGTTTGTGAGTCCAGAGAAAAAAAATTCCTTCTCAATTGCTGATGAACAGATCATTAGAAGCAAACTAAGCTTGAAATTAGATTATATACTTTTACAAGAGGCTGTATACCTAAAGAATGCTAAACTAATTGCAGGGGGAAAAATGAGGTAGGCTTTAATTTGTTGAAACACAGGATGAGGCAAACTTCAAGAGACTAAGCTTGAAATGAGAGCCTTTTGTAGTACAAAAACACGATGAGACAGCCTTTCATAGCATTTAAAGCTTCTCCACACTGTATTGTCGTTGCAGCCAAAGAGCCCATCATATATGATAATTTTAACACAGTTTTGAATAAGCACCTCAAACAGATCAAAACAAACTTTGAAGTTGCTTTGTAGTCTGCAAATATATTTAGAAATTACTTTGTATCATAAACAATAGCACTCTAAGCACATCAAAAGGAAATGTGTTTGCTATATCGCCTAATGAAAGAAATGTTATTTACTGAGAATAGATTACAACAGTTAGGGTGGATAGAAACATTTATGTAAACAGGAAAATACAGGAATGACTTTGTAAAGCATACTTGTACTACAACATCCATATTGATTACACTTACTGCTGAATTTTCCATTTCACAGCTTTCAGTTCTCTCATATACTGAAAAAAATGTTCGAGTTGTCTCAGCCCAGGGAACATGGGACTTCTTAAATATTTGAAAATAAGTATTAGACTGCACAAATCTAATAATTTAGGAAAAAAACTCACAACAAACATTCTTGATGATGTTATTCACTATAGTCACAAAAGCTGCACTCTGCAGTTAAATGTACAAGTTGGCAGTGAAATATATGTTGCAGAAGATGAACACCTCACAGGTACTGCAGGAAGGTAAGGTAAAGCCAAGGAGGACACCAAGGGAGTTAGCATCAAATTAAAATTGTACATATGCTAACCTTATAGTCTTTATCACATCTATACAGGGAGGTTTCATTCATTTTAAATCATACAGATCCCAAAACAATAATCCAAAAAGCAGACTGAGTTCCCTCAGAAGCTCAATACTCAGATTATTTTCTCTAAATCTCTAAGGCCATTAGCAGAAAATTGATAAAATGAGAAATATTGCTGAACAAAAAAAAGTTAACGTAAAACTGCAATTTCATTTATAGATTTTTAAAATATTTTACGCTTTTAATAGCACCAAGACTGAGTCATACTGCATTATACTACTTTGATTCAAATAGTTTACCGCTTTTGATTTACTTAATGGAAAACATTCTTCTCTTCTGTGAACACTATTATCGTTGTTTTTTTCTAGCTTTCATAGTTCAACAATATGTACGTAAACAACACTTCTACTTTTGTCATTTTGGATAATGGTGGATGTTGTTGGATATCCCATCAATCACACTGACAAGTCAAAATCTGCAATTACAATAGATTACATTCATCAAAGAATAATTACATATTCTCAGTTTGTTGTGTACACACACAACACATTCCAAATGAATGAAAACAAAAATCAAAATAAACACCTCCTCCGAGTTCTTGCAAAATCCTTCCAGTGTAAAACAAATATCTACCAGCAGCAGCACAAAAACTTCAAGGAAGTTCATTTAGCATAACTTTTTAATAGTCATTTGTGAAACATGTTCTCCTTTGTACACACACCCCTGTCCCCAGGGGATATCAAGCTACACAACAGCTTTCTTGCTATACTCAAATATTTCTTTCCTTTTTACTAGGTGGCACTTTAGTATTTTCTCTGATTCTCTCTCCCATCTCAGACAAGAGATGATGGCAAATAACTGTTTCCATAGGCTTGGAAGCGGCTGCTGAAGCTGGCCTGTGCCCAGTCAATGTAAACCAGGTAGTTTACAGGATTAAGTACATAATTGACTGAAGAAATATCTTTCATCATCAGTGGAGGACTCTATGTGCCCAAACATTTCAGTTTTTTGCTCTCTACTGTTTCCTCTGCTCAACATCTTTAGCCTGGTCTCATTTGTTGAATTTCTCCTTTGAAACAGGGACACCCATGTTTTGAAAATACATAAAAAATTACATAGAAAACATAGAAAGATATAAAAATTAGTAATTTAATTTATAAGCAGATACATTTTTTTCCTAATATTTTCTCTATTTTAGTGCCTTTCTAATCATGAAAACAAACACACAAACATGTCTTTTTTAAAAATAAAATTTATTGGTCAAATATGGATCAACAAAACGCATGTTTGTTCCTTCTGCATCATAGCCCTAGTAATTAAGAGTTGGACAATGTTTAATTAGCTGGTCATGTCCAAACAAGTTCTTACATATATTTTTTTCTTCAAAGGAACTGTATGAAAATTTTAATACGTCTTTTCACAGACTGAACCTTCCAATTGAAAACAAATGACTTTATTCCTTTTGGAAACATGAATCTTTTCCTAAATCCCATGCAATATAAATAATACCTCCTGGACACAGACAGCTCAAACATGAAAAGCCTAAGCCTTAATCCTCATCCCCAGACAATGCAAGCAACTTCAGAAAGCAAATGTACCATGTGTATGAGAAAGGCTGGTTCTGCACTGAAGTCAGCAATACACAATTATCATTGAATATTACTGCTGCTGTCATACCAGTTATACCTTGATTTTATGAAATGATAGTTGCATTCTCTGACAATGGTGTCTTTTTAACAGAAATACAAGTGATTCATAAATACAAATTACCTTTAAGATACCAAATTAAGCTGAGAAAGTGCTATTTTTACACTCTTCCACATTTATTTATTACTTGGGCTTGGATACAAATGCATGCATACACACAAACTTTTCATGTGACCTAACACTTCTTTTTGAAGAAAAATGTGCTGCATACATTTTCAGCAGCAAGAGCTGAACTTTCAAGTGATTTTAGCATCTGAAAAGCTTTATTAAAACCCCATGAAGGAAAGTAGCAACAATTCCTGACTAACACCATACTGGAAATGAAGAATACTACTGCCTAGATGTGAATTAATCATGTGTAGGGATTTTAGAGATGCTGTAGAAATGCAGGGCTTTTTTTTGTTGTCGTTTGAGGTTTTTTTTTTTGTTTGTTTGTACTTGGCATGATCTTCCAGTGTTCTACCATTCCATGTTCCATTCTCCAGTAAGACAACGAATAATTTTACTAAAGAAGCAATTACAAATCTGCAATTTCAGCTCTTACATTTCTTTCAATTAGAGAAAGTACCAAGGGCAGAAAACACAGGCAAGCTCCAATTGCTGCTTAGAGTAGGTGAGAACTGTATTAACTGATTTGAAACTCTAAACCTCACCACCTACACCACACGCATCAGCTTCCTAATTAGATTATATGTTTTATAGATGTCAAACATATTTCCATTTCTCCATATGTGTAAGGTCTTTCTCTCTTTTGGGACCATAAACAAAATCAACAAGCATCCATTCAGCAGTTCTCATGTTTCTACTTTCCTAAAAAACAAATTTTAAAAAGCTGATCCAAACACCAGCTTTTGAGAGCAGCTTCCCACACTGTAGGATTAGGTCTATCTCTGTCTCTACCTATGCACCCTGTTTCTCTTCAAGAAGAAATGCAGACATTAGGGTGTACTCCCAGGTCTCCTATTTAGCATGTTCTCTGTAAACCACACTGCCAATTTTTACCTTAATAGCAATCTGGACTCAAAGTAATTTTCAGAATACAATACAACAGCATTTTAACTGGGAAAGGTAACAACCAATTTCAGAAACGTGCTACCACGAATTCACAGAGTTTCGGATCTTCTAACTTTGTCTTGTCTACTTCTAGCTGAAGTATTTTGTGACAATGTGCTTGTGAATGCATGAATTCTAAACTGTTCTTTTTATTTTTTTCTATATTAAGTATTAAGATGGTGTGACCCTATGTAATACAACATGATCTAGCACTTTCTTTAAAATGATTTGTTAGACAGACCAAAGTAAATGCAGTTACTAGCAAAAATAATTGCTTTTTTTTTTTTTTTTTTCCAAATCTCTCACAGAGCTTCTTAAGTTTCAGAGCAAATGGCAGCCCTACTCTTATATTTTAACATTCCATATTGTAGAACACAAAATAACAGGAAGATAATATTTCAAAAATTTTTTTCTTATGGTGATTTCTTACCATACTGTATGTGGCAATTCAGAGCTTCTAGAATAAAAACAAGATGCTACTTTTGTAAAATCTTTCTGTACAGGCTTACATTTAGTTTAATATATATATATATATATATATATATATATATATATATATATATATATTTAAATGCAGAAAGTAATGTTTCTTAATATGCTGTCATTTTCAAACCTCCCACATTTCTTTGTGGCAATTATGGGCACTCTTTCTAAAGCAGAAAGATTTGCTGCCTGCTTACCACCTATCTCTTCCCCATTTAAGAAAATTGCAAAAACACTGTATACTAAAAATTTAAGTTCTCATCTAGTGATGAGATTCACCTTAAGTGAAGCACTGTTGAAATTAATAATTTCAACTGTTAATATTAAGCAATATTTAAATACAGCAAGAATATTAATATTAACAAAAGAATATTATGTCAAGGTTCTGTAAGTCTATAAGTATAGTCTACAAGTTCTATAAGTCAGAGAACAAAGCACCAAAAAGCAGAATTTTTAAATAGCAGTAGAACTAAGGAGATTCAGTTTATAAACATCATTGTACTTTCTTTTCCTTGGATTATAAACTAGACTGAATAGCTGTCCTTTTGTTATAACATTACCAGTAATTGAATTTTCCTCACTCTTGTGCTATCACAAGTGATTCCTTGGAATTAATATCTTAAAACTGGAATTCTCTAAATACCACATGAACTTAATCAGTGACCACATCAGAACACCAGATTGAGTTAAAACCTCGAAGTCATGTAGTGCCAGAAAAAGCCAAGCAGTTACAGACCACTCCCATCTTAGATCAAACCTGGGTGCCAGCAGAACAACATGAATGCTGGGGATTTCATGGGGACAACTGAATTGTGTGAACAGTGGATACTGTTAGCAACTGATTGCATTGGGTATCTAAAAATGCAGGTAGAAGATAAAGGACACAAAACCAAAGACTAGCCTGTTACCTGCTACAAAAATATTCCTAAACTTGCTCTTAGGAAATCTGATCTGAGGAAAAATTTTAACAACATAAACCAAAAGCTTGAATGTTATTGTTGCCTGCTCTTTAGCAGTTTATCTGTTATCTAGTTTCTCTATCTATGATTTTCTCTCTCTGTCAGTCATGCCAGACATAAAAAAGCAACAATACCAAACCAGTGTGATAATCCCATAACTAACTACTATCTCAGAAAATAAAGCTGATTTTGGAGGACAGTGAATGCCAGGATGCTCTGACAGCTCTGTTGTGATACTACTGCTACAAACAACACTACAAACATGCAACAAACTTATCAGCACAGCTCCTGATAGGCTATGTCTATTTTACTCTGGAAGTTAGATTTCAAACAATTTCATTAAAAAAGTAACACCCTTTAGGTAACTTTCAAGCTCCTTTTATATAGAAAACCAGTAAATGCTACTGACTTATTGTAAGCACGTATCTAAAAATAACTAATCTTAACAAAAGCAGAATTCTTAATACACTTTGGTAGATAAGATACCGTTTTTTTATTTCCTAAGGCCTCACTTGTATTATGGTAAGCAATTAAATAGATTTATATTTCAAAATTATAGTTGATTAGATTTCTGAGTAATGTCACAACACTGCACTATGCAAACAAGAACACAGAAATGGTGACAATCTCTTTTATTTAGGATACATTTAATGCAGCCCATCATTTCATTTCTTTAAGATTTGATACCATACTTAGACTTCTTATTTATAATTAACTGTTGTCTCCTGTCTTAAATAAAGTATCAAGAAGGTATTGCACGCATCTTTTCCCACACAACTGAAATTTCCTGCTCAGAAATATACCTGCTTTGTAGCAGAGATAGATCTGAAAAACAAGCTTAAGCAGCAATTGGAAACATTAGCTTAATCTCCATATACAAGAAAGCAATGATTTGTATTGCACAACTTTTCCTAACACATAAAAAATACACTTTTTAAATTAAATGACCTTGTCAAGCTGAAACATAAATCCACATCATATTTGCCCTACCAGTGTTTCTGTGCACTCATATATAAAAGATAACATCAAGGCCAGTGGAGAGGATAAGTGGCAAAAATCCTAAAGCTTAAATATTTCTTTCATTGCAAAGCTCAAAGTCAATAAGCCTTTCTCTTAACGTGTTATATGAATATACAGTGTATGTATGGATATTTCATATTATAACTTATGTATATTATTTCAACAAGCAAGACACTGGATATCATCACGCATGCAATATATAAAGAAAATGTTGCACAGTTACTTCTCACATCACATTTCTGCATGCAAACATTCAAGAAGCAACTTCCATACAAAAACTGAGTGGAATACTTGGCTCCTTTGTTTCCAGTGGTTACTTCATACTCCACAAACAACACATTTCCTGAGTGAGACCCTTACAAATCTGCACTTGTGATCTCAATTACAAGAGCTGGCTGTTGACTTCAACTTTCTTCTAGCCACTTATTGGTCTACGGCAGGACATTCTTTTTATTTCAACGGTTTTCTTACTTCCTTTACCACCAAATGTTGAAATTCTCTTGGAAATAATAGCAACTATGAGAAAACAGGTTGCCTTTATTTCTGTGCTTGCAGAGAACCCCAGATGGCTGCCAACGCAGGACTCCACGTTAGAAACGCCATGTTGCTCTTCCCCATTAAGTTGTGTCTGTGCAGATATTGATTTCATCCTTTACAAAATCCTCTAAAATAATGTGCTTATATAAGTGCTTACATTTTTTCTATACTTCTTCCCAAAATCTTTGTAAAGGTTTCTTCCACATTCATGTCAACCTCCAGATTTAGGCATGTCCTTCTTGCCTTCTCTTTATTTGCCAACATACAGATTCTTTTTCATAGGAAAACAGTATTTATTATCACTCAGCTTTTAATATCAGTAAAAGGAGTGTTATGGATATGTTCTTAGATAAATTGTTAAGAGAAAGGTTAAACACATACATCCAAATACCCATTCAAAATGTAATTCTGCTAAGCCACTTGAATCCAAGAAATCTATTGTATTAATTACTCTCTGATATTACTAACAGGCCACTTTACAAGAACTGAAAAACAAGCCTATGAATGGTACAGTAGGAAATACCTCCTATTTTGTTCACATCCCACACTGTTAGCTTTGAGAGTGAACTCTTCAGAAAGATAGGTAAATTTCTGCCATAAAAAGACAAATATATATATTTCTGATTGTATTTCAGTTTCTAATCAGAGGGAGAGGAGGAAATTACGTGCTCAAGTTCTTAGTGTAGTTTGAAAAGGTATGAAAATCAATTTCTGCTTCCAAAAAATCAAGGTCAATCATGTGCAGAAGCACTGCTCCTGCTTCTTTGATGCTTCCTATGTCTTCTTTTCCATTAAAAAAGCATTACTAGAGGGAGTCTCATCACTACTGTTCACATCTGCCTGTAAAATCCTCTCATTAAAGGGTTACTTAGGTTTACACCGTGTGGAATAAATTTTCAAACTTCCTTCAGTCAAAAAATGAACAGGTTCCACGGGAAAATAGATCAGAGTTTCAGGCCTGAGATGTAACCAATTTTGAAGTTTCTTCATCTCTCCTGAAGGAAAATTATGCAGCAGGATTGCATTGGCAGGATTGGCCTACAGTTCAGTATATGATATATAATACTCTTTTTGTGATTAACAGTACTCCTGTAAAGCATAGAATTCACATTATTATCTAATGATGTGCTTTAGTTTTCTGTGGTAATATTTTATAATTAAAATAGCACTTCCTTCAAGGTAACAAGCCAACGGTAGGGAAACTAAATTATTTATTTTTTCCCCTGAATGATGCTCTCTACTACAGCTATTCTCAAAGTATAAATAAACAATAAATCTTTGTTTAATATTTTTATCTGCATTATGCAAACATTAATTCTATGTGTGGTATAAATATAGGAAACTCCAGTATATGCAATTAATTCTTTTAAACAATAAAACAACTGTAACTCATCCAAGTTAAAAGCCATATCATGAATATTAATCGCCTAAAGAATGACAGCAAAGCAGGTTTGATGCTCAAGGTTGAGAGTTAAGATATGCATAAACTGGGGGTGCCGTTCCATGACGCATATTGAATTTACAGAACAAGACTCAGTGGTCCACACTTAATTCACTAGCATAGAGCTGTACTCCTCATAGGTGGATTCTCACAACTGGAAAAATAAGCTATCAAATCAAATAAGTAATTTGATTACTAAAATAATTTTAAGCTATGAGATATTTCAAAATTCTGAGCATTTCAAATTCAAATTCACTGAGCATTTTATTTTCACGTGTTTTTATCAAACTTGAAATGACTTTAAGTTGAATAAGAAAACACTTTTTATCTTTCAAACTTTTACAATCATGCCATCAGATTCAAAAAGCTACTATTAAAAAAATATGATTAGAAAAACATTCCAAACAATTGAGCTTATTTTATCATTATTTACATAATTAAGGTTCCCAAAAGTATTTCAGTAATTAATTAGCAGGAAACATGTTGTAAAGGGTATTAGACACGGGGTAGTCTCTTTTTTTTTTCTGATACACTATAGGTTATTTGTTCCTAAAATTGAGAGGAGTGTCAGCTAAAAACTAGTAAGTACATGTCTACAACAAATGAATAAAAATATACACACAAACTAACAAGCTACCAAAAAAAAAAAAACAAAAAACAAAAAAAACCAAACAGATTTCAGACACATATCAGTTATTCTTCAAAATACTCAGAATTGTAAACATCTTAAAAACTCTGGAATTGCTTACTTGAAACTTATGTTAGTACTAGACAAAAGCCTCTACTGGCCTGTGGTATTTCAGACACTGAAGGAAGATGACCTGTACAATACTGTCTGAAAATTACCTGCTGATAAGCAGCAAACTTATATCAGAAGTAAATTAGACAGATGAAAATTCAGAAGTAGAATAGTTAAAGAGACCCACTAAAGATAAAGCTGTACAGGATGTGAGCAAGACATTAGGAAGATGCAAAAGTTCTTACTCTGCAAACTGCCAGTACCATCAAAAAGAGCTGAAGTTTTGACAGTAGTTACTTTTAGGGGACATAATGCTTTGATGATTATGAAGAAAGAATACCTGAAAAAATGATACGCACTGAACATAACACAGAAATTTTGATTAGAGATTATAAGAAATGAAAGATTTTTATCAAAAAGTCACTAGGCTTGAATTATAAGGTAGCCTGTGGTAATAGGTGTTGAACACTTCATGTTGTGTTCACAGCTAGATCCTAAAGGAATTTGTCAGTAATAATTTCACCAGACCAACCACGCCAAGTCTCACCAGTTAGCTACCCAAGCTGGTTTTGTCTGAAATCTGGCTCAAATCCAGGACAGTGTCCCTCCAGGAGAAGGCCAGTGGAGCTCCATCCATACAAATGAGTTTTGTGAAGGGTTACACAAGGCTGCAATCATTCTGAAATCAAAGACTGACTGAACAGACTTTCTGACAAATTTCTTCCAAAGACCAAGTATATCATGAAAGCTTCCTTCACTTTTCACAGATTAAAATCAGATTGAGCTCACAGATTAAGATCACAAACTAGCCTTCAATCCTTCTCCGAGTGCAAGCTGTAGCAATGCTTTTGTATGTGTAGTAATGCGCTCACTGGAGCCTTGTAAATGCAAACCGCAACCTGCTCTGGGAAAAAGATGTCACTCATACATCGAGAAATCACAGTAGAAACTAGTGATGTTTTTAACAAGTGATATAGGAAGCAGAGCACAGTGCTACTGAGATTTGAAGGCAAATTAATCCTAGAGTATTCTCGGATAGCTTTGTGTTTTCACATCCCCTTTGCCTGCCTCTTCTTTTTGAATTTTGTCTTTCTTTGTCCAGCGATTTTGGCATAGTTGGTCTTGATTTTCTCAGAGAGAAAACCACTATTTACTATTATTTACTTATTTACTATTACTTAGCTATTAATAAGTACTATTATTATTAATAAAGCACCAATATTTACTTATTAAGCCTTAGCTCCATGAAAATAATCCCTAATGAATCTGACACCAATGCAAATGAAAACAGAAGTGAGTAAGCAGTGAAATGTGTTATCTTAACATCTCTGACTTTGGCCATTGCCTCCTCTGTTTCACTGTCACTGTTTTTGAGAACCCTTTAAAACTACAAGCACAGGCCCAGAGAGGAAAATAGACAATCCAGAAAGGAGAAGCGTGACTCCCTCAGGCAGAACATAAAATGTGTCCTTTTCTTTTTTGAGAAACACAATTTATTCACAGACAAAACTAATTAGATACTTTTTAACAGAAACTTTTACTTCCCTTCTTTGAGAATAAAAGCCATGCACTCTGTTTGCAAAGCTGTCACAACGTTTCACTAAAGCCAAAGGAAATTTGAGTCTTTAAGAAGCTCTTTCAGGCAGGGAGAGTTAGGCACTAGGTCTAAGAATTACTAAATGGCTCCTGCTTGGAGCTTCTCATGACAAACTGCCCTTGAGAACAATTGAGGGTTCAGAGAGGATTCGAAGAATCTGTCTGACAAAATGCTTCTGAGTGGAAGAATGAAGGACAAGATGAACATTCGCTGTATTTCCTAGAAGGCAAAAATTCCTCAGGCAAAGCTTCTACCACAGCAATTTGACTGCCATTTCTGGCAAGACTAACAGCACAAAGCACAACAAATATTAAAAAATGAATGCACTTATTTTTGGTTGAAGAGAATGAAATTATGAAATTAGAAAACTACAAGTGAAACCATTCTTAGCGGGATTTCAAAAGGATCCAGAAGACTGTTGTTCTTCACTGTATCTCACATAAGTCAACTGTTCCTTCCATTATAATGCACTGGATGGATAATCCATGTGCAGCTGAGGGTTCTGGCACTAGGACAGGGGATGGAAATCCATTTTAGCATCAGCTATTGAATGTGAAATAATAAGCATTATGGAAATGCTGGGATAAGGACAGCAGATGCCAGCCTTCCAAACATTCAGAATGGAATCAGACACTACCTAATAAGAAATTAAGCTTTAGGGAAATAGAATTAGGAAAGAAAAGCATTCTGGAAGACAAAAGAAAAATATTTGCTGAGTCATTATAATTTTTCTATTCATCATGTTCTGCTGTAAGATATTCAGAAAACATTTTATAGCAAAGAAATCATGAAGTGCTGATGTCTCCTTTAACAGAAATAAATTGTGGGTAGTTATTTAAATTTGACAGATAAAAGCTGAGTGATTAATTATCAACTCATTTCAAAATGTACATTTTACAATAAAACAGCTGACCTGAGATCAGTCTGCATTCCTTGAAGATCTGCCCTGAATCTGATTCTGAGAAGTGAATAAATCATTATTCTGCCAACTTTCAGGCATTCAACATGCCTAAGAGATAGTGCAGTTTGGAAGGCTTCCCATAAGACTTCTGAAATTAATTTCCAAAATAGTTAAATTAAGAAATTCTGAATTTGGAAAATACAGGTTTTTTAGGTACAACTGCTTTAAATGTGGATAATTCACAAGGAATCACATTGGTCTGCTTTCTATGAAGATGAAAATGAAAAGTCCACATTTACTGGGAAAAGAGTAAGATTGTTATAAATGGACGCCAAACTTTTCTATAAGATAACTAAAAAAAAAAAAAAAAAAAAAGATGATATGAAGAAAATTGTTCTTTGTCTTAATATGAGTTTATCCCATATGTATTAGTAAACACAGTATTTGGAAGACTAGAATGAAAGCTTAAGGTATGTTCAAGATTGCGTACTGGGATAATTAGAAAACACTATAACTTTAAGAAAATGGAGTCTACCTATGAGCATATATTACCCCTTACATCATTACACCTTTTCTTCCATATTCTCCAGTCAAACTGTATTGCTCTCTTCAAGGTATTTCATAGTATAATTCAGTAACCAACTAAACTTTTCGACGGATTACAGCGCTACTAATCCTGCTTTGTATGAAATGTAATATTAGATACATATCACTATATAATACATGCCTCCTATTTTGTTAGGTTGGTCCATGATGTGAAAGGCAGATGTTGATGGTATGGCAGTAGAGATTGAACCTTCCCGCAAATATTCCATTACATTTTGTTGCCATGCAACAGATGACAGCAGAGGGGCAGTCTGACAGAATGGTGTCTGATGCGGAAGTATATCTGAAGCAAAAGTGTGTCACTGAATGCCTCCCCAAGGAAAAGCTTGTCGTTGTTAGTCATCAAAATTTGCAGAACATTTCTGGAGATCAAACAGCAGGTGTGAGCACAGCAAGGCGGTGGTTGGTGCATTTCAGCAATAGTGATAGCAGGATACCTCCACTGGTGCAGATTTTTATAAGCGTGGCATGCAGGCTTACTTACTGCTGTCAAAAATGCATAGCTAATGATGGTGACTACGTAAAGTAGTGTTTTGTAGCTGAGAATTGGGTCTATCAAATTGTGTTATTGTGTTTTTTATATCTGTTGTAATTTCCACAGAAATAAAAAGGAGGAATTACTTCCAGAGCAACCTACATGCATCATCATTGCAGTACTACAACATAGAAATGGTTCTTTGCATCTTGGAAATAATTTAAAATTAAATAAAAATCACTAAATTTCCAAGAATCATATCGGTTGGACAGAAAACTTACAAAACTCAAGTCTTTTTTTTTTTTTTTAAACCAGCAATTAAGACTTATTGTTTATAAGTTATTAATGTGCTGATTCCTTTAAATTACTCCATTTTTTTCTTTTTATGATATGGATTTCATAACTAAAGCTAGAATAGGGCATAATACTAAGATGTAACCAAAATTTTACGAAAATAATCTTAACTTTGAAAAAGATTAACTACCAAATTTATGGTTCATGTCGGCAACTAAGTGTTTACTGTAAAAGGAACACACTGGTATTAGCACAGTAGTTCCCGTTTTCTGTGGGTTTGGCAGCCCTAGCGAACAATCTGGACTCAAATAAATCCAGGGTATGTATATTCTTTTTGAAAACGTATGATCTGAAGGCAAGTCTCCTAATATTTGTGCTCAATCCTTTTGTATGGCAGCCTTCCTTAAGGAAATAGGCCTTTCTTAATATCAAAATTAATCAATTTCTGTACCCTGTTGTACAGTTCTTTTTAAGTATTGTATCTGTCATCTTTATGTTAAGGTCAGGATCAAGAGAACTGAAACATCACTAAGAATTCTTGTATTAGGACCTCCTGAGACTTCAAGATAATAGAGACTAGTTTTGTAGCTTTACTGTGAAATTCAGACTTGACTACTAGAAAAGTTCAAGAAACAGTAGGAGGCAGTTTTAAAGATACACAATGTCCCTGTGAGATAAAGACATTTCTGAAAGAATTAAGAAGCATGAACTAAAAAGGCCAAAATAAGAACAGTAATAAAAATACTGCCCAGTCAAAAAATAAAAAATTACTAAAATCCTAAGCATCATAAATAGCTGAAATAGAGCATCCTCTTATTGCGAAGAAATCAAAGAACATAACGATTTCTGATGTTAAAGCCTGTTAAAGTAACTTCTGAGTTGAAGCTGTACAGGGTTTCTGCTATACGTTTATCTTTGACAGATACAATCTCCAGGTCTTATTATCATCTTAGGGTTCCTTAAACTTCCTGGAAAAAAGTCAGAAAGGAAAGCTTTCATGAAGAAGCTAAATCCATTTGGGGAGTTTCTTAACTCTGAATCTGCAAAGATCAAAGTTTCTTTCATACGGTTTTCATTCCTAGTCAGCTACAATGCTTAGACTGAAAGATGATATGCTGCTGAATTAATATGTCCCTTTGTGAGCACAACTGAAGTTATGCCATTTGAACACTTTATTAAATAGGGAGATAACCTAAAATACTTAAGTTTATTATCTAAAGCACACTACATCTGAAATGAAAGGATTATTTTCTACTACTCCTATACACCACAAAGGAGCTAATTACATCTTATTTGTAGTTCAAGATTTATCTGTATATTTATTTGTTTTCCTTTAGTATTTTTGGTTTTGTCTACCCCACCCAGCATATCCACAGCCCTGGAAGGACTATAAAAATCCAAAAGCAGGATTGCATGCTTCATATATTGTCCCACTGATGTGCAAACATCCCAGTATTATCAGAATAAATTTAAAATAACTGCTTCCAGCTTTCCAAACTCAAAATCTATACAGAGTTTTATTAATGATTCATCATATTTTTATATATTTTAGTATAGCATTAAGTCTCTTACGACCTTAATTCATGCAAACATTTTTACATAACATAGTTTAGCTTTATCTGAAGGAAACATTTAAAAATACAAGTTTTTAAATGAAAAACTGAATATTATTGTCACTTCGTCTATCAAAGTGAAATGAAATTAAGCATACTGATAGGCCTTGAGTGGTAGGAAAGAGACCAAAGGAATGGAAATTAAGTTCTGTTGCTTCCAGCTTTCTACTCATGGAAGAAAATTTGAGAAACTAGTGTAGATAGAGGCTATATTTTTTTTTTGGAAGTACTGTCCTGTTCACTCAATAGAAGGGTTATATTGCTACATTTACTGTAGGAGGTAAGCCTACCATTTAAGTCATTAAAGAAAAAGGGTCAATTTGATAAGATTAAAGATCTGAAGTCTGATAGTAAGCATTTAGTTTTTCATCCACTAGATATTATTTTATATAGCAACAATTCCTTTCAAAGAATTACTTCTCTTTGTATTCCAATGTTGCAGTTGCATCCGAATTAAGATCAAGATTATTGTCCCATCCTATTAAAAGATATGCAGGCACAAACTCAGCTACCTTTTATGTCATATTCTGAAAAATTACTGTTCCAAAAGTTGATTTTTCCATCACCATATTCTGAAATGGGATTTATATTTCACTTCTAATATGCTATGAAATGCTCTTCAATCTTCATAGAAATTTGACACCTTTTAAACAGATTCTATAAGTAAACTGTACAAATTGTTCTCTTTTGAGAACCAATCACCAATTGGTGATTGGACAATCACCAATTATTCATAATTAATTTAATCAAATTTGTTAGGGACAAAGAGCAAGCATCCCCTCAAACCTTTCCCCTTGTTGAGTGTAGCTAGTAGTCGGAGCAGTTTATGCACTGTTGGCATGTTCAGGTCTCTCTTGAGACACACAGTAAAGCAAATTACTGCAATTGTATCAGTGATGAGAGCACATTTTCCTCCTTAACTTTACCATCTACTATATTACTCCTAAGTGAAATAAGCAATAGAGAAGATCTGACAAAAGTTAGATACCTCAATTTTTGAATGAGTTTGAATATACATGTGCAAAAGGACATCAGTAATTTTCTCACATTTCCCTAATCTTCCCTGATGGATTCAGGCCATGCTTTTCATTTACTCCAGATGTGATACCCGAACTGTCAGCTATGTTTCAGCTTTTCCTTTAATCTTTCCCTGGAGCAAATAATAAAAGATTAGTAATTGACAGTGGTTGCTAGGCTAAGGGTAATGCTTATTTTAAACATGGGAAGCAAGAGCTGTATTCTTTGAAGGGATAATTTGTGGGAGGCCAGAAAATTGGATTTCTTTGTTATCTGTTGTGTAAATGACAAAGATATTCAGTGTCCTTATAATGTCAAGGCAAGTTTAATTAAAAATTTACTACCTAATTTGGAGGTGGGGAAAGAGGAAGAAAGGGAAAAAATGAAGTCATGTTTGCAGGTAATTTAGAAACTTCACAGGAAGCATATAATGATAATAAAGGCTACAAAAATATGTGAAAGGATACAGCTGTACATAAATGTACAGTCAAGATTTGAAACATTCAGACAATATTTGAAAGGAAAACTTATCCATTTTGATCAGAAGGTAAGCCTATACAATCTTTCATCAACTAGACATTAATGACCTTATTACTTTAAAGGTCTAGAACTGCAAATGAGAGAAAATACTTAGAACAACAAGCTTCCTTAGAAAGAAATTTCAACAACCACATCCATACTAAAGCTATCTGCACAGACATGAATTTCACTTTAACTGTGAAGTCACTTAATTACACAGCATACTACCATGCCAAATAACATGACACTTTTTCTACATTTACATGGAGAGTACATCTTTGTTTCCCTTGAAATGTGAGGGAGATTACATAGAAAACATTAATATTTTGGGACAGGTGCTGTTATAAGCAGCACAGCTGAGCTTGATTCTACTACACTATGTAGACATTCATTAACTACCCAAATTGGATACAGGAAATTTGAATTGAAATGTTAATGAAAAATTTCATTGGTATGGCTCAAACTTAGAAATGCTTTGGCTGGAATGCTGCCACTGATAGTAGACAACAAAACATGGATTTGCAAAAATAAGGTACACAGTTGATGTTAAGATCAACAGATTTTGAAAATGAAAGTACAGTAAGAATTGTGTGGGTTTTTTTAATGATAAAGTTTCTCACAAAGTCAATTATATAGAAACTGCTATTAGATTCCTTTTTCTTATTGCTGCTGTTTATTAATTTGGTTTAAGTTATGCAGATATTTCTATATCTTTCTATAAAACAGACATCTGTATAGATATTTAAGGCAAAAACTACTCATACAGCAGATGTTAATGATTACTGACAGCAAAAATGGAAATATGCTACAATCTTTACATGCACTACTTGCGGATGCATTTCTGGAATATGCAAAGTACCAGGCCTTACCACCTGGGAGCATAGTCAACTGTGTCACTATCCTCTTGAGTTAAATTTGAATCTCTGTATAATTTGTCTCTGTATAATTTAACCTTTCTAATAGTAGTGTCTACCATCTTATCTTGGTCACATAACCACTCTTCATGCAACTGAGGAAATATTTACTGCAAAATATTTAAAGAAAGCAGAATACAATCCACTGCTGAGATCTTTTGTAGATTACACAGATGACAAGCACCATAGTAAAATTGAAATGAACAAGTAACCTTGGAAACCAAAAAGATAAAATTGGCTTCAAAATTCCTACCTTATTCTGTTTATAAACATTATAGCTTCATAGAAAAATGCTTCAGGTATTGACCCGATTCAATATCAAGGAACCTCATCAGAATCATCTGAATTTGGCCTGTGACTTTCTGAAGATGCAAAATGACAGTTTACAAATTAGATTCAAACACTATTTGGGTAAGAAATATACTGCTATGAACTTCATACATACCATTCTTGAAGCCAAGCATGCAAGGAAGAAGACCTATTGTATTAAAATATATAGATATATCTTTGGATGTATAAATTAAAACTTCCATCTAGTTTCACAGTCATTTTCAATTCCACTGTCAATGACTGAAAGCCCAGCTTTCTACCCCTCACACAGTACACCACTGGTCAACGAGGAGACTCAGTAGCTTTTGAAATAAAGTGACCAGTCTCAATCTGAAAGCAGTATTCATAGAGTTGTGTACTTGTAGTAGATTGATATGTGTATTCTGTGATCTCTTATTAATAGATAGAATTATGGTATCACTAAGAATATGTAAAGACAACAGTACTGTTAAAATTTAGGAGCAGACAACATGCTGAAAAGTAATGATTTCTTACTTTAAACAGTCTCATTTTCAAAAACATTTGGTACTTGTAGTTACAAAAGCTCTTTCAGTTTTGTATCTGATTAAAAAAAGTTATTCTAAGTTATGCCCCAGAATAAGTAGGAAATGGGATGGTATCTTTCTATAAGTATTGCTATACTGCTTTTTGAAAATTTACATTCCTAAATCAGTAACGGTATCAGGTTCAATCAATTCAGAATGGAGCTCAACAATACACACAGACTGGTGAGCTAGATTTGACTAAAAGCCTGAATTAAGTAACTACCTGCTTCACTATTTGTGAAAGAATCTAAAGGTCATGTAACTCAGCACTGGGATAAATTTTCCCAGGGCAGGTAAGTGGAACAATAAAATGCTTTTTATGGTTACAAATTAGCTGATAATTTGAATATTTGAACCTTTAAGAGTGGATGAAGTGTTACAGCTGGATAATTCACGAGTTTTTACAAAGAGTGAAGGAAACACAGGAACATTTTCATAGTGACTCAGAGTCTACAGACCGATTAATCAGTGTAGTACATCAGAAAAAGAAACAGCTAGAATTCATGTAACCAGATATATTAATCCCTAAATTAAATGGAAACCATTGATCAAGTTGGCAAATATCTGAAATTATCAATAACTGTAGAGTAAGAGGAAAAATATATTAGAATAAAATTATGTATCAAGCATATTAAAAAAATCGGTGCTTTATTTATTTTATTCCTTTTATATATTTATAGATATATTTACTATTTCTCTAAAATTATTTTTAGTTTCCTAAAAAAGTATATATATCTGGACCTATGCTAGATATGATCAATGGTTTCTGATGTTACATCCAAAAAAGAACATGGAGCATGCCTGAGTCACAGGTTGCTCCACAATATAGTGATATATTAATTAATATGCTGTCAGGATATTCTTTCAGGAAAGGAGAAATTAATTTTTTTTCTTGTTTTATGACAACTCCTTCCAAGTGGCACCTAAGCCACTTTCTTCTATACATTGAAACGACAAAAGATGCAGGAGATGTAAAAAAAAAAAAAAAAAAAAAGAAAAAAAAAAAAAAAGTTGTACTAGACAGGACATGTGTATGGAATGGGTATTCTGTAATTGAAGTTCACTTGTAAAAATTATCTTTCTAAAATGTGAGAAGGGCTGCAGCCTATTTTTGCTACACAGGGTTTGCAACAGGATGAAGCCCCTACAGCAGGGCTGCTGTGTACTCACACCCAGTCTGTCTGAAGCACCCACAGCAACTGCAAAGCTAGGAAACAGATTGAGTAAAACAAGTCAAAATATTTAAGGGAGCAAAGGAAGTTACTGGTCACACATGGAAGTTTCCGCATGTGACTGCCTGACTGACAAATAATTCATGTGTTGCACAGCAAAATCTCAGACTTGGCAGGCCAAAAGGAGACTAAGAAGGCTTTCCTACAGTATGAAACAACATCAACAGGAAGAGGATGCTCTCAAGACAGCTAGATACGTGAAGACGGTGAGAGACCCCCTCACTAAAAGAACTAAAAAGTGAATCAGCTGCAGTTCTGACAAATCCATGGGCCATGAGGTAGAGCTAATTTATTTTAAACTTAAAAACAAACAAACAAACCCCCCACTAAAAATAGTGTCATGGTTTTATGATTTTTGGTCATCAGTATTCCACACCATAACATCATGTAATGCACTGGGGGTGGGGTTTGATATCTGCCGAATGTTCGTCCGTCGGAGAAGAACTACATTTCCCCAGGAGGCTTTGCGGTCAGCAAGGGGATATAACTCCAAGCAAGGTCACCTGATCCTTCTTCTTCGCCTGCTCTTCGCTATCTGCGCTTTGCCGCCTGCGTTTCGCCATCTGCACTTCGCCGTCTGTACTTCAGTCACTCAACTGGACTGCACTTCTCACCCCAGGATTGTGGTGAGGTCTATACAATTCAAACAGACTCTCTCTCTCTCTCTTTGTAGTTTACTAATACTATATTTAGTAAAATCATTTGTTCCACCTCAGATCAGTGCTGTTGTTTTTTTCAAGTATTTTGGGGTCCCCTGCTTCCCCTTTCCCAGAGGCGCGGATCCGCAGATCCCTCCGCCCTGCTGGTCACGGAACTGGGCCGGACCAGCCCATAAACCGTTGACAAATAGATATCACAAACTAAAACTGAGATGTTATGTGTTCTCACTGAAATTTATAACTTGAAGTTACTCTGAAGGTACAGGAAAAGCATGTTAAAACTCCATAGTTCAGTTGGTTAAAATTCCCATATATAATGAAAAGAATTGTAAATCTGGAGCGCAAAGACTACAGCTTCACTTAGCCATGACAAGAAGAAAAGGAGTCTATGTGCTAACATCTGTGAAATACAGAGTAATTTTAACTGTCCAACAAATGACTCACTGAAAGAGGCAGTAAACGATAAAATTATGTATTGGCAGCCTGAATTAATTTACATCCTTTTGCTTTCCCAAATATAGAAAACTATTTCCCTTCTGCAAAAATAAAACACTGCAGTGGTTATCTGGACTTAGGGGTCCTGGCAGATGAAAAATGTAGCATGAGCCAGTTCAGTGCTCTTGCAGCCCAGAAGGTATCCAGGGCCATCAGAAGAGGGATAGCAGCAGAGTGAGGGAGGTGATTCTCTCTCTACTCTGCTCTTATGAGGCTGCATCTGGAGAACTGCATCTAAGTCAGGGGCCCCCAACACAGAAAATATGTCAGGCTTTTGGAGAAAGTCCAGAGAAGGCCACAGTACTGGAGCAGCTCTCCTATGAAAACATGCTGAAGGAGCTGGACTTGCTCAGTCTGGAGAAGAGAAGGCTCCAGGGAGATCTCATTATGACCTTCCAACATTCAAAGGAAGAATGAAAAACTTTAAATCAACATCAGGGCATTAGCTAAAGAATGATTACATTTAAGAATAACATGCAAAGCATGTACAGATACTGGTCCTTCTTAATGAACCATCTGTAAGTTTTGCATATAAAGCTGGAGAGTAAGGAATTCTCCATCCCTCAAAACATGGAGACTACTAAGAGGACAATAACAAATCATAGATTTTTCTGATATTAAAACAGATATTCTGATTGTGTAATCAATGGATATCAAGATGTTACAATATAATCAAGAGAGTTAGGCAAAGTGGACAATGATAACAAAAGAGAATAAAATGGGAGGCTTACCCTTCAGCTGGGCTCACCACAAAACATCAATAGAGGCGACCTCCAGAAGAGATCCTTCCCCACTGGCAGCCAGCTCTTAAATAGGTCTAGGAGGGGTGGAGCCTGACTCCACCCCTTCTGGCAGCACAGGTGAATTGCCTTCACCTGTGCTCCTCTGCCTGACTCATGGCTCGCCTCAGGTGATCAATCAGAGGTTCAGGCCATGACTCAGTAGTTCCCATACACTGATATTAAAACAGCTAGCCTTTCTGATCAAGCACATTCTTTTGCAACAATAGCAAATATATTTCTTCAGTGCAAATGTTATAGCACCGTACAATATAGCATCTATTCTAAAATAATATATTGTTATAAATTTCTTATAGGCTATAATTTATAATTTTAAACAGGAAGTGTTTGAAAAACATCAATTGTTTCACATGAATAACTCAGTTTTGAAAATGGCATTTTGTCTTCCCCCACCCCCACAAGTTCAAATACCACATATACAGGAATAGAAAGACCTGTTTGATTTTCATGCTAGCCCAGGAATTGCTCTTAAGGCTTCTGAGCAAGATGTAAAAAGCTAAATTATAAGGAATGATTGGTTTGAATCAACTGCAAATTTTGAACAAAGAAAATTATTTTTAAGAACCAAGATCAGAGAGACATCTCATAGTTTAAAAGACTGCATGACATACTGGATAGCTACACAAGGCATAGATTTTCAACCCCCACAAAAAAAGTTTTGTGTTGAATATCAAAATGTGCCACTGTAATTTATTCCTTCCCATGCATTTAAAGATCACTGGTAATAGCAAAGTATATGACCAGTACATACACCATTCAATTTTTCAATTCACCAGTATTTACAAGTACTGAAATACTAATTCACAACAGATGAAGATTTGTATTAATTCACCTGCTAGGACTAATTGCTTCTGTTGTATGCCCCCCTTCAAATTCCTTTTGTAAAAAATTATCCTGGGAGACATTCTTTAAGAACATCAGGTTAAAATTACAATGACTACTTCAAATTGCTACAATTCATCAGAAGGTGTTTTATTTACACCAGTAATTAACTTATAACCTAGCCAGGACAGATGAGACTGACTAAGAGGACTGGAGTACAATGTACAACCATGACAAAGCACTCTGGAGGTCAGCCAGTTTTCCCAGTTAACACTGATAGGACAAGTAGTAATGAATGGCCTTAAATTGTGCCATGGGAGGTTTGGTTTGGATATTAGGAAAAATCTCTCTGAAAGATTGGCGAGGCATTGGAATAGGTTTCCCAGGGAGATGGTGGAGACAGTTCCTGGAGGTTTTCAAGAAAAGAATAGATGTCATACTGAGTGGCATGGTCTAAAGCAGTCATGGGTTGATGGTTGGACTAGTTGGGCTAGATGACCCTATTGGTCTTTCCAACCTTAATGATTCCATGGTTCTAAATTTCTAACTAAAGACTTCACATGGCAATACTGACCCTTCCAGTTTCCATCGACTGCTCCCCAAGAGAGATGCTGAATTCGGGGCTGCTCACTGGGAATATTTTTAAAGCATTTTGAAGATTACATCATAAAACGTGGCAATAATATAGTACAGAAGAACATGAAAGTAGAGGAAACTTTAGATTACTCAATCAGAATTCAATTTCTTTTGATTGAAGATGACGAAGTATGTGTTCTGTATTTCAGAATGTGCTGATGAAAGTATCTGCAGTCCAGTTTGATTATAAACACATAAAAACATGTTGCTTCTTTCTTGAAAATATCCTGACTGTGAGTATTTATGTAGATTCTGCATCTCGACTGTAATTAAGATAACCATAAAAAAAGGCTGTCCTTTGAGAGGGCAAGATGACAAGAGAGTCAAGAGAATAATGACAATAAGCGTTAGCATCTTTCACTTTGATAGAAGGCAAATTAGTTCTGTTCAAAGAATGTCTTGGTAATCATGATGATAAAATACAGGTAAAAGTTGTATACAATATTAACAGATGGACAAACATCTGCCTTCTGACCACTCTCCACCAAAAACAACAACAAAGCAAACAGTCTGAGGAAATTAAGAAATTTAGAAATAGAGGAGCTGTATTGCTATTAACCCTATGATTCTTTAATAGAAAAAACTACTGTTTTCTGGTTTTTTTTTTTTTTTTGATGTTACTTTATTTCATCTTGAAGATTATTTTTCTACTGTCAAAGTAATCTTATCTTGAATCAGTTATTTGTTTTCACTACTGTCTTATCACTTTGTATTACCTTTAAACATGAATATGCATGTGTGTTATTTATCTACATCAAATGCTTTAACATGCTTTCATCAGAAAGCCTTGTGAGTTTTTCAAAGTTCTTTGTTACAAGGTTGTCAGAATGGTAACTCTTTCATATAGCAAAGTCTTTACAAAGTTAATATCTTTAGTATAATGAAGTTTTGATGATGAAAGATAAAATCCCTGAAGGTTTAGAATCTTGAAAGTATTTTCAAAGAAATATTCTTCTGTTCCTCACTGCAATTATTAGGAATACACACCAGATAAGAAGAACACTCTGCTAAAATTTTTAACCAGACATAATGCCATCTTGTTTCAGAATATACTCTCATTCTACTATTATTTAAGGAGTTTTATTGTTGTTTTCTAGTGACAGAAAGAATAAGTTGAAATCACTTCATTTATGTTGTGCCCAGATGTGTATTAAGCCTTAAATGAACAATCATTTGGCCTATAAATCACTTATTAGATACAAAGGTACAAAGCGGAAACAAAGAAGAGAGTTCCTGAATAAACCAAGTTAATTAAAACTCAGTTGAGTGAGATACCTGCCTAAACTGCATAATGATAGAAATGAATATCTTACAGAAACTTTTATGTATATTCTGTGGGAGAAGAAAGAAAACACAGTACCGATAGAAGTAAAGTTCATTGCTGGTATTTGACTTTACAGAGTGACAGAATAAGGTCCTTCTTCACTGATTCAGAAATATGTATAGGGGATTCTATACGGGGAATTGCATTTGGTGCAATGGAAATCCTTTCTGAGATGTAAGGCTCTCAAATCAACACAGCTTTATGTGGATATTTGATGGCTCCAATTTTACCTTTTTGCCTTAAGGCCTTTTCTATCATGCTTATTATTAATACATGCTATTGTAAAACAAGATTAGCTTCAGTTAATTTCATTGCAGCAAGATATGAGCATCTTCTAGTAGAAATTTTTCTACAACATCCTGAGGAAGTTACTCAAATTCAGAAATACAATCTCTAGAATTATCCCATTCATTCTGAAAAATACTAATTATTTTTTAACAAAGGACTAGTCAGATATTATGATGATGGCTACTAATCAACAATAAAGAGATCTTTAGTCATAGCAAATGACTGCATAAATTATTTCTCAGATGAAATTTTAAAAATGCATTTCCTTAAAGGCTGAACAATGAATATGTTTACTTCACTTCTTCAGTATAACTTCAACTGAGTGGTTAAAAAAAAAAAAAAACCAACCAACCAAACAATAAAAACAAAAAAAAAAACCAACAACAAAGCACATAAACAATTTGGTAATGGAAACTGGTGTGCAGTTCTAACCAGTAAGGATTTTAAGCCTGTTAACATGTCAGAACACAAGCAATAGTGGTAAAAGCAACCAGCAAAAACTTGAAAATGAACACAATTTACAGACACATTTCCATGATCTGCTTGCCTCCAATAATGAAACAGAGCTCTATGATCCAGGAAGTCTCAATGCACACTTTGTCCTTTATTAACTTGTATTTATTCGGGCATACCCTTCTAAAAGGAGCTGAGAATCAACAAACAGAAAGTGGAGTAGTACAAAATGCCCATAGCCAGGTTAAAAAAAAAGAAATGAAAACCTGTGTAATTTATGGGTATCTAGGGAAATCATAGCTCTAGTTCTAAGCTAAAATATAACAATTTAATTTGAAATACCACTTGCGCAGTTTCAGGTGGTAAAAAAAAAAAAAAAAAAAAAAGGCAAATTTTGCATTTTTTCATTATTTGGCTTCACAAATTATACCTACTTGTATAATGGGAATGGGATAATTATACAGAACAAACATGTTCAAAAGAATTCTGAAGTCTTTATAAGATACTAGCCTTTTCAGAGAAATTTGCAAACTAGCTCTGTACAGGATCTTTAATTAGACGGCTGCACAGTCCTAGATAAGCGTATATGTAGTACATCAGTGTGCAAATTGTTTTTATATGTTGAAGTACCTGTTTTTCTTTAACCATCTCAAAGACATGAAGTTTTTGAGGCTCTACATAATGCTACTAATAGATGCTTGATAGCATCAGAGAACTGTACTGTATTTCATATTTTTCATACATTTCATATGCATAAGAAATCGAGAATCAGAAATAAGATTTTGACCAGCTGACAACTAACAGAGGGAAAGAGGTGGTGACAGCTCCAGCTGTTCATTTCTTACGTGCTATTTAAGTGAATGTCAGTTTGCAGTGAAAAAAATGTGGAAATGAAGTCATTCTACATCTATTCCATTAACTAAAATTACAATTTCATTACTTCACTGGATTTATCCTAATTAAGAAAGTAGATAATTGATTATCTTATTTCACCTTTTGGTTAATGCTTTTATTTTTCACCATAACTTTATTTTCTGTGTTCCTAATTTTTCTGTGAAGATAGTTAATAGCAACAACAACAAAAAAGTACAACCTCAATTCATAAAGCACCTTCAGTAAGCCACAGAAATACTTGAGGATCTGAATTTTCAAGCTTTGCTCTTTAGATTTTAAAGGAGTGTCCAAAAATTGACTCAAGTAACCCTTCTCTGCATACTATTAATAAAACCCCGTAGTGATAATTTTTCTTCAGTTAGATATTTCAGCCCACATGTTCCTTTCTCTGGGCACCTCAGAAGTGAGGGAGATCACCCACATCTCCACTTTCCTCTCAGGTGCAGTGAATTTTTCTTCATAATATTAATATTATAATAAATATTTAGTATTTTGAGAACATACTTCCAGAAAATAGTACATCACAAGATCTTAAGAACAGATGCAAGAGTTCTTATGTTTACTAACTTTTAAGAATCAGTCACCTAACTAGGTCTTGAATATCACCATTTTTTAGATCCTTTGCATTTTAAAGGTACAGCTTAAACTATGTGGACAAAGATTTGGCTCCTCTCAATCTCTCACATTGTGTATTTTCCAGTGAATCATACATAACCAAGATACATCCAGAAAGCATTACTTTTTATTCCATATTCATTCTTAATTTCATGTTGAGAATCTGATGAGATACAGATCTGAATTTCTACAATATGACCTTTCATGTATTTGATTTACTAAAGCCTTGTATGTGATAGTTCACATTTGCACGCTTTGTTTTATATGGATGACATTTTCTCTCTGAACATTAATCTGCCATTTTATTGTCTACCAACTACTTTCAATATGTTTCATAGATAGAGCAATTTTGACTTGTCACGGAAAGAAAACTGTTTGGCAAAAATTTAGCTCCAGTAAAGAACACAGGTTTTAGGGTTTTTTTTTTTCCCCTTCTGAGAGTATAAATTTACATTAAGCCTCTTATCATTTTTTAAATAGAATACATAACACTTTTATAGATTGCTTTTCTCCTGGGCCTTTCATATAGCACTGCATGTCGTCAGTAGCCTCTAAGGTATTATTTATAGAAATACACCTTAAAAAAATTATTATGCAACCCTATTGTTAAAATCACGCAATCTCTGTGAATCAATGCACATGAAACAACTCCTCAGCCATATTTGTTACTTCTCACAGTACATGGCTTTCATCTGCCCAGAAAAAAAACCCACACAGTAAAACCAAAGACTAAGCTCCAGATGATAATTCCTTTTGCATTATCACTAACAAGAACACTGAGCTATTGCAGAATAAATGATGATCACCAGCAGGTCATCCAACTGTTCTTGTCTTTCAGAAAAAGTGCTGCAAAGCCATACCCAGCCACTGCTGTCAGTGCATGGGGCATATGAGACCAATGGGAAACCCGCTGACATCAGCACTAAGGCATCTGCCAGTGGGAATAAGCATGTTTCCTATCACAATGAGCTTCTGATTGTATCCTTCTGGTTCTGCTCATACATCACAGATAGCTACAGATAGCTTTTTTCAGAATTTCAGATTCTTAAGGCAAATCATTAATCTCTGCTATAGCTGTGCTGCTTAATTACTCCACAACATGCAGCCAAAAGTTTGGTGTTTTTTTTGCCAAAATTAAAAATAAAATGAAGACTATTGAAATACTACATTAATAGCACCTATTATTTTGGTCTAGTAGTCTTCCCGTTTTTAAAACAAGGGTGGACAAAGTTTAACAAAATATCTGTAAAAAACATTTGAAATTCACTATAGAACATATTTTTTTTTAGTATAATTAAGATGTTTTTTTCTACAATATATTATGAATATTTTAAAAAGCTACCTTCAGTGTGCTACCAAGCTTGAAAACTAAAATGCTCAGCATCTTAAGGCATCTTGACTCCTCTGCCCTTAACAGATTTGCATGAAAACCAGCATAAAATGTACATTTCCCTGCACACTAAGTACCAAGCCAAACGACTCCCCAGAGCTCAGCATTCTTTCTGTTACCTCAGTTGCCAAATTTCTATTAAAAGTTACTACAAAAAGGCCAGAAGGAAAGTTTCAAACTGCGGCTAATCTATATCCCACATTATCACACATTATAGTAAATAAATATGATTGACGAACAGGCTTCTTATTCTAATAACGGAGTTACAGAATATAGAAGAGGTGAATTAGAAGATATCATCACTATAATAAAAGAAAAACATGAAATCCATGAAAAGAAGGAAAAACTGGTTTTAAAGTTCTCCTGAAATATTTTCAGCTTGCTACTTTGGAGAGATGGTACTAAAAATTTATTGTGGAGTCAAGGTTCATCCCTGGTGCATTTGGGTCTGAAACTGCCAAAGTGCCCAGGAGAGCTGCAACTTGTCCCAAGAGCCTTTCCCTGTACCTCTGAAACTCTCATTTCCGATTGACTGACAACAGCATTGCTGCTGTTTTATATTATTAAAAACATTAACTACAGCAATGAACTATGCCATCTTAGAAAGCTCTATAATCTGAAGTTTTACTTCTTAAGGAAATCAGTTTAAAGTCCTGCAAGCGCAATAAGCTAAAATAAGAAAAAGTCGTCTTTAATAATGAATTGAATGAAAAAAATTTTGGCATGAGAATTCCCTTCACCTCTCTGGCCCTACTATTCATCCATTAAACACAAAAAAATCCAACAATAGAAACACGATGAAGATATACGCAGTTGAAGTCACTGCCTAAATGACAGTAGAGGACTGTATTTTTTACTTTTCTTATTTAACAAGTCTGTCCTTTAGTGTCAAGAGAATGGAAATTATTATCTTGCTTCCTGCTGAACATACATCTTGGTGTCCTCATGTTCATCACCAGTTTTCAAAATTAAGTGCTAAATTTTCATCCGTGTGTAACACCCAGCTGTTGGATGAGGAAAATTGCTTTTCAAATCCATGGAGAAGCAAATTCCAAGCTCAAGAACAGAGAACTACGAATGGAGACTTGCACTGAAACAGAAATATTTTAAATAAAACACAGCAAAGGAGATAAACCCTTCTATTTTCCTACACCTCTTTCTGCTCAAAGCCACGCAATACAATGCCAATGCCAGTAACTGCTTAACTGAAAAATATTTACACTACGCCTAACTCCCTAAACATTCATCATGCCACAAAGCCACAAAAAGAAGGTATAAGGTCTGGCAGCACTGCTCTTGCCACCACAGAACTAGATTTTCGATATACACTTTCTTCAGCATTGATGCTGACAATATACATGAATTTTCATTCAGCTCCATAGATGTTTCAGGAATGTCAGGATATTTATCAAAACAAGGCACTGGCAAGGCTAAAAAAACCCGTAATATTTTCAGTAGAAATAGCAAAATTAAATAAGAGTGTGTTCAGATCAGGTGGCTTAAACAGAGAAAATGTGAGAAGTAACTTCTGAGAAGTAAATGAGGAAAAAAAGTGGAAAAAAATCTGTCCAATTCTAAGGAACTGAATGTCAGATGCTTTATACCTGGAAAACATACGATTAGATAGAAATATGGTTGAGAAAGTTCATTATACATATATATGTGTGTGTGTGTGTGTATAAAGATGAAAAAGAAATACTGCCAAACATGTAAAAGGACTGATAGTGACATTTGCGGATTTTTCAGCATTCCTCTAGAGATAATGGCTCAAAAATGTGATTCTGACTTTCTTTTTTGTGAGTGTGGTTGACAATTTTTTCCATTGAGGAAAAAAAGTCTCTAGCTCACCATGATGAGCTGCAATATTAGGTAGGAAATGAGCTGGTACGGCTGCATGATTTAGGGTATCTTGCCTAGCTAATAGAGAGTCTCCTGCCAGAGGCAACAAATTTCACAGGGAAATATTGACAACAACTACAAATGTCACCACTGACTTTGAACTACCTGCAGCCTGGGGATGAGCCATCTGAGCACCATTCCCTTACAGAAAGAGGAACCATCCTATCTGCTGCTTCTCAGCAACTCTCTTCCACCACCTCCACCCCAGTGCATGGCGACTTCCATCAGTAAAATCAGCAGCATTCCTGTGCTCTTCAGTGTAAGCAATTCCTCTTGTAAATACCCATCACTGTAAAACCATCCTTTAATGGATTAGAAAATACAAAAAGCACATGGACCTGAGTAGAAATCTTGGGCATCAGGGCTCATCATTCCAAATCAGAAAGTGTGCGATTTTTTTTTTTTTCATTTCCCTCTATGCTTTTTGCACTGTTGCTTTTGAGTAGGGTGAGCAGTTGCTGCAGGCACACTTTCTTAATTTTTTTTTTTTAAATTTCCCAGGTGGCACTGTATTGCTCATGTAGCTCTGCAAAATTACAGTGTACACTATTTTGCTTCTCCAAAACTCCGGAAACAGACTTGTAAAAAAACCAAAGTATTTCAGATTTCCTGACCATGAATTTTCACTATGTGAACTACTTTCACTCTTCACACACTATACATGTGGATATGCATGTAAGTATCCCCAGTATCCCCACATTTCCCCACTCCCCAGTCTACCCCACCTTTTATGGTCCTCGAGACCAGCAGCAAATATCGCTGTTACCCTCTGTTGTGATGAAAGTTTCAGAATGTCCATTAGCATTTAGCACTGAAACATGACAGAATAAGGGCCAGTTGTTCTAAAGGTTATTCAAGAAACATAAAGACATTCAGAAGATTTTATATTCAAAAGTACGGGATGGGGGGGAAGGGCTGTTATAACTGCTTAATCAGCAACACTTTAATTTCCCTGCAATAGCTGATACAGCTGAATTAGTGAAATGATCTTTATTCAAAGATCATTCTAGCAACTTAGAGTGATTAAACTTCTGTGTGCTCGTCTATTACTTCTATATTCCCATTTATTTTTACTGAAATCCTAAAAAAAATTACAGCCAAAAATATAGCTGTTTTATTCCTCATAATAATCTAGATTGATTTTCCCACCATAATATTTAAATGCATTTCATTTCCTAAGGCATTAAATGCAGTTTACAGTTAGTTGCAATAGAGTGCCTCACATCAAAAATGTTGGGTACTTAACTGAGACAAAAAGATTGTGGTTTATCTGTGTAATTATTTTCTATTTTCTCTCTTTCCTGCTCTAATTCAGCTTATATATACACATAGGAAATGTGATGACAACTGAAAGCATGCAATGTTATTAATCCATTGATTTTCACACATATATGTCTAGAATTCAGTATAATATAATAATATTGATCTTTCATAAATAACTGGATTTAGAATAGGCCAGTGCATTAAAACCTTACCTGGAGAAATCCTACCAGCCAACTGATTTGATTTTTCCTCTCAGCCTGTCATACTTACAGGAGCTCGGGGACAATAGTTGGGAAGCTCAGCACAAAGTAATTCCAACAGCCTAAAATTCTGGGTCTGGATTGTGCTAAAAAAAGTACAAAGTATCGTACATGTAGGTGTCATCGCATTCTGAGGTTCAAAACAGTTCTGCTTCTTATTCAGGTAATTCAAAGATCAGTACTCCATGAGGACATTGCATTTCCAAAAGATAGAAAAAAGAATGAGATTTATTGTTGTGCATTCTGAAATCGAAATTTAAAGAATTATTTACAAAATTTATATCAAATTCTGAATGTGAACACTGCCTGGTTTATGGGATCAAACACCAGCTTTGTTGAAAAACTCTTCACATGATGTGGAAAACCAAAAAGAGATATTTCCTTGTAATTACAAGGTCAGACCGGACAGGCTCTGAGCAACCTGATCAAGACATTCCTGTTCATTGCAGGGGGGTTGAACTGGATGACCTTTCAAGGTCCCTTCCAATTCAAGTGATTATTTGATTCTATGATTACCTAATCTCACAACAGCTGTGTTCTTTATAGTTGGACCAATTATTCATATGAATTTTATAAACTATTGCATTTGGGTTTCATTTCTGCTATGCAAAACAATGTCAGCGTAATAATTACATGGAAAGGAAGATGTCACAGCTTTCAACGTGAGCATATGTTCTGAAACACCTTTTAGAAGTGCCACAGTTCTTTAAAAGAAATGAAATCTGCACAACAGTAGCATTATTTTTCTTCAAAAAAGAGCATGCTCTTCTAATATTAAGAATTTCCTAATTAACATACGTTAAAGATGTAAAAGTGCCCAGTTTTTTTCCTCCTCTATTCCTATGAAGTGCCTGGCACAATGCATTTAGAATAAATTATAAAGGGTCAGCATTTTAATGTGATCCTTTACGCTGAATTATTTACAAAGTTCTTGAAGTCTACATAACACAAGGGTTAATATTATTAGAAAAATTAATCCACATTATATTAAAATAAAATAACAACCAGATTTTATATTGTAAAAAAACTGGAAGAAGGAGAGAAAGCCTTCAAAAGGAGAAAAAAATTGCTTAGAAAATTTAACAAAACTAGTTTGCTCTCAAGAGCTCTGTTACAGAAAGCAGCAACACCAATGAAGGAAAAAAAAACATTTTTTATGCTCCTGTACTCTGAAGGCCACCACCATACTGACCAGCTGGCATCTTCCTACACAGAAAGAAAGAAAAGGGAATAAAGAAGTACTTTCCCCTTTACATTTGTAATGATGCTGTTTTTGTTACAAGACTTAAACACTTTTTTCTGTGATATAAGCATAAGCATCAGGCTGGCTGAGACGTTTGAGATTTTCCTCATACTTTTTGGTTACTCGCTAATTACTTCAGTGAAAGGCTCCCTGACATCTATTATGTTCCAAGAGCAAGTAATGGCCTGGATGTATAATAATGAGAGAAAAAAAAGTGTGGGCTTGAAATACGTATTTTAAGCATTGCTATTTATTCAGTCCTCTTCATTGCAGGAAAGACTTTATTTATTTAAAACATACACTGTGAGAAAGCTTTTCAAGAATTATATCCTCCACTTGTTAGCTAACACATGTCCACTGAGATGGTATTCACACTGTCAATGATCACAATCCTTCTCACTATAAAACAGAATATGTAATGTAAGCCACCCCTGAAGGAAACGTAACCTGCTTCACCTTATTTTAAGAGGAAACAGAAACATCCACAAATAACCCATATGTCTAGAAAAGAAACATGCATAACTTAAGCAGTAAGAGTTGTACCCTGTTATACATGCTGGCCCACATCTTCTGTAATTCACAAACTACCACTTAATTTAGACTACTATAATTCTAATAATATCTATCATCTTTAGCAAGACAATGTGCAAAATAACCCACTAAATTCTAGCATAATGGACTTGTGAGGAGAACAAAATCCACCGGATTCCTGTTGTATGAGTTCATAATCCAAAACAATTTGTACTCTTACTGAACACAAACTCTGACTGACGTCTCCTCCATGGGAAAGTAAATAAATTCATCTGAAAGAGGTCTTGATCTCCTAGTGTCATCTTTCATAGGTAGAACAGTGCTGCTCAGAAAATATGTTCTGTAAGACATGCTGCCTCTATATAACCTGTACCTTCCTTTCTAGTTTGGACTGTCCCTGGCTAAGTGTTGGAAAAATGACCTCAAGCAACAGCGCCACCGGGATTTATCATCACTTGACTAAGATCTAATAAAATTTCTATCTAAGGCAAATTTTCATTAATTTTATGGCCCCTAGAAGACTAATATAATGCATACAACTTTTAAGCTTACACCTATACTTGCTGAGCTAAATCTTTAATTCTAGCCCAAATCAGCCAGGCACTGAAAGAGATAATTTATTTTTGAGCACTTAATTCTACAGACATTGATGGTGCTGCATAGGTGCTTTTAACATCAGGGGCCTCCTCCAGGGTTTTGTGGGATTTACATTCAGCTGTGCTTAGTGCCTTTAAGATCTCTTTTCTCCTGATTGTGTGTGTTTGTATATAAAGAAAAAAAAATGTTGAGCTAAAATATCTTACATGTAAAATTAAATTAAAAATATGAAAAACTTTCTTGCCTTTCTGAAAGTATAGTGTTGGTGTTGTGAAGTTGCTGGATACTTTCTCCTTGTACTTTCCAGTTGATACAACCTAGACTTTACTTCTGAAGTAATCAGCTTTTAATTAAACCAATGAGTTTTTCATATTACCCTAATGCATGTAATAATTGTTATGATTCTATTATTTTCTTTGTTAAATATATTTGTAGTTTTAAATGACAGGAAATCAAGCCAGTAATTTGTAAAGATGTGTGAATAAGGAAATTGCTCTATTCATACATTCATAATGAACAGGGAGATAACATAATAATGCTTTGTATTCTCACACCCTCTAACAAGGAAAGAAAAAAAAAAGAAAGCAAAGGAGCTGGCCTGGATAATTTCCTGCAACCCTTCCTTTGTTCTCCAGTCTTTTTATAAGTATTTATTTGAGGTATGCAAAGAAAAAAAATCATCCAAACCAAGCTTTGAACAGTGCTTTAGTGACACAGCTTCCAAGAACAAGAAGAAGCTCATTCATTAGAATAAAAAGCTGGAAAGATGCCAGCGCACAACCAAGCACATTACTGCAGTCATTCAGTACAACATCATACCAGTACTGCTCCATTTCAAATACCACAACTGAAATATATACAAACGTAAGTTGTTCCAGCCTTAAACTACACCTTATGTCAAGATCTCCTGTTATGTCACCACTATAAATAAAAACCATTCAGGACATTTTACCATTCAATAAACTCACTGTCTGGTTAAATAGAGAGGAAGCAAAGGACATAGACGTTACTGAGAAAATAATTCAATTGCTTTTTTCCTTTGATTTTTCAGACTTCAGAGTTAGACCTGTCAAAGGACACAAGGAAGTAAGGAGAGAGCCCTAGTGATGCTGGCACTGGCTTCTTACCCTTCTCAGCTCCAGAGCAGGCTGCATACCTACCATCAAAGAAAGGGTTCAGCTGTTCCACTGTCCTAAGGTACTTTCTGCCTCATTTTCCACAGATCCCTGAAACTCCACTGAAAGGATTGTTTTAGAGGAGGAATGGGAAAAAAAAAATAAAAAAAAAAATGAAAAAAGAAAAATCACTTTTTGGTAAGCAGTTTTGTCAAATATTTGAAGTCTAGTTAGTCAGAGATTTTATAACGGCATATAGCTATCCAGCCCAAGTTCCTTGAATTTTTCCTCTGTTCATGAATAAACTTTAATGCTCAAGCACTGCTACTAATTATGTATAAAATTCTGAGCAGCAGACACACAAACACATATCCATGCCAATTTGCTCACTTCAAGTTATCTTTTAAATTCTGTTAAAATCTCAATTTGAATGTGAAGAAATTTTTGAAAGATCCTACATTAAAGGGATAAGATTATAAATCAGTTTTATGACAGAATCACAGAACGGTTGAAATGGGGAGCAGGGTCCATTTAGTCCAGGCCCCCTGCTCAACAAGGGACACCAACAGCAGGGTGCCCCAGGGTCAAATTCATCTCCCCATTTCTAGAGTGAAAACTCCTCGTCTAGAGGTACCTTGAACAAACAAACCAGCAAGTTCAAGGATTTTACTATTAGTTTAGTTAGCAGAGTGAAGTAAAAAAAAAAAAAAAAAAAAAAAAAAAAAAAAAGTAAGGTTTGGTTTTTCTACACCTTCATTTTTTTCCTGTATTTCTTTCTCTATCCTATAGTGAAAAAAATGCAAGAAAATACATTGCTGATATTGTGACAGCTATCGCAATATTTTTACTTTAATTAAAACAGTCTTTTCTTGTATGCTAATATCTTTAGCTTCTCTTAAGTTTCACCTACGTAAACAATTTTTCCACTTCGCATAGTAAATATAAGGTGGTATGTTTGACCTTATCAAAAGTAACTAAAAAGTACAATAGAAATACACTACATGTTATGAAGTCAAGAGATATTTATTCATAAAACTGTTATTAAAATCATTATTTTCCATTAAACTTTATTTGGAAGTTACATGTTCTCTGGCAACATATTAGCCCTCCTTTGGAAATGCTGCATATTTTCTGCTTTAAGACTGCAGCAGTAAGATCCATACCCAACTTGTCCTGAAATATCCCTTGAGTGTTCAAAGTATGATGTAGCCACAGGCATAAACTGTACCGATACAGTTTATTTACTTTCTTGGAGGTCTTAGAAAAGACAAGGATGTCCCAGTAGACACTTGAAGACAGCACAACCATTTAAACTGTTGGTGACTTACTTTAATCAAATATTTCATTCTTGAATTCAATTTCAGAATCCAAAAAAGTCAGCACCATGAGCCTCATCAACAAGCTGGCCAAAGTGTTCAAAACCCTATGTAGATAAAATGAGCACTACCACTGAGCCAGTATATTCAAATGTTGTAAAAAATCTTCTGAAGATTACAAGCTAGCAAATACCTTACAGGTGAGCTTAAGTTTAATATTTGACTAAATTCACTGATCTATGGCTACTGTTATATTTTGTTATTTTTTTTTATTAATACTTTGTCAAGTATTGGCCCTTGACATCATAAACTTACAGATTTTGTATTTCTAAATATTTAGATAGTTGTCCTTACTTCAGTAGCTCAATATTTCCACACAATATAAAAATCCTCCATGACTACCTTGTCAACAAAGAGGACAGATAGATTTCAAGAGTATTTATTCCATACAGAACCCGCAGTCAACAATGACTGGACCTAATGGCTTCACAAAGCATTGTGCAAAAATCTTGCAAAAATACCAACTTGGCATATGAACTAGAGATGCTTTTTCTAAAGATCAGGTTGTACCGTATGGTCACTCAGGAAGGACTGACACTGCTTTGCATATGACCATCCTACATTTATCTGTGGTACAGCAACAGGCTGAGTTGCAGGCTAAATCCCACAGGCAACCATTTTCTCAACAGTGCACAGAGATGAACTCGTGATCAGAACCACAAATGTAAACAGCTGAGACATATTTGAAGCTGTTTATGAAAATACATTCCAAATTTACAGCACATTTATCTAATGCCTATCATTTTGAAACACAGGTTGGCACTTGGCTTCAGTTAAGGCAGCAGGGTTAAAAAAAAAAAATATTGCCCCACACAGTAAGGACAGGGAACTTTCCCAGCAGTGGCAATGCTTGGGACCCCCATATGCCACCTGAAAAATGGAGGAGGTGATGGCAAGATCTCTTCTTCCTGCTTGAGCTGTCTCTGCAGACCGAGAAAAGCTGAGGTTTTATGCCTTTATCATTATTGCTGCATTGTAAAATAAGTTTAAAAATTCACATCACATTAGGACAGAATCATTTCTGATAACTGATCCGAATACAGAAGAGCTACACCAGCACAGGGTTGAAGAGAGTTTATAAATCTTGTTTTGACTGAAATGCTCTTGTCCACTGATAGATATTCAGGACTAACTCCTGCAGGAAATAAGACCTGAGATTCTTGTCATTATACACAGAGCGAAAGCAAAATGTTCAGATCAAGTTTAGTATTCTCTGTGCTCCCTTATAGGAGGGACAGAATTAAAAGATATTAAGGCCCAGCAGCAAACCAAGAACATCTGCCTATTTATTACTTCTATAGTGAAATCCCTCTTACCTGCTCTGGACATAATTAAATTTCTGGTATCCTAGAGATACCAATATAAATATCTTTTCCTATTGTTGAGTTAGTTGGCTGGTGATCCACACACAAGCCTATACCTCTAAGTACATCTTATTCATTTTCACATTTGAATTCACCACTTTCAATCGTTGACGACATACCTCAATTTACAAGCAATATTTCCTTTTACATATGGATTTTTTAATATATTTCATTTTACAGTTTTACAAAAGTCATTTAGATTTCCATATTAATCGTGTTCTGTTCCCAGCAGCAATTCCCATAAGCAGGAGTCTACCGGTGGCCCACTTTAAATAACAGAACTCAAATTCTTATGTCCAATCCTGTAATACAGCAAACAGAGAATAGCTTCAGTTGAAAGGTTTTTTAAAGACCACCTACATCAAATCCCCTGCTGTGGGCTGGTTGCCCCCACTAGATTAGGTTCCCCAGGGCCTCATCCACCATGGCTTCGTGTGCCACCAGCTTCGTAGCATCCACAGCTTTCCAGGCAGCCTGTCCCAGGATCTAACTAACTTCCAAGTAAATAATTCCTTCCTAACCTAAATCTCACCTCTATTAGTTTAAAACCATTCCTTCTTGTTCTAACTCCAGCAGACCACGTAAAAAGATCCCCACCATGCCTCAAATACTGAAAGGATCCAGAGACTTCTCTTCTCCAGGCTAAATCAGTCCATCTCCCCCAGTCTCTTTCTCCAAGCAAATAAATTCAAAGATTAATAAAGGTTTATTGGTCTAGAACTAGAACTCACATTCTGCAACATTTACACTCAGTCTGAAACGTGCAATGTTTAACATTTCTTAAACTTCATAACAACTTATACACAAAGGAACTACAGCCTTGTATGTTTTCTTCTTGCTAGTGTTCTGTTATTCCAGATACAAAGTGGTATTATTTCAATTCATCTTATAGCTAATTTATCTAATTTCTCTCTCAGCTTCCTTGTATCTATATTTATATCCAGAGTCCTACTTCAGCTAGTCACTTAAATGGTAAAAGGTAAGTAAAACATATATGCAGATATATTATGTAAGTTGCATCTGTAGTGCCACTGGGGCATGAACCCACAACAGAGAAAAATCATCACATAGTTTAGTCGTTGTTGCATATTCTCTTCTCATGTTATCAATCCTACATTACAGGAAACTAGCACTACTCAAGAAATATTTCCATCTCTTGCTTTCCTATATCCCAAGAGATCTTTACATTTTAACTTATTATTAGTAGAACCAGACTATATTTCTTACATTGCAAACAAACATAGAATCACAGAATCAGTTTGGTTGGAAAAGATCTTCAAGATTATCAAACCCAAGCATCATCTAACACAAGTCCATTGCTAAATCATGTCCTTAATCTACACTCTTGAAGACCTATCCCTTGAATACCTCCAGGGATAGTGACTGTTGTACCTCCTTGTGCAGCCTGTTCCAATGTCTAGCATCAATTCAGTGAAATTCTGTGCAGTCAATTCCAACTGAGGTTGCATCAGCTTTTCAATAATTTTAAAAACAGACACATTTAATACAGTTCTAGTCAGAAAAGCACTGTTATTTTAATGGTAGGCACCAAACAAAAGTAGTTTATAACTAACTTACAATCAAGATGTATTATAATTCCTGGGGTTTCAACAGGTGAATGAATCAACATCATGGAAATCACATATGATAGTATGTATTTGTCAGCATATATACTGAAACGCAGCATCATCTTTTACCAGCTCCATCCTATGGCAATCATAATAGTAACCTATTACTTCACTGACTTCTCTCAGTGTTAGCCCACGACAATGTACATTTTTCACACCTGATGATTCATTGCAGAAATGTCACAGAGTATGTGGAAAGACTATGTTTACAAAAAGCCACACTGACTGGATCATGAATCATAACTACATTTCTGCAGAAGAAAGAATTGTGTTAGATTTAAAGATAGACTAAAACCAAGGCTTTCCTTTGTTCTAACTGCTTTCTCATCAGCTTAGATATACTATTAAGATGAAAACTACAAAACTTGATAAGCAATGTCAAAAATATAACACAAACAGATCCTCTCTCTGTGGAAAGCATTCTAATTTTTGCAGTGGTAAGCATCTTTGGAGGTAGTCTTGCCAAAATAAGAAGTCTGGTTTGTGATTTGTTCTGAGAAGGATTTCCTCACTAGAAATTTTTTCTAATATGTGAAAGGTACTCTATTTGCATTTCCATACCATTACAATCAAAACAAATCTTTACTAAAATACATTTTAACTGCAAAACTGCTAAGAAATTCAAATTTCCAAATTTGAAATGTAGAAACAATCTATTTCATCACTTATCTTGCCTTAATTCCTGTAATTTTCAATGATTTCTGATGTAATGTCTACAGGAGAGCTGAACTAAATGAACATCTTCCTTCCAAAGGGCAGTTCTAGGCCTTAAAATTATTATTTCTCAAATGAAAATAGCTCTCTACATAAATATAAAGAAAAAAGCCTGAAAACAACATTTTTAAAGCCCAGTTCTTTAGAACTCACTGCTAATACTATGAATGAAAACAGGATGTCTACACCAAGGTTACAAATAAAATACAAGTCTGTTCAATTTGTTTGCAGTATTTTGTAGATCTATACCACTTTACAACCGTCAGGTTGGTTATGAGAATGCAATGGATAACAGGCATATTCATCACCAGACAAACTGATGAGTGTACTTAGGTTAATATCCTGCTCCATCTCCTACAGTACATTTGTGAGAGAACCAAGAGAAAGAACTCTTACTATATATAACATAATGAACAGAATGCATGGACTATATCACATCCACTAAAATATCCTATGCACTTTTCCTACAGTGTCAACATTAAACATATGCTTACTTGAAGTGCAGTCATGAACTTTTTTTAAAAAAACAAACAAACAAACAACAGAAGTCCCAACATAGCATCTAACAGAATGAAGATTGCTCACAGGCATTACGGGTACTGCAGAGAGAAAATGAGTTTGGAATAACCAGAAGAGGGCAGCATTTTACCATGTTTTAAAAACTATAGCAGCTTCACTTCCTAAAGCTGAGACACTAACAGGCATACTTTTTTGAATGCTAATTTTGTTCAAAGATGACCTACATTCGTTAAAAATTTCCCTTTGTTAATGCGCAATGTATCACCTTGCTAGTTAGGCATTTTAGAAAGTTCTCTGTAAGCTAATTGCTAATAACAGGTGATAGTGTTTGCAAAAGCAAAGGAACTTATCACTATGAATGCAACCACTGCTTCCATTTTACTTTGGTAAGAATAAAATTTCTATAGAGAAGCAGCAGAAACAGTACTTAAGCTTGAAAACAGACCTGAAATAAAGCAACAGATCTGAATGCACCAAAGATTATTAGCCAGCTATTATGCACTAGGACCATATGTACTAAGTATCACAACAATTACACTGAAATACTTCTGTGAAATGCTACCTAAATTCTGCTTATGTACTCCTAGGAAACAAGAGATTTGAGCTCATAAATAACATATCTCCTTATATTTATTATAAGCTGCATGAAAAGGTGTCGAAACAAGCTTTGTTAATCATTGATAAAAGGATTGTCAAGAAGCAACAGAATCTCGAAGAACGGTTTAGAGAAGCAATAATATCTGATGTATTTTTCTGAAGATAAACATCTATCAGTCTCCTAAGCTTTTTAAAGACTGCATCCACTGTTGTGCTCCTGTATGAGAATGTTCATTAAGCATCTCTGGAAAAATATCTCATCTCATTTTCTTTGCCCGATTCACGTGCTCATAGCTGTATCACAATAGGAATACATTTAGCAAAAAAATATTTCAGCAATTGTAGTAAATAAATTTATAATAACCGTGTCACAGATTACTCACAGTACTTCAAAACTCTTGTAGAAACTCTAAGAAAAAAATTAGACTTCATTAAAAAAGGCATTACTTGTAAGATTCTGCCATAAACATATGGCCATTTTGCCCAGTAGGAAGCATTAAAAAAAGTGGTGAAAACATAAACTGATGCTTTGCCTTACTATTCTGGAACAGGGCTGGCAATGTGACGCACTAGAAGACATAGTCCTAGTCACTACCCTCCTTGGCACCTGAAAGTAATTTTAATCTGTCAGTCAAGAGGAAATCAGAAATGAAAAACTGGGATATCCTTAGGCAAGAATATTAACTTTAGTGTTAATATTCAATTTAAAAAACTAATTAAGCAAAATAAATAATGTACCTCAAATACAGCTTTCGCAAATGCTAACTTTAGATATCTAATCCCTTAAACACTGTCTTCTCCAATTTCTTCATATTGCTCAGATGAGGAATGGCTCCAAGACAAGGCAGGAAAAAAATAGTTTCTGTTAAGATATATTACGTATCCAGAAGGTAGCCCTAAATAAATTTCTAACTTTGTAATGGAAGGCTTTGAACGCGTGTCTGTGCTAACAATATACGACTACATGCTTTTCAGGAAGAATGTTGAGTACTTTTTCTGAATCTTGTTCTAGGGTAAACTATGGTGAACTGTGCAATCAATGAATTGACAGATATTATAATTAAGAAACATACAGGAAAGTTAAGCTAAACAGGTTATCTAAAAAGAATATAAAAAAGAATGGATAGAAAGCTTACCTTGTACTGGGTAAGCTTCTAAGTCACTGAGAAGACTCCAAGAGGCATAATCTCCAAAAAAAAAAACCACACACCTTTACCCCCAAGTAATTAGCTCTTAAATGGGGTCTAGGAGAGGTGGAGGCAGGCTCCACCCTTTCCAGTAGCACAGGAGAATTGTCTTCACCTGTGCTCCCAGGGCTGACTCATTGCTGGTGGTCAATCAGAGGTTCAGGCCATGACTCAGCAGTTCCCATAAGAACTAAAAGTAATGCCTCCTATTTTATTATGTTGGCCTATGATGTCAGAGGAGGATGTTGGTAGGATGGCAGTAGAGGTTGAGTCTTTCCACCAACATCTCACTACATTCTGTTGCCATGCAACAAATGGTAGCAGAGGGGCAGTCCAAGAAATTGTTGGAAGTGTGTATGAAGCAAAGGGATGGAACTGGATTCCTCCACGCAGAAAAAATGGCACTCACTGTCATTCATTAATGTTTGCAGAATATTTATGGAGGCCAAATCGTGGATGTGAGCACAGTGTGGCAGTGGGTTGTGCGTTTCAGCAGTGGTGATGGCAACAGTGGATAACCAGCACTGGTACAGATTTTTACAAGCATGGCAATAATTTGGTCTATCAAACAGTGTTATTATGCTTTTTGCATCTGTTGCCACTTCTATGGAAAGAAATAGGAGGCATTACTTTCAGAACAATGTATGTATTTGTGAATAGAAAGTACAATAAAGCTGCAGAGAAAATCAAAGTTCTATATCTTTGCCATTCAAATTTGTAGTCTATTTTTCAGAAGCAATCAGTTCTGTATCAAACAGCTTCGCATCAAACTAATGAAGAGACTGCAAGACAAGAACAAGCATAATGTCTATGGGGAATATTTCACATTAATATTATATTTACTTAGACCCCACACCTACGTCACTTTTATCTCTGTCTGCTCACTGTTTCTAGAACTTTTAAAATCCATTGCATTAAAAAAGCCCACCTGATTTTTTTTTTCTTCAGAAATTATTTGGCTTTTCTGTACAACAGAGATAGAAAACCATTATAAAAACATAGCATTAGTCTGTTTAAACACAACACTAATATCTTGTCAGCTGTCTGTCATAATATTTAAGTACATTCACTCCTTCTTGGCATTAGATGAAAAAAATTATACATCAGCCCATGACGTATATCATATGCCATCTGCAAACCACAGCATAATGCATTTGTATTTTCCGTAGACAATAAATTAAGAATCTCTGAGTCAGACTATATGGCCTCACAGCCCAGTTCGCTCCTGAAATGGCAGAGAAGTAACAACAGGGACCTGAGCTCATGAACTCAGATTGTGCCCATGGAACTTTCCAGGCCCGTTCTCAAGAGCTAACCAGCAGAACTTGCCTCCTCCTTCCATCCCAGCAAAACGGATGAAAGTTTAAGGTGTTTCAAGTCCAAACCTCACCAGAAGTTAGGCACCAGTATCTTCTGCTTAGAATCATAGAATCATAGAATCACCAAGGTTGGAAAAGACCTGAAAGATCACCCAGTCCAACCGTTCACCTATTCCCAATAGCTCCTACTAAACCATGTCCCTCAACACAACATCCAGTCTTTCCTTGAACACCCCCAGGCTCGGTGACTCCACCACCTCCCTGGGCATCCATTCCAGTGCCTGACCACCCTTTCTGAAAAGTAATACTTCCTCATGTCCAGCCTGAATCTCCCCTGCCGTAGCTTGAAGCCATTCCCCCTGGTCCTATCACTAATGACACGAGAGAAGAGGCCGACCCCCAGCTCACTACAACCTCCCTTCAGGAAGTTATAGAGAGCAATGAGGTCTCCCCTGAGCCTCCTCTTCTCCAGGCTGAACATTCCCAGCTCCTTCAGCCTCTCCTCATAAGGAGAGAGCTTCTTTACTATTCCTGCCTTCTCCACACAGTGACTTTACCTCTGTTTTCTCAGCATGTTTGGAATTTCTTTCTTCATATTGCTCATCCAAAGGTAAAATTGAAGTCTGAAGTCTCTTTTGTCCCTTCATACCTGAACAGTTTCCTTTAAGGCCCAAATGACTGTAAAAGTGCTCAGAATCAATTTTTGCAGTGCCTGCTGGGAAAATCTCCAGAAAGATGGACTGGCAGAGGTTGAGTTGCACACAAGCAAGTGCACTTATGTCAGCAGAGGCTGACACAATCCTTTATGTGATTTCTGTAGAGAACAACATGGCTCTGCTGGTGAGCATCCTGTAACAGCTTGTCCAAGGCTCTTTTACATCTTTTTTTTTAAAAAAAAAAAAAACAAAAAACTTAATATTTAAGCAATTTTAAGGTAAATGGAATCCATTATTAGTTTTGTTTGGGCTTTTTTTTTTTTTAAAGTCTACTTGACCAAGCCATCCACTATGAATCACTTTACTTTCTTCTGACATTCATCTTTAAGATGCTTCTTCTCTAATCAAATAATCAGCAAAGACACAAATCTTAGAATAACCACAGACACTGAAAATAAAACGAATTAAAGCAGAAATACAATCGGAACATGAGGTAACACATAATGCAAATTATAAGCTGTTACTTTTTCTACACACGTGCAAAAGACTAAATTTTTAGAAAAACAGGAAAAAAAACATTCAGTATAGAATTTCTTTTTAGCAGTGCATTCATAGTAAGGAATAATTAATTGTTTCAAGAAGCAAAAACTTAAAAGTAATGAAGATGTGACATCCTTTATACTTTTTTTTTTTTTTTTTTTTAGTTTTGTCTGCTGAAGAGTTATTTTTATTGAGAAACAACCATCCGATATTTCCATTACAGTAAAACATGATATTAAAAACTTCTTTGTAATTCAAAAACATTGATCTTTACAGACAGGTGGTCTTGGAAGATACGAATTTATCTTATGATTCCATATTTGGAAGCAAGGTAGAAACAGGTGGTTTCCATAACGAACTACCTTATTATCTATTATTCATTTATTCTATGCCAAAATACTTACATCTATCATTTGCTTGGTTTGTGGTATCCTTGCACATTATAAATTTCTGCTAACAATATGGTTCTCTCCTATTTCATGTAGAAGAAAAGCTGTGTGCTGCTTTTTGTATGTAAAACAGATCTACATAATATAAATAAGAAACTAGATCTGTTCATTTTTTGACTATATTTAAACTTATTTCGCAAAGCTTTAAGAAGTATCAGATAGTCTTGAATGTTGTCAGTGTACTGTGACAAATAAAAAATCCTTTCCATTCAGTTCCAGTCACGAAACCACTTCAGACACTTAGCAGCCAGAGAACTCATTATCACAGTATTTAATAGCTACATTAATGCTATGTGATGACTGGCCTGGGCCAGCCTTTCCAGTGCCATTTGAGGGTTATTCCCAGAAGACAGATTTTATAAAGGGCTCAGTTGGGATGAAATAGGAAAATACTGCTCCTATGGACCCACGGGCAAGTTTGAAAATGGAAACTAAAGGATCGGAGAGGGATGTGCATACAAATTCCAAAGGCCTGTACTGCCAATAACCATGACATGGTTCTGTATTGGAAATGTGCTGATTTTACCCATTGGCATTGAGAATTCAGTATATGGTAAAAGCCTATTTATTACTGTTGACAAAAGCATTTTCTGACCTAGTTTTTTCTTGTTGATTGCAATTTCTTTTATATTTTAGTTTAGTTCCAATTTGATAGCATAAAATTTATAATTTTGTCACAGCAATGATTAAAATAGGGCCATTTTAGTTCTTAATGCACCTCTTGCTAGAGGCAGCATATATACTTTTTTCATATTTTATTTATTTTATTTTTGATGTGACTGGTAGCTATTATGGTTAGAATTTAAAAAATTAAATGTTAAGCAGGGAGCGAGGATAAAAAGAAGCTTAATTAAAATAAAGGAAAGAAAACAGTATTTTAAGATGATTATAGATTCTAGTAGGTTTATAAATTATGATATAACTGGTAATTACATCTGCTATAAGCTCTTGGTTAGAGTTAAAATTTATTGAAAAAAGCCCTGTGGCTCTAGACTGAAATACAGTGCAATTCCCAGTTACCCCAGGAAAAAACAGGAAGTTTAAAGGCATATCATATACATGTTTTGTTTTGTTTTTAAAATCAGTTGTTCTGCCCAAGAATGATATACCTCGGAACACAAAGTTACCACAAAACTCAAAGCATAAGAAGCAGATTAAAAAAGATATAAAACACTTTCTAGTGTTTCATTTCACTGCTAAAATGACTCCTAAAAGCACAAGAAACAGAAATAAAACCCTGCAACATTAATAAGAATCAGTTAATGGGATCTCATCTCATTAAAAGTATTCTAGATCATGCACATCGTTCTAGATTTCTATTTGAAGAAGTGCAGTATTTATCAGGGCTTGTAGTTTCCCATTTTCAAGCACCACAAGAACACCAAATCTGCATCATCTATGATTTTCATACTACGAATTGTCCCTGTTTGAATGAATTTTATTTTGGATAAATTAACAAGGGACTCTGAAGTCAATGTGGCAAATAAACATTCTTTTCTCACCAATATTGCATGGTAGGAAATTGTTGTCAGATGGCTTTTTACTGTAGTATCAGTTTTTAAATCTTTAATGATATTACCCTTACAAGCATCCTGTAAAACTGCGAAGTGTTATCTATTCCATTTGAGTAACTGAGATACTAAAACCTAAATGACTTAGAGAAAACCTGGTGAAAAAAAAGGCTTAAGCTGAAAATTCTTAAGCCCCAGTCTAGTGGCGTACTCACCATGTTTTTGCTGAGAAATGTGATAAAATAAAATAATAAAGAAAAATCAATAAAGGCTTAGGTTTGCCAGATAAAATACAATAGCCTGAAAGTCCACTGACAAGAATTCAGGGCACAATGCCAAGATTTTTAAACTACTTTGAGTGGATCACTTAATAGCATGAAAACAACATAATAAGGAGAAAATTAGACATCTGCTTTAGGTATGGCAGTGAGATATGTCCTCAAGGACTTCACTTGTATTTTTCCTGGTACTAAGTGCACACACTGAATTCCTGACCCCATTAACTTGAAGACAAAGCTCCCTTTATTTCAAAGGAGCTGCAGGTTCACCCAAACTCAGGCTGGGGTGATATACTTAACAGAAAACTCAGAACTCATCAGCAAATGCATATCTCAGTGATGTGAGATGGTCTCTGCTGCTAGTTATAAATGCTAAAAAGTGAGAAAGTTTGACCACTAAAAATTTGGGCTCCACAAAGGCCCCTAATGCAATATTGAAAACATGGAGTGGCAAACTTTTGAGGAAACAGCAGATAAACTAAATGTGCAGTTCTAGAGACATTAATTCATCTCTACAAAATTTAGCCAATCTTTCCCAATAGGTTTATTAAAAATATATTTGCATATTAAAAATGCACATATTTATACAAGGCTGCTACAGTTTTTTGTTCAGAAGTTTACTTTTCATTTCAAACCACTCTGGCATTAAGAAATAACTTATGTTGAAAGTAGTTAAGAGAAAACAACTGTTTTATTTCAACTAAATATTTCAAGTTATTCCCAAAACTTCTTTCTGGTTTGTGTTTCACTGCTAATCTTTAGCTTATGAAGCCAAAAAAATCAATTTTCAGACTTGCTTTTTACAAAAAGATCATGCAAGAGATGGTATATACATAGCTTGTGAATCTAGAACATCAGCAGGAAATGACATGATGAGTAGCTTCTGCCATGTTAGATAGGAAACAAGGTCAGCTAACTTTCAGAAACGAGGTGAAAAGAATAGGTACTTTCTCACTGAGGAAAGATGCATTAGACTTATTGCTGTTAAGAGGAAAAGCAGCCAGTAATATTATGGAAGAAAATGTAGTCTACATAATTTAACTTCTCTTTTTGTGCGTGAGCACCGTGGATTAGAGGATTGGCTCTCTTGCTTACATTTTTAGCGCTGGTTGCTGACAGTATCTTTTGTAAAAAAAAATAATCCTGTAACTGCAGTAATACTATTGACAAATGTATTATGTACCTTTTGAATTCTCACAGTATACCTTTGTTCCCTTTTGGATAAAAACATCTGATGTCTTCTAGACCATTATAATAACCTAATAATTGTTCAGAACTAGCAACTAGAGACTACAATGATGTCTATTTCACATATCATTAGTAAATAAAAATTTCATAATCATTGGTTTTCTGCAACTAGTAAGTTTTTTGTGTTTATGTTTCTGGGTGTTTTTTGTTGTTTGTTTTTTAAAATGTAACACTCGGGTTGTAATTAGTTTAGATTTAATTAATCTTAATTTATAGCTAGTCATAACCATTTCCACTTAGCCTAGGAACTATGAATCAATTTGCAAGAATAACAAATCTCTTTTATTTAAATTTATATTCATACATATATATGTACCTTTATTACACAGTAGCATTATGTTAAGGAAAGAACAAACCAATTGGAGTCATTTTCGTTAGAAAGAAGATGACAATTACACATGAACTGAATCCCCCACAGTATAAAAAGAGTATTAGTAATAGCTTAATGCACAAGCTGTGTAATGATTAAAGATAAAATCTGAAAGAGCATAAGAATTTGCTATCCTATAATCCTCTCTACTAATTCCTATATCCATGTAATATTACAAATTACTTGCAGAGAATGAGCCAGGATTGATTGCTCATCACGTCTTCAGATAGAAGAATAAGCTGTCGGCAAAAGTAGTTAGTAGATGGCCAATTCTGAGCAGATAAAATTCACATGAAGTATAGTTTAGCTGCAGACTGCCTTGTCACAAAATGTGATGGACACAAAACATTAACCTCTCTGTTCTCTAGCTCAAAGCCTGTAAATGGGAGGTAAACCCACTGGGGGCTACTGTATAAACCAGAGTTACCTCTGGCTCAGGAAATCTCTGCTCCACAAATTCTTACATGTCCCTTGACATCCACTTTTGGCCACTGTCAGAATCTAGTACAATCACTTTTTTGCTTTCCTTAGGCTCAAGCAACACATTTATATTGAGGAATCAATCATGTATATGTACTCACTTATGACAACCTCGTAAAATGGTCTCTTTTCTTAAATTATTTCCAACCTTCGCTTCAGGACTACAATGTTTGCCAGAAAAGGTCAGAAACTATCTTTATCTGATCAAAAAAAGTTAACTAGAATAGAATATTTTAGTTGGAAGAGATCTACCTAGATCATCAAGTCCAACTCCACCTTCAGGGCTAACTCAAAGCTAAAGTGTATTACTGAAGGCATCATTTATATGCCTGTTCGACACTGAAGGCATGGGGCATCTTCATCCTCACAGGGAATATGTTTTTCCTAATGTCCAATCTGAACTTCACCTGGTACAGCTTTGTGCTGATCCTGCATGCACTATCCTCAGTTCTCCAGGAGCAGAGACCAGCATCTCCCTCACTACTTCTCTTCATAAGGAAGTTTCAAAGAGCAATGAAGACACTTCCTTTACTGCAGATAAGTGTCCTCAGCCTGTCCATATTTCTTCAGTCAGATATTTCATTTAACATATCACAGACTTAGTCAAAACACAGTTGAATTCCAAAAGGTGCCCTAACCAAACTAACGCTGTGTGTGTTAGCTTGATGCATTACACTGCATTTCATCTGGTTACATTGCAGCTAGATGTCTGCACTTGATTGGTTATTATAGAAAACACAGAACAGCATTTAGACTTCTAACATGCTGTTGCTATGGCCTACTTTAAGAAAGCATAACGTATCAGCCAAGGCACATTCTGACCTCCTATAACAGCCAGCTATTTTAGACCAAGACAAACAATGACATACAAATTTATAACGTTGGTTGTAGTTTTTTGTTTGTTCGTTTTGCTTTTTTTTTTTTCTTTTTTCTTTTTGAAGTACAGCTTCATTTCAATTACTGTGAAGGTGTCCAACTAACAGTGTAGACAGTGGTTTACACACTTCCCCTTTTCATAAACTCCCCTAAGATTTTTTAAGTGTATTCATATACTTGAAATGAATTGTATTTATTAACTTATTTTTTGTCAGTTACCTTTTGAGGACTTACAGAAGTAGACTACTACTGCAGAGTTGAAAAAATCACCATATAAACTGTGTGGAATCAGGCTATATAGCCCAAGCATTTTTGCAAAACGTGGATTCACTAAAGTTTGTAGATAGAGAGATATGGATATGAAGGGATCCAAATACATATAGCATTATCTAAATATTTTTATGATATCTTAAGTGACAAGGCAATTGCAATGTCATTTAAACAACATTAGAATAAGTACTTAAAAGTAAAAAAAAAAAAAAGAACAAAGAACCTTAAGACGTTCTCAAAGATATGAGTATATAGATGCATTTTACATATGTAAGCTACACAGCCATACATTCTTGTAAGCAGCATATGTTTGTATTTGATTTATCTGCACCAGGATGATACATGAAGTTAACAACCATTGGAGTAAAAGTGCAGCTATCCTATTTTGTTATGACTGCTGATACTTATTAACAAGCAGAGCCCTGACACCCTCTTACATCACAATTATAAGCACAGGATAAAGCTGATTTTCTGTCTTATATCACATCTACAACTTAAATTTCATAGTTCTTCCCACAGTTGAAAAGGTTGACATTCTGCTTGCCTCAAAGTGAGGCAAAGAGTAAGCACATATCCAGTTTTCTATTTTAAAGAAAAACAATGTGACATTTAGTCAGATGGTAAGAACAAGCTTAAGAATAATTAGTCTGTATGCCACATTTCATTCAGGTGCTCTGTCTAGAAGAAAATAATAGGATAAGTACAATCATCAGCCTGCTGACTTACAATTCATGTTTTTCAGCTATTAAAAAGGGTCAACACTTGATTTTCTCATTCATCATGAAATTTTAAGTTCACCTTACTTAAAATGTTAAAGCAAAGCACTACAAAAACTTGATTTAGAATTAAGCTTGAAGACAAAAACAGTACTATTTACAAAACTGCCCTGTCACTTTTTGATCAATGCCATTCTGCATTCTAACTAAACAAACTGAACGTCAGCATTACACATATATGATGAGTATGAATTTCTAAAATAAAAAATAAAAAAGATTTATAAATGACCAGCTATTGTTGACAATTCAGTTTTCTCTATTGGTTCTTCTTTCTAGCAAAAGAGTCCAAATTAGCTTTATTGCTATTTTAACATATTATTTTTATACACTCAGACTAATACAGAAAATAGCTTTATAGAAAAATAAATTTATTTCCAAAAGTAAACCATCAAATTAGATATTCTCTTTCTGGTTTTGCATATCCTTTACACAATTTCTCACTTATTTCCCAAGATTTATAACATGTTTTGCAATAAACTGTGTTAGACCAGAACATATTTTCAACTGTTTCATGGAACATACATTACACTTCTCCATTAAGCCTTCCTTTATACAGGAAAATATTTCTTTTCAAATCTGGCCAGGCTTTCAAATCATTTACTAACTTAAGTTTATATCACCACGCACACAACTTTCACTAAAGAGTGTATTAAACAATCCTCACAGCTTCTTTCTGCATTCATTTAGGTAAAAAATCACTGGTTTGTCAAAATTTGTCTTTGCATATTTTTGGTTGTATGCTTCGGGTTAAGATTCTTTTTGAGATCTTGAAAAACAAGCAAACAAACAAAAAAAAAACAAGGGAAAAAAAGAAAAAGAAAACAAGGTTCCTATGTCCTAAACATCTGCAAAAGTCATTGGGCTGGTTTTGTCTGAAATAGAGTTAGCTTTCTTCATAGTAGCTCATCTAGTGATATGCTTTGGATGTGTGATGAAAACTTCATTGATAACACACCACTGTTTTACTTGTTGCCTAGCAGCTCTTACACCAAGTCAAGCACTTTTCTGGCAGACATTCAGATGCACTGTACTTACATGATATCAACAAACAGAAATTATTGCTTCAGTCCAGTCTGAAAGTACTGATAAACTTGAAAGACACAATGAAATCTCCAAGCTATTTCAGTGATGAAATATAAGCAAAAGAAAACACTAATGTAGAATATTAACTTTGTAATTCCAATGCATTATTTTCCTGTACATAGAAAATTAAAACCATTAAGATCAGGCTAATATATCTGGACACTGATTTCTAATGCTGTAGTAAATCATAGCTTCAATGACTAGAGGGAGAGCTGAAAAGTTAGAAAAACACTTTTTTCTTTGCAGTCCATAAAAATTTCAGATTGCAATTTAAACACAAATTTTTCATTGATGTTTATTGATTGCACCTAGGTTTAAAGATTGTGATTTAATGTCTTTTCTACAGCGCTGTAAATGTAAATTTATCACAGTTATTTTATTGGCTATCTCAGTTAAGGTTAACAGCTTATTTTATGAGGACTTGGATGAAAGTAAAAACATTAGATATTAGAATGCATGCCATACAATGTAGTTATACAAGCCATTATTTTAATATATTCTGAACACTGTATGCCATCATTTACAGTAGCATTTCTGAAACAACCTGGGTAGGCATTCCTAGAAACTGAGTTTGAAATGTAAGTTCCTCTCAAATCATTTGGGGTGGAAATGAGGTAGAGAGGAATGGTGTACTGACTGCAAATTTTACATAATCATCTACAGTCATCTAAAAACTCTTTAAAGAATGTATTTGTTTTATAACTGCTTTTTATTCTTCTGGGCCAAAAGTAGTTTTTGAATGTGCTCAAACTTCAATAGAGGATACATTTGAGTAAAGTAAAGGTATCAGTGTAATAAGGCATACAGTAATGTAGTTAGACTGGAAGAATTGTTTAACTATACTTGAGAGATGAAGTGGCTCTAAACAATATCTATGTTGCTTTAGTGAAGTATGAAAAATGTGGATAATTGAGGAGCTGTCAAATATATCCATTCAAAGTTAATACCAAGACCAGATAAAAAAGCTAAAAAAATAGGAGGTCATTTTCATAGCATTTTCTTTAACTTTGATTCCATGGTAAAACTAATTGAACAACTCACAGATTTGAAATCAAGTTTATTTTTCTTTCAATTTATTATCTTCCTAATTATTCATTTAATAAGTTTCCGGGGAAAAAAAAAAAAAAAAAAAAAAAAAAAATAAGATGAAATCTTAAGAATGAAAAACTTGCTAGATATGTTTTATTAAAAAAGCAATTTCTGTGGTTTTAAAAAGAAAAGGTGTAAACTTCGACGCGTTCTACAGTTTTTATGAGGCAAGTTAACCTCAGAGAGACAGGAAATAGAAGCAAAAAGCCCAATTCTAAGAAATCTACCAACAATCTTATCTCCCAAAATAGATACACGATAATTAATCTGGTATAAACACCCAACCTTTTGTTAATATCAACTACAAGTTACATAATTGGCCGATTTTCTGAACTGAATGTACAACTGGCATTCTGAATTAAATGTCCAATTCTACTCACTGATATACAGATTAACACACTAAAATTAAACAGATTTGAAGCCATAAGTACCAATTAACGTACAGGATAAGTTCATTTACGAAGCATGTCATTCAATGCACAAGTCAATATGTGCCAAACAGGATTGTGCTAATTCGATAGACCATATTTTAAAAGTCTTATTTACTGTGCTTTGCTAATCTGACTGCCTTGAAATATTACACTTTATTAAAATCTAGGCAGATGCAGCGATAGTTCAATTATAGATGTAATTTCATCTTTTCTGAATTAAGAAATCAAAAGTTTTATATAGAATACAAAAGATTTCAAAAATAAATGATTTCTGAAAGTTTCTTTTAAAGTTCAAAACCTTTTAAATTTATTTTGTATAGATCTGTACAAATTTTGCAACAGAGTTATGTACAAATGTACACGAAAAAGAATATTTCAGCTGGAATTTCTATAGAGCTTTCAGTTGATTCAGAATATGCTCAAACGTAGTTGTGGCAATTATTTTCATAGCATATTTTATTCTTATTGCATTATATGTTACCATATATACTTATTTTCCATCATCTCATTAATAGGAGTAAAATATTTGTCAGGTTACGTACATTGAATGTGGTTTGTTTAATCGCTAATCACCAATGCAGTTTATTTGTAAACCAATAATTGTGCTTTAAAACATAAGAATAATGTTCCAAAATTGAAGGTTTGTAATATAAGCAGAGTAATATAAGTCCCAACACGTCCAAGAAATAATAGGAGCAAGTAATGTAATTTAAGATTCACATAGGGTGAAAAGTTACCATTCTCGATTGTGAACACTTGCTTGGATGTGAAAGATGGCAAAAGTCAAGAGAACTAACTGAAACTGAACAAACATGACATATACAAATTAACTGCATTTAAGACTAGGAAGATTTGTTCTGACACAGTGACCTTTTAAAACTGTCAATAGAGAATTAAGATTGCACTTTTACAGATGTGTCAACATCTATACAACAAGTTATTAGTCACTGTATTTCAAGTTATAAGATATCATTTAAGGGGAGGTTATATTTATATATTTTATAAAAATGAAAAATATAACCAATCTTTAAAATAATGAGGATTCCCACACTGGGAATAATTGCTGGACAGAACTTCTTGCACAACAGCATTCCTTGTCCTGAATTAAACTTTCAGTTCACTGCACTGTCTGCAGAAATGCACTTAAACATATTCACACTAATAACATCACATCATATTGCACGATATCAGAGGTTATTACATACGTAAGAATTTAGATGAAGTAAAATACTATAATCCACTTGTTTATTTTTAAACAGATGGGTTTCGATTTCTGGAGAATCTTGTCTCAGTATTTTTCATCTAAGTTTGAAGTATTTGCTATATACTGAAAAAAACATGAGCTAGACCACATAACGATATGAAATAGTGTGAAAGAACACACTATTTGTGAAATTATGAAATTTATGAAAGAACAGATGGAAGATACAAAGTGGAAAAAAAGCAATTCTTTATCACCTGGAATGTTTCTGTTATGGAAGAGGAAGCAAAGCTGGTGCTTGTTATTTGAAATTACCTAATTAAGTCTTCTTTCCTGTCATTTATGCAGATGATTCTGATATTACTAGTGAATGGCCACACCTTAACATAAACTAAGCACTAATCCTTCTGGTCTTCCATTTTCTTGCCTTGATACCATTCAGGATTTGATTCCATACTGGAAGCCTTTTAGACCTAAAAGTGGAAACATCCTTAAAAGTAAAGAAAACCTGTAAATTTTTTTGGAAACGAACCATTGTGTTTGATAAAGCAAATTATTCAAGAAACAATTTGACAGAAAAGGGAAACAGAGCACAACTAATTTTAAAAATCTGCATGAGCCAGACTCAAGGTAAGAAGATGATTGAAGGCTGTTCAGAGTACCATGGGAGACTGGCTGCTTGAGAGTCAATACAAATTACTTTGTTTTCCTAACATGGAATTTTTTGTTAAAATCAGAAAGCTAAGCTTTTTATGGTGCAGTACTCCATTGTGTCGCCCTGAGCAATTGCTGGGTTTGCTGTAATAGTTCAAGAGCCCTTGTAATTATAAACCTGCATGTTATCATTAACACGCCACATATTTGGAATAAGTTTACAAAGTAAAAACCAAAAGCAAGCTCACTGCTACTGGAGGGGGAAAGGATACCCCCAGAAGTCATTCCTGAATGTAAGGTGTTTTAGTCCAGAACTGCTATCTTTCTCCAAATGAGTCTGAGAAGGTATAGAGAATACAAATTAAATAATTACAACCTGCCCTGCTCAACAATACACAATCGCTTGCCTGCAGCCTCATCTCAAAAAGCAAAAGCCTGACAGTGGCAAGACTATAAAAGAAAGTCTACTTGGTGCCACTGGATTTCTGGCATTTAAAACAATGCCTTAACATCTGTATAAGAGCAGTAACAAGAATAAAGATAATATTCCTTCAGGTGTAAGCATCTGTCAGAGGTAGAAACTTACGGCAGATAGTATAGTACTATAGTATTATAAATCATAAAATGTTATATTTGTTTGGTTTTAGCTTCCTAGGTAAGTCCTGTGTGCTTTGTTAGAAAGGAGGTTTCTAGGCTGCATAGAGGGAAGTTGTCAGATTTCCACTAGCAGGTATACAAAGTCTGAAGTCTTTTGACTTGCTAAGTATGTCCAACACGCAGAAGCTTCTGGAATAAAGAACACTACAGGAAGAGAGAGAATTATGTACAGAATCCACAGAAGTTGTGTGTATGTATGTCTTAGAGGCTAAGAGAACAGCTGTAACCTGGGAAGAGGTCCTAAGCTTCTGAGTAAAAACAAGGCAATGACAAAATAATAAAAATAAAATATTAATTAAACATGAAACTTTACTCGTATATCACACAACTCTACACAGAAATGCACATCAGTGATTTTCTCTTCATTTTTTATATTTAGTTATATACAAAATACTGGCCAGTAATACCTTTAGGTATTGAATTTTTTTAGTGACTTGGATTAAAAATATAGGTGTCTGAATATGGCACTAAATTAAATTAAATTAAAATTACTTTCATAATTACCATTTCTACATTTTGTATTGCCTTGTATTAATTAATTAATTCAATTGAAAAATGATTTTTTCTTTCAAATAATCTTTTTGACTTTCAGGACTTGCAAAAATTTATACTCATGAGTGTTTCTTAAAAAAAATAAAAAATAAAAAAGTCCAAGGAATCAAACAAACAACCTTAAGATATAATACAGTTTTAGACCAAAACTGCTTGAACATTCATACTCACAACCACGGTATGCGACAAATTCTTTGGTTGAAAGCTGAAATCAGTTTCCCAGAGTTACAAATCTCTGTGTGTAATCTCATAACTCCTTGCTTTAAGAAGAAAAAAAAAATTGCCCACTGACTTCAAAAACGAGAATCTGTTTACTCCTACAAGTTTGAGCCTGAAGCAAGAAACAGCATTAAAAAAGCACACCAGTTAAACACCACCTCTTAAAACTTTGCTCTTGGAACCACCTCACTATTCATGAGTTTTTTTCTTCCTTTCAACATTTAAAAAAGCTAACTGATCCCATCTTCTTGAGCTTCCACTATTTTAAGGGCACATTAAAGCTTACTCAAAAATTCAGTTTTTGCCTCTTAGCCATTTATGCATTTAATCTGGTTTCTTCATGCATAAGAAAATACAGTTTTGTCTCTTACAAGAGATATCCCTTACTAATACTTCCCAGTTAAGAATCATATTTACATAGTAACCTTAAGAGAAATTAAAACCTTTCCCTTTGTTCATTCCTTTCTTCAAACCCCACAGGCTATGAAGGGCCTATGCTCCACTCTAGAGAAAGAACATGATTTTCTACATAAATCAAGGACAGTGTCTAAAATGGCTATATTCCTTTCTTCATAAATGTTCTAGGCAATGTTCGTGGTTTTCTAACATATAAATCTGATCAATTCCAAGCTATTAATTTTCATAACTCTTTGTTGTAGAGATGGCTAGTAGAAGAAAGTGCAGCAAAGAGAAAATATGGAAGTACATATTAATTTTTGATTTCTTTTTTCCTTTTGCAGACAACACAAAACTGGAAGAGAGTGATTGATAGCTCAGATGTGAGGCCATTTAGAAGGACATCAACAGGCTGGAAAAAACAGCAAATGGAAATCACATGAAGCTCAACACATAAGTGTGCAACGTGAGAAGGAATAACCCCATGCATCAACTAGAGTTGGGGATGACTAGCTGCAAAGCAGTTTTGAACAGAAAGACCTGGTGTTCCTTGTACCCACACCAAGATGACCATGACTGATGCATTGCTGTGGTCAAAGCAGCCAACAGCAGGAGACTGGTGGCATAATGTTGCTAGCACATGGAGGGAGGTGACCCTTTCCCTCTCCTCAGCTCTGGGCAGACAATAGTAGTGCAATGTCCAGCACAGGGCCCAGTAAAAAGGGACATGATAGAGAGATGCGACTTCAGCAAATGAAGTCAATGCCTCGAGTACAACAAAAGGATTTGACTATTCTGGGTAAAACTTACCAAAAGGATTTGACCACTCAGAAGTGGCTTAACTGGCAAGTATTTGGAGAACAGAGAAAACCAGTGTTCAATATCTGAAATTCCAGAATGTGTTTCATTTCCGTAAGCCCATTATTAATCAACTGGATGTAAAAGACACCTTTGATGCTTCTTGAGTACATGGAAGAGCAGTGAAAAGCTTCAACTGCAACAGAGGTATCATATTTTGTAAAAAGTCATATTAATACAAGATTTATCTGCAGAAATCATGGTAATATTTCTAATGTTTGCATTATCAATAGCAGTACAGATAAATTTATAATTAATGCTGTTATAATTTCATAGTAAACTAGAAATTCTACATTCATTTGATTAGATTTGCTTATTTTCATCTGCAGAAGTCTGATAAACGAGTACAACTGCCTGTCACAACTGAGTGGTAATTTTTTCAGTATAACATATTTTCATTATGTGTAATTAAATAGGACAAATAAAATAAGGATTTTTGGGGTGGGGAGGGCAATTATGGGGCTTTATTTTTTCCTGAGCTGAACTGCAGCTTGGATTTAACTGTGAACAGCGCTCACACTATTGGACAGTTTCCTAAGTAGGAAAAGTAATATCAAACTATCAACAAATTTTGCAAGAATTAAAATTGGACTGCAGAAGACTAAATAAGTGCATAGAACAAAAGGTCACAAAATACATTATGAATATTCTGAACTTAATTTAAAGATCATAAAACTGTGAAAAGAGATATAGGTCTAGAAAGGAATGCAAAAGATTATTTGTCTGTATTCTCATTATTATATTTCATCAGTTCTTAAAGACACACTGGCAGTAAAACCACAACTTTTCAAAGTAACATATTCTAACACTAATCTTCTCAGAGGTATAAGAACTTTCCTAATCACTATTCTAAATGTCATTTAATGTAAATTAATCCTATCCTTGAAGGTCATGAAGAGTACTTGATTCTCCTTCTTTAGTAAAACACTTTAGTGGCTTGGAAGACTTATTAGCCTACTTTTTTATCTTGTGTTTTCTACACTAAATATACACAGCTATTCAAAACTCTACTTACAGTGCTCAAGACTAGCATATCTTTTCAAGATATAGCTAAGCACAGTATTCATAGCTGACACGGATTCAGTTTATGACTTACTGACTCCTACATTTAGTTTAGTGTTGCCTACTCAATACTCCCTCATGTTGCATTTGTGCTTTTCATTTCTCCTTACCAGCTGTGGTACTTTGCACTTCTATTTACTGAATGTTATCTGTGTGGTTCCTATCATTTTTTCAATTTATGAAGGTTAATTTAAATTGTAACCTTGTCCTCCAAATTTTTTGCTGGCCCTTCCAGGCCATTGTCATACACAGATTTGGTAAGTTTACTTTTTCCTCTTGTCATTCAAGGTTAAAAGTATGAAAGAAGTGAATATACAGTAACTCCCTCAGGGCTCTGTATAAAACTAAATGTGGAAATTTAGAGAAAAGTCATTCCAAATGAATGATTTTGTTTCAGTTCATAACATGCATGTAGTGCTAAAAACATTAAGTAAAGTAGCAAAATATTGCATTTCAGAAGCATTTCAAGAGTGTTGGCATTCCATTTTTTCCCCGACAAATGAAATTTTTGGAAAAACATCAAAATAATTATATGTCTTATTTTAACTGTGAAAGCCAAGCTTCCTGATTAAAAAGGGGATTCTGACAACTTTACAGTATTGTATTTACAATACAGCTAATTTAGTAACATCCTCAAAACAAGCTGTAAGAAGCCATGCACACATAAAAATTGTTCTGTGTTTTTCCCATTTTATACTGTAATCTCGCTGGGTTTTTGCTTTTGTTTTGTAAGCAGAAAATAGAAACATCTATTTAGGTATGCTATATTGATTTTTGAAAATCAAACTGTGGAAAATATACATAATGGATGTGAAAGGGTCTCAAAATGGTCATATTAGCAATATAGGAACCAATAAGTATTCAAGAGAACTGAGTACAAGGTAAATGTGGAAACTGAGAGGTAGACACAATATTCATTTCACTGGTCAGAAAAGGTATTTTCTTATTGAAAACTTAAAAACTAAATGAGAAACCGCTGAATCCTGATGTTTTTAGGCAAACTTCCCAGAGCTCCTTATTCTACTCCCTTCAAGCCTTTCTTTTGCATAATTCACAGAGTCTCTCTAGAGAGCAATGAAATAGATGTCAGTAGAGAAAAGGAAATGAAAATTAAATCTAATTGTTTGGGAGCAATTTTTTTTTTCTTTATTTTAGTTGCTAACAATGAAGGAAATGCTGTTGCTAATGAATGGATTTCTGGATTGCTGAACTGATGAATAATTACTAGAGATATTCTAGAGTATTTCCAGAACACAACACAAGGTGAAAACAGATAACAGAAAATCTAGTATGTAAACATTGCAGTAACATTATAAATCTGATGATTTCTTTGTAGATTTCAGACTTAATTTACTAGATAGTAAAACAGTATAGATTCTCACCATTTCCTAAGACTTTCCACAATAAATTCAACAGATTATTATATTTCTTTTAAGATTTTTATTCTACTTAACCTTACTACTCAACACTAATTAAGTCTTATCATGCTACCAAACAAGGGCAGCAGTTTAGTCTAAGAAATTTTATAATCTACCACATAGGAAAATTTTTTCAAGAAATAATTTCAAAAACAAAAGCCCACAATAAAACAAGCCGCTGTATTTATAGAGGATTTCTAATTATCTTGTCATTTTTTTATGCCGTGATGCTATTCCCAACCCTGAAAAGAAATTGATAATGAAAAGCACACTGGAATAAACAAAAATAATTTTTAAAAAGCGATATCAGGGGGTAAAAGGCATAGAGAAATTATTTTTAACATCATACAACCCTTGGATTTTGAGCTGTTGGTATGCAGCAGATTTCCCCCAGCACAAACACTTTCAAAATGTGGAAAACAATCCCCTTGATATTCCATGCTAAATTTCAGTGGTTGGTTTTGTTTATAAAAAGGAGCAAATGTGTTTAGATGAGTAGTCTGACATTCTAAGTACAGAAGAGTTCTTTTCAAATGGAGCTTTTAGAATTGTATTTCTTATTGTTGTTGTTCAGTGCAAATCTTTATAATCCCATGTAGATTTTTCCTTAATCTTGTTCTCCTTATTTTCTTTTCTCTGTAATGAGCTTCCTCACAATATTGAAAAGGCTTTTTCCCTTACTGTCTGTATTGTTCTTCAGTTATCTCAGTTCAGAGCAATGAAGCATGAGTACTGAGCATGCTGTCCTCATTACACTACTGTTTCTCTTTTGTAGCTTGTAACACTATTCAAACTTAATTTTCTTGCTTGGAAATGCAATGCAAAAGCAGAAAGCCTCCAAGGCTGCTCTTTTCCTTTAAAAATAACAACAAATAAATAAATAAATAAATAAAAACCTTCCTACACATTCCGTAGTCCACAACAAGAGCAATGCTTTATTACAAAGTTCCACTCCAGTTATTTTTTAATATCTTATTTTATTAATTTTGTCCAGGCCATTCGCATAAAGTCAAGTTACAAACAGGAAAAGTCATTTGAGGAATTACAATAACATTAACTCTTCAGAATTATTCATGTAGATTTTAATATTACTATGTTGAAATAAAAATAAAGAGAGGCATTTTTAATAATATTTTTTGGTAAAATGTTATGACTGGTGAGTTAGGGTATGATAAAATAGAATTGGAAAATATTAATTTTATTTTGTAGTACCTAAATATTACAGGGGCAAAATATCTAAAGGTCAAGTGTGCTTGTTGGTCAAGAAAGGAAACAAAGTACTTGAAAGAATTCCATTAAAATCATTAGAGTTTAAGGTCCTAAAATTTTGTTATTTGGTTGATGAATGAAACATTATCTACAGACACATATACATCAAAAGAAATTGGTTCATTGCTAATATCCTTTTTCCAAAGAAAATAAAGATTAGTAAAGAGTGTGCTTGAGCAAGATTACCATACCTCCTATTGTCTCCACTGCAACGGCTTCGAAGTGATCAGTGTTGATCTCCTAAAGTTAAACATTCTATAATTTGTCCTGCTAATGCCTGAAACAAATCCTGAGGACATGCTAAAGTATCCTAATGATTCCAGCAGTTGGGATAACGTGAAACTCCATCCTACTCACCAAACAGGTTAAGACAGTTTAAAGCAGTTTATATGAATGCAGGAATAATGCATACTCCTTGATCCCTTCATAATTGTATAAGCTCAAGATCCAAAGAAAAATGTTTCACCTTTCACTAGCTACTGTTACAGATAACAATTCAGTTTTACTCTCGATGCCCAATTAGTCCATTTATCTTGCAGTACAATCTTGACTGCAAATTGCATTTTATGTTTCCATATTTTCTACAACATTTTTCAAAATGATCAAGATTTGTTACCACAAGAAAATAAATAGGTGAGTAAAGCAAACATACTCATTCTATCTCTACTGGGGGAATAAACTTTTTCTAGATAACAGCTTATCTGCTGAAGAAGGGTGCATTAAAGATGTTTCTCTAAAGTAATAAATTTCAACAAGATCTTAGAGGAAATACCAAGGCAATCAAACCTAAAGCACAATCATGCTGGAAATCTGGCTTCACTAGTTCTGCCTCAAAAATGCTTCCTTCTATGAAATTAATGCCTGTCAAATCTTGGCCACTTTCGTACACCAGAAATATTACCCTGATTATTATCCATTTTTTTGTTTCGTCATTCATTGCAATATAGATTTAGGGAAGCAATGAGGTTGCTATTTAAAGGAATACATGTTCATATACAGTCCAAGAATGGGCCTGGCAGCAGATTTGGTTTCCAAAGGCTGGGACAGACCATAAGGTGAGTCAGGACTTGCAGGGATATACTTTGCATCTTTATGCTGCAATAACTAAGTAACTAACCTTTGCTGAGCTCGCTCAACAACTCTTACAGTGAATTCCAGAAGATATGTGCCCTTTGACATCACAGGGATCCTCCCTCTCTACTAATGCTCACTTCAGTTCTCACTGTGGAGCTATCACAGCATGAATAAAAGCAGTAAGTGGTCCCTGGCCCTTAGCTACAGACAGATCAACCAGTCAGAAAGTCTGAAAATTTCATTTGTGGCCTGAGAAAACCTTAGATCTAAATTCAAACTATTCCATTGCATTCTCTGCAGTGTAGACTCTGCATTACAGTCTCCCGCTTTTGTAGCCCCTTCAGCTGCCCACTAGTCTTTAGGGTAAGAAGTCCTTTCAGTTTCACATTTAACAGAATATAGAATTAAGTTGGAAGAGACCGTGAAAGGTCACCTAATCCAACTCCCCCACAAGATCAGGGACAGTGAGCAAGGACGTATATACAGCTAGATCAGGTCGCTCAGAGCCTGGTCCAGTCTGATCTTTAACGTCTCCAGGGACGGGGCATCCACCCATTTCTAGGCAATAAGAACAAATAGAATTCCAGTTCTACTAATATGAACTAACTCCTACTCATAAGAATGAAAGAATGGCAACTAGGCGCGTGTGTTGAACAATTACATCCTTTGGGGAGCTGAGCAGAAAGGACTTCTCAGAGCAGTGACTAGGTATCAAGGATTGACTGTGAAGCCTACTTCGAAAATTGATGAATGTTCTCTCTCAAGATCAGTTCTTTTACCCTGTACCTGCTTTGACTTGTGGTAGAAAGGCTATCTATGTTTCTTTTCCATGGGTAAATATAGCTTGTATATTCACTGCACTTTACCATCCTTCAGAGAAAACAGATACCTATTCTCAAGCCTGGTCTGAGAAATAAACCCTTTGAGATGGTGCTATTCTATTGATGTTTTTCAATATGGTGTGAATGGTCACAGATTTTTATTACCCCTTTCTACATTAAATCTGCATTTAAATTCCAGATGTAGACAAATTGCTCTACCATCACATATCCTGAAAACTATCTGTAGTAATCTTATTCCAGTTTTAACCTGTTACATACTTGATTATGTATGTTCTGTTGATTTTTCCCTAGCATTATTATGAGCAATTAATTATACTTCATACAAAATAATCAAAACGCTTGCTCAAACATATGTCACACTGTGTTGATTAAAATATAAAATAAGAACGCTTGTAAAATAGATCTCAAATAAAATAGTTATGTGAGCAACTGGTATTGTCCAGTCTCCAGTTACTGCAGGATGGCAAACAGTATGTGCCTCTATTTCTAATGCACCAACCGAACATATGTCTGTCAGAGAAAGACGGAAATACAATGAGGCTAGGATAATTCAAACAAACAGCTGTCACTTTATGCAAGATTGCCTTTGGTGAGCTTTGATTTGTGTGTGTACAAAAAAGGAAACACAGAATTATAGAACTAAACAGAATTGAAAACCTAAAAGTAGGTAGGAAGGTCAGCATACTTGTCTCCCATTTTTTCTGTAAGCAACAAACAACTCCAAGCTACAACATTGCTTCATTATACTAGTCACTGTCAACAACTTCAGTACACTGCCCTAGGCCTATTAAGATTCATACAGAATTCATCTGAGAACTGGATTTGTGTTTTCAAGAGAGGAAAGAAAGACTTAAAATTACCTCTTTTTTTTAAGGTGAAACAGTCTTAAATTCAATTAGTTTTACATTGTTTACATAGTTCTTCTCCCTTTGGGGGGAGGGGGGAATCCGTTGCATTTATATATTTTGCATTTCGAAATGTACAAACAGTCACATAACAGATTTGAAATATCTTTACTTTCCATTTTTTTTTCTTAAAATCTTAAATCTTCTTGAATGATTCCACTAAATAAGGCTCAAAAATCTCTAAAAATGGAAGATTTTTCTGCACCAAACGTGTTAACTTTGAAGCTCACGTGACCAAAATGAGTAAGTAAAGTCAAAATCCCTTTATGATCTCAAAGCACAGGAGAGATTCTTTCTTTTAAGTATATATATATGCCTTGATGCGAACATAAATGTCAGATCCTGAAAAATGACTAACAACAATGTAAAAAGAAAGCAAGAAACATCCCCACAGGGAAGTACCTAAAAGGGGTCATCTCCACCTGGCAATGGAAATGAGAATATGTGCAAAATTCCAACATATTTAACTTTGAAAATGTTTCCTGAATGTAAATCCTCAGAGCAACAGATTCCTTTGGAATTGAGCAGCTGAGACAGAACGTAGTCTTTAAAAGACTTCAGTGTACATCTTTTTTTTTTTATTCGGTGTTCCCCTCCCACTCCACGTCACTAACGGGGAAGAATAACATGAGGAGTTTGAAATCCTCTAAATTTTCATAAAACTCAGGTTCCTTTAAGGAAAACAGAAAGAATAGTGGCATAGGAACACATGGCTAAAGAACAATTTGAATCAGACACAATATCTCTGAAAAGTGTCAGAAACAATTTTTTCCTCACCAAGAAAAGAAAGACCAAGAGGAGAGGTGTAAGAGTGGCTTCTTCTAATAATCTAATGATTTTACTACACCAAGAGAAGTTTTTCTTCCCTACCAAGTCTTAATAATGAATCTACAATTGAAGTTGTAAAGAACTTCATACCAAATGTAATAAGCAAATGTTAATTACATTTTCTTAATATTTAAAAGTATTTAACAGTTGTACAGTTTGTACTGAAGGAACTCACATTAAAGTTTAAATTAACTGTAATATGACTTACTCTGTTCTCTTTCTTCACATTTCTTTACATAATTCTTGTTTATGTAGTTGGAGCTCAAGAATAACTTTTGGATTATTCTTTATTTTCAAACTATCCCATTCACCTTTATAGAAATATTACTTTTTTTTCTATCCAAGGCAGGAGGCTGCTTCACCTTGCACTTTCTGAGGCAGCTTATGAGCAGCTTCTTTTCACATACACAGCCGTTTACTGTGAGCAGGGAAATAGCCTTGTTTGTACTGTGCTGTGTTGTCATAACAGCCCACGGGAGAGAGCTGTTGAAGGAGATGCATCCTTTACTCATTAACAGTTTAGGAGAAGGCTCATGATACATTACAATATGCAATATTATAGCCTTCTTTCAACTGAAAAATCTCATTGTTTAGTAAGTAAAACACTAAGTTGTATTAAAGGTGAAGGATAACCACTGAAGACACGTGACTAGAAAGAAAAATTAAAATAGTGTTTGCTGCCAGAGTTCAAAGCCTCAGTGAAGCACTGAATAATTGAGATACATTAATGTGAATACATTTATATCCCAAAGAGATTCAAGAATATTTTAACTGGATGGGTAACAAGCTGATTTGCTCTAGCAGACTCCTCTCTACATTCTGATTTCTACATTCTTGTGCTCATAGCACTCCAAAGAATGTTAGTATTCTATCTTCAGTTTTTTAACATAAAAAGTTTCATTTCATAATGATAGAAAGTCTCAGTTCTCATCTCAATAGTTCTCAGGTTTCATAGCATTACTGTCTCTTTCCCATGCAAGTACCTTTTTTCCTTGCTTTGGGAAAGGCGCATCAGCAACAGGCCCACCGACAGCCCCACTCCCCTTTTGCCAACTCTTTCATTTGGGGCAGCTCACCCACGCTAGTGCAGCTTATACTGAAATACAATTGTAAATAGCCTCCTTGGAAATATGCCCTATAACAATATGTCTTTCATTCCAGTGTTTTTAAAACCTACATTTACCATTACTTTTGCAGAATACCTATTCTTTTTGTTTTCACAACATAAGAGAATTCTTCTATTTCCCCATGGTCTGTTCCAGTCAATCTATGCATATATGTCCTATTGAACATGAATGAGCAATTAATTACCATACTCACTGAAAGTTACCTAAAAAGTCTAATGATGCTTATTTGGCTGTTTTCCTTTCAATTTCATTCCTTCATAATCCATGTTGCTGAAGTAGACATAAAAATAAACATAAAACAGATAAAGAAAGAAAAGTAAAATAATAATTTCTTCCAATTCTCAACAATTTAATGTTTACAAAAACAAAAAAACTAACAAAAAAACCCCACCATTCTTGATACACAAACATGGCCTTTCCTTAGCAGATTCACACTGCTAAACAAACATTAGCTTCCAGCAAAACAAATACCAGTTTTTTTCTGACACATAGTTGTAACTTTTAAAGCAGCTGTGTTAGAAGATTTTGGAAAACTTCTCGCAAGGAAAATGCATTATTTTTTCTTCAAACATGTGAGAGAATTTTGCTGCTTTAATACAAGAAGAGAACCTACGCATTAAATTTTGATATTTTCAGTTATATGACCTCTTCGAATCGCTCTCATTTTAACCAGGTTTGTATCTTTCCGTAAAGCAATTCAGTATTTCTATGCAGGTGAATTCAGTTTCTAAACTGTTAAAATTTTAATGGCTTCCATTCTTCAGAGAAACAAAAGGTGCTGTGCTTAGGTTTTTCTTATAATAAATGTAATATACAGATGAAAGCAAAACACAAAAGCATTTAAACTCATTTTATAAATTAAATTGAGAAGAAAAATGTTTTAAGAGATTTGTGAAAGAATGCTTTAGGTTGCATTTAAACATACACAGCAGCCAATGTGGGATTTTAATATAGGACAGGTCAAGGTGCAGCATTACTTTTAAAAATACTTTCAAACAGAATTTGCAGTTCCATACTAAGATAAGCTGAAATTAGTTGTATAAGACTTATCATAATGTGCAGCATGCAAAGAAATGGCAAAGTTTTCATCCCAGTCATCTTTCAACGATAAATTTTTATTTCAAAAGATGTTCTTCTTTAAGCAAATATACTTATTAAATTTATATACTCAGGGACATGATTTAGCAGAGGGTTGTTAGTTAGGGTAGTAGTTAGGTCATGGTTGGACTCCATGATCTTTAAGGTCTTTTGCAAGCTGAGTGATTCTATGATTCTATGATTTGCACATAGAGGACTTCATACAAAATATAACAAACGTTACTCAACCACACATGGAAAGCAGATGAACCTCACTTATTTCTGTACGAAATGAACAATAAGTTTGTAATCAGAAGCACACTTGTGCATAAGATACGGTACACCACAGCTATGAAGTCATGATGGCAACCATGCAGATAGTTTCTGATTTGAGCTATGTAGAGGTGGTCAGGTGTACAGATTCATGTCTCTCTCACACAAACAGTAATTTCCAAGACTTGCCTTTGCTTCCACCTTCTATTCATTAAGAGCAGACCTATTTCTTGTGAATCTTCATAGAAACTATTATTCCTCATTACTGTCCATCATAGATCATATTTAGAGAAGTTCTTAATCTGAATCTGTATTTTTTCAATAACTAACCTTGGTAGTTGATATGAATAATCACATTTGGTAGAAATAACCTATTATTTACCAGTATTTGAGACTCAAGAGAGAAAAGTCAACAATGTAATTATTACCACACTTAGATTACTAGACAGCTATTCCTTAACATTGTACTCCTGGAAGGAGGCAGTTGGCCTATTTACTACAAATCCAGATCTTTATGCTTGCCTTGGACAGAGAAGTAAAAACTAGTGTTACATTTCATACACGACTAAGTAATTGTTGTTATAGAAACAATAGTTATAAGTAACTTGAACCAGTTTGTATGCCGGTGTTGAGATTTTAAATTCATTTTGCAACAAGTCTATAGCCAACTATCAATCAAACAGAGAATAAAAGGCAATTGCCCAAGATAGTAGATGCTATGACAGTCCAGATGTATAATTACTAACGTATTTAGCAACACCCTGCAATTCTGTAATAAAGATCAATGGCTTACAGAATAACTTGGCACCTAAAGCACAGAACTCTGATTGCATTGTGTTTGTAAACACGTTTTAAGCTCTTGATAAGATAAGGTCTGTCAAACAGAGGAAATTGAAGTCACTGTGGCAAAGATCCCTGAGATAGTTAGCATCAGAAGAGAAAATGATATGCCAACTTCTCAGAGCATTCTTGCCATTCGTGACATATGTAGCTACACAAAAGTGGCTGATGGGAGATCCCTTAACTAGTCAGGGTAGACAGTGCCACTCAAAACAAAAATCCCAGAGGCGAGGTTGCTCGTAGCAGTAGAACAGTTCTAGATATAGGAAAAATGCACATTTCTCTATGTAATAGCAATTATCTTGTCATAAGGCCACCATGGTAGTTAATTAGACATGTAGTAACAGTTTTTTGTCTCTCTTGCAAATCTATTGAAGCAAATAATCTATATTTTTTCTGACCAGATTATCAATAGATTTGCATGTGCTGCAGGTTTGAACCATATTAACATATGAAAAACAATATTTTTTACAGCAGAACAGTAACATTTCCAAAGCAGTAGTTGCCCACTTGGGTAAGTCACAGAGGTCGAAATTATGAAGATTCACCACATTGTTCATGTGGCAAGAGAATATTTATTCACTCCACTTGTCATACAGGAAATTCGAGTGAAGGAGCGAGCCAGGCAGTGATAAAGACTGGAAGAGATGTGTTCACGTCTGAACCATTTGTAAGTACTATTCATTCTCCAAGTTAAAAACTCTAATATCTTTAATCAACAATAAAATAATAATTGACTATAACTGATTTGTCTGTCTTCATAAAGAAAAAACACAAAAACTTAATGGAGGCAAGGAAAGAGAAAAATCGCTTTTCAGAACATGTTATTTTTAAGGATGGTGTCCTTGATATAAAAGACAGAGGTCATAATGATTAGAAATAATTATTTATCGAGATATTAACAGAAAAAAAGACTCCTATTTAGTCAAAAACTTTCTGCAAGCCTTCACCAAATTATCACCTACTTCAGAGTTAAGTAAGGAAAAGAGATGTAGTCAGACACTGCACGCTCTTTTACAGTTTGGAAGAGTATGGGGAGCTGTATGGGTCATTTTGGTTCTACAGCTGACTCCCTGAAAAAAGCATATTTTATTACCACTACAGGCCTGTCAGTAATATAAGCCTGACAGCAAGATAAGATAAATCCTGTGTTCCCATTCAGCAGTAGTTACATGGCCCCCAGGGTGTCAGAATGCCACAGAAGCTTGGGTGAGGTTGTTTCTTACAGGAGCAAGAGTGAAGCAGACAAATATCAGCTGGTGCTGAAAACACTAGACATTAGACTTCATGAGCAAGCCATGATAAATTAAGTCTAATGTTGCTTGTGCTAGTTCACCTGGCCCAGGGACAACCTAGCCATGAGGGAGATTTGCTGAGACAGGATCTTTTCCGTAAGCATGGAGGTTAGCTACAAGGCATAGCCATTTAATTACGTGTTTCTATAGCCTTCATCATTGCAGTGTTTGAACACCTATGAAGTCTGTTGGTGATGGAACATGCCCCTGGTGGACCTGTCACAATCAGAAAAGAATGCTATATCAACTATCTTTTAAAATTGATAGAAGGAGAAAGGTACCTGAAGGTCTATCACATTTTACTAACTCTCCTAGATCATAAGACACATTCTTTGGCAGAATTCTCATTCTCTTTGACAGTAACTGAACCCACAGCTATTCCAGCTTTTTAATTCATCAATCAGATTCCTTTGCTTTTCAGTTGTCCCTGTTACTGTCTCATAGTTCAATTCCTGTACTGTCCAAATCTCTCCAAATTCAAAAACTTCCAGACTGGTCATAAACCAACCAGTTCTGAGAGAGGTTGTTTTACTGTTTACATGTTAAAAAACTTCAACCAGTACAGGGGAAACATTCCTTTTTCAATGCAAGGATATTCACAGAGTGAATTTATAAGAACAAAAGTCTGTCCTCTTGTTGACACTTAAAAGAAGCTAGCAGCACCAGCTCCAGGGCACTGATCACCAGTCTGAATCTAAGGAGAGCAGACAAGGATGAACAGACCCTCCTACATTCTAATCCAATTGACACTAAATGCTGTAGGACCAGAGAGAGATGGACTGCAGTGAGGTTCACATGCACTCCTCTAATAGTATCTCATTTTGCCATGGTTAGAAGCACCACACTGGGTAGACAAACCATTGATCTCATCTGAGAATTTCTGAGCTTTACATCAATACAACTATTTATGCTCCTGTCCCTAGGAGATGGTAACTATCATATAAGAATGATCACTATAATCAAACATTTTGCTACTAAACAATTGACTTAAATTGATAAGTTACCTGGTACAGAACAGTTCAAGAATTACTAGAACTGTATTATTACCTAGAAAAAGCCTTTCAAAAGAATTTTCAACTTCATCCTCCCACAGGCTAAACATCAGGTTTCATATTTATAGATATTTCTCTATGTATTAATATTTTCATTTCTGCTACCAATGGTTAGATATTCTCTATTTATCCTCTATCTATCCTCTTAGAGAACAAAATAATTCCTTCAAAATAAAATCCATTTTCCCAACCAGTAAGTAATTTATGTTTTTTTGTTGATCTATTGTAGCATTCTGCAACTTTCCTCCTCTGGTTATGGGCAAAGAAATAGATGCCTGATACTGCAAAACTTCTTTAATGTCTATGCTATAAGCTTTACCTCTCCCTTTGGTACCATGGATGGCTTCATTTTCCATGAGCATTTTCCTTGAACTCTTTATGTTTGATTGTTACTTCTGTTTCTTTCCACTATGTAAAATTCCCTGTCTGATCTTAATTGACAGTATAGGCTATGACAATGTAATAAGAGAGAAGCATATATTAAGAAGGAAAAGAACAAGATAATTTAAGAAATTAATAATAATAAAATGGTAACATTTCTTGTTGATTCTGGCCAAACTGAGATACTTTAGGAGAGACGACCTCAAACATAATAAAAAATAATATCCATTGTATCACTAACAGATCAAATAAAGGAAGTGATTTGAGATTTAAGTTAACACATCTATGCAATCTATTTTTTACTATTCAAATCAAAGCACAGTAAGCACAGAGAATACGAGAATCACACTGCCCAGGACACCTCATAGAATCACAGAATCAGAATGGCCAGGGTTTGAAAGGACCTCATGGATCAAGAATTTCCAACCCCCCTGCTACCTGCAGGGCCACCAACCTCCCCATTTAATACTGGACCAGACTGTCCAGGGCCCCATTCAATCTGGCCTTGAACACCTCCAGGAACGGGGCATCCACAACCTCTCTGGGCAGACCTCCACACCTCCCAAGCTCACTAACAAGCTAACTGAGATGCAGCTACTCCGTCCACAAGATGAGACTTGATTTTAGCTCCCTGTAATGCATAAATGCTTAGGCATTTCCTAGAACCCAGTTGTTCCACACACCTTTCTAAGGTGCATAGACCACCTGACACAGATGCTTTCTAACAAATGAACTTACTCTTCCCAGAAAATGTAGGAAAGCAGCATCAGTTGGCATCTCAGCTGAAGCACTAATACAGCGAAAGTATTAATTTTCTGAATTAATGTGCTTTTCATCCAAACAAAGATTTGCATATTACAAGTGTTATTTTAATCTTAAATTCAATGCTAACTACTGTAATGCTGCAGACTGCTAACAAGTTCTCTCCCTACATCTCAGTTTCTCTGTATAACCAGATAGGTAGAAAAGATTATTTGGTGGAGAGTTTTGAGGAAGTGTCAAGTATTATTTTTATTTAAATGAAAAACTCTAAATTCTTATTTCGAATCTGTGTACATGAAGAAAAGAAAAGAATATAAAAATGTGGAGGAGTTCATAGTAGTATGCTGAAGTGCAGCTTCACAATCAAACTACTTTTTCAGGGAGTAGTTGTCAAATACACTTATAATAAACCACAATTGTGTTCAAAGGTAATGCTAATATTGCTCAGTGGGAGACTAGTTTTAAATGTCACATTTTCAAGCCTTTCTCTAAATTATCTTTCCCGGAGATCTGGCATTATGACAAATTATTTAGTTCTGATTTTCAGAGCTATTAAGTGAACCTATGATCACAAGTCCACTAGGAGACAGATAGATAATCAGGTATTCAGATATTCATAGATATTCTAGATAGACATTGCATATATACTCTAAATAGTGTATTCCCTCCCAAGTTGAAAGGAAGTAACACAAATCAGCTTCAATTAGGATGAAGGTGGGAAGACGACAACATAACTTCTTGTCTGCCTGAAGCAAACCAGCTTGAAATCATGTGAAAAAAATCTGTTTATTCTAAAGATGTGAACCTTGGCATCCAACTACTATGCACACATATTACCAATAGATTATAAGAACAATAAATAAAATAATGTAATTTGATCATGAGAAAAGGCCAAATAATTAATTTTAAAATCATAATTCAAATCATTAAGTCAAACAGATTTTTAAAAGCCCTATATAATCAAATACAATTTTGAAATGTTTTGATTTTTGGTGGAAAAAATTCTCTCAGCTGTAATGGAAGTCAGTGACCCCACTTGCTCTGGAACAAACAATTTAGAAAAGCTTATTCATTTTGACCTGGACAACAGTAATACAAATTTTAAATGCTATTTATTGTGAGAAAAGAGCCTCACCTGCCTTTTTCATAATATTATATTACTTTCTCTTATGTGTTTCTCCTCCTTTCTGTCCTGTTGGCCATTTGGCAGTCGCAATAGAGGAGATGCTCACACAAAGAGAAATATCTGGCACTTTGCAGTGGTAAGATGACAATGCATCAGACAGACAGAAAAAAGGAGTTTCATAGCTGAGGAGCAGTAACTGAGAGCCCCCAGCCCCCACTGCTCTGATTTTCCTTTAAGTGGAGTTTGATGAAACAGAAAGCCTGCTCAGAGCTGTTCATCACAGCTGGAGTAAACAACTAAACACGAGCCTCCTAGATGCTTAGTCAACAGGGAGCTGTCTGCCTCCGTGTGCTTTAGCTGACAAAAATATGAGATCTCAGAGACCTGAATACGTATCTATTCCAGATGTGGGATTCAGGACAACTTGACATTTGGCGAAGAGTGAGTCCATAAAAGCTCATTGTTTAAATGAAAATCTCCAGGTGTAAAGTCACTAATTAGCATATTTGGAGGCCTAAATATTTTCTAAACATTAAAGACACAGTTCCTCTTATCAATGAAGTGTCTACTAAACAAAATCGTAAGAGCTAAGGAACATTTACAGAACAGAGAGACAGTGACAACTACTCTCCTACTTGAAGGATATGGATAAGCAAAAGGATAGACTACAAAGCAAATTATTCTGAGTAGGATATTCCCAGTTGTTTCTCAGTATAAATAAAGACAGTTTTCTCCTCAAATGTCAGCATATTAAGTGCCAGGAGAGAATTATTCCAGCATATGATGAATGAAACAACATAACCCCAAGGAACTAAGTCACAGTGCGACAAAGCTATCCATGAAGTGAACTGCAGTACAAATTCTAGATAATTCTGACTCTTACAGTATGAACACTACTGCAGAGGCAAAATATTAATGACATATTTGTTTTGATACACTAACTAAGTCTAAGTGAAGGTCACGGTAACATTTTAAATATCCCAAGATTTATAAGAAAATTGGGCATCTCCAAAGCTTCTTAACACAATTTTATTGTATAGAGACTGTTTTCTAAGACTACCCCAGTGAAGGGAGGCAAAAGGAAGGGCAACACTGATCATACTGCCTCACCTTGGGATACCCTTTTCAGTTCACCACCTCCATATCTTGTAGTGACAATAATGCAGCTAATAGTCTCTATGCACTTCAATGTTCTTTATATGAAGCTTCAATATTCAATGTCCATGTCAAAAAATAAATCAATACATAAAAAAATGCAGATTGTATCTACTGACAAACTTTGCTAAACTGAATACATAACAAGATTTTGCATAATACGGCTTATAAATTTGCACAGAGGTTTGGCAAGGAGCAATAGCATAAGATTAATTCCAGAACAGTTTGAAACTTATTACTGTTGCACAGAACCATATGAAAATTGTAGCATACATATAACTTTTTCCTGTAAGAACTTCAGATTGCCTTTTAGAAGAGTGACAATACCATATAATTGCTTAATTTGTAAGTACAATTCTTTTGATGTGCCTACTGACCTAGAAACTACAAACTACAATTCACTTGATGTGCCGTTATTTTTATTTTTTAGAAAAGCACAGCTTTCTCCTGTTACTCAAAACAAAAATTTTTCCAAACTGTATTTTCTGACTTAATCTATTCCATGTAGACGACTATTAAACATCAGTCCTCAAGTAGTCCAAACAACAAATACCTTTGGTGACGAGTTATGAATAAACGTCTTCTGTCACATACAGAAATAGATCACAAGTGCGGTTGGTACTCTCACTGATCATTAACTCAGACCAAATTTAAGCATGAATGCAAATTAAAAATCTGTTGGCCTTCACTGCTTTACGACAAAGAAAAAAGAACCAATGGCTGCACTGGACTAATTTTACTAAGAAATTCTTGGCCTCACAGTCTGGTGAAACTTCAGATTTAGTGAAAACCTAATAGTATTTTGATCAATTCTGAAATCTGCCCAAAAGCTTAATTTTATAAAGCATCTGTTACAAACTGACTCTTAGAATACTAATATTTCAATGCACAATCTTCTGTTATTAAGTTCAATTTATAATGTTCAAAATCTTGCCTGAGATGATATTCTGACAAATATAGAAAACAGATATAAAACTTATTCTGCTTGACAGTTTTCCCTTGAAAATAAAAATGCCTTATTTCTTATGCAGGCTGTTAAAGAAATAAGGCTTTTTAATAAGCCTTGTTTAATAAGCCTTTTTCCCCACCACCCTCCCCCTGCAGGAAAAATAACAAATGCTTTTTCACATATGCAGACATACGTGAAGATGAAGGGGCTCGTAGACCTCAAATGGCAAGGACAGTGGCCAGTGGAAGTGGACCTACCTTGTAGTTTGAAAATGCTATTACAGTAGGAGTTTCCACAGATAATGTAGCAAATTTTATCGCTACACAGAAGAAATCTTAACAGAAGGTTATGCTTTTCTTTTTAAGTGAAGCTATAGCAACTTAAGCAGTTCTAAGGATAGGACCAAACCATGCCTTTCATATCAATTTAAACATGCTTTGTTGAAGATAACAGAAGAAAATCTCCTGAGATTATGTAGCCTCAAGTGTGATTATTATTCAGCAGCATATACTTACCTAGATCCGACACTGCACTGTATTATAAATCAGTATTAGTATTCTGCTATCTGACACCTCCTGAAAACTAACTGAATCTTAGGGGACAGTCTTTGCTGTAAATGATTTATACTGAGTTACATGGTTTGCTTTTTTTGCTTTTCTGTTCTGGGAAAGAGTTAGAATGACTAGACACTTGTGGCACATTTCCTGATTGGACTTAGATTATTTCAGTCACTTTTCTTTATACTTTTATTATCCTTGCCAATAGTCAAAAGGTAATAAATAAAAAAAAAAAGATAGGATGTTTAAAAAAAGTTTATATTTTCTGCTGCATATCAATTACACAGTTGTAGTTCATCTTTTTTTTTTTTTTAAAATGCGAAAGCATCACCTAAAAATAATATGCATCTTTTAAAAACAATTGAAGAAAAAAATTAACTAATTTCTTAATTACTTTTCCATTCCTGATTAGAATGGCTATTTCCCAGTGTAGTGTCAAATCTGCTGAGCTTAGAAATAGTAAATAATATTAAGGCCTGAATATTCCCAACTTATAAACAATTACACATTTCCTCACCAACCCTTATGAAAATCTTTTTGGTGTTGTTTTACTTTTTGTTTCTGTGAGCTTTTTTTTTCCAAGTAATTTTGAGAAACAGAGAACTTCTAACAGAAACAGGTAAGCAGATGACTGATGTCACTATCAAGATCATAAATGGATTAAAATGCCACAGTTGGCTGGTTCTCAGCTGAGTACTGGACCCTAACATCCCTGACAAACCCAGCACCTACAAGATGATCCTGTATCCCTAGATGAAGCAGGGAAAATCCATATCCAAAATTCTAAGTTCTTCATTTTATACTACTTTTTAGTCCCCTTTTAATTGAGGGGGAGAAGAAATAGTGTTCAAATTGCCAAGAAACACTCTGCGCTGCTAAGAGCAATTTCCAGAAGAGCTGCCTACAGAATTCAGGTAGCTGCCTCCACTTTCTGCTGAGTGGTTGGAAGAGATTTTTAAATGCAAAGTTTGATGTCATAATGTCTTCCAAATTAGATTGATTCTTGCTAGAACAGAGAAAACAGTAAGGCTTTCTCAGGTCACAGATGAGTGAAGAAGTGTATTTGGTGCCCATTCCTTGGTACAAGTGCCCATGTCCCTGAACAAGCTGGTCTGAGGCTTTGTAAGTGAAATTCAATTCAGTCTTAGGTCAGGCCAAGCACTGAACCGGATTTGCATTGTAAATGCTATTTTCAGATCTTTCTCACCAGCACTGTTCCCAGTGATGGCAGCAGCATACTCAAGTTCTAAGAGTTCAAGCCCTATATAGTATAGCTATAGTAATTATATTTGTTACCATGAAACCACCATCTGGCTAGAAAGAAAATCTAAAATAATTGTCTTATCGACAAGCAGTTTGTAAAGCTAGCAATACACCCTTTCATATTTCATATAGCCTTTCACGCGTTTCATATTTGTAAAACAAATGTATTTTTGCCACTAAACGTGACATTGCATATTGTTGTGATAAGGCCTCTATAAAGACAACAATAAATCATAAATATCCTTAATAGGATAATACTACCATGAATGTGAAAAGAAATAAGCATCTGTAAACCACAGATTAAAAGAGGCAACATACTTAATATAAAACAATGTAATGTAATGCGAACATGAGACAAGAAGATCACAAATTTCTTCAATTAGTCATACAGCCAAACCATGAATACAAATACTCATTATCAGCACTCTGATAAAGAAAGCATATCAGAAAATAGGTCAAAATAAAGCGCATCAGGACTGCTCAAATAGATGACAGTTATGCAAAGATAATGTTTTTTCTCATCTCTTGTATACTATCAAAATGCAGAATTCTGGCAGTATTTGTAGAATAATTTCACTGTTTGTTACATCCCTTTTGTTACAATTATCATACCCAAACTAATTACTAGTATAATAATAATTCTTCCAGGACAACTCAATGACTATCCTCCATTCCTTTTTTCTTAGAGGTGGAAGCAGGAATAGGATAAATTGCCTCATTTACCTTCCAGCATTGCAAGAGAATAAAGACCTTTATGAAACATATTATCTACTAATTATTAATTTGTAATTATTGGCCAGTACAACAAAAATAGCTCAGTTTGAGCCCATCATATAGAAGGAAAGATTATCTTTATGCTTTGCCATTCATTCCTTCAGGTCCTTCATAATTCCTCTGAGAAAAACAAAAAATTATCATGTAATGATCAAATGAAGGGAATCCTGTGGTTAAATATGCTTGATCTCATGAATACACTGCTTGTTTCTATTTTTTTTTCAACATCTGATTGACATTCAGACATGTTATGGCTGCACACTCTACTTGCAGGGCTCAAAAATTCCCTTTACTTAAAGATGAACAAAAAATGATTTAAAAAAAAAAAATTTCACTTGCATAAATCAAGAGAAAAATCAAAGTCTAGTGCACCATTCTATGAAAGTCAAGTCAGTGAGCTCCTGTCAATTAATTCACTGAATATTCTTTCAATTCACCCTGCTCTGGTACTGCAAAGTCCGGAACAAACAGTCTAAATGCAAACTGCATGTAAGTGACTGATTCTAATTATAAAAGACCAGTTACAAAGAAACCTCAACCCATGCCATCTAACCATAAATTAAGAAAAATATTCTGGCATCAGAAGTTTGAACTCCAGCTGGTACTTACACTAGTAATTTATTATTATTATAAACTTTTTACTTTTCAACCATTATGACTTGAAGGTCTCTCCTGTACCAAAAAAGCCAGCACCTGCCTGCTGTCTCAATAGCAGTATTGGCACTCGTGAAACAAAGAATTCTGTAATTTTTCACCCTAATTTTTCTCAGTAGTTGCTGTTAATGAAAACGATAATCAAGAGACCTATATTGAGTTACAATGGGGAACGAGAATAATAGTAGAAATTTCAATATTCGATCTGTATAAAATAGCTTCAATTTAATTCATTTGTAGATAATGACACATTTTAGCAAAGAAAAAAAGTTGATAGCTTAAAATTTATGGTGTCCCAAAAGGTTCAGCAGTGCTATTATAAGTATGGAACTGGGGAATTCACATTTAATATTGTTTAAATTTACCCAGTACTACTTACGTTCCAGGCTGTCTCTATATCATCCTTCATAACATTGTGGTTTTAGTAAATTTATTTTGCACATATTTGTTTGACTCATCCCACGCTAATAAAGAAAAACTTCATCTCAGAGTAACCTTTCAGCTCATGACACTGCCTTTTAATGCAAGCCATAGCAGACCACCATCTACTTAATGCTAAATTACATAAGTTTCTCCTTCAGGTTAAGAAAGTGTTTTCCAGCCAATACTCTGAGAGATGTATTTCTGAAGGTCAGCTAAATGAGATCTATTGCACTGTATTTGCATAAGAAATTATTTTTCTCATCAAAGAAAAATAAGATCAATTGGATACATTGATAAGATTTTATCATAATATTTTACATTAATAGTAAGATCAACATGATGGATCACACATCAGTTCTGCCTTTTTATTTTTACATATGCTTTGTGTAATTCAATCTGTATGCTTATCCTTCACAATTTACACTGAATCCCAGATACACCACCAAAGTCAGGCCAACACTTAAATGTACTAAGCAGACATCTTTCTGTTGTTTGTACTCAAAACTGACAGGGGATTAGTCATTTCACAGAACTGTGGGAGAGAAATTATCAAAGTCCCCTGATTTCAGCATGAGTTTTCTATGCAATGTCTTCACATTACAGGTTTTAGGATCCATTTCTATGTGTCATATCACCCATACATCTTGTCTTAATGATTAAAATCATTATTCTTACTGAAAATTAAAGCTTTTCCTATTTAATCTTTTTATGTGTAATACTGTTTTCTCCAAATATCTCTAAGACAGACTGATAATGAATATACATCAAATGCATCACTCACTATCACCAAAGATAGGGCTTGTTTCAACATGCTGAAGGCAACAGCTCCTGACACAAATTAAGTAGCTGCTTAAATCTTTGTGTTATCTTCCTCATTTAAAGAGCTATAGCATGGCAGTTTTCAGTTGCCCTTTTCCAAACATATTTTTAAATTCCTATTTATGCCTGATTTTGGGAGATGGTTTATACTCAAAAAGCCTGTGAAAGAAATTTTTATAATTTTGTCTATTTTGTTTTTCTTATCTAATTTAACACATCTTAGCAATGTCTGGGAATAACAATTATTAATAGGTGTTATTTCTAATAACACTATAAAGCATTGCTTTTCATCCTTACTTCTTTCTTACTGCACTTCAACTGTGAAACACACTCCTTTTTCAAAAATATTACAGAGCCTCAGAGGCAAAAGGACAGTTAATACAGGGCTGGTGCTATGCTCAATCCCAGGCACAGTGCTCTGGCATGATGTAGTTACAAGATTCATATGTAATCACATTCAATACACATTCATTGTATGTATTTCAGGAAGAAAATGGAAGTTACTAGAGGTAGATCAGAATTATCTATTCTCTAAAGGATCTTCTCTATCTTCTCCTAGAAAGGTTTATTTTATGAAACACAGCAGTCCATGTGTACAAATAAAAGCAACTTTTCTTTTAAAGAAATGCAACCCCCAGCTAAATAATAATACAAATTCATCCTGACTGCTAAGAATTACTTCACAGCGCTGGTCACTGGTTTGTGATCATTTCATACATTTTAAATTCTGCAGAACAAGTTTTTGAGGTGAAGTCTTTTTACAGAAGGTAAATGCTGACATGTACATCTACATAAGGAAAATGATAGAAGAGTCTGATATAAATTATCCACAGATTATCCAAATTTGCATTTTCTAATGTCTCATCAGAAAACTTTCTACAATGGACTCTGTTTCTGAAGAACAGTATTTGTTCTTTTATTGAAACATTGCCATCAGAAAGCATAGTTTGTTCCCATCCATAATTCAGAGTTCCCTTCAGAAAAGGCAGAGCTGACTGTTCAAATATATTGAAACTATCATAGCCTGCAGCACCTGCTGTAATGCATTATTGATATTCAGTGGTGGCACTGACACATTTCTATGAGCATATGCTTTCCTCTACATTGGGAAACTTTAAATGGAAATCTATTTCCTGTGGACTTTATTTTCCTGAGATTTCCTTGAAAAAAAAGAAGGCCTCTGGACAATCGTAAGTTGAGGATGGAGTGTCTTAAGGAAGTCTTCACTTTATATTTTTTTCATTTTTATACAGCCCATTGCTCTACAAGGGAAGAAAATCAGGTCAGTGGGAGCCAGCAAGGCTGGTATAGCTACACAAGTGCTGGTGCACTCAGGGCCCTCACAGAGCCCCTGTACATCTACACTTAGTACATAGTTATGTGACAGTCTCTATAAATCCTACCCAGCCTCTGTGAGGTCTGGACTAGCAACTCCCATTTGTTTTATGTGGTCAGTCAGTTGTGTGTTTTCTGTTGAGGACTGAAAGGAATTTTTCCATCTTGCTAAATAAGAACAATTCAGTGCCTTCCTCTTGTGTTAAAGCTCAGTTCACGTAGACTGAGAACTATACAGTATGATCCAAAAGCTGCTCAGGTTCCTGACAAAATACAAAGTGCCCTCTGTAACAACTGCGGCTTCATTCAAAGCCAGTCCGCTGACCTTTCAGTCCCTTTGATGGCATCACTCAAGACCTCAACATTACAGCAGCAATTTATGGAAAAGAGAGAAACTACAATAGTCAATTTATTTCTGCAGTTTTTAGATCCCAAGTGTGTTACTTTTAAAAACTTGAAGTGTGATTATTTTGTGGTTTTCCTATTTCTTTTTTTTCTTCTTGGCTACAATAATGAATCATTAAGTAAGTGAAAGCTTGAAGACACCATTCTGAGGAGAATTGTCTGGAATCAGTAAGCAGAAAAAATCTGATTCTGATAGCAGACTCATCAGTTAATACATAATTAAAATGGAAGTTGAATAATCCTAAAGGGTTTTTGAATCTCATCTAAACAGTACCATTACTCATTCTCAGAACATTTTATTGCAAATAAAGACCCCTTTATGCTCTCAGATAAATTTAAAACGATCCTTGTAATTCTTATTTTGATGTAAATATGTCCCTTATACAATAAAATGGCTTACTGCTAAGAGTTTTTAAAGTATAGTATTTTATAGTTCTGTTTGATAGCACATGAGCACTGAAAAGAATCACAGACCAATGGAAAGGGTCTAGATTTAATTTGACAGATACTCTATACTGATAGATGGTCCTCCTACCCCTCTGCCCACACCTCCTTGACCCACTGTCTGATCTTTCCAGGCTTCTCTTTGCTGAAAACCTGATGACTAATCCCATGCTTCAAGTGAAAAAAAAAATAATTCATTCACTGAATGGCAGAAAGCACACAGGTTTTTGGTGTTTTTTTTTTCTGTTTTAAAACTTCTGTTACTCACTTAGAAACCAAGGGAAATAATTATTTTGGTCGAAGCAATAAGCTATAGATTACCGAAAAAACAAAACTAGTGTCAGGTTAAGTACACTGTCATTTATTCAGAAAACCAGTATTTTACTAAGTCATGTGGAAAGTTGTTTTGATTTAGCCTGTTGTTGCAGAATACAAGGCAGTAGTATCACAAGCAGTAAAAATGTTATTCATTCACAGCCAAATTTACTGTTAGGCATTTTGTGGCATCTGTTTATGTTATTGGCACATAAAAATAGAAATTGCAAAGAAAAGTTTCAATTCTTAAAAAATATTCTAAATCTAACAAAAAAACAGCAGGAGAGTGAGTGATTATGAAATACAAAGGTCTAATGATGGTTAAAAAAAAGTTTTTCAAGACAGAAAAATACAATACAGTGACAGACTTTTCACCATTGCACCTGTTGCAGAAAATAAACGACATGATACAGTGCAGATTAGATGCAGCTAATCAAATGCTAAATATTTTAATGCTGTTACTCTGTCATGTTATGACTACAAAATTCTTAGAGTACATTCACTCACAGAGAAGTTTCCCACAGCTAAGTGCAAAAATGCTGCATGAGGGCTGTGGAAGTTGAATTAGAAGATGGTCAGCTGTGTTACATAATGGAAACATATTTTGATATAGCTTCCAGTTGAAAATCTACAACTGAAATGTACATTACGTACACACATAAAAAAACAACCAAATAAAAGAAAACAAAACAAAACAAAAAAACAACTGAGCAAACATCATTAAACATTGGCATCCTTTTTCTGCTCTCCACACTGTAGAAAGAAAATCTGAATCTAATGGAAGAGCATTTGTGGGATATCAAACACCTCAGGAAAAACCTAAGCAGGAGACGAAGTACTGAACTGTTAAGATTTTTTAGAAGACTATGCTTAGTAGAAGCTGAGTATGAGGCTGACCTAGAACAAAGACCTCCATAGTAATTTGAGGTAGCTGAATCACAATTTTATCACTTTCATAACACAATCTTCAAAATGACAGTCTGCAGTTATTGCATTTGTTAAGAAGGTCCTGGCTGAAAACGCTGTAGAAGTACCAGAACAAATACGTGGCAGGGCTTACAACATTGCCCTCCAGTTTGTGCATCTGCTGAATTACAGTATTTTGGGTGAAAGAAGGCTCCACAGGCTGCACTTATCATCTTAACAATTGCTATGTTCACAAATGATAACACAAAAGCACCAGGAAAAACTCATGAAGCACCTTAATTTCAAAAAGGCTTTGGAAGTTTCCTTTCTTTTTCCTCTCCCTCTTTTTTTTTTTCTTAACTTGAAGAGATCTGTTCAAATGAAGAGCACTTATGATTTATGATCTTGTCATGTTTTTGATCAAGTGAGCTCAAATACTTGAACCAATTCAAGATATGCCAGCTTGAGGATACAGGGATTCGGTTTCTATCATCTTCCTCATTTGTTTACATGTGAGGGGTTACAAAAAGAAAGAAGTCAGCAGTCTGTGAAGATCTAACTTTAACTTCTTGAAATAGATTTGAGAGATTCCTAGATTTGAGAGATTTCTAGTTAGATTTTTGCTTGTAAATGTAAAAATTCCTCTGCATTGTCTTGTCTTTTAAATACTTCAGTGTAAAATATACCAAGTTCTTAAGAAAACGAGGACTGACAGGCTAAATAGTAGTGGCTTTTTGTTGTTGCTGCTTCGTGTTTTTAAAATAGCGAAGAAACTCCATTAAAGAAAGGTAATTTTAATTTATAGTTGACAAAGGCTAAGTATCAATAATTGTACTATTATTCCTATCTCACCAAAAATCCCTACCAACATAAAACCCGTGGACAAAAAACCAAAGTCCTGCACTTACTGGCTTTAAATGTAGAACTATAATGCTAAAACTCAGTAGAGATGCCACTCATGAACAACTCAACTAGCTGAAAAACAGATGTTGATAACTGACCTGCAGAGTAGATGCTATCTTGCAAACTCAAGACTGCAAGAAAGCAATACCTCAAATGTGTGAGTCTCAATGTTCTGAAGACAGAGTTAATCATCATTAAACCTTTCCTGAATGCACTGTTCTGACATTTTTCTCTGCATCTCAGTTTTAATGTACTAGAAGTCCATCACTTGTTCAGCTTTACCTAGCAGCATAGTTTTATTCAATTATTTTTCCATAGACAACTCTATAGAAAATTTTCACAACTAAAGAAAATGTGTGTGTGTTTGTTTTCATGAGAAAGTAGCTAAAGTTAACAGATAATTTGCATTTGCAGTAGAGGTATACATTTGAAATCATTAAATTTCTTGATGATTCAAAATAATTTCTCCTGTATGTTTTTGTCCCTACTGCTAAATAGAGCCTTAACAAACCAGTTGTAGTTGTTTTCAAAAGAAGGTTCAAGGTTCAACCATATGCAAAAAGTTTTTTATTCCAAATTCAGAATTTTCTTGGCCATCAATCTCAAGCAAATATTAATGGATGACGGAAGGAGGAATGCACTTGGGTTGCCGTTAACACTGGCAAGCACAAGGAATGATGCCTGCTGGTTTTAACTACCTCCCAGGAACGTTCAGACACAAATTCAAAGAATAAAATTAAACTCTAGTGCCGTTCTAAGTCCCTCACCATTTGAAGCATCCTCCTGGGTGCTTTGATATTAAACATGAGTTTAGGATGAAATTAAATGTAGGATGCCTTCTGAAATCAAGACTAACAAAGCATACATGTGCAGAATATACGCTTTGCATTATAAATAAGTGGCAAGCAAGTCAATGCACAGAATGAAACCATTTACCACAAATAAAAATAAACATAAAAACAAGTAAAAAATACTGCAATCTATATCTTAAACAAGTGCATATTTTTTCTCTACTTTATGCATGGCACGTTAAAGGGAAGATTGAAAAATGTCATGCCCGTTTGGGGATGGATCTCCTCTGCCTTCATCCCCTTTTCACTTATTCTCCTTCACCTACACCAAAGCTACATTATGAGACTATTCACAGCAATGTGTTAAAGCACATATCTATTCATAGTTCTGGGTTGTGAGCGAGCTTTCTTATAATAAAGGAATAAGCTCATCTCTTGTGAGAAGATGACATAAAATGCAGTATCTATTATCCTAGTTCCCTCATTCACAGATTTAAGGGGAACATGTTACAGTTTTGAGTAAATGGAACTACAGGTACTGTAGTGATTACAGATTTATTACTATTCTACCGTCAACTTTCTGATTAAGATTCAGCAGATCACACAGCTATGAAATCTAATAATACATTTTTCTTCTAAGCAGTTCATTGTTAGAGAAGCAAATCTTGAACAGAGAAAACCAAATTCATGCAAAAGGATTCTTCCTGGAAAACTTCTGTTTCATTTTTTATCATGTAGCACAAAAAAGTGCAAAATAAACAATTATAAAACTGTTATGTGACACTAAGATGTCAGAAGCAGCAGTCAAAATGCTGTGGGTATTAAGGTAAATTCAGGGTAAAAAATTGTTCAAAGTAACACGTTAAAGGAGTATTCTATCTTCTTGGTGCAGAAAAATGGACCATAAACCCTAGAATAAATCAGGAAAACAGAAAACATCTCCTTCTCCTTGGAAGCATTCAAAACCAGGCTGGTTTTCAGCAACCTGGTCTAGAAGGGGGGTGTCCCTGCCTATATCAGGAGGAGATGAAACCGGGTGATCTTAAAGGTCCCTTCCAACCTAAACCATTCTACGATTCTATGATCTGCATAAAGCAGTCGTTCCAGAAGCATGCTAAAGCAAAAACATGTATTTTATAGTTTTTTCCCCACATCTTTCTAGGTCTTGTTCTTGTTTAGCAATAACCACCTTCACATCTAAATATTATGTAAGCATTTCCTGCTTACTTCCATAAAACTGTCCATTATTTTTCATTAACAAATAGAACTGGAAACAAAGCACATTTAAAGAACAGTTCATTTGTCTTAAAATAATTGGCAATGTAAAACGAAGCAACCTCTCTTTGTCCATTAATCATTTGGCTCAGAGCATTATGCCACATTAGAGAAATATGCTTAATATGATGATCTGAGCTACTGCAAGTGTGCCTCAATTGTTGAATAATTAGGGAAACAGGTTAAGTATTCACATAACTTTCTCCCGACCCTTGATTTCCTCAGCTGTCCTTGCCTTTCCTTCCCCCTCTTCTCCTTATTTTTAAAATACTTTTATAGCTAGTACATGAGGTATAACTTTGGTCTGCTGTTTAGGTATATTTATCAAGAGTCAGATTTTATTAGTTTTTATGATTTATGTAATTTTTCCAGCAGTCTCTTTTCTTCTACTTGTCTAGTCATATACCAGCATTTTTAAGACTCACAATTCTGAGAAAAAAATCAATAAAAATGTATAGCTTATATTAGATGCACTGAAAGAAAACGGGGATTTACATCACAAGATGAAGGAATATATTTATTTGCCTTTTCCAACAACAGATTTTCAAATGAGTAAACCTCATCCAACTGCCTACTGTGAAACTCCCCAGTCATTTTTTGTAATGCCCTGTAATCCACTTTGTGCATAACATTTGGAATACCAAGAACGCAAACATAGAAGCTCTCAAGGATTAAAAAAACCGGAGAGATCAAAGTGTTCTCCCATGAAAAAAGGATAGTGTCAAAACAGCAACACATGCGTTTTAGGATTATAGAATATACTTAAAGCAACAAGAACCTATTCTGAAAGTTTTTACATAGTGTTTACACGTTTATACGTGAAACCATTCATGAAAAATTTCCTCAACTGTGATGGTTCTAGTGACAAGACTGAAGATTAAAGTAAAGTTGGAGAAGTATGGCCCTATAGTATAGCTCTATATTGCAAGATGCAAGTACAACTTCTGAAACAAACTCACTCTAATTTCTTGGTAAAATGTCATTTTAAACTTACAAAAATGCTTGAAAGAAAAAAAATGTCCTAACAGATAAGTAAAAAACAATTCACAAATACTGCCAGGATCCAAAAGGACAACCCTATTTAATCTACCAGTGGTTTTGATGTTGTTGTTTTTCTATTTTGTTTGTTTGTTTGTTTTCACCATGGGGCATAAGATCCTGACAATTAACATTATTGATGTTAATAATAAAAAATGTGAGAGTAATTGCTTATAATAGTAACCAGATTTAAAAAGCCAAAGTTACATGCAAATTAAATTCTGAAGTAGAAAGAATATCAGATCTGTGAGAGCAAAAATGGTATGCCAAACACCAGAAGTATATTAAAGGATACAAGGTTAAAATCAGTTTCACAGAACACATACCTTCTGCATGTACAGTACATCAGAAGGATGCCAGACACAGCTAGTTTCACACCATTTTATGAATTCACCTATATATTTTAAGTATTTCAATCTGCATCCACCCTCTAATGCTAGTAAGCCAAAGCACATTTTGTTGCCTGAAGTAGGATTTTCTTCTATGGGGAGAGAAACTGATTATGACTGATTATTTCTTCTCTTACTAGAGTTGGACTAGATGATCTTTGAAGGTAACTAAAACATTCCAAAGCAGTTAAAAAATAAAATAACTTGTCCAATGATGGCTGTACAAAAAATTAAGAATTGTTCTCTTCCCTGAATGGTTGCAAAGATGAACTAGAACTTTCAAGCTGCCCTTTGTTCTGTCTCACTTCAACATTAGGTCTGGCGGCTGATCACTGGGTTTCTCTAAGCAGTCCATCAACCTTGCCTCTCATTGACATAGGGATGTGCTTCAGTCATTCTTATTATGTATTTATACATATTATTAGTCACCTGCAGGGTTTTTTGTTTTGTCTCATTTTTCAGCACTTTTTTAACCTTGTTATTTCCACTGTGAAATTACCAAATTACGTGTCTGTAAGTTCTAAATGACATAAAGAATGAGTTGTAAAATTTTTCAAGAGAGAAACAGGTATCTAAGGGCCTTTTAAGCTGATCCTAGATCCAAGAAAATATAGGAAGAGAATTCCATCCCTGAATTGAAACTCCATAAGGGTTTACATGATCAGAAACTGCTCAGTTTTTGACACTGATATTATTATAAAAATTATGTACTTATTTTTAAATACATGTTAAATTTGAAATAAGTGTCAGATCTTCCTTCAGTTACAATCTCTGTACTCAATCATTCTGTTAGTTTCATAGAATCACAGAATATCCCAAGTTGGAAAGAACCCATAAAGATCATCATGACCAACTCCTAACTCTCCACTCAGGACAGCCCTAAAATCAGACCATGTATCTGTGACCATTGTCCAGACACTCACTGAACTCCAGCCATCTCTAGACGCCATCTCTGTTGCACTCTTTAATTAGTATTTCTTCAGATCCTTTTTAAAACCATTTTGCAGATGTGATGGCAGGTATGAATAGCTGTATTATAGTACAGTAATGAGACATTTGAACAGTATATATGCAGATTCAAAAAAACCTAGGAAAACCACCCATTTTCCATGGTAAAGACATCTGTGCCACAGTAATATGCTCATACAAGCAGCAGTGCTCCACAGAGCTCTTGAACCTCTGTTATCTCCCCTCACCAAGAGTAACTAATGACACAAAGGAAGAATAGCTGTGTTTCATTTAAAATTCTTGCTTCATCGGTAGGTTACATATTCAACAGGTAGCCCGTAGGTTTCTATTTCTGTTTCTCATAAAAATCATTAATAATTCATTTCATGGATCATATTTGAATGCTATCATGAATGATGATGTCAGTATCAGAAGCAAAAATTATGAGCGACCGCCATTACATACCCAGTAAGTCCTCATTCTGTCTCAGTTTACTCTTCTGTGCTGTCAAATTTAATTTTCTACCAGCTCCTTGTCAGATTTCTTCTTGATGCCTGATATCAAGCAATGCCCTTGAAGCTCACAGAGCTGCCATTTACTTCTCTGAGACAGCACCCCCTCCACCTTATGGAGTATGTGGGAAAAAGAGTGACATCTGTGTTTTTCATCAAACATGGCAAACTAATCCATTAACTCATTTGTAAACTGTGTGTTTGAAAAGAACTCCCAAATGATTAAGTACTAAATTCATAAACAAAAAAATCTGCAAATTGCAGAAATTTCTGCTTTTTCTGTCCTTGGTCAACTTTCTACACAGTCAGTAATGAGTACCAGACTTGCTCTGATTATAGGTTATTGAATGTAATCATTTTGCACATTAATTCAAGTCTACTTTTCAATTTAGATATACTTTAAATGATGTATTTCATGAAGCAGGCAAACCTTTGCCATCAGCACTGCTAAAAAGAAAAAAAATCACACTATCTTTTGCAACAGCAATCTGTGACATAGTTCTACTCTAGTAAGAATACTTTACACTAAGCATTCTCTTCCACAAAGCATACTTTCTCCCTGGTACAACAGGAAGAGCAAGCAATTAGTGAATTTTGGTATCTTTCCCTATCTGGCTGGCTGCAACAAGAGTTGGCAGCGTAAGAAACTTAATTCACAGAGGAGCTATTCAAACCATATTGCAGCAATGAAAATGGACAAGGATCCTGTACTGTAACAGATGTGACAATATAGAGAAGACTTGTAACTTTACTTTCAGTGAAGCCACAGATACTCACATTTGCTGAGAATCTAGCCCATTTTTATATGATTTTCAATGAATCACTCCTAGTAGAGTGCAGATGTAACAGACGCATCTCTGCAGAATTTCAGATGTTGGGTACGGAGGATTAGTTAAATCTCTTAATTATGTTTTCAAGAAAATATTTGTAATATCAAATTGTTTTACACTCTCCTCCACTTAAAAGGACAGCATATTGTCTCCTCCTTCACAAATTAGGTTAGAGAATGATATCACATGAATTAAAATCATAACAAAAGCATCAGCATTCTCTACTTTTAAAACAATACAGAGGAATTAATAACAAATGATGGTTTAATGGTTACTGAGGCTTTACTCATTAATCTGAGCAGAGATAAATCAATAAAAATTGCTATCTGGTTTTCTGAAAGTAAACATTTAGCATCCCACAGTGTATATGTTCCTCCCCACTCATCTGCAGGATAGAAAAGTCACTGTTCCTGTTCTGAATCTCATAGAAATGTACTACTCCTGTGCTTCTGGGCTGCCAGTCATGTAAGCCACATCTCACAAGGTCCTAAGTTACATCTAAGTCTTGCTTATGTTATAAGCCCTGGGCTACTGAACAAAGTTATTTTCATTTCAAAGAAACCTACATAATTGCCAAGGAAGATGATTTTGACATGTATTCTGAAGAATCTGGCATACCTCTGTATTTGTACATTGCCTTCAGCATTTTATAATACAAAAAAAAGAAGCATGCACCTATATGAGATTATTTCCTGAAACATATGGAATAGAACCAGAACACAACAGGACAAGAAGAGAAAAAAGACCTTCTACTTCAACAACAGGAAATTACAAAAACAGGCAAAAACAAGACAACTATCTCTTGACCCAGATAACCAAGCTACATAATTCAGAGAATTCTGAGCCTTTCTGTTGCACAGCTAGGATCACATTCAGGTAGTTAATCATCCTCCTTGCCCAAGACAAATGGTATTCAAATACAATCTGATACCTAATAAGAACACTGAATGAAACAGGGAAATCTAACAAGAAAGTCACAAGTACAATTATTTTGAAATTTATCTACAGATAGACCTTAAGTCTAAGAGAGAGTTTAAGGCAGGTTTTTCTACAGACTGGATCCTTATTAAATTAAAAAATTAGGGAGTCTGATTTTTCACTGTTTCTGCTGATAAGAATTGGTTCCGTATATCAATTCCAAAGGGAGTCACATAACGACAAGTGGTAAAAGCTTAATACCAGTTCCAACATTTCCCAGTTGTACTGTTTGATGTGAAATGTCTTGGAAGTGCTGAAAACCCACAGTGGACATGCACTTTGAATGGCTGTGAATTAGCACTCTGAATGTCTATGAAACTTAAGAACTTTTTCATTGACTAAACAAAAGTCAAAGATAATACCACCAGCAGCTCTTATATTATGAATACCTTTACTGTGAATTATCAGTGATGAAATCTAAGCAATTTTATTTCTATATGAAGCTTCTGAGCTGCTTTTGTGTGGTTTCTGCAGAACGTTTTGAGGTCTGAAAAGTTCTCCTAGGTACTTCCAGTATAAGTTTTAAGCAAACAACAAGCTGACACATTTTCAGAGGTGACCTAATTTAAGATCCCTTGTGAACCATTAATTAATTCATCATGTTGATTTATTCCATCCATTGCCTGCTTTGTCTATTCCCATTACTTCCTAAGAAAATTAAAAATTCTTTTAATTATTAAAGACTAAAGAAGACTTATGAAGTCTTTAATTTATTAAACTATTTTTCATGGATTACAAATACATCATACACAAGTGAGTTCTCTGTATTAGTTCTAATAGCAAGATAATTCATGCCTCCAGTGTCCTGAAGTAATCCACTCAAAGACTGACTGAGCGTATCCTACATTCAGACCACTGTTAGTGAGATGTGCATTGCAGCCTGCTTCTCTGACTAGAGCAGAAAAAAGCAAGAGGCTTCAATGGACCTGTAATGTTTTATGTAAGGTTCAGCATGTTATAGAATAAAATACATATTCTTGACTGTCCACTAAGTATGATACATTACTAACATAACTGCTTTTTAAAACACAGCTACCATCTGTTGCTTATATTTCAAAACTCAGCATGTTCTAAAATTCATTCATTTGGACATGAGGTCTCTCAATGGAAATATGTCAGTCTGGTATTTCTCCAAGTCGCTGAGGAAAAGCTCCTGTAAGTGAAGAATTTAATTTTTCCTTTATGTTAGCTGCTTCCCTAAGAACAAGAGAACAGTAGAAAGCCAGAGTTGAAACTAAAGAGAATTTTTCCTGCAGACACCAGTCCATACTACAGATAATATTTCATCCATATGACAGAAAATCAGTATGAACTACATTATATGTACTTTAGGAAATTTTAAAAAGCAACATTTTAGGCTTTTGTTCAAACTATTCAATGCCTCCTAATCTTCCTGTTCTCCTCAAATATCCAACTCTTCCAGTTTATGAGAAAAGGTTAGTTTGGGAAATTTAAAATGAAAGACACTGATTCCTGCTTTTCAATTGCATTCTTAGCATCCATTATGCATTTTTTTTTCTTATGGTCTAACTTGATCATATAAGGATTAGGTTTAGGTTAGGTAAGGATTAGGTTAGGAAATAGCACTGCAGTGCAGAAGAGCATGAAAGAAGCAGAAACCACAGAGATACCCCAACAGTTACACTTTCATGAAACAATAAAATTAAAATTTTTAAGCTTCTGTGTATAAAGAGCATTGAGAAAATTGGGGAGTGAGATACATAAAGATATCCAAGTACACAAAAGGCTTTGGAGAATGGCCCCAAACAAAAGGCCCAAGTCAGAAACTGAACTTCCATATCAATGTTTTAGAGTTCAAATTCTGAGATTAATGAAATGTAAGCTTCATATATCAAACTACTGTTTTTTCATGGCATTATTTTACCCTGTTCAACATAATTTGTTGCCATACAGCACGTATAGCATAGGAGAGAATTTTCAGGATAAGAAAAAACAACCAAACATTTGAACATCTCTTATGTTTCTTCTTCTTTTTTTTTTTTTAAATTTTTATTTATTTATTTATTTTTCCCCCTGGAAAAAATGCTCAGCAGATTGAATGATTGTCACCAGTCAATACTGAAATTGCTTTTGCTCTTCTATTGCAAATTCAGAAGCTATCACGGATCAAAATTTGAAATGCCATTATAAATTGAAAGCTCAGACTATCATAAAGTTAGGCAGAGCCTCTAGCAAAGTGATCTGAGTTTTCAGAAGAAAATTTAATAATATTTACCAAAGAATTTATTTAAATACAAAACAAAGTTCACACAAATGCATGGAGCCTTGTGCATCTACCAAAACCTCATTCCAGTTTCTCCCCAGTAATCTTTTTTTTATATATTTATATAATAACTGCTGTTTGTTCCTAGTTTTTCTTTTCTTTTCTTTCTTTCTTTCTTTCTTTTTTTTTTTTTGCATTAGAAGGATGAAAGAAACTTATTAAACATTTGTGGACTAATGTTTAATGAGCAGTACATTTAACAAAAGCATGCTAGATATTACTTTCAGATTTTGATTGCTAAGGATCCCTAAGGACAAAGGGAAAATACAGTATTTTAAGGTGCAAACACACCCCATGGAGCAGGTAAGTCTAGCTAAAAGATTGTTATTAAAACATCCCATGGAAATGCTTAAATCTTTTAATAAAGCTGTGTCCTTTAACAAAGGAATACAAGCCTTTTTGAAGCCTTAGTGAGAAACAAGTGATTCAAAAAAGATTAAAGCTTTGATGCATTAATTTACCTACCATTCAACCGCAATATCCTATTAGCCCAATCTAAAGTCATCTAAAACTTCTAAAAGTGAATTTGAACTGTTTTATGTGGTTCTGCAAATAATGGATTACTTTTGTACATCTAGATAAGCTATTGAGTTCAGCTTTTTCTTTGATTATGATTATAAATGTACTGACCTATCAAAAAATAATTTAAATTGCTGGGAAACTATCCTTAAAGTATTCCCTATTGCCACAAGTAGCTCAGAAATCTTTTCTGGAGTGATAACACCTTGCACCTACAGACTTCACTGAATAAGATTTCATCCCATGTGGGAGTTAAAAGGTTCACAATTTCTAAGTAATTCTATAACTGGACTGAAACTCATCCATTGCGTGCACGCTGTGGTATTGCCCATCTCCTCGCTGAACTGCACCTACAATTGATTTTAGTGGCTGTTTTTTGCTTATTTGTTTGTTCTTTGCTGATATTTGTTCTCCCAGCTTTCTTCTGATGAAAAGAGGAAGAATCCTTTTCTAACCCCCTTGTCTGCCTCTCTTGATACTTTCTGTCAATGTTTGTGATCGAAAGAAGCAGAGCTTGCAGTGAAGCAACAGCTGCACAACCCACAGCTTCCTGATGGAAAAGGAGGCTGAGTGGCTGGAGGTTGTGAGGAATGGTGGGTCCTTTTTTCCATCATTGGTGGATTTTGGTTGGGTTTGGGTTTTCTTTTGAATTTTTGGCTTTGCTGCCTGAAGTGACAAAAGCAAACTCTTCCTTCTTTCATATATATATATATATATATATATATATATATATATATATATATATATATATATATATATATATATATATATACATTTATATTTCCCTTCCTTTAAAAATACATTTGTGCCCTGAGACTACAGCATCTAGTGCAGTCTTAAGTAATCAGGTTGCAGCAGTGCTGGAGCAGACCAAGCAGCAAGTCAAAACAGTCTTTGTCCACTATCACCAGCAATTAGAGGCAGCGAGAGAGTTAAGAGACACAGAGGATACTGTCTTTAATGTTTCAGCTTTTCACATCAAAACACAAATTAGAGATCAATGAAAGATGTAAGTTTTTGAAGGGTAGATCAAGGTCTGTTCTTTAAGTAGTTAAAACAGCTAACTATTCTACCATTTCTTTAAGACAACACTGCTAATGTGGCTTAGTTTTATACTTCATTACTTGCCAGATGCTGAGTTGGACAGAAAGCAAAGTACTAAACAGATCCAGTGCTATTTCAGAGTTACTATTCATATCTGCTTTCTGAAAAAATAAAAATGCAATACTTTAGGCTCTTTTTGCATCACTTCCTTCTGTTCCTCAAGACCAAAAGATTCCGAAGATTGGAACTTTCAACACTTTCCAATAAGTTTTAAGGTTATGTATATATACATATTCATATTAAAAACACAAAGCACAAGTAAATAACAGTCAATACCAGATTTTAAGCTAAAGGTAAGCTTTTTCAAAAACGAGAGCCAGTATGGTTAGGTTGTGGTTGGACTTGATGATCTTTAAGGTCTTTTCCAACCTGAGCAATTCTATGATTCCTATATGTTAAGAATCTGCTGATGTTCTCTTGAAGACTGAAGTATGGAAAGCATAGGACTGCTTGTTCACACAGAAAAGCAGTGCTGTGTATGGAAGAGAGCTTAAACTTGCCCTGTTTCCTACATGTTCTGCAGCCAATTGCAACAGGTATATCTCACAAATACAAGTACAGATGTAATAAGAGATGGCCAGCATACAAAGCTCCAGCTAAAAGCAAGGGAAACTGAAAAAGTTCTGCATCTCTACAAATTTGACTTCATTATGGGAGAACTGCCTTTTAACAAGTAACTTTATAGAACAATAACGCAACAGTGATATTCTATCATAATGAAAAATCTCTATCCAACCTCTACCCTTTCAAAGTTCTAAACTGGCTTTTCTTTTGCCTGGATGTCCACTGATGTCAAGGACAAAACTTCCTCCTTTAGAGGTCTGAGAAATAATAAAATAAGGAAAACTATTTGATGCTATATATTTTCTGCATTTTTCTTAAAGGAAGACACAGCATAAGTTCCTGTAGGAATCTCTCATTTTATTCAGTACCTCTAGTTGTACATTCTATAAACAGGTTTGATGGTAGAACAAGGTGGAATTGTTTTATGTGCCTTATGATAAAAATTGTTCCTGTAAATAGTAGAAATATTTATCTTCATCTCTATTTAGGCTTATCCATTTGTACATACAAGAACAAGCTTCCACCTGACTGCAGAAACACTTTTGAAGAACTGAAAATAGAGGAGGGATTTTATTTTTCAGTCTACGCTGATCAGAAGTAATTAGCACAGCAACCATAAGCCTTAGTCTGAAAATCAAAACAGGCATAGGGTTCATCTTGATTTTTGCTAAACTCTTTTTCATAAGCATGAGTATACAGAAGATTTCTCAACTCTGTTTGTACTGCCCTAACCATCTACACAGTCAACTTCTATTGAAGCTGAAGTCTCAGTACCATCAAAACACATACCAATATTTTCCCAGCCAAAGTAATTTGTTCTACGGTTTTCCAAGAGTATATATGAAGCATATAGCTTTATTTCAGCATTCAATATGCCATGCCTAGAATAGAGATGAAATTTTAAACTACTTTGCAGAATTGCTTTAAATGAGTTGTGTTCTGCTAAGCAAATGTGTATGGAATTTAAAGACTCAAAGTTTATGGTCAGCCCTTCAGAGTTATCACTGGTAAATCATACAAGTCCAGTTACTCTGCAATGACAGAAATAATAAAATATAAAATATTTGTTCATCTTAGGAATTTTATATTCTATAGTTAATATTTTTCCAGCACAGCAATCCATTTTGCCTATTAAAAAAATTCTCATTGGCCTGGCAAAAGTTAAATAAAATACAGGATTAAGTATTTAAAATATGAGTTCCTAAGACCTTAATTTGTATTAATGCCCTCTTTTTCAAGTTTTTGACAGAATTCCATTCATAATGAAATGTTCAGAGGTAATTATTTCTCTTTCTTCTACGTGAATTATGAGAATTATTTATATACTCAATCTTAATATCATAGCTTCATTGCCTAATAGGAAGAATCCACAGGATATGAATCGTTCTGAGAAAGAATTAAAATCTTTTCTTCTGTTTTAAATAAAAAAAATAAGATGAAAAGATTTCTAATGACATAAAAACCACACTGCTGCAGGCTCTGCTTGCAAATCAGAGCTCTTGCTACGTAAGTTAGAGCTACTGGTTAATACTTCTAGTCTCCTTGTCTGTAAAGCTATAAACCTCAATAATATAATGATCAGTTAATGAAATAGTGGAGTGATAATGAGGCTATAAGAAATGTAAGTTAAATTATTAATTAAAAAAGGTAAAGAATAAGTAATGAAAGTAACGAGTTATTTGGCCCTTTTTGTAAAAGAATGGTCAAAAGATATAAACCTAGCAGCAGTTTAGCACCTCGCCTTCAGCCTGCGGTCATGTTGTAATGAAACTCTTGACATTACAAATACATTCATTTGACAGTTGTTCTCACTCAAAATAATGCGCCATGCACAAAGCTTATTACAAATTGGAGATAAGCTGTAAAAGCCATAAAATATCTACTGACATTTATTGCCAACGAGTAGCTTGAGGATGTTGATACATATTGATAACAGTCTGCTTTGTGACATTTTGAAAGTTTACTCCTCATTCACTCACAGAATATGCAAATATATCTTCTCTGCCATTTCTTCAAGTCATTAAGTCATTAAGTCAATGCAATAGTCACCTCTATTTTTATCTATTTCATAGATATTCCATAAGTGTTGTACACGCTTGTGCCCACAAGACAGGTTTTCTATGAAGAACAAATGTTCTCCAGGAATATTTGCATAAATTCTAACTGCAACAGAAATTTGTTTACAGATAGCTTATATAATCAACAGCGAATACTAGTGTTACTATATTAAATCCTTTAAGAGATGACAGGATTGTATGACTGTCAGTAAAAATATGTAAATACAGACACACACATATATATGCCAGCAGGTCTCAAATGGAAGCAATTCTACCTGCACTGGCCCTAGTTTTATTGATCATATAGAAGCACCAAGGAAAGCTTGTATTTCAGACAAGAGACTTCAGTAAAGAGCTGAACCTATTCCTACTGAAGCAAGCTGCAATTTTGCTATTGTCTTTCCTAAGGCAGGAGCACCTAACACACGCGATTCAGCTTTGCTGAGGACAGAGGGGGAAGTGTTCTAAAGATTTCTAAATTTGGAAGAACACTTAAAATCTCGGTGAATAATGCACTTCTTTTCTGAGTCTGGTAAAATTGCAGGCAGTGATCTTGTTTTCATACATTGTAGTAAAAGCAGTGAATAGTGAGATATCTAGACACTGGGGAAAAAAAAACAAAAAACATTTCTGTGGTAAGATCAGTGCACTCACTGGCGGGAGGAGTTTTTAGGGATTAGTTTGTTTGCTTTTAACAATATCATGGCAATTTCTGAACAAACTTCACAATGTAGCAATGTTAGAAAATGTGTTTTATGGCTTCTGAAGTTTCAAACGTGTACTGAAAAAAAAAACTGTCTGCCTTTCGAATAACACTAAAAAGAGCAAGGCTAAAATCATACCTGTCATACACGAAAATAAATTTACATTGGGTTTCATTGTACTAAGCAAGTCATTGGTTTCTGCAATTCCTTTAAGAAATGTCACAAATCCACAGGATGTCCTTGAGCATTACATTTTGCTTTTGGATCTTTGATTTAACAGATAAAAGACAAACTTACATTTACCCAGACATTTCCCAAATGATTTTACATCTGTAAAAGCCTAGAAATAAGTTATTCCAGTGGGCATACTCTATAAATTGTGATCAATAATTTTGCTTGTAAAGCTGTTTTTTAAACCAGACAAAAGGAATTTTTCTTTGGCACAATCTATGGGGTTCCAGATGATGTTATTTCAGAAACTCATGGCATACACGTCACTTAAAGACAAATATAAGCTCCCCAAAACCTAACATTCGAGCAGCAGTTGCAGCAGCAAAAAATCTGTAAATATAGACGATTGCTTAGCAGCAAATGCATACTAAAAAAAAAAAAAGACTTGACATCATTTTCATTGCTTTCAAGTGAGAGAGAATAAAATTGGAAGTATTCTAGTATGAAACACAACTGCATGCAACAGTTTTTTATTAAAGCTGTGATTTGTTACCTGTCATTTACATGAGATGCGAACTTCCTCAGAAAACTGGAGAGGAGTTTGGTCCCCTGAAGCAAGAAATGCAAAATGGCTGTAGCCTCATTATCTGCATGCCAGTCTTTCCAGAAAGTTAGCTGTGTAGCACAGAACAAGTGACCAAATTGTACAATATGCCTTGCAATAAACTTCTAAGCAAAACTATAAAAAGTTTCCTCTGGTCTTGGGATTCAGCTAAAAGCTGAATACTGACTAGATTCAAAGGGAAAATATCCTCTCTGAGCGCAAGTCACTCAACTTCAACAAATAAGCATTAATGAGGACTTTTTAGTAAGTGGCTCCACTGGGAGCCATCAGAAGCATTTGCTACTTGCAATCCAAATAAAAAGTCAGTAAAATAGAGCACAGGTATAAAGAGATAGAAGAGAAAACAGAGCTGTCTGCCCCAAATGAATTAGGTCTAAATTCAGAAAAACAAGTTGCAATCTAGGGTAACACTCAGAAAAATGTTGCTTTGTATTTAAATTTCCAGTTCTAATAGTTACAGTAGATCTTAGGAATGATAAACGGAACTGAAAAGTTAAATATAGATTATAACTATTTATTTGTTTTATCTTTTATTTCAATCTTGTCATGGAAATCCTGACACTACCCACCAAGCCCTTCCTTTGTGATAAAGCCAATCTGGAGTTTGGTAGGAGGGCAAGAAGGTTATAAAAAAAAAAATAAAAAAAAAATCACCTAAAAACAACATGATGTATTATTCCAATAGAAAAAGCAGAATAAGAGAGCAAGAAATACAAGTTACTGTGATGGAGCTATAAGTTTGTCGCAGTAAATTGCTAGGGTTTTCAAAACAACAATTTTCAGGCTACAGAAGGACATGAACATGTTCTTTCAGTCACTGATGTTTAAGAAAAAGGACTTTCTTCCAGAGCAGAGGAACTCTGCTTGAGAGACAGCAGAGTCATTCCCACACCTTTACCACAACCTAATGCTGCTTGGGGGAGACTGTTTACGCTTTATGTAAGAGGGCTGCTCTGAAAGTAATGCCTCCTACTTTATTATGTTGTCCCACAGTGTCAGAGGCTGACATAGGTGTTACAGCAGTAGAAGCTGAACCTTCCCACCAATATTTCATTACATTCTACTACTGTGCAACAGACGGCAGCAGTGGGGCAGTCTGACAAAATGGCGTCTGACATAGAAGTACATATGGAGAAAAGATGTGAAAATTAATTCTTCCATGTGGCAAATACAGAACCTGTTGACATTCATCAACACTTGCTGAATGCTTATGGAGAACAAACAGTGGATGTGAGCACAGTGAGGTGGTAGGTAGTGCATTTCAGCAGTGGTGACAGTGACATGAAAGACAAGTTACATTCCAGATGGCCCGGCACAGATGCCACACTATAAAATAAAGAGCGTTTCAGTCAGCTCATCTGTGCAAATCAGGGAATTATGACCAGGAAACTGTGTATGGAGCTGAATATTGTTGGAAATGATCATGGTAACATCAGAGCATTAAGTTTGTGCCAGGTAGGTCCCACAAATGCTCACAAAGAAATAGAAAGAACACCTTACACAAGTTTGTCAGGACTTATTGAACTAATACCAGGCTGATGGTGACAGTTGCCTGGATTGCATCATTGCCTGCAACGAGACATGGTGTCATTGCAACAAGCTAGTGTCATAATGGCAGCCCACGAAATCACAGTACCTCAATTCCTCATAGAAGAAAAACTTCAAGATGCAGCCCTCATTAAATTGAGGTGCACAGTCTTTGGGAAAGTGGGGATCAATCTGGATTTCCTGGAACCCAAACAAATCATTGAGTATGACCACTACATCGCAACATGAACTCAGCTGAAGGCTTGAACATTCAGAGATAAGCCACAGAAGAAGACAACTTTTCTCCTGCCATGCAATAAAACCATGCTGGACTGTGTACTACACTCATCATATAGTCAGAATTTGGCACCTTGTGACTTTCATCTGTTCAGGCCAATAAGAGATGGACTGTATGTTTGTTTTGCCTTTTTAAGGCTGATGTCATTATTACATGATCACTGATGCCTTGAAATTGCTACCCTATTTAAAATAGCTATAAAAATATTTTTATTTTACTGAGAGTGGAGTTTTAAAGGCTATTGCTGTAACAAGAAAATAAAGTCTTTCTAGAAGCGGAATAGGAAGTTATGAAATAACTCATGTAATATTGTACCAATCCTTTCAGTTTCATGTTTGAAATGAGTAGAGGTAGTTCATTCTCTGCTCTAGCATGTTTTCAGGATGTTTCTGCAGTTTACCAAGGTTATATATATACACATCTATGACAATTTTATATTTGCTACAGACAATAAGGATTAAGCTCTTAAGCTGATGCATGTTTTTGTTTGTTTGTTTGTTTGTTTTTTAATGAGTGTAGAAACAACTGAAGGCAAGATGCCACTGCTGATTTTGTAAATACAAAATTCTGTTTTAAAAAATTTCATCCTCAAGGTAATTTGGAAGAAAAAAAAAAAAAAAAAAAAAGCTGTACCACAGACTACTTAAAAAGAACATATCAGATAAAAGAAGATGGGACAAAACTGCCAATATTTGCAAACAGCCACAGACTGTACTGGCAGTCATACAGCCTTGCTGTCAGACCTTATAAATTAAGCAGTGGTACGTGTGGCAAGTAGTTGGATGGTAGTCCTCTGAGGAACACAGTTTTTATAGGCAGTAGTAATGGAGATTAAGGAGTTCTTCTCTTTCCACTGACTCGTGCTGAATCAATGCCGCTACACTAAATAATAGGGTAACTGGGGGACACTACACTACACCAACAGTTCTATTGTTAGGTCTAACTTTGTAAAGGTAATTAAGGACACCACCACTACACATCACACCTGATAAGACACCTAGACAGCCTCAGCCAGATTCCTGAGGGGACTAACCCTTAAGAGCTGCTGTCTTCCAGCTCTTCACCTTTTCCCATGTTATAGTTTCAAGTCATTGCTATTACTACCTCAACAAATACTCTTCTGTTTGTGTTTTTAATTATGCTATCTCCTGACATAGCTAATAGTTTATCAACTTTAAACTTCTTAATTTTCTTAGCCAAAGTAAGCATAGGTCACATCACTGCACTGCACAGAAATAAGCCTTGGATCGCAGACAGATGAGGGCTGAAGGCTGCAAATTCATTAAAATTACTACATACCTTTCCTGCTAGCTATTCTTTCTCAGGAAATGGAATAATGAGAATGGAAAAGTCTTGCCTATTTACCCGTCTCAATTGACAAATACCGAATTGCAAATTTCCCTAGTTGAACTTTGGATCAATGTGAAATGCATGAAGAAACAGAGCTTTCTGCAACTTAAACACTTCTTATTTGATCCTGGAATGTGCATTTTTAAAATTGCGTAATTAATTTGAAAATTATGTTGCAGAGAATAAGTTCATCACAACACAGAGATGGGCTGAAAAATCAAGTTGTCTACATTGCAGTCTTAAGTCTTTATCCTAGTGCCTAAGCAAATATTTCGTTCAGAAAAACAAAAACAACAACAACAACAACAAAAAAAACTAACAAAACCACACCAAGCACTCATTCTTCTTGAGTGGCCCTAGTCAAATCTATTAATGGAATCAGCAGACCAGCTTCAATGCCTTTGGCTCAATACATACCCAACTTTTCTTCCCTTGATGTCTGTTCACTTTCATTATCAGAAGTAAAGCTAACATTTGTCTTTTCTTATTTTAAAATCATGCTTTAATTGGTTACACATATTCTTTAATATAATCTGTTATTCAATCAGGAAGTCTTTTGTTTCCATTTCTACCAATAAATATATCACAAGAAAACAGAAGAATTACGTACATTTTCTAATAAGAATCATTTTTCTTTAGAAGTACACTACACTTACAAAACTAATCTTTAATGCACAATCAGTGTATTTTGGCTTCTGAATTCAGACTTATACCAAATCCAGGAAAAAAAAAGGACTACAGTTTAAACAAAAACAACACATTCATTGTGTTTTGGTATGGCAATGGTATAGCAAAAGTAGAAAAAGTGGTGGCAACTCATTTGTTCTTAATATACTGCTGTGATATGTATCTGTATATATATGTATCAAAAAACCATTCTTGTTTTCAACTGAGAGCTGAACAGTTGAGAAGAGGAATGTTACTGGGCAAGTACCAGTGCAGTACTGCACGGGAGGAGTTATTAAAATAAATTCAGTATCCATACATTGAATTGGCACAATATATTTTTAAGCTATTGTATTAAGTTCCCTTAAATTTTCTGTACAGAATCAGGTGAATTTAAAAAGAAAATAAAAGATCTAAAGTCAGTAGAAGTAGTAAAAGTCTGCTGCTACTTACAAGGAAGTGTGATGAGCAACATTTTAGTCTCATAGCTTAGTCATTTGTTTGCTCCATGTAGAATGGAAAAAATATCAAAATAAATTTTCTACAGGCATATCAGTAGCAGAAATTGTATGTCTCCTGTTCCCTAGACATCATACTGGTTTTTAAATTACTAATTACACCACCTAACTTCATAACAAACCACACAAAATGGAATCACTTTCCTTCCATCCAGAGGGTAAGAATGAATGAATTACAACTTCTCCTTATGCTGTTCCGTCATGGCAGTCATGAGGTCTTATAAAGACTGCAAAGATGTAGCCTTGTTCAATACAAGAAACTTGAAGACATCTTGGTTAGTTGGTTTGTGTCCTACAGATTGTGTATGTTAAGATACATGGGTTTCAGAATTACTACACTAACACTATAGATGACCATAGTCTAACACTATTACACTGATATAGCAGAGAAACTATTGTTAAATCGCTAATGAATTCACTATTTGGAATTAAATTTATTTGGAGAGAATGTTGACCAGAAGAAATTAGAATGACTGACTGGTAATAGAACCACCACATAATACCTTTTACATCTCACCCTCATTGAAGAAAAGATATAGTCATGTGGAAGTAATGTATGGCATTAATAACAATGCAGATTTATAAAATGGAAGATGCAGTAGAAAGGATCTCCATTCATTTCCTTTTATATTGTCTTCAATTTGGAAGTGAGGTATTTTTTATTTCAGTGATAAATCTAGAAACACTTAAGCTATTACAAAGAATTACATCCTATTGATAAAATGCTACAGAGCTATTCTATTGCAGTCTAATGGGAAAAAGACACAGTGAATAATAAGAAATCATATGAAGACAAACATCTTAATTAGCTAGATTCTACTATAATTCCATTGCAATTTTTGCAGCACTTTTACAAACTATTCTATTCATCCTCACAGTTAAAAATACAGTCATCCAGTAAATATCTATTACAATATTTTACAGAGCAGGAGCCTAATCCTATTCCCATTAAGTTCTCATTGACTATAGAGAGAAACTTCACCCAGTATGCAAAGTCAGCTAGAATTCCACAGTTTTCTATATTTTCAGAGGCAATAATACTTGGGAGTTTGCCATATATAACCAAAATTCCTTACAACTCACATAATTTCCTTGCTTCCTTTTGACCCATTCCTTCTTAGAAACCAATGCAAATCTTTGGAAGACGGGCATTTTTTTGGAGCTGACCTTACAGGACTTATTTAAGCAGTCAATATCTCAATATCTCATGCATGCACATGTGAGGGGAAAAAAAAAAAAAAAAGCTCTTTTCAGGTTTGCCTTCTACTTCCATTTACACAAGCTACCATACCAGGAGAAGGTCTGCTCCTCTACATCATCTTCCCCAAAAATCCCTTTATTGCTCAGCAGCAAGTTTCAGTTTCAGAGGAATTAATTTTAAGTATTGAGCTCCATTAACTAAGGAAATTCATTTTACTGACAGTCTGTGGTGGAGGCATACACACAGAAATGGAAGATCACACTTTTCCTTCCTTTCTTTTGCATATTTAATAAACCTGATATATCTTTTTCTTCTCTAATAGACTAGAGCAGTTGTACGCTATGCAAATACTACCCTAGTATAGGCAGCTTTTGAGAAAAAAGGGAAATGGGAAGGGTCATTTACCTACAAAAGGAACTGAATGTTAACATATGATTGCACAAGGAAATGTTTTGTAATGCACGTAAGTATTCCAATTGTAAATAGTGCCAAGAATGTTGTGGAATTCAGGTATATTTTTATGAAATAAAAAAAAAGTACACAGTAGGAAGATAATGACTTTCATTGACATCCTGACTTGCATTAAAACTTCCTGAGAGAAAACTTATATACTTTGCATATCTGAGAGCATTTGGTTATTTTTGACATTGCACCTCTTAGGTTTTTTAGAAATAATTGGATACTAAGTTGCCACTTCATTGTGTAACTTGTTTTAGATTGAGACAAGCCAAATCACAGTGCGTTAAGAGAGATCATTATTTTGAGAGCTTTGCATTAAAGGACAGTGATAACTGGTTAATTGTTTTCCACAGCACAGAAAATAATAGAACTATATTTTTATCTCAAGGGCATTATGGCAGAAAAGTTGATGTAGTTACCAGGGCAGCAATGAAATACTTCAACACAGTACATAACAAATCATCTGACCAGGGCCCATAGCGTCAGCCTTCATATTACAAGCACAAGCAGATAGCAAGATAATGGCAGCATTCCATTGTTTGCTTTCTGTCACCATCTTTTATTCTGAATCTAAAATACGAAAGAAAAAATATTCAACAAAATATTCTAGTATGTAACAGTCATTGGATCAAGAACAAGTTTAGCTACAGCGATATTTACACTAAATAAACACTAATCAAAGAGTGACTCTTCCCAAGCTATGGCTCTTTTGAGCAACCAGACATGCACAATCACAGCAGGCATTCTGGCATGAGTGTAAACGTATTTAGATTGAAGAAAAATGCATGGAGAATAAAATCCTTATGAGATCGTCTCCTGTCACCTCTCAGGAAGAGTTTGGAAGGGCACAGTACCAACAGATTACATCATACTGTTAAAGTTTATTTTGTCATAGTCTGCACCATATAAGCAGTAATATTAAATAAATTCAGAAATATATAAATTCACATTGAATGTGCCATCTTGCACTTGGATAACTGTAGTCGTGTTTTGGAGCCAGGACACAGTAGCAAAAAAGCTACATATTTACGTACACAATATCTAGCCTAGTACCTGACCTGAGCTAGCATACCTGGCCTGCGGACCTAGGCTGGAGTAAAAATATTTTGGTTTAAGAGAAGAAAGGTAACTAACACAAGTAAAGCTCAGAGTGTCATTTACAGATTCAACCTGCATCAGTCGTATGCGTATTTATTAGTTTAAACTTAGGGATTTAGTAAAGAATGCTACTACTCAAGTATAGGGAAATAAAGATCCTTACTGCTATTTGGTTTAAAATCATTTATATGACTGTTAGTTACACGCAATACAGTGATACATCAAGTTTAAATTGTGCGCATCAGTATATAAACCATATTCACAGCTATCACTGGAGAACTATGAGTAAACCATGTCATCTGAGTGATCTCAAAAAAAAAACACAACAACAACCCTGGAAACAAATTAAAATTAGCCCACAACACCATGCCCCTATCATGCTTACAGTGTATGAAGTCAGCTTTGATTTCTTTCAGAACTGTAGGTCTGTCATCAAATTTGCAACGATGAAAGCAACTGTGTGTCAACATGTAAAATGTAGGGATCTCTGAAGGAGTTTCTCAAATAAAAACTTTTGCAAGTACTGTAATATCTAAATATCAATATATTCTAAAAAAAAGAAAGCAAAAAAATTCTAGAGAAGCAAAGCACACCTTCAACATAAGACATAGAAGACAAAATGGTAACAACTGGAAAAACAGCATGCTGTACTTCATGCATGCATGCAGTATCATGAAAGAGCAGAAGACTAACAAAGTTCAGTGACTAACAAAAAATAATTTAGGAGTGTCAATTAGTTAACAATATTCAAACAAAATCAACATTTTTTGTCTTGTTTTGTTTCGCTTTTTTTTTTTGTTGTTTTTGTTTTTTTTTTTTTTTTTTGGCTTAGGATTGTCATCCAGGGGCAAATTGAAATACAAATTACTTCAGAAAATACAGTTTTTCTAAGCTCTAGTCATTTTCAGTACAAATACTGTAAGTGCTAAGGGTGCACGTCAAAACAAAAGAATTAAATATTTCTTTTCAAATGTGATCAATCTTAAATTTTTTTGGAAATTCTTAGTATCCATTTCGACAATATTATATTTTAACATACTGCTTTGATACTTTTGTTAGCGTTGTTTTATTCTATAAAAATATTATCCAAGCGCTGATGTGCTGAAATCAATAAGATGAGGTGGAGATGTTTAAGAAATGGCTAGATCAAGCTGAGTATTTCATTACCTTTCCTACAAGCATTTTTTGTTTGTTTTCAATCTGCTCTAGTAATTATTTAAAAAAATATCAGAATGAGTTTGTGGCTTGAATCTTAACATACAAATATCAAAGTGTTTTCTTAAACATCATTATTTTCATAAGAATTTGCAGCCTGAGAAGACTGTATTTCCCAATATGCAAGGTGAACTAGAGAAATACTGTCAAGGTAGAAAAAGAATAAATGAATTTATTTTGTAACAGGACCTTGACATACTACATCCATTGCTGCCTTTGAAAGCTGTACAAAGCTAAGCTCCAAAACATTTTTAAACCTATCTGTAAATTAGCCCATGTGGTAGGCAAATACCTATGATTTTTCTGGCCCAAAACACAACTCCAAAGCAAAGTAAAACTACTGACCTTCGGATGCATTAAGTCCTGTCAGGCACCAAATTTCCAGCGACAGTAGTTTAAAATCACAACCCTATTTAGCCACAGCTATAGGGCTGCCTTTTTTTCCCCACTTCTCACACTCTGAAATGCACTGCAATACACGTTTAGAGAAGGGGAAACGCATTCAGACATTCTGTCTGCGGTTAGTTTTTACTGTCTCGACTACAAAAGACAAAGAGGTCTTCTAGGCAAAATTTACTTGAAAGAAACACAAACAAGACATTAGGCCTCCCAGGTTGTTTTTATTCCCTAGATAACTAGAAGTCAGTCTCAATAAAGTTTTCTCCCTTAGGAAGTTCAAAACAGTACAGAAACAGCAGTGACTTTCAAATCACAGCAGCATAGTATTATTGGTTCCCAGAAATGAACATTTCCTAGAAATTCTCTCACACATTTCAACTTTTCTGGGAATTTAAACGTCTGAGTTAAATTATATGAATAATGTAACATTCTTAAATTGTGCTCTCTTATACCAACTGGAAAGAGAAATTTAAATGAACTACACATCTGTGATTTATCTAGACTCTGTGGTCTGATTATCTGCCCACTTATCTGGTTAAATTCTACTTTGGTCCATAATGATGATGATGTCTTCACTTGTTAGACCACTTAGAACTTCATCCTAAGACAATTTTGTCAGTTCAGTTGTTAGTTTTCACAACAATATTTGATTTAAAAACCTCAGTGGACATACGTATGTATAGTGCTGACCTTATTTGACTGCTCCAATTCTCAATTAATTATTCAAAGAATATCTATGTATCCTCAAGGTAATTAGAACACACAAAAATACAATTCAAGTCATCACACATAATGTCTTTATGAAAGGAATAAAGAAATAGCAATCCAGAACTACCTGGAATCATCAGTCCAAAGGCTGATAGAACACAAAGCAACGCTTGCTATGCAGTTGGCATATGACTATGCTATTCATCATGGAGGGAGTTATGATGTCCAACAGCATGTTATTTCAAAGAAGCATCAAAAATGTTAGAGCATCAGAGCAGGAACTGACAGATCTCTGCAACACGGTTCTCTAGTTCAAGATACCAGGCAGATGCACTTGTGATGCGTCATCAAATTCTCTTTTGCATGTGCTTATTGTAGATCAAAGCAATGACACAAGAGATGAAAAATTGCTGGCTCTGTTCTATCTTTGATCAGAGGCTACACTTCTTTTTTCAAATCAATTTCTTTAGTTTGCCTCAGTGCTTTTATTGGATCAGAGAGTCACTATATGCTTTGTTTGTCAACTCCTATGAACATGACTGAATCCTTATTTGCACCTTGATTGGATTTTCTGTGGACATTGTTATGGACTCACTGACCATGAAAACTGTCTTGCTGTCATCTGTATTTGCAAAGTTGGTAAATGTGGTGTCTGCAAAATTAGACTATTATAAGATAAAAATTCATCATATGCTTGAATAGATCTGTGCAAATTCAGGAGTTAGTATTCTTCTCATCTCCTATCTTACTACAGCCAAAGCAAGAATTTTAGCAGAATACATTCAAAAGAAATTTTCTACTGTTCAACACAGCTGATGCCTAAAGAGTTCCTGATACATCACAACATACTGCTCAAAGGAGCCAACCATAGTCAAAAGGTGTAAATGCTGTCTGAACCTTCAGTCTGAACCTGCCTTGTACTTCAGCCAATGAAATGTAATGTCAGCAGTAAAATATACATAACTGCCAGCCTCCTCCTATTTTCATAAATTTTTTGAAGTGAGATAAATATTTTCATATTTCTTCCTCTTTGGATGCATCAAACTTGACATGACACCAAGCAATTCAAACTACCTTGGCCCTAATCCAAGTAGAGGATTGGGCCAGACATCACTCAGAAGTCCCTTCCAACATTTTCCTGTGCGGCTTTATCTGAGATCTGTTGTTATAAATTTAAGAATGAATCAACATCTATTGTAAATGTATATGAAATGTTCAAAACACTTCAGTTTCAATTTTTTTTTTTTTTTCTTCCATTTTTAATTACAATTAGCAGCTTCCCCATTCCCAGTCCCAGACATCAGTCCCTTAGTTGTAGTGAATTTTTTGGGAAGTTTGTTTTTTGAGTATATTTCAAGGACACAAAATCTGAGATTCTGAATACTGGCCTTTTAGTTGTTTTATTTTCAGTAACAATGTCCCTTGCTGTGTTAAATATAAGAGAAACTTGAATAACACAGTGCTCAGTCTCCTCAATATCAATCTTTGAACAAAGTTAGTGAGAAAAAAAAAATCCACAGTGTGCAAGATATTCAAGCTAAGGCACTACTATCCTAGTTTCTTTATCATAATTGAACACATCACAATTTCTCTGTTATAGCTACCATTAAGAGAGCTATGCTGATTTCAAAACAGAAGATGTGTGCTGGGGCACCAAAAGGCAGTCATGGCCTGCAGGCAATCTGGGAACTGAAAGCCTGCAGTCAATAGCACACAGGTCCCAAAGAACAAAATTTCAACATTATCCTCCTGCAAAGGAAAACATTTACTTTGCAACCAAATAAAACCATGACTTGAACAGTTACAGTAGCATAGGTCAGAAAAGCAACTTCTGGCTAGCTACATTCAGACTACTTGGGAGCCTTGTGCACCATGATAGGCTGCTAGCATATGGATACAAACTAAGTAGTTTAGCTCGAACTTCAAGTGCTAAGCATATGGATGAAGCTGCTAAGAAATTTTTATCACTCCTCCCACCTCCCACCCACACAGATATTCAAAGGATCCATTCTCCCAGATTATCAGTTCAGCTCCTGCATAAATACCAAAATCATAAATTCTGATACAATGTTTCTCTTCCTTCCTTGACCATACATACATATATGATCTTAAAACAATGTATTTTACTCACTGTATTGATGTTATAAGCTGAAATACAACACAGAACAAAATAAGCATTTTTTTCTTCAACAATTCTTAACCTTGATTTTTTTTTTCACTTCCCTCAAACTTAATGAGCCTCAGAATTTCAAATCCACATGCTCTTCCTTGTAGCTGCAGTCAGTTCTGTCTGTATTCTTGATCCTTCACACTAGTAACCCTTCTTTCCAGATTTCTGACTCAGGAGAGTCATTTCACTATGCAGTGCTTGGACGCAGTTGCTTAACAACTAAAGAAAATCATGATAGTAGTGTGATCTGCATGACTGATCAATAAAAGCAGCAAGTATTTATTAATAAACTCTAACACAACTCTGTGAAAGTATTTCAAAACAGGTTCGAATTGCACTTTACTGATAATATCAGCATTCCACTGTCAGACCTTTAACTGAATTCAAATGTGAAGCAACCCCAGGGTCACGTGTTCTGCCAAGATAATATTAATAGCCTAATATCGAGCAGCTTTAAACTTGCATTCATTACGCATAGAAAAGATTAATATACAAAACTGTTACAACAGTTTTAAATATATTATACTTCGTGTATTAATAGACAGACATTATCCTAAACTGATTGCTAGAGGATACTTGAAGGAAAGTTTCTTGCCAATTCCCTTCTGATGTTAAGAGTTTCATCACTGATTCTGTGCTTTTGTGCCTTCTCACTAAATTCAAAGCCTTTTTCAGTACAAGTATGTATGAAACTATTTGTTCAAATAACATATTGCCAGCTCTCCTCCATTTCACTTCTATACTTCTACTACCCTGTATCTCTGCTTTATAGTTACTACCTCCATGATCATGACTAAGAGATGAGATAGGCCACTCTATTCATCTGTACACCCAGCAAAAAATAGCCTTTATTCCAAAAAGCTTGTAACATAGAAGAAACAGAACAGACGTATGGTGTAAAAAAAAAATTGTCATACAAGAAGAGATAACAAGCCTTTACCACCAGTAGATTAAAATTTAAGAAGTGCTTTAGTTTCCCTATGTTTCAAATAGGCTATGACAAAGGCCCCCTCCCACATGCCATAAACTTAGCAACTTCATCTTTCTGAAGCTCTGCATCATAGACTGCACAACAGAGATTCATAAAAAGTGTTAGAGAGAAATGCAGAGGAGATTCCTAAAAAGCAAGAAGAGAAATCCTATTTCAAATTCCTATTTGGGGAATATTTCAAGAAACTTCTTGAGAAATTCATACAAAGTTGGTGAAAAATTTCTTATGCTGGATTCCTAGATAACACATGTTGGTGGTGAAGGAGGGAAAAAAAAAAAAAAAAAAAAAAAAAAAAAAAAAAAAGGAGTAAAAAATAGTCACACACAGGTTTTCATAGTAAGGGTAGCAAAGCATTGGAACAGGTTTCCCAGAGATGTGGTGGAAGCCCCATCCCTAAAGACATTCAAGGTCAGTCTGGAGTGGTTCTGAGCAACCTAATCATGCTGTAGATGTTCCTGTTTATCGAAGGGAAATCGAGTAGGTGACCTTTAAAGGTCCTTTCCAACTCAAACAAGTCTCTGATTCTATGAAGGTCTTTCCTATCAAGTAGATTCCATGATAGTCTATGGATATCATTAAGCTTAAAGGAATATTAAGCTTAACATCACAGATGAAACAAAAGCCTACACTGAAGAAGCAACAAACACTGATACATTTTTCTGAAAATGTTCCTTTTCCTTAATATTGACAGGAGTCCAAAATTTAAAATGAGAAATACATAAAAACCAGCAGACCAAAGGCCAACTACTTACTTTACTTGTGACAGGCAAATAAAGTTAATGTGATCATCTGAATGCAAGTGTAACATTTACAAGAAAAGGTAGCATTAATAGGTCATGGTACATGAGTAGAAAATGTTAAAAGATTTGAGACTACATCAAGTATTTAATATCATTCTTAATCCAGATGGCAAGCAACACATAAAATGATAAAAATAAACCTAAACTGATGCCTAAGGTACAGGCACCCTTAGATGAGTGCCAGCTGTTCAGCTATTGCAGTTTCATGCTTCTTTGGAACACTCATGGGCCTATTAAGCACATGGACCACATGCTTTTTATTACTGAATAGGTGCTGCAAAATTCTACGAACTTGTTTAACACTGAATAATTTTTTAAAAATACAGCCATAAATACACAGGAACACTTGCATTTCAAGTCTGGGAGCAGCGAAGTGACAAATAACATTATTAGTTTCATTATGCTTTCTGTGCCTATTTCCATCTGCGTTAAGTGTGCTCAAGAATCAGACCAGTGTACATTACCAACACAGAAAGTTGCACATCCTAAATGACCTACACAGTCTTTTACTGCCTTGTTAGAGTTTTTAAAAAAAAAAAAAAGAAAAAGAAAAAGAAAAAGAAAAAAAAAGAAGAAAAAAAGTGTTTAATCATTTATGACAAACAAAACAATTTCAGCAGTGGAAACTATTAGAATGAATAACTGTTTACCCCTAAAGTAAATTGTGAGTGTTCATGAAACCATGAAACCACCTTGGGAAAGACAGGGGTCAAGCCCCTAACCTATATTAGGCAAGTTATAGACTTGCATGGAATACTCAAGCAGAATGCAAATACATTCTCCATAAATATCAATAAATAAGAGAAATCTAGCTTCCTGTCTCCTATTCCTGTCTGAAATACTGTTCAAAAATCTTTGCCACTACCATTACATTTCAAAAGCAATACATTGTCTTATTAAAAGAAATAAACAAACAAACATATCCAACTCTGTGTATGCAGTAAAAGAATTAGACAACAGTAATGAAAGCATTATCTCATCTCTCGTAATTACTTGTACTACAGCACTGCCAGCACAAGAAGGATGTGGAGCTCTTGGAACAGAGAAGGGTCACTAAGATGATCAGAGGGCTGGAGCATCTCTCCTATGAAGAAAGGTTGAGGGAACTGGGCTTGTTTAGCTTGGAAAAGAGAAGGCTCCAGGGAGACCTTCCAATATTTGAAAGGAGCATATAAACAGGAGAGAGAATTACTGTTTACGAGGATGGACACTGAGAGTACAAGGGGAATGGTTTTAAACTAAGACAGGAGATAGGGGAGGTTTAGGTTTGATAATAGGAATAAGTTTTTCCACACAGAGGGTGGTGACACACTGGAACAGGCTATCCAAGGAGACTGTGGATGCCCAACCCCCGGAAGCACTCAAGGCCAGGCCAGACGGGGCTCTTGGCAGCCTGGTCTGTGGTTGGCAACCCTGCACATAGCAGGGGAGTTGAAACTAGATGATCATTCAATTTAGGCCATTCTACGATTCTATGATTCCCTGGCCATTGAGGCTTGCACAGAGGACTGGAAAAGTCTCCCTTTTCCTGTCTGTTGTCTGACTTTCTGTGATATTAAGTACTTTCAAGATTATACTTAAGAATATTAAGTACTCCTGAGATTATATACAGTACTTAATACTAACACTTTAAGTGACAAATTTTAGGCACACCTGTTAGAGCTTTTCCTTTGAAGTGTCATCCTCTCTACACTATCTAAAATTGTGCGTAAATGCTGAGAGAAAACAAGGCCATAATCTGACCAATGAGTAATTAATTACACAGAATCAGTAATGATCATGAGAGCTTTAGCACAACTGTGACCACTACCCATGTCATTATTTCACAACAGCTTACCTTGAGCTTATATACAGGAAACACACTCTCAAAAGAAGTTTACTCATTTATCTTCTATTTCTTTACTTCATAGGCCTTACTATGAAGTCTTAGTATTCTCAAGCTTAGTATAACTTGTGAAATGATTTGACAAATACGAATAAATTTATCAGTGATAATTATTTCCCAAGAATTGAATTCATTGTCCAATTAGGAAAAAAAAACAGGAGCATTCAGACTCATGAAACTTAGCAGAATAACCAAGCCTTAAATAGCAAGGCTATTGTTGATGTTTCCCCTCAAGATCAGGGCCTCTTTAGGCACTATTCAGGAAAGGGGTAATGCCATACCTAACTGAAAGATCAGTTACTACCTTTTTAATTGAAAATTATTTTGGTTCATAATTAGTCTCATTTGTCTGAAAATTTGAGATCCACCTCTGATATATTACTGGTCTCACTAAGGACGAGTAAAACTATGTGACAAGTGCAGGTGATAAAAGTTGATAAAGTAATATTTGTTTACTATAGATGTCATAAATTGAAATGCAGGAGAATCAAATACCTCACTTTATGACAGGTGACTATTAAAGATGATTTTCAGTTTATAAATGTTTGCTATTAATCATATTTGTAACATTTTTTCTGTTAGAAGAAAGCAGCAGTATGAGACCTGATCATTGGTGCTGGTAAAAAACAAAACACCAAATGATCCAGAGAACATAAGAAAGGAATAACAAAGACTCATCCAGTTGTCTATAATCATTCCCATCACAATTAATAAACTTTTTTTCTATTTTCATTTATTTTCAAATATTTTGACAGAATCTTGTAACAAGTCACTCTTAGGGTTGTTTTTTTTTTTTTTTTTTTTTTTTTTCCCCCCCGAGTGGGAATTTAAAGTTATCTTATTAAAAAAAAAAATTGAAATCTTTAAAATGTAAACCAATTATGTCAAAGATATTCAAAACATATTTGGTAGGAATGGTGCTGAGTCTGATGACTTACGTGAGTTCAGGTACAAAGTTATCCAGTTGTCAAGCACTTGTAAACAGCACATTATCTGCAAAGTTTGCTGTATTTTTTAACTCTTAATCGTACTTTTCATTTATTTTAGAACGTGCAACTTCCTAGGTGACAGGATGAGGCTTTTCTAGTAAAGTAATAATTCAATCAGGTAAAACAATCAGTAGATGGAATGAAAATGGCATTGGTAAGATTGCATCTTAGTAAAAACTATAATCTTATTCTTTATGAAATAATCCTTTAATTTTTAAATTCAGATCAATTTTGCTAAGAATATTACTGCTCAAGCTACAGTTACCATGGAATACAGGAGAGAAAAAGATATCATTAAGCCAGGAAGATCAAATCTGGACATAGTTCAAATAAACTATTGAGTGGTACGTATGCTATAATCATTGGAAAGAAACTGTAACTCCAGAGCTAGTTGCATTTGATTCTATTTTTAAACATAAGGTTTTCAGAATAATCCAGATGGGAAAACAAGAGGTATTGAAAATTCTCAGAGGAAACAAAGAAACAAGATCCAGAAAAGTTCATTCCATGAAAAGAATACAATGATCTTAAATGAGTGTAAACAGATAAAACTAAGTTTTCGTAAAGATGATTCAACATAGCTATGGAAAAACAGTAACAACACGTCATCAGAAGTAGGAAAGAGCAGGAAATTTATGTATTATATTGCTCAATATGTGATAAACTAACAAATTAGTTCAATTTTATTTGCATACGGAGGTAAAACATGGAAAATAAGGACAGAAAGGGAAATTACGATATTGAAATCAATACTGGGTAGCTGATTATTGGAAGCATGCAAAACTTTGAAGTGAGCCAGGACTACAAAAGGGTTAGCAGCAGAAAGAAATAGAATTAAAAGCTGACTGCCACAAAAAGGTTGCTTTGCAACAGTTTCAGGTGATCAAAGGCTGAGCATTAATCTAGAATTAAATGTAAAACACTACTTATAATAATAAAGCCATGTGAGTCAGAAACAGCTATGTAATTAAACACAGGGGAGAAGCAAATTAAAGCCACTGTAAAACAATTTTTCATCAGAAGACTGCAAAGGAGTAGGCAAGCTGACCAAAACAGATCATAGAGTAATTAAAAAAAAAATAAAATAGCATCAATAATGAACTAACTAAAGTCTCCAAACGTATCAATGGACAAACACAACTTCAGAAGGTTTCAAGCTTGCTTGGAATGTGCTTCAGTTATTCTAGGAGTTGAATTGAAAGAAAAGGTATAAATTTGTCTGACATCATTATTTTTCCATTTGCCTGAGCTTTTCTTTGTTTACTATCAGTTTATAACAATAAAAACATTCAGATAGTGCTGATTATCTCAAGAATTATACAGTAGATCAAGAGACACTATCTTCAAGGGACAGCTTGCTCAGCACATTATGTAGAAATAGCATAGTGAAAAGAAATTATGTTGAAAAGAAATGACTGTATTGAAGAGTTCAAAAAAAAAAAAAAAACAAGTAGCAGATTTCTTATTTTAGTTCTTACACTAAAAGAGGGGTCTTAGTTTGACAGCTACAAACATAGAATGCTCAGAAAACTGAGGAAAATTGCATTTATAGAAAATAGGCATCTGAAATTTGAAAGAATCTTAAAACTGTTCCCAGCACAAAAAGATATCACATGGGTTCAGAAGATCAATACACAAGAAGGAAGGAGTTTAATTTACTTCTTAGTTTAACTCATTCTACTAATGTTACAATAATTGCTAACATTTTAGCCTGACTTGCATCTAATTTCATTAAGATGTCAATGAAAGGATAGTGAGAATCATTTTAAAGGCAGAAAAACATTTGAGATACGTGTATATGTTAAATGCAACTCACCTGAAGACTGTTTACGTTTTAACAAAATCTGAGATTCGTACATATAACCAGGTTAGCTCAACAAGCAATACATTAATTAAACTTGAAAAATAAGACCATCAATAGAAACAGCAGCAGTCAGTACATGCATTCAGGTACAGCTATTGCTTCTCCCTTTGTAGATACACAGGGAAATTCGAAGATCAGTGTGCCCCTTACGCACACTGCACAAGACAACCGAGCAGGGACACAACTAATGCCACAGCTCTCATCTTTTGTGATACTTCTGGCAGTAATTTAAATTTAAGGGGGAAGCAAGCAAGGCAGGACATAATCACTCTGTTGTTTCAACAGATGGGACTGACATACCGTATTACAAGAATTCGCTATCACTGCGTATGCCCTTTTAGGAATCTAGAATATGCTATTTTCTCATACGTATTTTTTCCCCAACAATCTACAGTTCCAGAGTTAAAGTTAAAAACATGCAGGTTTTCTAGATATACTCTGCACATAGCACTTTCCTGAAGATGGAATACTCAGATATTCAGAACCTTACTGTAAGGAAAAAAAAAAAAAAGTTTCAAATTCAATTTCTAACAACGTTTCTTCCTCATGTTCCTTTACACTGGTAGATTTTTCCCCTCCTAATCTTAGTATCAATTCTGTAAGTCAGGAACGACTCCTCCATAACAAGAAAACCCACAAAACTAATAATAATAAACAAAAACATATATCAAGATTTATATATTTTGCTTGAAGTCAGGAGATATTTTAGAAAGGTGGAAAACTCTGAATTAGGAAAAGCTAAAACAAGAAATATAATGCAAATCAACAGAAGAATCAAAGACATTCTACCTATAACACTGTGTATGCACACCCATGAATGTTTAGCTTTAGATTAGAAAGACTACTTCGGTTTTAGATGAGAAATGCTGAAAATATCATTGCAAAAACAAGCACAGAAGCACCAAAAATAATTACTCTGTTCTGCAATGCCTGCATTATGCACTCTAGAATCACAGGAAGCAAAAAATACACCAGTATCTAATTTTAATAGAGGTAATAGGAAAGTGATAAAGCTTCATGTTTTAGTAGATATAAAATAATAAAACCTTATGAGGATCGTTTCTAATGTTATGGAGTTGCAGTCTTTTTTTTTTTTTTTTTCCTAACCATTTTGTTTGTAACTCAACTGTTCTGTTACAATTGTGGAGAAGAAGGACTTTTTATGGTCTATGCAGGTTTCTGCAACTTAATTCACTGCAGCACGTCATTGCTGGAGTGGAAAGAGATGAAACTTATAATTCCCTACCCTCACTGAAAAACTTACAGTTCTAGTTTGTTATTATTTTTGAGGACAAATACCTTTTCATGTTACAAAGTAGAAAATGTATTTGCATTAGAAAGAAGTGCTAATGGGTAAGAAAATACAAAATTCCCACTAGCAAGACGTGCTGACCAAGATGACTGTGATAACAAGGTTACAGTAAACATTCTAAATCAAACTCTATTCCTGGATATAATCATTTAGTTCCTGGCAACTTCAATGGGAGTTGTGTGTGTCTGTAGAATGTGCAGAGTTGCTTACAGTTTCCATATGTTTGGAAACTCTTAGAAGCAGAAGCCACAGCTTCCTCTTGGTACTCATCTTCTCAAACGTGTCATCACTGAAATGATCACTTCTGAGACACTGGGATATTAATACAGCTTTAGTATGGCTCTGTACACTGCTCCATATTATGAATTCTGTATTTGTCATTTAGATTCTGAAAACTTCTGCAGTCCCCTTTAATTTCAAAATGCTTCTTACACTTAGTTCTGCACAAACTGGCCACACTTGTCAAAACACAGTGACTTATAGCAGAGCACAGTGGGTCCTATGCATAAAAATCTAGGTTATAAATGTCTTCTGCAGTGCATGAGTGTTTTTACGATCTAAAAACTTTTTTAAGAGACAAAATTTATATTACAAATAAGATTTAATTTTAATATTATTTATATTATGACTCCAACCTATTGTATCCAATATTTTTTCTACTTATCTATAAACTAGAATTTTTCCCTCATATAGAATTTTGAGATTCCCTCTCTGGGATGCGTGTTCTTACCAGCCATCATTTTAATGATATATAATAGTAACCTGCCTTGAGAGAGAGGGGTTTCTGTTGATGTATAGCTGTTTAATAGGTTCTCACAGAACACCAACGATATGTTGCAACCATATATCATCACAGGAACAGTCAGCAAGATCAGGAGTTCAGGGGATACACATGACCAGAGTACAACCATAAAGAAAAATGAAAAAGAACCACAACGCTACTTCTGGCAATTCTGACAGTTTGTGGCTAAAGGTATCCCCAGAGCTGGAGGTTTAAACATCACATGATTTCTGGTACAGGCCTGAAGTGACAATTCTGAGGTCATAAAAGCAGCCTAGAATATTAGCATCAATAATTTCATTCTCTTCTACTGTTATTATTTAAACACCTTCCACTGACAAAAACTTGTACATATTTTCAAGTGCAAAACCTCTGATGATAAAGGGCTCAAGTTGTGTGCAAGAAAGTACACAGAAAGCTATTAGTCATTCTTACTTATGAGAAGCCATAGCAAGCAGGGAAACTAGCATGTTTCAGGTGGAAAACAAATACATGACATATTTGATACTACACATGATGTTAGAAATTGCTGAAGAGATCCAGGTGATATTACTTCTAGAGAATATGAAGCAAATATTTTAAATTACTGTTTTTATTTTTAGTATTTATAAGCATGTTCAAATTTCACTGATATTACAGCAAAGGTAAGATTACACTTAGTAAAAGAAGAATTTTTTTTAATATATACACACACACGTATTTACCTACTCATACTATAGATGCTCACATATTGAACCATGCCAACATTCATATACCACAGCTATATGTGAAGGAAGTTGCACTATAAACCAGGATATAGTTCTAGTTTTTTGTTTTAATCAATAGGAAATATCCTCCTTAACATTACCTAGCTTTAACCATTATACACTTTTTCAAATACAGAGCGAATAGCTTAAAACATAAGGTGACCATTTCATTAAGTAAAAGATTATGATTTAGGTATCTGCTGGAAGAGAATTCAATGTATGCCTTGCTTTTTAATTAAAAGCTATTAGTTTTACATGTTATGCAATGCTGTGTAGCTAAAAACACTGTGGCCACATGCTTTCATGATGCTTCTTATTCTAAAGGCAAACTTCAAATTCTTAAGCATAAACTACTCAAAGTTTGGGCTTTTGTGAGCTCTGGTAACAAAAAAATAATACACCATGCGCGTCAGAGAATTCATGCAATTAAAAATCCTCATTCATACCTAATAACCAGCAAATCTGCACAGGGGATTCCAGCACAGAACTGAGACAAAATAGATTTCCACCACCAACCTGCCCACCCCATGTGCAGTGACCCTAAGTACTCAAAACTAAGCATCCTTTCCTACATGGAAAATAAGATCACAGCATGAAAGTCTACAGCACAACCAGTAGCTTTGACTTTCCCTCTTGCTTTTTGCTTGCCTAGCATGAGTGAGATGAAATATTAATACAAATAAATAAATGGATAAATAAAATTGAAACCATTATTAAAGTATTCCATCTTTATCACATTACTGTTATTAATGGTGTAGTCTGGTAATTCACGTAAACATTAAAACAGATATAAAACAAAATATAATTTCATTCAAGAAATAACCAGGAAGGGTTATTCTGCTTCTAGGGCCGGGAAATCAACAGATCTAAAATACAGTTCAAATTGACCCAATTCTGTGATTGTCAGAGTAAATTTTCTTGCCAAGCCATCGTTACTACTAATGATAATGATCCTTTAAAGTGATTTTATGTTCTACTTGCATAATGAAGTTTTGTGTTGGATATGATTCCACTTACACAGATTTGATTTTAGAAGAAAATTTTAAGGACTTAAAAGCAGTGTCTTTTTCAAAGAAAACCATCACCCACTGTTCTCTCTGAAGTTAAAGATCCACAAGTAACTTAACCAGATATTTAGATACCTTCTTTCAATAAGTGACAACTTCAGCTTTAACATATCAGTAATTTCCAAAAACTTCACAAGCTTGCACTAGATAAATAATGAAATTTTAAAGATGAGTTTTTGAGACACCATTTCAAACTGAAACCTAATTATCGCAGACAGTCAACATCTTGCTAATAGAGCTCATTTCTTGAAAAGTATTTTATTTCTGTATGAAATGTATAAGACATTCTTTTATGTAGCTTACTTTTTCTTCTATTTTATTCTTATTTTGCATCTCTCTCTTCTGTTTAAAGAATAACCCTGCTTGTTTTATTCTTACTTCTATAATTTATGTATGACACATCCAAGCTTACCTGGATTAATTTGTTCTGTAAAGATAACAACAGAAAGTTAAACGAACCATTTCAAAGTTGACATTAGCTATTTCTTCTTGTAAGTTCATTTGTTTTAGGTCGGTTTCATCATTCAAATCAAACTGCTGAATATACTGATCTTTTAGAAAAAAGTTTTAAGGCAATTGCCAGGACAAGTTCCACATAGCCTATTCATGATACACTAAATTTCACCGTGGTTTCCCATTGCATACATGGCAAGAACTGACTTATGCCAACAGAGTTGCATTGCTATTTAATACAATTAACATTAAATTCAAGAAAATATGGATAACAGTTACTTATAATCATTTCATTGATCAAGATATAAAATCGCCTCAGAATTCAAAAAATTCAGATACATTTAAAATTGACTTTCAAAGATGATAATTTCAAAGTAGGCGACAATATGAAGTATAGCTCACCAGGATGTTTTTTGTTCGTTTGTTTTTTGTCTTTTTTTTTTTTTTTTTATTTGAGATTTTATTCTTCATATTTTTATTTTATGAATCTGCAAATACTTAAAAGAGCTTGTCCAATATTTTTTGCAGATGTCAAAGAAGTGGGTATGTGGCAGTTACTAAGGGCTACATCTTCATAGATTCTAGTCAATATGTCTCTTGCCCTGATGTCATTGCAGCTAGAGGGCTGATTACACTTATCTCCATGCTGCATAGGTAAAATGTACTAAAGGCTTTTTTCCCCTCTTTCTGCTCATTCTAACAAGTGGTCTTCACTATTTGACTACACTAGAGATGAGTGCAGACCACTTACTATCTAATTTATTTATCTGTTAGCTCTATTCACAACCTAGATTTGGATGTCAACAATACCTGAAAGAAAACATTACAAAAACTAGACCTCAAAAAAAAAAAAAACCCAAAAAAACCACACTTTTTGTTCTGTGATGTTAGAATAAGTTCTACTGATGGAATTATTATTTTTTTTAACCTTCATTTCAGTGTAAAATTTCCTTCCACACTGTTACTAATACCTGTTAAGATGTCAGAAGATACCTACTTGCACAACAACATTATTATACTTCTTTCTTCTCCACATAGTGAGGCGTAATTCCTATACAGCCATAATTACTAGTTTCTCAAGCAGTATTTGGAAAGACAATTTTAAAGGTCCATAAGAAAGATTTCTGTGGAATGATCTATACCTGTAATATTCTAAACATACAGGAGCAACATACACATTATTTTTAAAGCCAAAGTTACTTTACTAAGGAACATCTTAATGTATGTTGATGAATGTAAACTGAATTATGAATTAAGTACAAATCCATATGGAGGTCTTCTCAATTCAGTAAGTTATGTTTTTCACTAATTATTATTCTCTCCGTATTAGCCCTCAATATGTTACTAACAATACACTGTAATATCATGTAAGACTTCACGAGCAAAAAATACCCAACAAGTTTGCCACTGCCACATTACTTACAGCTCTGCTAAAGATAAAAATAAATAAAATAAAAATTCAGCCTTTGGACCATGATGATGTACGTTATCTGCATACAATCAAAATATAATCACTCCATCCACCTTTGAATAAACCCTGTAGGAAAACACTCTTCTGATGCAATAAACAAAGTGCTTTTCCCAGCACAAGTGAAATCTTTAAAAGTATTTTTATATTGAACTCAATATTTTTTAAATTAAAAAGTATATATGAAAATTTTGCAGAAGAGTTTCATCCAAAAATAAAGTAAAAACATAATTTGCCAAATGTTACTATTAAAATTAAGGAGAAAAACCTTTGAAATCTTTTTTAGACGTTTGCCAGTCCTCAAAAGATGCCTACTGATGTGTATAGTCTTTAACTTGTACTTTGCACAGTACTAGCCCTTAAGGAGGCCATTTAAGCACTTTGTATCCCAGAACAGGCCAGAGAAAAGCTAATATCTAGCCTACCTGAACCAAGAAGCAGGATGCAGTAGCTACAGTTCATGTTTCCAGTAACTCAGCCACATGACTTTTGAACAAGAACTCCCTTGTATCCAGCTGGTTTGGAGCACAGACAACTGTCTGCAGCTGTGAAGAAAAACCCTAATGATTAGAGAGAAAAAAACCCCAACAACATAACAACCAAAACACAAACAAACAAGCCACACACAGCTCTTAAGTCTATCCAGTATTCTTTGACATAATATGCTGTATTTTTGACAGAAAAAGAAAGTCCAAAACTTCACATAGAAAGCAACAGAGATTTTTTTTTTTATTGAATTATTTAAATATCAATGCAAGCTTAGAGGCTCCAGTGAAAACATAGATCTACTGAAGATTAAACAAACAAACAAACAAACAAGATTTTCCACAAGAAAATTGGCAGTTTATGGAAACTAGTTAAACCAGATAAGACGCAAAACTGAACTTTGCAGAAGACTTTCAGTGAACGGAATAAATCATTTTGCAAAAAAAAGATGTGAAAGCAAGAGGAAGAGGCGTAGAGCCAACATTGATCAAGGGAGTAGAGAAAGCTGCAGTAAAGTTGAAAAGGCAGAAGAAAGCTCAAAGATAGGTAAAGATAATTTCAGTTTCCTGTAAAAGCAAGTCCCTGCATCAAACAGACAGGTTGAAGGAAACAGGTACAAAAATATTTACAAAGCCCTTTTAAAGATGTTCCATGCACTATGAATACTGCATATACCTCTAAAATTCTAGTAATAAAGCCTCTTCTTATATAGAACTTTATTTTCCTAATCGAACTATTCATGGAATTTCTTGTGGAGATTCTGTTTGTTTGTTTGTTTGTTTAACATACAGAGACTAGTCCATCATTACTAGTTTTACCTAATATATTATAAATGAAGGAAGGAGAGAAATAAAACTTAAAAAAACAAAACAAAACCCCAAATCACAAAACAAAGAATAAAATATTAAAGATGTGTTGAACCCAGAATTTCAGCACGCTAAACAGAATTAATAGCTTTTTACATTGTTTTGAAAACAAATACTGTTTTTTATGTCACATATTAACAGAACTTAGCCTGCTAACTTTCCTTTTTCTCTTTATGAATTGCTTTGTATTTCAGAATCTTAATGTGAATTAAACTCTTTAAAAATGCTGGAAATTCTCACAGAAAGAGACAGTACTGTCAAAAAATTACAGTCATGTCACTTTTCCCCATTTTCTGTTTCTTAGGTCTCTGACAGTTTCAGAAAACTAGATTTCCTGTTCAGCTCTGAAAATAATTAGCTATCTCCTGCATTTTCAAGAGGATTTCTCTATTGTTGAACTGATTTTTTTCTAATTAACATATTGATTTTTATTTTTTTCTGATTAGTATCTCTTTTATGACTGCTGTAAAATGGTTACAACTAATTGGGAATACTAACAAGATATTCATATTTCATCATTTCTGGCGCTGACTCCTTTCTATGGTGAAACTTATTTGTACCTCTACCTGTAAATGTAAGTTTTCCCTATTGCTCTACAATTAATAACACAAAAAGACTTTTTGTCAGGCAAAGCAATAAAAACAAAGAAGTATTTAAAGTTTTGTACATACAATATTACAGCTCAGCTGACATAGATTTAAACTACAGAAAATTGGCACAAAATTGATCTATTTCTGGCATTGAAAATAGAGATTAATCTTCTTTTCTATTCTACACACTGCGTCACAACTGCCATTGTTACCAGAGAAGCAGAGCTACTACTTTCCATTTCCTGTGCATTTTAAACAGTAAACCCTGTCTTTAAGGAGACACCATTCTTTATCAGCCAAGTCTTTTACTGTTTATTTATTTTTTTTCCTTATAAAAGCAATAGAAAATCACATTTTGTGAAATCTGTAACATATATTTTATACAAAAACCGTTTCACCTCCAAAAATCAAAGTTGTTTTATTTAAGTTTAATTAAAAGAAATAGCATTTTGTTAAAATGAGTTTTGTTTAGAGAGTTTTTAAAAACAAAAGAGGGTGAGACTAAAGAGAATCCAGATGAACTGAATACATGTGAGAAGTGTTGCTCAGCTGATTGATTTTCTGATTGCAAAACTGATTTTAGCTGAAATATTAACTCTAATTTGATAACACCTGCTGTAAGTTGACCATGCACTAAGAAGAGCCTTCAGTAACAAAACCTTTGCTGTATGGACCATTATTGCTTGTTTTGAAGCTCAAACCAGGCAGAAAAGAAAACCTGGTCAAAACCTTGTTTGTGTAATTTCTTCCTCTTCTACTATCAAACCAAAAGGACTGCTCTCATTTAATCCAGACACTTAGGTGCACAATCAGCTATCAATCAAATTCAAAGATGGTGCAGTCGCACCTGAAATATAGCAATAATTTGAAAATTCAAAATGACAGGATGATGACAATACAGTTCCTGGTTTCAAAAAAAAGCTTATGCAGCTTAGATATGGAAGAAGTTTATTTTCATGAACATACATTTTCCCCCTCATTATGTCTTTGTAAACATAAAAAGATAATAATCAATTATTAGAAGCACACCAATATTAAATTAAAAACACACTCTATAGTTACAAAAAAAAAAGGCTCCTATTCTATCAAGCTACCTATGATTTATACTACTGTGACTACATTCCAGTCATAACAAATCACTTCACCTAACAACATCAAGCATATTTTACCATAGGGGATAACATTTTAGACTTAAATACTTCAGCTCTAAAAGTTGACAGATACTATTTATTCTGCACATTGTTATCCTACAAAAGCAAGCACAGATTTCCTGGCTCTTTTGCTAACTTTTGTTTAAAGAGAAGCAAGTTTCCTTTGTGATTCTCGCAAAGCCCAACCAGTATTATGGTCTGCAGTTACTGTTTTGCTCAGGTGCAACAAATTAAGAGAGGAGAACATAAAATAAATGCATGGTGCGGTGGCTATAAAACTTTTCCAGTGCTGGGGTGAAGCTAATCAAAAGTAGCTTTAGAAATGATAAATGCTAAGACTGATACATGTAGTCTTCATGGAAAATATACTAGCTAAGTACAAATGCATGTAGGGAGTACTCACTTGGTACAACTATTTTTAGATATTAAATGCTTTAAAATAAAATCTATTTTCTTCTACTGATTGCTTTTTCTAACGTCATGACTTCTCAGATTTTCTCTATTTCATGTGACAGTTTTATCCATGTTTTATTGTGTAATGGATAAAAAAGTTCCCTGGCTGAGAAGGCCCAGCAGTCACTGGAGCAAAAAGCTTGCCAGCTCCCATAATTTAATAAAAAATGATAAGATTCCCAAATTGCCTTTCTCCAAAATATACCTGCACGGCTCACATCTAGCTCAAAACCTCTTTTCTCACCTTGCACCTCTGCAGTAGTCCTTTTGCTCATACTGTTTTTAAAAGGAGCTGCGGCACAGAGGGACAATAGCTGAGATGATATCTAAAACTCCTCCAACTTCACTGACAGGACACATTTACTCTAGGGAAATGAAGCCACTGTCAGAGATAAGCCCTAGTTTAAAGTAAGCACGCAGAAACTTGCACAAATCAGCATGGCTGTGAGGAGTTTCCTCACAGGAGTTTCCTCACAGGGTGGGGGGGTGCACACCTCAGACATGGCAGAATGCGGAAGTTGATCTTGCATGTGATGGCTGCCATTGCAGCCTCTGCTGGCAGCTGAGGAAGATTTTAGGAGTGGTCAGGTGTCACGGTATGAAAGCAAGACTTCTGATGAATAAGGTTTTGCTTTAGTTTCACCACAATTGCTTATCTGCAGAGAGATTTGACTGTGTACAGTGGGTGCATGTGGAGACATCTTTGGTGGGGTAAGGTAGGGGATGCTCCGTGCTGCATACAGCAATGCACAGCTGGGCCCAGCAGTGACATACAGGGTGCCTCAGAGGAAATGTGGAAGGAAGTGACAAAAAAAGTGTGAGGAACAGACTTGGAACGGCCAGGATAGAGAAGGGACAGAGAAGGAGGAGCGTGTCAGCTCCAGAAGGCCCTGGGGTTTCAGCAGCCATCCTGAGTCCATCTGCCTCAGGCCTTGGCTCCCTGACATCTGTGACAGCAGGAGAGGCTGAGGAATGCAATTCCTCCCTGTATTTTAGCAAATACGCTGGGGAGATGTCTTTTTTCCTTTAAAGTCCTGCCAAAACTTAGACAAAACAGAAATTCTGTGTTTAAGATAAAGTCAAAATTCAGAGCTTTAAAAATTCACAGATTCATAAGTCATAGTTTATGTATGACTCATTCAAATTTCATGCAAATGTTCACTTCTAAGGCTCGACTCTTCGGCCTAGAATTTAAGCTGAATATTTCACAGGGAGATGTGGACCTGGAGCACAGTGTGATTACCTTAGTGATGGTACTGCCATGTTTCCATTTCATAAATGGGAGATATGTCAGCCTATAAGATGGAAAAAGGGATGTTTTGAAACCTGAGGAAGTCTTTGGAGAAAATTCAGATTTTGACAGAAGGTTTGAAGTAAATTTCTTCAGTTTATTTGATAATGATATTCCTGATACATACAAAAAAAGACAAAGCCACAGAATTTTTTTTTTCTCTGCTTCCCTAATTTCTCTCTTCAACATTCAGCAAAGGTATGTTTGCTTTATGGGATACTTAAAGAGCTCTAATGACATCAAATTCATTCGACAGCAAGTGTCTGTCAGAGAAGCTATAATTATAGGATGTTTACTCTGTTATTTTAGCTCATGTATATCCTTAACAGCTGAGCTAATGTTTTCTGTGTGATTGTGGCAAAGTTGTTGAGCCAGTCAAATCTATCAGTCTGCACCTAATCTTTCCTGACACTATGCTTAGAAATTTAATGAGACAATACCCAATTTAACAAACAACAGTTCTACAGCTCATTCTCTCTTGATGCAGAGAGCTGCCTTTTTCTGAATAACTTTTGGTTAAAATGTCATGTGTTTAAGCTGCTGTGACCATCTGTTTTTTTCTCCAGTAAATACTGCGGAAGGTACAGGAGTGTGCTAAGTATAACACACACTGTAAATTTTAAAAGTTAACAAAATTGGAGCTGGGGAGTAGACAAAAAGGTACTTGAGAAGGAGAAAAAAATGTGTTTATCTTAATTAAAAGGGCTGTAATAACATCGGCATAAGAAAAGAATTGCCTCGGAGTACACTGGAAGTCTCCAGTATATTGGTCCCCATATTTTGGACTGTTAGAACTTACAAGAGAGCACTGTGGTAATAGAATGTTAGCCACACTTGTTTTAGAGCAGCTCTAGATTTTATTGGCTCACAGTAATGTTGTTGCAGACAGCCTGCTGTTGTATTCTCTAGGGTGTTCTCTGGCCCCACTAGAGTTCTAAGATCCCCAGTAAAAATCACTTTTGGTTTTCAACTTAGATGCTTTTATCTGGCTACATTAAGCAGCCACTTATTTCATGATTGTAGAAGTAATAGGAATAAAATTTATGACTTTGATGGAAAACTTTCCTGTTGTTTGTACAGAGTTCATTAAACCTCAGGAGGCTGTTTTCTCCAGCATGAATTCATACTTGAAATCATGTACAGCTCCACAGGTAACTTGACTTACTTAGTCAAGTGTTCACTTGAAAAGCTTTTGCTATTCCTGTTCTTAGTGTTGTAGCTTTTTTAGGAGAGTGGCGTTTTTTTGCTTGTTTTCTTTTCATCTTTGTTGTTTGCTTTTATTAGCAGATTTAACCAGAATTTATATTCCTTTTTCTTCTCCAACAGCTTGTGTCTAGCAAGGAGATGAGACACAACCAGAAAGGAGCCACGGTGGGTTGGGGCAGCTTACCTTCATGAAATAGCTATGCTCTACCTGTGCTGTCAGCACATCTCCATCATCACAGCTCCTCTGCAAACTTTAGTATCATTAGAACATACTTAGACTACCTGTTTCCTCAGCCACTTAGCTATCTGCAATGAAGTCTTTAAAAATTACAACACTGGTAGTATAAAATGTTTATGTTTAACCTCTCTGGGCCTGTTCAGTAGTGTGCCACCAGTCTTTATTCTCAAATAGTTATAAACAGCATACATCAGACAGTGTTGAGGGGAAGTAAGTACATCAGTCACATTCAGAGGTGATCTGCTCCCTCTTTTATCCAAGCTGCAAGTGCTAGCAAGAGCAGAAACACATATGAGTGCAGTACTATTACTCTAACTGTTACTTCTATGGCAACTGGGCAGGTTGATATCAGCACAAGAACTGGCCCACAACAACATCACCGAATCCCTGTATCCAAAGTGTTACTGGGTAAACAGATGTGTGGTTTTGAGTATTACGGGATGTGTGATAAAATAAAATAATAAAAAAGCAAGCCTCAAAGTATATTGATTAAAATTTCATACCAAGAATGAGGACTTGATGGATACTTAACTTGGCTTTGTTTGTTTGCATTTTAAATTGACAGCAGCAAGGATGTTCTTTCTTGAAAAGATAGATCCCACATTCCTTAGATCTGGAGTATAATTGGAAGTCATCGACATTTCTGCAGTTAAAAGTTCCACTTTTTTTCTGATTTCTAAGGTAATCACAAAAAAAAATTATATTTCAAGAGACTGCTTCTACCAAGGAGTGATGGAGTGGGTGTTGCACGAGGACAGAGAGCTGGCAGAACTATGGCCTTGCCGAAAGGAACAAGCTAACTGTTCCCAATAATCCAGCCCAGCCCAGGGATTTGGTTCTGGGTCTGTGCACAGCTCCTGAAACAAGGGAAGAGAACACCAGTGAGGCTTCTCATTAGAAAACAAATTATGCTGTTTAATTCTAATTTTCAGTGGGCTGACATCAATAGAAGAAGTCAAATGTGGGCTTCGCACTATAACGCTGTAGCTGACAATTTTCTTTATTTTTTTTTTGTAAATGCAAGCATTTATCTTTGTTGATTATTATATTTGCATAGACAACTTTATTTGTGACTTGACTAGCAAAACTCTAAGGAGCTGGACCATCTGGAGACCAAAGATAAAATTACATTCTAGAGTTAAAATCCTCTGGAGTTTATTCCAGATGGGCTGCATAAAATCAAACTGCTGTAAGAAACGCTGCCAGAAAACAAGTCACTTGACACATACAACCTTTGCAGTAGATGTTTATAAAAATTATCATTTTCAATATTGTGTTTTAATTGCATAAAGAGCTTTGTGTGTGAAGCAAAACAATGAGCTTGGTCTTCTGCTATCAGAATACCACAAGTTAAAGGATTTAATGAGAAGAGGACCAACTTGGGTTAGTTTTGTTATTACACTCTTTCTGAAAGGGATATAACATTTGAATGAAATTATTTTTGACTTTTCATTTCTTGGTTTTACATATTGCTTAAAAACATTTGTAAGCTTATATTTACAGAAATAAGCCTGAACAATTTGAAGTAAATATTCAGTTGTAGCAAACTGTTTCTGTTATTTCCACTATTTTATATCTAGTGTTAATTCTCTGTTGTTAAGTAATGCCCTATAAAAGCCAGCTGATGTACTGTTTCATAATAGGAACTTCATTTTATCTTCTTTAAGACATATTATTTTACGGAACTGAGAAAAGTACTCAGAAAATGAACACAACATACCATTATAGCATATGCGTAGAAGTGCAAAAAGTGACAGACTGATGGCCACACCATTTCTCAGAACATGAAGAGTACAGCTTTGTCCCTCTTTTAGCCCCTTAGAAGATGACCTAACAGTCAAAAGTGATACTGAACATCTGCAGCTTCAGCAGGAGATCAGTGCTGGTTTACTTCAGTAAAGCTGGTATAAGATGATATCTGGATGTGTCCCAGGAGATGTCTTAAAAGACTCGTAATTTAAAGTAGTTTATATTAATAATTTCCATACTACTAATTTGAATTATTAAAAAGTACTAGCAGAACTTGACAGAGTCATGAGAAGTATCTCTCATTGAATGTTTTTCAGTATGGGACATGTCTGAATTACTTCCCAAGGTTCAAATGGATGTGAACATCTGATTAAAAAAACTAGAAAATAATATTTATTGCCTTTAGTTTGTCATTACAGCTGTCAGTAAGGAGGCATACAATTGATATCTTTACACTGATGGTAATTTCTTGTGTCTTTTCTAGCCAAAATGAGCATTAAAGATGTGAATACCACATATATACAATGAGGAAATCCTGTAATAAAAAGTATGGCTTATTAGGAGCTTGGATATGTGATATTAAAATGTAAAATATGTACAATGTAATCTGTTCAGTTATCGTTGTCCTCATTATCAGACTGAGATATGTAGCATAAAATCTCTGGGGAGGGTTTGCTCTGATTATGAAAACAATATTAGGTCACACAAGTAAAGTTTGGTATAGTTAGACATCTATTTAAATGACAGAAAATAAAACTGGGAAAGCCATTCTGAAAAATAATGGGAATCCTAAAGTACATCTAATGAGAAACTGAGAATCCTGTTCTCTTCAGCCACTGAACCTGACTGCTTCCTAAATTTCTGACTATTTCCAGATGTAAAAACTCTGGATGTTGGTCACTGTACCTGTAGACTACTGGAGGAATAAACAAAGCCTTCTCTGGAGGCATGGGAATGCTCTCCTTACATCAGAAACTACTGTCAGAAATGAAAACTGAACAGTTCAGTCCCTGAAGGCTGTCTTTTTCCCTCCATCTGACTCACCCAGCAGCACATATCTGTCTCAGGTACCTGTTAGATGGCCTCATCTGACTATTTTTGTATTGATCTCACAACTGTTGCTGTTAGACTCTAGTATGCCCAGCGAGTAGTTACAAACTAGTATTAACAGTCTAAAGACAGAAAATGTAATCATCCTCTGTTTCATAGTTTTCATGGAAAAGCAGAGATATCTAGAACATCTGAAAATTGTATTTTCCCTTCTGAAACAAAAAAAAATGAATGCTTTGCTTCTTGATACATATGATATACTGCCACAGATACTGAATAAAACTGGTAGTATTACTTTCTAAATGTCTGAAATGAAACTTTTCAGTAAGAACATAGATACATGATACCTAATACACTTAGCCTACCTCAGTTTGCAATGCAAGCTTAAGCAAACCTATGATACAAACATTCAGAGGACCTGATAGTTCAGTGCTGGTTCAATTGAAACTGAAATCAAAAGCAGTGTGCTATAGGTAGTCATCAATTCTTAAGCCTGCATTCTGACTGAAATAGAAAAGTTATCACCTTTTCTTGTTAAACTTCCTAATTGTAAAAATAAAGTAAAAGTAGATGTAAAACAACTAATTATCCACTCACTGTAATGTAACCATACAACTAACAATGTCTTCATTGGTGCTAGGTTGCTAAACTGACAGCATCTGCTTCCAACAAGAAATTGTGCCATATGTCAAAGGAAGATAATGACTTACAGAACAATTCAGTATAACTCTTCTTTCCTGTCTTTATAAGCTATAATCCACATGAAGGAGTTAGAGAAATAAGACTCATCTACAAGACTTCATTATAAATAATTCTTCTATAACATATGCTTTTCTGAAGCACACAAATCCTCTGGATGCTGCGAGCAGCTCAGTGAATGGGTGAGCTGTATATGACTTTCAGAGGCAATTTCTATGATTGCTAGCCTGTAACATAATCATACACCAGAAGCACTGGGGCCTGAAACAATTTCCCATCTATTACCTCTGCACTGTAGCTATCCTACATCACAGGGTGTCACAGTAATTTACTGGATGCATGGGGTGAGGATAAGAATATGCTTAATCAACCTATTTTCATTTCCTGCACAAAACATTCAGTTTCAAATAATCAAGACAGATAGAGCTAAAAAGCTGGTTTACTGAAATAATTAAGAAGGTAAATAATTTATACTCATCTACTCGGTGACCCTTTCCTGTCACACTTTTACCACTAGAGAAATCGACAGAAGTAGAAATTTGGTGGATTTTAAGGAAGCACAATCTTACTCCCCGGTACTTAACACCACAATATTTTGGCTATTGTAGATGTTATCTCTGATATATCTAGTTAGTTCCTTTGGCACTGGAATATTTCACATTTTTATCCTTTATAAATTATTCTATTATTTTTCAATGCTTTTCTTTCAATAAAGAATTATTTCCAGATGATACTTCTCGCATGTATTTTGTCCCACATCAGATTTCAAAAATGATGAAGAGACAAAAGAAAACAAAACAAAACAAAAAAACCCATAACAAAAAAGAAAAAAAAAAAAGGAAAGAGAAAAAGAAAAAGAAAAAGAAAAAAAGAAAAAGAAAAAGAAAAAGAAAAAGAAAAAGGAAAAGGAAAAGGAAAAGAAAAAGGAAAAGGAAAAGAAAAAGAAAAAGAAAAAGAAAAAGAAAAAGAAAAAGAAAAAGAAAAAGAAAAAGAAAAAGAAAAAGAAAAAGAAAAAGAAAAAGGAAAAGGAAAAGGAAAAGGAAAAGAAAAAGGAAAAGAAAAGGAAAATCAGTGTGCTGTATTCACTTCCTTTGTGAATAACCTGATGCAAAAAGTACTCCAAAGTAATCCAAAGTGGATTATTATCCAATACATCATTTCCTTCTTCTTTATCACTCCTAAATTCAATCACATTACAGAGATTTACACGAAAACTGTATTCATAATTTTCTTGATTACTGTTACATCTTAAAAATGTTGAAAAATCATGCAAAAGAAACTGCTTGGAATTTCTCACAGCTCCATTTTTTCTCCTTCACTCGACTCCTTCATTACAAAATGAAAAGTTGTCTATAATATCCCTGCATACATTTCATAACCTTGATATAAAACACTGATGAATGCCTGAAGAGGAAAAATAAAGCTCCAAAACTTTATGGCTATGGTCATACTACCTTCCAAGGATTTAGTGTATTTAAAACATGATCTTCACATTTGAAAGAACTTACTGTTGATCAAGCTGTGCCTTTCCAATAATTCCTCAACCAGTGCCTTAAAATGGATTCTGTAATTTCTTCTGTGACTGATGGCAAACTGATTGAACTTAACCCATATCTGCATGCGTTTGCTCTCTACAGTAATTGAAAGAACATACTGTAGTTTTACTACAAAAATAACTTGCAGCAAGAAAGCCTTCTGTATGTTTTCCATCAGAATCCTAATTTGTGGGATTAATTATCTTCAGAAACACCACTAAAAATTGAGACTGCAAATGAGAATACTGACTTTTAAGTGATCTGAAATACTGATTAATGATATTTCTGCTTCATTAGTGAAACAGTGATCATGTTCACTTATATTAGTTAGTTAAACTAGATAATATCTGTGGATTTGGGTTTCATCTTATATTAAGTACTGTTTTCCATTCATTTGTTTTTATTTTTGTAACTGTATTTCCAAACTTTTAAATCCCACAGTGCAGCCTCTAGAAAGATATCACAGAAGAGAAATTTAATAATGAGATTCATTAATAGTCCTCATAGTTATGGAAATAAATGTGCTTGAGATTTTAGTCAATGTATTAATGAGACCAGAACCTGCATAGATGTTTGGAGTCTCTTTTTATATATATAATCCTATATCTAGGGCTTCTCTGATATGTCTGATAATTTTACCTGTGTGGTAAGGGATAAAAAATGGTTAAATATATATTTTTTGTCAGCTGTAGAAAATAAGAGTATTTAAATGAGGGATAGAGCAGTGACAGTTCTGTGGAACAGGCTTTGTGATCAGAAAATAAGAATTTTTAAGTATCAATGGACCATCTGAATACTCTGAAAGAATCTTATTTGTAATACTGAGGAGTAGATAGGATGATTTAAAACCAAAGCCAACCAGCTAGTTCAGTAATGATTAAATAACCAATGATGACATATTCCTTAATATATAAGAAACTATCAGTGCAATCTATAGAACAGAAGCCATATATTATTTAGCAAGACTAAATATGGTGTTGAATACCCAGACTTTGCATATACCAATAGGTATACGGAATAGTACCTGGATACTTATATCCAAGCACTAGCAACATATCTGAATATTTGCATACATCACATTAGTAGATAGGTCCAAATCTGAACACAGATCTATGGCTTGGACCCCTGCTACTTAAAGCTATTTGCACTCATACAAATTTGTAACCCTTAGAAATTGAAGTATTTATGTTGAAAAATAACTGAATGAAATATTTATTAGGCTGTTATAAACTAGAAAAAATCTGAGATAAATATGATTGCACTGTATGAATCAGATAAAATCTACACAATCTGTGTTTCTTTGAAGAAGCCCAACATGATTTGGTTTCTGAAGAAATACATAAAAAGAATTTCAATAATGTATTTTCAGACCTTATTGTTCAGGGATACAAGGAAAACTTTTCCTTCTCTATAAAATTTTCTTTATAAAAGCACTATTTCACATAAAGCAAGCTTGGATCATTTAAAGTCCCCACAAGGGGCAGATTCATTTTGAACGATATTTTGAATGTTTTTATTATCTAGAGGAACGATATCCCAGTTTATGAGATCCCAGCGTGGCTTTATTTTCCGGACAACTCCGTTATTTTCTCATCCTCTGACCTAAGTACGATATTGTTTTTCCCCTCTCTTCACTACACTGTTTAGTAAGAAAGCTCTATATACGTTTGATACAAACTTAGTTCACATATCTGCAACACAGTCAACTTCACAAGACATAAAAATAACAACTTCTTTTCCCTTATGCCATAGTTCTTATTTTTGTGCAATACTGTTTACCAATATCCAAGTGTTTTGAATTCCCCTCCAGTGAACTTAAAATTAAAATCCAGTATATCCACAAAAATTATTGGGAAAAAAAAAAAAAAATCCTGGTGAGGTTCAAGTTTCTTCTTACAGTGTACCAGTTTAAAAACAGGTGCCCAAGGAGCAATCACATTTCTTCATTTCCACTGCACATGTACATAGGAATGGTGAGATGATTCAGTGTCCCTCTCTATTGTTCAGGAAGCTCTGAACAGTTTCAAACAGTCTTTTTTAGATCTACAAAATATTTTCAGTGATAATAAGATGAAAAAATTACTTATAGGAACTGACTGTCTATTTGATCCAAATATATTCCTATTATTGTGTCAGAGAAAAAAATCTAATCTAATGGACTGTTTCAATTTAGATTACAAGAAAGTAAAAAATGTTATGACATCTCCTTATTTACCAATCAGAATATTTGGATGACACAGGATAATTTAGGCCAACAGAAAATAAATGCTGTTCAAAGAGAAGGAACTAAAATATAAAATACAACTGTGAAATGTGCCTGAGCTACTAAGATCCTAAAGCTGGGTTTTGGATTCTTGCAGTTTATGTATCTTATTGCTCATAGCTGTATCTTCGGTTCTCTTCTGGGCCAACATTTTCACAAACAGTTCAGATATTTTAGGGCTAAGAATTCCAAAGTTGAGATTATTTGTAAATCTGTCTATAGATAATTGGAACTACTGTGGAGATATCTCCATACTCATTATGCTTATTTTTACATCTTCATAAGATGTATGAAATTACTGAAAGTTTGGCAGGCTTTGTTTTTCTGTTGTAACTTTTGCTTATAACTTCACTGTACAAGGGCTGTTCTGAAAGCAATGACTCTTATTTTATGGCATTGGTTCACAACATCAGAGGCAGGTGGAGGCATGCAGGCTCTTGTTCATAGCTGTCAAAAATGCATAGCTAATAGTGGTTCCTGAGTTGAAAAATAGTATTTGGTGCTCTATCAAACAGTGTTATTCTGCTCTTTGTATCTGTTGTAGTTTCTGCAGAAATAAATAGGAGCATTACTTTCAGAATAAGCTATGTACATATCTTTGCATGTATATATATGTACAATAAGTATTTAATACACTTGGAAACAATTATCTGCATTCATTTGGAAATTAGGATCTGAGAAGCATCTTTAACATCTTCACTGTTTTTTATATTTTCCTATGTTTAACACATAGACATATTTCCTGCTATTAAAGGCATGCTGATAAATTATAAACCTCAATGCCATTTTTTTTAATGATGTCACAATCTCTCTTTGGAGAGATAGAAAAAAAAAATACAGCTCTATGGATTAATGCATACTTGGCAGCTGAAAAAGCAAGGCTGCTTATTCCTTGTTGTCTTCTATTTTCCATTTTCTATTTTCCATTTACAAGAAAGGTCATAAGGAGGATCTGGGGAACTACAGGCCTGTTAGCCTGACCTCGGTGCCAGGGAAGGTTATGGAGCAGATTGTCTTGAGGGAGATCATGCAGCATGTGCAGGGTGACCGGGGGATCAGGCCTAGCCAGCATGGGTTCATGAAGGGCAGGTCCTGTTTGACCAACCTGATCTCCTTCTATGATCTAGTGACCCATCTGGTGGATGAGGGAAAGGCTGTTGATGTGCTCTACCTAGACTTCAGCAAAGCCTTTGACACTCTCTCCCACAGCATTCTCATACAGAAACTGGCAGCCCAAGGCTTGGATGGGTACACTCCTGGCTGGGTAAGGAGCTGGCTGGAGGGGTGGGCTCAGAAAGTGGTGGTGAATGGAGTTAAATCCAGCTGGTGATCGGTCGTGAGTGGTGTTCCCCAGGGGTCGGTGCTGGGGCCTGTCCTCTTCAATATCTTTATTGATGACCTGGATGAGGGCATCGAGTGCACCCTCAGTAAATTTGCAGATGACACCAAATTGGCTGGAAGTGTGGATCTGCTTGGGGGTAGCGAGGCCCTACAGAGGGATCTGGACAGGCTGGAGAGCTGGGCTGAAGCAAATGGGATGAGTTTCAACAAGGCCAAATGCCAGGTCCTGCACTTCGGCTACAACAACCCCAGGCGACGCTACAGGCTTGGGGCGGTGTGGCTGGAGGACGGTGTAGAGGAAATGGACCTGTGGGTATTGATTGATGATCGGCTGAACATGAGCCAACAGTGTGCCCAGGTGGCCAAGAAGGCCAATGGCATCCTGGCTTGCATCAGAAACAGTGCTGCAAGCAGGAGCAGAGAGGTGATTGTTCCCCTGTATTCAGCACTGGTGAGGCCACACCTTGAGTACTGTGTCCAGTTTTGGGCCCCTCACTGCAAGAAAGATATTGAGGCCCTGGAACGTGTTCAAAGGAGGGCAACAAAGCTGGTGAGGGGTCTGGAACACAGGCCATATGAGGAGAGGCTGAAGGAGCTGGAGGAGCTCAGGGGAGACCTCATTGCTCTCTATAACTTCCTGAAGGGAGGTTGTAGTGAGCTGGGGGTCGGCTTCTTCTCTCGTATCATTAGTGATAGGACCAGGGGGAATGGCTTCAAGCTACGGCAGGGGAGATTCAGGCTGGACATGAGGAAGTATTACTTTTCAGAAAGGGTGGTCAGGCACTGGAACGGACTGCCCAGGGAGGTGGTGGAGTCACCGACCCTGGGGGTGTTCAAGGAAAGACTGGATGTTGTGTTGAGGGACATGGTTTAGTGGGAGCTATTGGGAATAGGTGAACGGTTGGACTGGATGATCTTTTAGGTCTTTTCCAACCTTGGAGATTCTATGATTCTATTTTCTGCAGTGCATTTGGCAGACAAGTGTCTCCTGAAGTTGGAAAAGAGTAGAGAGATCTCTTAGACCCCATTCACTCCATTCCTCCCTCCCTCCGCCAGGAAAGTTACACAGGGGGATAAAGTTACATCAGGGGAATAAAATCTCTTCTCCATGCCTGATATATTCATAACCTGAACCATAAATTCATAAACTGATCACATGCATACTTTCAGAAAGAACAAATAGAAATCCTGTTCCTCTTTGAACCTGAACTGAGAAACCAGTGGACTAGTCTGTCTCTAACTCAGCAGTTTAGTGTTCTCCTCAATACTGTTGACCAAAATCACAGCTGAAGCCTTATTCTGGGGCTTAACATCAAGCTAGCAAGTAAAATATAACTTCCTGTATTGTTTTTTTTCGTCAGGAGGTGCTGGTTCATTGTGAGCCCAGTAAGAAAGGCTTATAAGCTACCATTTAAAATGCTATTTGCACTAATACTCTAAGAGAACATAATCTTATGCCAGTATAGAAGCTGTGTAGCACTGAACAAGACCCCGTCAATAGCAGAGATTATCTCCTTTTGGTATCTCAAACTATTACAGGATTTTCTTACAAGGAAACAGCTCTGTTTATCATTTATGCAGTCAAACAGAATCACTTTCGCATGAGAACTTTTTGCTGCACTGTTAACAGTGAGCCCACATAGATGGTGTCATGGCCAGTATGAGGTGGGAGTTGCCTACAGGTAAGTAGGTATCAGTGATCTGCCTGGGCTTGCTCTGGCGCTGTGACACTCAAGCAACCCAGCCCAGGTCTGATGCCTTGCTGCAGGAACACCACAGCACAGCCCTGGCCTAGGCCTACTCAGGTTGGCTGCTCTGTGGGTAACCATCTCCTCAGTGTGTAGTGGTTTTCTAGCCAGCGTTACAAACATCTACATTTTTTTTCTCTTACTATACAGATAAAAGATTCACTTTATACATAAGAGTTCTCCCTACAGAAAAACATGATTCTACAAATTAGTACTTAATAAATGATTAATATCTTACTGCCATACATTTACTTTGATTGAGATTCTGCTACCACTGTACAGCTTTAACAGTACATCTCTGCAGGCAACTTTACTGATTTCATTCATTCAGTTTCTCAATTTTTTTGGCATTATGCAGTGAAACCTCACAAGGATTTTGTTGGGAGTTCCTCAATCTGCAGCTCTTGCTCCTTCCTTGGAATGGAATCAGTGATGCATAGTATGGCAAACAGATTGGAATGAATACAGTAAGAAAAACAGGAAGGTATGCACATAGATTTCCCCAAAAATCCAAAAGTCAGGTGTTCTTCAGTGATCCCAGATACAGTAAGCAAAGCTAATGACAGAGCTGTGCTGCTCTGCTGCTAAGAGGTCAGTGCTTGAAGAATTCCAAGGCAATCTCAAAGAGATAGCTTTCTCCATAACCTTGCTTGCATGGTTTTACCACTAGAAGAGGGAACTTCACGAAGACCTGACAAGTAAAATGCAACTAGACTGAATACAAGTGATAGTACTGGACTTATCATATTAGTATTTTCAGCAGGTCCCCCACATGTCAGAAGGGAGATGACATTACCTCAAGGCACTGACAGCCTAAATTAGACAGACAATGTAGCTGAAAAATTTAATGTCTTAGGTAAACCAACAGAGGTCAAAACTCAGCATAGTAGAGGTAAGCTATCATATGGGCTGATAGACTTCATGGAAGAAGAAAGTTTATGTATGGGCTGCCTCCTCTAATTCTGAATTCTCAGAGCTTATGAATGATTGTTTATCTGCTAACAGCCTGCAGGGATCTGGTATATAAGCTACAGCAAACAACTGAAAAATAATTGAAATAAATAAAGTTCTACCTGGCACTATCCTTGTTTATTCTATGCATTTGATATTAACATTCTGATGCCTTACGCTGGTAATACATTAAAAGTAACAAAAATGTCATAAAATCAATACCTTCTATCAGCAGAGGGAAATGTCACAAATTATCCCATTCTCATTATAGTTTTCAGACAGTAATTTCACAAGCCTCCAAGGCATTAGGAAAACTGAGTATATTTTTGTTCTACTCTCAGATGTCAGTTTTACTGTACATGATCTAGGCACTGAAGGTTCTCTGCTCAGGAAGAAGTCAGAAATCAATTGTTTTGCCTATGAGATTCTTTTGTGAGACTTCTGCTGTGACTGTAAGTAAGAAACTATCAAATTCCATGACCCTGCTCAAATTATTTTGAAATACAAAATTACACTCTAACCGTTCACGTGCTACAGAAGCATAGTGTATGCTCATATAAAATGCAGAGTTGTCTAGCTAATGAATACAATTTGAATATTCTGAAGAAAGTATATGATACCTAGCATATCACATAATTTTTCAGTATTTTCTTATGAATTATTTATTTATTTTTTAAAATCAGATCAGAGTAAGATGCACCATGTCCAACTAAGCATGAACCTGGAAGAACTTGTCTTTTACGGTCCTACGGCATTTGCCAATCCTGTACTGATGCTATGGTACTAGATGCTTCAATTTGATTGAAGTGACACTGTTGTCACCTGTGCATACATTTTACCAGGTTGATTCACAGCTGTTTTACTACTGATTCTCATCCCTTGATCAGCCATACTTCATAGACATCATTTTGCATTCAAAGTCTGCTTCGGAGAGAGCTGAGCTTGAAATACAGTGAATTCCAGGGTCTGCTGTCACAGACAATGTAGAAGGCCAAGTCCACCTGCATCACTTGGCTTGACAACAAGGACTTACTTCTTGTAGCACACAACAAAAACAGATGCAGCCACTCATTTCACATAAGCCAGAACCCCAGGAAATTTTATATCACATTAAGAAATCCTGGGAAAGACATTCAGTTAGAGTCAAATAGATGCAATGGGCCACTGTGCACATCAATGGTTCTTCCACCTATAGAGGTGATTAATTAAAAAAAAAAAAAAAAAAAAAAAAAAAAGGAAAAGAGAACTACCATACTTTGCATAAAGTTCTAATTATATCTATACGTCCGGAACTAAAGTATGAACTCATTGTAACAGTTTGAAAAAGGATACTATTTTCTGGTTAATCCACAAGAAATGAGTAAAATATGAGTATTTCATTATGAAATATATCCAATTTTGACACACTGTACAAAGCAGATATTTTTTGCCAGGTGAGAATACTATCCCAGACTTCCACATTAAAATATGAAATATTTTAATATTAATAATATAATATAAAACACATAACTAATACAAAAGTGTAAAGGTTGTGATTTTTAATGGCATCTCTTTCTCAGCAAAATTTAATCCAGACAATTTAGTTCTGATTAGTTTGTAGATGGTTGCATAGCCTTAAAATCATTTGGATCAGATCAAAGACTATCTGCAAGGGAAAGGCTCTATTGAGAACTACAGAGAACATTTATTTATTTATACACCAGTGTATTTACTATGCTCTTCTGTTACCACAAAAAACATTACAAATCCAAATCTAGTTTGTCCACTGAGATGCTAGGTTGAAAAAAACAAAACAACAAAAAACAAAGTCCACATCAAAGGTCCAAACACAAGAAGTTGTTATTTTTCATTAACAAATATAAAAAATAAATCCATAAATCATTTTTGACATTATTTGCTTAAAGTGGATAAGTGACAAACACAATGACTAGGCACAGATAACTCTAGTAGTGAGCAGAATAGCACATAAGATAAATCAGATGAAAATGACAGTTGTTGTCATTAAATTCAATAATTCTGTTTTTCTAGTTAAAACTTATTATTTACAAAAAACAGCAGTTTTCCATCTGAAAGAAAAAAACAACAACAAAAACCCTTTTGTTTTATTTAATGGAAAATTTGCAGAGAAAGCTCCTTTCCTTTCAGGTTTATGTTCTTATTCTAAATTATTATTATTATTGGTTCCAGATCAGTCTCTTTTGTTTTTATTTCCACATGAGTTCTTTTCAGGCATTTGTGCTTGTGAGGATTTATATAGCACTATTTATAAGAAAGGTCAGAAAATATACTCAAATAGAGGAGAGAAAAGAGATGACCTATATTTTTACTTTGACAGACAATTCTATGAGTTATTGAAATCAGCCAGGAGGGTACCCCACTTTCATTTCTGTTCAAGACTTTTTCTTGAGATATGCACATTTCATTTTGTCTATCAAAACTGTTAGAATTAATGAAGAGTCATTTTGCACAATTGGAGAAAAAGTACAAACATTCTCCCTTATTATGCATCTCCCTTGCAGGTGAGTGAAATCTAGGCCATAATAAAATTTTGCCATTGGCTTTAATTTCACGTGGTGTGCTGGCCCACACTTTATGCTGCTCAAGAAGCTAGTCTTCCTGATGCGATTAGAAGGATGTGGCACATAACAGAGCTGGCCTGCATTACAGGGACATTTTTAGTACATGCATTCCTTCTAAGTGTGGTAGAACTACCTCAGGGCAACTCTGCTACATCCTTAAGGAACACTGAATTTTTATGTGTTTTTATTTTTTCTTTAATCTAAGTTTTGGTGGGGTTGGGCTGGGGTTTGTGCACTTGGCAGCACATTAGCTCCAGAAATAGTGCCATTTTTCATGACCTTTAGATTCTAAACAAGGTAAAGCTTGGACATCCTGATTTCCACATTTGTCTATATTAGTTTCTTTTCCTTTTTTTGTTTGTATTAGAGATATAAGAGTTTTCCTTTCACAACATAAGCCCAGGATTTATCAAAGGAAATGTTTTGAAGTCTTTCTTAACTTTATTGCTTATGTTCTGAAAGCATTTCAGGTGAATGCTGATTTATTAATCCTTAACAGTTGTTTAAACCTTCATTATGTCAAGCATTTAACAAATCAAAAAGGTACAGCACAGCATTTGAATAGATGGATATAGTAGTAATAAGTTAAACAGGATTTCCTAAAAGTAAAAAGTTTGATAGCTCAACTGCGTACTAAAAAAAAAGCTCAACAATTTATCAAAAGTAACATTAAATACACTTATGCTCTTGTCGTCTTTGAACTTGTTTTTGGTTATTACTTCTGTTGCGCATTAAAAATACATAATTGTGTGTTTATTCTCAACATGACTGTCACCTGTAGAACACAAATGGACTGGCTGTGCAATTGCATCAATGCTGTGCACTGACCTTGAATTTTAAGAGGGCCAGCTGCCAGAAAAAAAATCTTTAATTTCCTTGACTCATTAAATTAAATTCATTTTAACAAAAATAATCATGGATGAATTACCATATGTTCTTGAATTTTAGGAGGCTGGGAAGATTTTTAAATAATCTGAGTTTGGAGCTCTTCTTCTGAACTAGAATGCTTTCAACATTTCCATTTAATCTAAATACGCTATCAAGTTAGACATAACGTTGTAAAACAGCAGGTAAAAACAGGTAAAGATAGGAATGATGCCAGGAGTTGCATACTGTCTGCCAGCAGCTATAGGTAGTGAGATAGTCTCTTAGCTTTGAAGTACTTTAGAAGTCAGCAGACTTCTATTTTCAGACAAAATATTGTAATGGCCAAATAAATATGTGAGAAAACTTACGATGTTGCAGAAATAATTATGATTATTTTTTTTTGTAGATTTTATATTGGCTATTTTTCCATGGTGTCTTGAATTATATGTAAGTTTTAGAATTGTTGAATAGTATTTATTCAATGATTTAAATTGAAAAGGATATGAGCAACAGAATCTGCTGTGAGAGATAAACAAAATCTTGGCTGGAAAAAAATCCAGACGAATATGGACACCATCTGTTCTCCTACAGTTGTTCTTACATTCATCACGAAACAAATTATGGCTACCAAAGTGCAGATGCAGAAATCATATCATGCAGAACATAGAGAAAAGGGTAGCCTTTGACCCAAAACAGAGTATTTCCCTGTCACCATATTTCTACCTAAAATGGTCTTTATGCACTGATTCTAAGACTTCTCATCGTCTTCCTCATGAGAAATAACAGCAAACTCCATGTATCACTTCCCGAAGAAAAATTCCTGAAGACTTTTGTAAGGTAATGCTTCCTAACACAGACATCTGTGCAAATCAGTGCTGAACTTCAGAACTGATTTGTTTTGCTTAATACAAACCCCTGTGGTTTGGGAAGGCTCAGCTTTTACAAACTTAGTTTGTAAACCCTTTGTTTCTTTGAAGTAATCACTAAGATTGCCCACTGATCTCTTGCTTTTTGTTACAATCTCTGTCAGTTTTTCAGAGTACACTGCAAGTCATATTGCTGACTGATTTCTGCATACGAAAACTGCAGTGAGCTTGATTGTGAAAAAGAGAATAGTTGATAAAGAGAATATTTTGCTACATTAGATTGGAAGATGTGTCAACTTCAAAGTTTAAAATAAATCATTATGCAAGCTACTTTTGTTAAATAAATGATGTTTATAAGAACAGAAAAAGGAAGCAGAATTAAAAAGTAGGTACTATAAAAATACAGTAATTTGGTACAAAAATGTATTATGCAAATCTGAATATAATTTATTTCTTTAAAAACTCAAAGTGGGTAAACGTGATATTTTGGAAAAATAAATTGCTCTTCTGAGACTGAAGTACTATGTGCAGACTAAGGGCTTTAGCTACGGCTTCTTTGATCTACCTTTCTCCTTTCTCTGTCCAGCAAAATCTTTGCTTTTTTGTTTGTTTGTTTTCATTTTTTTCTTAGAAGCTACGAACTTCAGCAGAACCAACTGGTTTTACTGCTGTTGGTTTTTTTTTGTTTGTTTGTTTGTTTTTGTTGGTTTTTTTGTTTGTTTGTTTTTTGTTTTTTTTTTTTTTTAAGGGAAAAAACTGCTTGAGGAAGTATTTTCAAAAATACCAAATAATATTAAATTGATTTATTGTTAGCTTTATCTCCTTCACTGTGTTGGAAAGATTCTGGCAGAGTATCTAAGAGAAGCAAAATGAAAGTATTTTCCCGTGAAACTGGAAGGGGGAAGGTGGTGGCCATAATAGCAAAAGAAGACTGATGAGATAGACTTTGAGAGATAGAGTATTTGAAGCACACAACAGTTAACATTTCCATAAATGATTTTGATGCATGTAATGGGGCTCATGGGAAGGACCGTTATGTTTTGGTGGTTTGGTTTAATTTGTTGTTTTTAAGAACGTTCCCTGCAATTTCGGTTCTGACAAAGATGAAATGGGCACTAAAGGCCTGAAAACTAAATTGGTTGAATAGTTGAGACAACACATCTCAATAGATATATTGAAATAATAGTTTTTTAACATAGACTGTTGGGGTATAAAGGATATTCATCGGATGGACAAACTCCCTACAAGGCAACCAGAAGTCAGAAAAAAATATATCACTGTTCATTAAAGAATCATGTTACATCTACAGCAAGACATGTCATGATGACTCAGTCTATTTCCAAAGATAATAGAGAATAATGGAACCATTACGATTGGAAAAGACCACTAAACTCATCTAGTCCAGCCATCAACCCATGACCACTGTGCTCATTAAACCACGTCCATAAGTGCCATACCTACCTTTTTCTTTAAAACCTCCAGGGAAGGTGACACTACCACTTCCCTGGCAATCTGGGCATTACCGCTCATTCTGAGAATTTTTTCCTCATATCCAACTTGAAAGTCTCCTGACACAAACTGAGGCCATTACCTGCTGTCCTATCAGTAGATACCAAAAAAAGACTGACCCTCACCCTACTACAACCTCTTTTAGGTAGTTGTTGAGAGCAATAAGGTCTCCTCTGGTCCTTCTCCAGATTGAAAAGCCCCTCAGCTATGATTCCTATGGAAACACTAGATTTTGTCTGAACTTGAACAAAGCTGCTGTCACAAAACCTCTGAGCAATTCAAATAGAATCAGAAAAAAATTATGTGATTGTGAAAGAAAAATTCTAAGTACTACTCAGTGCATCAGAAATACAGCAAAAAAATCAGACTGACTATGATTTATTCACTGCCAGTACAACCTATTAATTACAGTTCTAAGTTGATAGTAATACCTGTGGGAATTACAGTAATTCCTTATAAGTGACAACAGTGAGAGGATTATAAAAGAATAAGTGAGAGTAAGAAAATACTCATATTTTTATGTGTTATCCACGTGGTTTTTTTTTTTTTTTAACAAAGGTTAAAAACCTTTGAAGAAAGGTTTTTTTAGAAAACCTAACTACACAAGTATATATACAGCACTGTATGCCTGCGTATACACAGTATGGTGCACAACCAAGCGTACAGAAAAAAATGTAGTCTATGAAAACAGCATCTGGACACTGGAACTTTTTTTCTTCATGAAAGCATGTGGTATTTGTTCATCTCTAAAAGGAAATATGAAACTAATCTTTACAATTCCAACAGCAATCAGGACTCTGGGATACTGAAGACAAAGCCATGCAAACTCCAGTATGGGAAAGGGAGGGTGGGAATACAATTCATTTAACTTTGTCAAAAACAGTAACAAAAAATTTCTTTACCATTGAGCTAGGTCCATCACCTTTCTCTCACTGACAGAAGAGCCTGAGCTATCATTCCAGCTGACTGACTGCTTTATGTTCTGCATCAGAACTTGTAACAACCATTAGCATTTCAGATGGCCTCAAATAACTTTGGTCAATCAATGTAAAACATGACCAAATATTAATTATACTGCATTTAGGCTGCCTAAAGTGTACTGAGCTCCAAGAAAAGACTGTATTTTACTAGTATTATTGATGTGCTGTTCCACAGTTCTGAAAGGCTAATGCAGTGATTTTTAAAAAGATTGAATTCTTGTACACAGCACCACATCATTTTAAATGCCCTAGCTTTATCTTTTTGGAAAATGGCTTCATCTAAAATATAGATCTAAAAATATGCCCTCAATCACTTTAAAATTATTTAAAAAAGCATCTTGAAAAGTAGGTTATGACATATCACATTACATATTAGAAGAAAACCAGACCAAACCCATAAGTATAACAAAAATCAAAACAGAAGCACACAAGCCTGTAGACAGATAAGTTTCAGCAAAGCAAAGCTTCATCTCAAGTACATGTTTACTCTGATAGTTTCTTTCTCTCCTGCTATTTTTCCTTCCTTTTTTTCAATTTATTTTAAAATTTCCCAGATACACCAGAAAGAAAAATCGCTCAAATGCCAAAGCTGTATGCCAGCATATTGTTGACTTGTTATATTTTGTAAGAATCTGTATGATAGCAGTGTTGCTTGTCTATGTATTATTATTGTTAAAAGTGTAATTGGTAAATAATTTTAAACTGGTTCAAACTGGTAAATAATTTTATACTTGGGAGAATAGATTACTGCTAAAATTTGGTATAACATTTCAGTGTGTTTGATAACCAAACATCCCTAAAACTTAGTGTCACCGTGCCCTGAGGATGGCAACTAGAAAAAAAAGGATCACCTCTTCTCACTAATTAGCTTCTGTTTAATGCCATCTAATCTCTGGGAGGACTTTGAGTTGTTTCATATTTTATTTGTCACAAGCATAGGTACTGAGCAGTATAAATTTAGCCTGATTTCTTTCCCATATATGCTAATAATTTCAGGGAAAACACATGCAAAGAAAAAAAAAGTACTTAAATAGAAGCAATTTCTTTTAGATAGTAATAGTGAGATACTGAGCAATTGTCCGCAGGTATTCAGAACTGGATATCAGCCGTACAGAGTTGAATCTAATTAAAGGTTAAGGACACAGGCTGAATGTAAGTCACTGACAAAACACAACAGACTGTTTGGAAGATTTTTTTTTCTCTATTGCAAAGATGTGTTAGTACAAGTAGTGTGAATTTTTCTTGAAATGAGGGAAACATCAGAAGGTGAAGCAGTCAGAACAATTATCTATACCAACATATAATTCTGCATGCCATCCATTGCATCAAGTCAACTTCACTCTGATTTGCTAGCTTGAACAATACACATAACAAGACTATAAAACTGAAAAATTCATAAACATAACAAGGGCAAAAATACCGCATTTGAAACATTTATCTACATGTACCAGGGATTCAACAAAGCTGAAACAGAATGAGATTTTGTAAAGAGTACTTCTGTCTGTGAAATATTCACAGAAATTGTGACAATTTTAAAACGACTCATCTTTATTCAAAATTATTCAACAAAAATATGTTATGCCAATTCTGTTTTGTAGTCTTTACTGAGTAGATAAAGTTGGTTATTAAAAAATTGAGCTGAATTTCTTGCTCCTCCCCAAACTCCCCATGTGAAATTAGGTCAAAGCCATAAAGGAGCTCAAAGCATTTAAAGTGTGACTTGGGTTGCTTTTAGGTATTTCACTTGTAATCCTCAAAACCACACTCAGCAGCACGCTACCTCTCTAGATATTTCAAGTTCGTAAGTCATTTCCCTAGGAAACTACAATTCTGATGTTGCTTATAAAAGTATCTCAGTCTGGTAAGTACTTATCTTCTTAGTTCATCCCGAATCCTTTCAAGATACATTCACCTTGGCTTTATTTTGCCTGCCCCACCGAAGGGCCAAGAGCATTGCGTGCACTGCTGCTGCATTTTTGGGTCCAATTTTACTGAAAATAGTGACTGCCTTCCAGTTGGATCGGAGTTTGAGCTAAATCTGAATTCTTATATCTGCCTAGGTGAACTCAAGCTCATGTTTCAAAACAGAACAAAAAAAAAGTGTGACAGGCACCCTGGTTATACCTGTTCTCTCACATTTGCTCTCTCCTCTTGAACTGAGAAAAAATTTTGCATTCAAAGAAAAGCAAGCAAAACACTTACTATAAATTATGTGTAGAGCATTTGCAGAGATTATAAAAGTAGCTGCTGAATGTTCTTATCTGAGATTGAACAAGAAAGCAGAAAGGGAACAAACTGTGCTAAGACCTCTGTTCCATGTACAACTTTCAAAATATTGAAAAACTGAAGCACACATTCATAATGACCTGCACACTACGTATGCAGAAATTAGAAACATGCCCTTACAAGCAATTCATTAGACTACCAAAATGCAGAACACCATTACCAGTGCAAGACTTGTATAAAGCGACATTAGTTTATTCAAAAAGTAGCCCAAAAGCAGTGAAAAGAAATCTTTAGGTACACTGAGCAGCTACTCTTTTCAAAAACAAACAAAAAAACCCCTACTTCTAAAAAACAACATAGGAAAAGCAAAATATTTTCCTGTTGCATCAAGTTACCAACTAACCAGAAGTGCACTCTATGACTGTTTTACAATGGGTATTTGGATATTTTCATTAGCCATATTTCACCTGAACTAAACAAAGAGAAACTTCTGACCAATAATATGTTTGAACATGTATCAATTACCAAAGGCACATCATAAACCAAAAGAAATTACATACACATCAAAAGTTTAATACACTTATCTTGATAACAGACCTGAAAAGTAATGTTCTATCATCTTTCGTCAATGGTTACACAGACTATAAGAACCTGAGCTCATCCCAGATCCCTTTCAAACTATAATGAAAAATTACTAAAAGTAATAACTTGCTCATTTCTTGCCTTCTCTCCATAGCTCTGTATGAGGAGTTTTGAACAAAAGGTTATTTATAATAGATGATATCAAGTTATGATCAATACTAATGTAAAATTTAGTATCCGATTTCAACAGTTTTATACAACGTATAAAAGGTGAATAATACATGAAGCTCTTCCTCCATCAGTGCTGATTCACACCACTTACGTTGTAAAAGGTGTTTACTTAAAATGTATTCCACAACTATTGTAAAATATTTTAGGCATATAGGAGTTCACATCAAGTTAGAATCCACTCACTCCTAAAACACTGCCCAAAACAAAAATTAGAATTGAGCACACCATCACCTTCCGGAAGGAACACCGTTTATGCGCTTCTTCAAAGATAAAGCTTTAATAGGAATAGTTTTAAAATATACAATATGTGGACATACAGCACTGAGTACAGTATGGGTGTTATCCTGCAGGTTCTGAAATTATTAATGAGCTGTAGGACTCACCCTTTTACTGAATTAATTATAATTAATCAAATTTGCCTGGCTTCTCTGAAAGGCAGCCAATAGCTGTCTGGGCATAGTTATTTATCACTTTGAGGGGCTGATTATTTACTAGTCCTTTCTGATATCCATCTCAACCAACCTTAGTCAACAAACCATCTGATATCTAGTTTTAGCTATTTGTAGGTCTTTTCTCTAGTTACTGAAGAAACAAACTATCTCTGAAAGCTTTTTTTGCTTTCTTTTCTGGGTTAGATTTTTAATTTAGAATCCTCTGGGGTTACTTGCCTTCTGGATGTTTTTGATATTGTCTGCATTAGATACTGAGGGGGATCTTAAACAACTATCTCAAACTAGTTTAGATGATTTATATTAAGTGAGATAAAACAACTCTTGGAGAATATTGGAGATCTGTGCTACAAATTGGATTATGGAGCTAGTGTAACACAAGTTTTTGTAACGCTTGAGTGTTTAAAAATACAACTCTGTATTTTATACAAAGCCAACGTATTAGATTTAGATGACAAGGTTTTGGTAGCAGAGGGTTCCAGGGGTGGATCCCAAGAGCAGAGCCCAGCAGCTTCTCCAAGTCAACTCCATATGGCTCCAAACAGATCAGTTGCCATTGGCCAGAGCTGGGACATGAGTGATCTCAGGGGAAGAGGTCAGGAGGTTCTTCATGCTGATTTTTTTAATACAATGCTAATTGGTGAGTAATTTCTCAGGCCTTATCTCAAGCCATGAGCCTTTTTCACTGTATTTTTCCCTCTGTCCCTTTGGGGAGGGGGAATGAGAGGGTGTCAGGGTGGTGCTTAGATACCCACTGATGCTAAACCATACCTACACTATTAACACAATATTAACTGTATAATTCCAGGAATATATATTTTTCACTTTTCATAATCGTTTATCAATCATTTCAAGTAACTGGGACATAAAGATAAAACAAATGAGGCAATAAATAAGGGACCTAGTCTTACGTTAGGCACTGCATTTGAGATACCCACTCAGGTAGTCACAGAGACTGTGTCAGAAAATAAATCCTGTAAGTGGTTTCCAGGTTAGACAGAATAAGTCCATTTTATCTTTTCACTGCAAAGCTATTTCTTCCAATAATGACAGCTGTAGCAATTTCTTTCTTCCGTTCTGTTACTGAAGGAGGATTAAGATATTTCTAATATTGTAAAAGAACTTTCTGGGAAAGAGTGATGGTTGTTAAAAAAAGCGCTCTCAAATTAGATAATTCACATTTGTCAGGATTCTTGCCTGACAGATAAGTTTAGCAGGTAATGACTGGGACACACGGAGCTTCTACTGGTCTGGACACCTCTGCAGAGGGAAGCAAATTTTCTCTGAGGAAAACAAAACAAAACAAAACAAAACAACAAAAAAACTAAAGAATATTGGCCTTTGCCTCTCTGCCAGATTTAGTTAATTGTAATAATACAATCTAAGCACAGTTTAACAGTATCTTACAACCCATTTTTCTTATCATAGGTATGACAATGAACTAAAGGGAAGTTACTTCACTCAGCTGCATTTTCAAACTTTTTTTTTTGGTGTGGAAGAGGAGCAGGTTACATAGGAAGGCTTAGATTGCTTACAATGCTGCTTTATAAAAACACAACCCAGATTTGAAACAATAGCATATAGTAAGGAAGTGCTGAAAGGCTTTTCTCCTTGAGTACTCTGGACCAAATACAAAACTAAAGTATTGAAGAGACCCTTTAACTCCATTTCTTCCCAGCATCCTAGAAATTTGAGAAACACAGTGTAGCAAGTCCTATTCTTCATAACAAACTAAATACATGAACTACTTCAGCAAGGTGGACAATTGAAGGACAGAAAACATTTAGCAAACCAAGAAGCTGTTTGTTGAAAAAAAGTGCATAAGCACCATTGTCATTCCTAGTATAAAATTCAATGAAAGAAAAAAGCACAAAGAGTAAACTGTTTCTGGTATATAAGGACAATTTTTCATACGTTTTGAGCTAGTCTTCATTTTCAGATAACTGCATGTTATGAATATTCATATGTCATGAACTTATGTCTCTTAATGCTGCTTTATTTTTGTATTTTGTCTTGACTAAGGTACCAGGTTTTACCAGGGGTCAGTGAATTGCTTCCTCTTGACACTCCTTTCCCAGCTCAAATTTCCTCAGACTTCTCTAACTTTTTGCACTGCTCTGGGTATCCAGGAGAGCTAACAGCTTGTCATTAAACCTCAAAGCCTAAAGTACACCCGCAAGCAAAAAAATGACCATCACTGGACCTTCTGTTCTGCAGAAGTTTTTATCTTCTGAAAATCTTGATTTTTCCTTAGATAATTTTTGGAATGACTCCTAATAATAACAACATTTTAAAATGTAATTTTTTCTTTTAGCTGAAGACTGATTTAAGATCGCCAGAACACATGGCTGTGTGGCACCACTCTTCAGTTACCACCTAGAAACAATTCTAGAGTCTGTGGGGTATTTATTGTACTGGTACTTCTTATGTGTGAACTGAGATGACTAAATTTTCAGAATGAGGCTATCAATTTGCCTTTTTTTTTTTTTTTTTTTTTTTAAAGTTACATAGCTAATTATATTTCTAGGAAGCTAAAATCATTTCTTGCAGTCATCTTATTTTACTATGTTGAGTTCCAGTTCTGCATATTAATTTATTTTAAACCAAGTCTTTCGTAATAATCCTGATTTACTCTCTCAGAGTAGAGAGTATGGAACATTTACATTCTGATTCATTCTTTGTGTGTTTGTGTATTTATAAATTGCCTCCTTTTTCATCTTTGCATGTTGTTCCTTTCAGACTTACTGTGTTAAAATGAAGCTTTCCTGAAATTGGAGATCATTACCATGACCTAAAAATTGAGTTGCTTGATTACTTCAAATACTTAACAAGTAGTATTTGTACAGTTGTGGTGAACGATGAATTTAAGTCTGATCAGGCCACTATTCAGTTTTCATTAATATAAATCATTGCTTGAAAAACTGCTGAGAAGTGTAATTACCTTCAGGAGCTTGAGAGGTGCATCCTCCAAAGGTGACAAAGGCAAGGCCATTGTCAACACAAGTTGAAAACACATTTTGAAGAAACCATTTCAGCTAAGTGCAAGGTGCCTTTTCCATGCAATGAAAGATAAATAAGAGAGGATAGAGAAGCATTCATGTCATGTCTCCTTACTAGGATGAAAGTCAATATTAGACAGATATTGGGTGTGAACAGCCTAGTTTGGTATGTTAAATAAAGAATCCTATAACCATTATAAGATGCTACTTCGCTTTTCGTAAACTCAATTCAATTTTATGAGCATCTGAAGGGAGAGTTTCACTGTCTCAAGGACAGGGTTTGTGATACATTTAAAAATACTTTTGGTTGAGCCTAGAAATTTCTAGTGCTGCACGATTTTTGTTGATGTCAGTGTCTTGACAAAGCATTCACAATTGCACTGACTCTTCAATGACACTTCTTTAGTGTCTACAGCTTTGCCCTACTGTACTGGAAAACAGCATCAGTTTACTAATTGCCATTAAAATCTAGACACAGCACTCCAGATGTGGCCTTACACATAAGGGACGAAGATCACCTCCCTTGATCTGCTGGCCACAGTTTTTTATAATGCATCCTGGGATACTATTGGCCTTCTTGGCTTCCAGGGCACAATGCTGACTCATGGCCAGCCTGTTACCCAGCAGGACACCCAGGTTCTTCTCCACAGAGCCCCTTGGTGAATGAATCCATGCTGACTACTCCTGACAACCTTACCTTCCACATGCTCACCCACGTGGGTCTCCTGCCTGATTCTTACCCTTAAGAGATGCACTGAAATTGAGCTTGGAAGAAGTGCTGCAAGAATGCCAACCAACTATACAGTTTTTAATGCATTTTCCTAATAATATTGCAGCATATTTGGATGCAGAATTGTGACTTCATCTGTGTGTGTTACAGAAGGAAAAACTCAAGCTTTTTCAAATGCAGCTTTCTAATGAGATGACAGCAACAGAGGGGCTGTATGACTTTGGTGCTATTTACAAAATAGACCTTTTATTCAAGAATTCTGGGGATGTTCAGACAGCACAGAGGTTTGGCTTTGTTTTGTACTATGGATCATTTGCTTCTTGTTTTTTGCCAATGATTCACTGTGGGATCTGTATGAACTACAGTTCACATGAACAAACCTGAAATGATCTATCTTCCATTGCATCAATTGCCTGAATGGACTAATGTTACCAAATTGTTAATCAGATAACTGCACACAGACATCTGAAAACACAAGCAAACAAAACACTTTAATAAATTACAGAGTAGAGCAATTTTGCTTCACTTTCTGTCTAGGTTTATAGACAAAAATGCTAATCTCATTTCCCAAGGAAGAATTCATTCTTAAGTATAGCAGAGATTCACTTCAGCTCACCAGAAGTAGCTAACACAGGTTTTAAAAACATTTAAATAGAATCAAACAAGGTTGAGTGAAACTTACATGCTGCTGCTGCTTTAAGTATTCATACAATGTTTAAAATTTTTTCTATGTTTATATATTTGCTATTTGAAAAGGTGCTAGTATATACAAAGAAAACAGTACTGATTGCAATGAAGATACACTCAGTACATAAGTCTGTGAATTTACCAAGCTGTCACTAAAATTATGAATAAATGTGTTCTGGAAATCTATAGAGGCAAATTTTAACGAAACTATTCAAGAAACAAATCAGTGAATAGGTTTATAATTTTACAGAGATGAGCTTTAGAAATTTTTCTTACGTCCAATAAAATTGCTTACTAAAATTAAATGGTAAGAAAAATAGTGGTATATAGATTACGTACAATGTTTCTTTTAAAATGTGTACATTTTAAATAGTAGAGATGATACAAATGTATCAAAACCTATGAATTCATGCCATTTTCACTTTTTCACTCCTAAAATTTTGTAGAAGATGCACTGAAATTTGCAGTATTACTTTGGACTTTCAAAACAGCAGTGATTCACTACAAACTCTGCTCAGAAAACAATGAGAGGCAGATTTACCCTCTCACATCCTTTCTTTGCCAAAAATCTGTAAACGCTCTGGTAACAATGGAATCAAAACTGAAGTGGAACCACAATCAAAACATAATTACATGAAGATACTTTAAAAAAAGGCGCTCAAAACCCCTTTGCAGTAGCCCATCAATATTTCTTGTTTTACTCAGTAAACTGATCCACACCAGCTAAACAGATGGATGGGAAAATCTGAGGGCAATTAAGCACAGAAAATTTTTGACAGTTTTACAGCTTCAGAAACACCTGTGCTGCTTATTGCAATGCATTGTGACCATAGAGATTGCTTATTGCAATGCATTGAGAACCAGAAACTGCTCCATAGTCCTCAGGGGTTTTTATTTCCACTTGTGTTGTGGAGTCCTAACGGCTCTTTTGTACAGTTATGTTTTAATTACGGGAGAAAAAATTATGTGTATTGATGATGCAGAGGCAAAAATGATGAAAAGATTTCCTTTTCTCATTTAGAAAATATCTACAGAAATAAACAGCTCTAGCCTCAGTTTCTCCTTAGACTATGCTATGAAAGGTACCTGAAGAAGATGACCTCACAGAAAGGAAAAATAACAACAACAAAAATGGTGTAAAGCTTTGTTTGAAAAGGAAGAGTTTATGGTTAGAACAAGCTATACTGGATTTGAGGCCAACTTTCTCTTCCTCTCTGCAAAAAGAAAGTAACAAATCCACCACAACTACATGTGTATACAGCAGAGACACCTGCTCATCAGCTCTGGAGAGACTAAGTGTGATGGAGCAGAATATTTAGATAAAATGAAATTTGTAGAAGCATTCAAGTATTTATCTGCTTTACCAAACTCTACATTTTTCTTGTTATGACACAAACTCTACCCTTTGCAGAAAATACAGAGTGTTGCCATGGGCTCTATATTTTGACAGAAATAAATAACTGCCTTGGTTTTTTCCACCTATTTTCTCCACAAATACTATTTTCTTAGTATTCATTTGATTTCTTCACGTGTATTATCATAGCTCTCCATTCCATTTTACTTCCTTCTACACTTCCAGCCAGACCTTCTTAAACCAATGGATGTCCTCTCAACATTTATTCCCACCCAATTTCTCCCTACAATTTGATTCTGTGTAGCCTCACAGGCTATTTATGCCACATATATAACGATAGCAAATAAATTCAGTTTTATCATTCAATTTACTCTTCCTCCACGAAAACCTACATCACTCCAGAGTTCCTCTCTTTCACAAATTAATTTTTTGTCTGTTTCTCTTTTTCAAGCTAAATTGAAATTTACCGTTTGTTTACCACTTCCCAAATAATAATGTGAAATTTGAAACTGGCTAACAAATAGTATATAGTCTTACGCTAAGCAGGAGAAAATACCCTGCATAAATAGTTATTTTCTACAGTTACTTGGAGAGTGTGATTTGAACTATTTTGTCACAGTGCAGTAATAAGAATTCCTGCAAATCAAACATTTTGCTATATAAGACAGTTGTTAAAGTGTGCTTGATGATTATATCACGTTTCCATGTATAATGTATGATGAACTGTACACTCTACACTTAATATAGATTACATTTTTAAAAGCATTCTTGAGTGTTTACCGAATTGTAGGTTCTTATTCACTACAGTAAATCCATTTGTAAATCCTCTTCCACTAAGCAGCATTAGTTAATCAGTGCAAGGGAGCATGGCAGCATCGTATGTTAAATATTGATGAATAACAGCGTAATCAGAGATGAAATTTCTCTGAGGTGCCTGATCTTTTGGTGTATCACTGGCTATTGACCTACCTTCCAAAAAAAAAAAAAAAAAAAAAAAAGTAGACTTCTCAAAAAAATACTAGATTTAATGACAGGGCTATAATGAATCAGTCAGGATATATATTATGTATGCAGAATTATAAGCAGAAGGAAGTAGGAAGAAAAACTTATAAAAAGTGGTGAAAGAAAACTTAGGTGAAAGACTTTTATACAGTGTGAATAACACTACTGTCTGACCTCTTCCTGGCATCATCTAAATTCCTCTTGAACAGTGACACAGGGCATCAACCACCTGTCTAGGAAGCCTTTGCAAGTGACTGACCACTTTCCCGGTGAAGACATTTTCCTAATATCCAGTCTGAACCCACAGATTTGTGCCATTCTGTGCATCCTGTGCCAGATTGCAGAAGCAGTGCCAGACTGGCTCCTGCAGGCCTCAGCTGCACTGTGAGCTGGCGAGGGGCATGGTGCACGTCCCTGCTGCAGCCCTGGAGCTGCGGTTCGTGGCCTCCAGTTATGTCCTCCTATGCCCCAAGTATTACAAGGGCCTAGTCAAGGAACAACTCCTACACAGGGCTCTTTCACATTACATTACTACATACATTACTACATTACATACATAACTTATTTTCACAAAATAAGTTACTCTTACCGATAGCTTATCTCCACACTTGTGGAGCTAGCTAGTCACAAACAGTAGGTGTGGATCATGCAGTAATCACAGAAACAGCTCTATTACATGGCAGGCCTGACTTGGATGTCTCAGAAAGAGTGGCAAACAAAGAATAAAATATGCCTGTAAACTCAACGGGCAGCTGTAGAAAGTAAAATAACATTCAGTGACTGAGCAATAAAATTTCCTTCACAGCATGCCACAGCAAACTTCCATGGACAAATCAGCACATCAGCAAAAGGCCTTTTAAGGATTGCTTGTGCTGTGGGACCATTTATACTCTTTTCTTTCTGCTCTTCTCTAGCAGGGAAGAGTTCTGGCTGGAGGACAAGTTGAATGAAAGCAGGAGGCTTCAGAGAGCTCACTGTTCCCTCCAAAATCTGTTCTGCTATGCATTTTCTTTGTTCTTTCATTCATCCTGCTCCCTTTTTCCCCTCAAGGGAGGAGCAACAAGCTGCAAGAACAGATGTTCCTAATTTTATTAGACACTTCATACTGATACACAGAGCTTTACTTCCTAGTTAAGCAATGACAAGGCTCACTGTATCTCATAGGAGCAGCATGATTCTCAAGAGGGGCTAGTATATACATACAATGGTCCAAGACTGTATTTCTTAAGTAAATAGTAAAACATAAATACAATTTTTATGCACTTAGTGAAATCAGTGCCAAAGATTACTGAGCATGAATTTGTAGCCAAGAAGCGTAATCAAGCATTCTTTAATAAAAAAATATAAAGTAACCTTATTGTATGATGCAAAATCCTCAGTTTCAAAATGTGCTTTTCATAAGCACTCAGAATTGATTATTTTTATGGATTTTCTGAAATGTTAAGTATAAAACAAATTCATTCCATAGATCCTTTTTTTTTTTTTTTCCTTTTATTTGTCTTTCTTTTTTATCCCTCTTGATCCCAATTAGTGAAAATTTCTAAATCTTAATTCATAAAAAGACTAAAAACAAAACACTAAGAGAATCCACCTGGAAATGGTTCTAATTTAAAAGACAAACACAAATCCAAAAATTTACTTTCTGTTTTTCCTCTAGGACAGACTGTCACATGCTGAGGGTTGTATAAACACAGAGAAATTCTTATCCTGGTTATTCGGTTCTGGCAGAGGAGAACAATCACTCAGATTCCAAAAGTCACCTTCAATAAGCATGGCCAAATCAGATTCTTAAAAGCTGAGGAAATACTCATTTTCTTATATATCAAGCTTTCTACAATAGCATATATTTTTGTGAGTTTCAAATGGGAAAAACAGTTCATTGTCCAAATCAAAGTAAGTACTTGAGAATAGAGCAATGAAAACTTACTTGCCTGTTTTGTATCTACATGATGTATTTCATTTGCATTCTTCCTCTCTAAGGGTTTTATGGACGCACAGCTTACAGAATTATAGAATCATATGAGTTGGAAGGGACTCTTCTCAACGCAGCTGATGTGAGTATTATTGTATGGTTGTAAACTATCATAATTGCAATCACTGTAAGTGTATATGTGTGGAGTTCCCAGAAATTGTAGTCTAATAATTTCTGCTATTACTATAATAATTTTAAAACTAAAAAGCATAAAAGTAGTATTACTCTGGTATATGCGACATAACAAAACCACACATTTAAAAAAGTTTGCATGAAGTTGCTTTGAACATAGCTCTTTTTTTTCTTTAAAATACGGATCATTGGTGTCTCCTAAACGTGACAAAGATCCTATAACTCTTAAAAGCACCAAAAGTGGTTTAATGGGATGTACGCATACACAAACTCTGAGAATAATTTAGGAATGACCCTAGAGATCATTTTAGCTACACGTAATACGAACATTAAAAAAAAAAAAATTAATTTTAAATCTGTAGAAGGATAGGAATGGAGAACCCAGTTACCATTTCTGTAAGAACAGTAGCATGCCAAAGTCACAGCATCTATCGGAACAAAAGATGGTGAGGTAGAACAACCAATTTTCAGCACTCAAAGCAGACTTCTGCAAAAAATTTTGCTAAAGTATTGAGCCTCGCTAGCTAATATAATTACAGGCGCAGACATTGAGGAAGGTTATTAGAAGACTAATCTAAATATTCATCATAACATTTTGCTTTACGTATTTTTTTAATCTAAACTTCTATAGCTCTAAGAATGAGTTCATATGGTAGATGTATTTTTACTTCTCTGACCATACATTCAAATGAAATGGAAGAATATCCTAAAAATTAAATTAAATTTTAAAAAGCCTTGCCAACCATCTACAAATTGCTATAAATGTAAATCTCACAAGCTGCAGTGAGCTTTCTACTCTAAAACGGAAGTTTTAGTTTTAGGGTTCGTGTTTTCAGGCATGCAATCTCAGGGTAAAAGCTGGTAAGAGAGAAATAACCTGGATCCCTTCTGACAGGAAACAAGGAGCACAGCAACAGAACACAGCACTGGCTATCCCTAGGGAATGACAACCTTATTCATTCTATATTTATTTCTATAATTCTATCAAAACCTGCTATTTTTGAATCATTTATCGCATCTGACGAGTAAACAGTAAAGAGAATATTATACAGCCTTTCAAAAAAAAAAAATAATTTTACTTTGTATTAACTGCTACTTATATGTCAGAGGAAAGCAATGGAATACATTCTGCAGGAAAAAAAAAAAAACAACAGTGTAAATAAAACATCTTGAATATGAGAAAAGGCCATACAGCCTAAAGGGGATTGGCCTTCACAATACATATGTTCCCCTAGGATGATGGCTAATTGCTTCCTGAATGACTGCAATGTTTGTTCCAACATCTTTACCCACTAGGAACCACAGAGGCACACTTTATAAGTTCCAAAATTGTCACTCCTTAACTTCTAATTATACCCTCAGCTTTATAGTTTTCGTTGTGTTTACAGTGGTAAAGGGTACTGATTTTGCAGACACTACTTAGGATTTAATTCAGTTATCTTTTTAGCATCTTTTTATTTTCTATTTTTTATTTTTAGAGTTCAGCTCTACTTAAAGTTCACACCACTGTTATTTTCCCTCTAAGTTTACCCACCTATATGAACAATTACATAAACTGTTGTATTTCACAGTTATTCAATAGTGTCCTCCACTATTTTTCTCTCTCCATAGATGCTGCTTGAACAATATAAAAAAATAATCCCACTGTCCAAGTCTATAATGAGAAATCAGGTATTATATCTAGCGCATAGCTCTCCTAACTGAGTGCCCCTAATACTGTAACTCTGCAGTTAAACCAGAAACTTTTAACAGATACATTACTCCAAGAAAAAGTTGGTACATTTTTCAATCTTCACGGTATAGAATACTTTCTTCTGTATATGCACATCTTTGTTGATCTTCATACTTCATTGTAACTCATTTGTGAAGCTAAGCCTAAGCTGGTCATAACATTACACACAATACATAAGGGAGATGTACAAAATTACTTTCTTGTATCTTCTTCTTTGGGAATTTCAAGCCAATCCATTCCTAGCCAATATCCCGCGAAAAACTGCATTTATAGTAAATGTAATTTTATATTTCTACAGCTGCAATAACTTGTTTTTGTTCAATTTTCTACATCTTCAAACTCTCCCTAAACATCCCAAACAACTAAATTCATTTTTTCTTCTTTAAAATAAAAAAAAGATCTGAATAACATTCTGAACTAAAAAAAGTACTGAATTTTAATCTAAACAGGTATTTCTTGAATTATGAAACTGTGAAAGAAAAATCTAGCAATTTAATTACATCCAAATTATCCAATTTCATGCCTATTAACACTACGAAGTCGAATTGTTTCTTAATCTACTTTGAAGGGCTTTTTTGATATTCAAATTGTCACTACTGAGAAAATGTGGGTGTTTAGTAATATGCCAAATGGATTTGAGCCATCAGAATTCTCAGTCATCTACTTATTGTGAATGTAGAGCTTTACAATAATTGGCATTTTGCAAAGAGCTTAGATTTGTGACAGTATTTCTCAGCTGATGGTATAAGATTTTTATGAAAATCATAAACAAATATTTAGAATGTATCCACAGAAAAAAATTGAGAAACAGCACAGTGATTAAAGGCAAGATGCATGTACTTATTTACAACAAAACATTTCAAGTTATCTACCTTTTTCTGAGTCAGAAACATTTATGAAAGCAATAATGATTGGAATAATTTATAAATGGCAGAAGTCTTGATGAATGCAAGTCTCGCAGTACTTTTAAGTGCATCCTTTAGTTTAAAAAAAACAAAAAAACAAAAAAACAAATGCAATTAGCGCTGTAGTAATTGTCAAAATGAAGACTTCGTGACCTTTGGCTGTAACCCAGTACACTGACCAACATTAAATATAATGCAATCAGGCACTTCATTGATGCAACCACAAGAATCCAGGGTACTATAGGATTATCTGAAGTAAACAGTACCTCTGACTCTTCTTAAGGTAAATTGCTACAATATTAAACTGTTCACTTTCAAAAAACCTTAGAATTCTGTGTATAAATCGTATGATTGTATACCTAGAATGGAGAATACTGATTTGGTGATAGCCTTACATAAGCTATAAAAATGTTACTCTGTGCTTGAAATTCTAGATGTGTCACAAAACCCTGGCACATTGATTTGAATTATTGATCAGTAATTTTTTTCTAAAAGAGAACTCATTTTTCAGTGGTGAAAAAACGTCAACTACAACTAAGTTGCTGCAAGAGTGAGATCCATCACCTTGGTCAACAAAACATTACACATTACAGAGATTAACTTCTGAGTTCATTTAGCAAGATTTGCAGCTTGAGATAAGAGCAGTTTCCCTTATCACAAGTGGTATCTAATATTTTTTACTAAAGAAACTAGTCAACTCAAAAGATACTAAAAAGTAAGCCAAAACCTACATTCTTAGCGGGGGCATGCATGAGAAAAACAAATATCTTTGTCTGAGTCATCTGACTTTCTATTCTCCGTTTTCCAAGATTGGAAGATTATTCATATTCTATTTACCCTAAAAAATCTTCATTCAGGTGAGTACAATATAAATGTTTAATTTCTTGTGTTGTCATTTATAATGGTAACAAAATTGTTAGTACTAAAGAATCACAGATTCGTAGCTAATAAGCAGGTCAGAAGATAAAGATTAACTGCTCTCTAACTGAGTTAAGGACTTAACTTATAATGAAGCATAAAAAAGAGCCACAAAGCACGAAAAAGAATGAGTGCAGTAAGAGTTCAAAGAAAGCAACATTCTAACTTCTTTTCATATTTCATTCCTAAATTTTTATGTTGGAATAATCACGTGCAATACACTATGGATTCGTTTCTGCCAGTCACACAAAACATGCTATTCCTTCTCAGCTCTGTATCATCTACAGCAATTTTACGTGCAGAGGTAAACTGGGGCATGTGATCCCAACGCTGCTTCTTACATCAATTTTTGCAATGTGCAAATTTTCAGATGACAACCTACTTATTTCTGATTTATAACTCCATACGAATTAGAAACTAGGTTTCTTTGCTTCATAGCCAATAAAAAACCCACACTCATCATGCAGCCTGTACTGCAAGTGCTGCCACTGTGAGAAGCAGATACCCATCTGAGTGAGGTGGAAGAACGTAAGGAGCGTGACAGAAAGACTGACCAGTAAGATAAGCCACCATCGCTGGTGTAATGTATAGCATTTGGACTATTCAACTCCTGCTATGAGCTACAGAGACAGTTCAGTACCATCACACATAAAACTAATTTACAGTTTAACTCAATTCTTATATAGATTTTATTATTATTATTATTTTTTTTTACTATAACAAAGAGCATATAATATACTGGTTCTATTATTCAAAGATGCCTTGTAGGTTTTGGAAAACACAGGCACCACTGAAGTAAAGGGACATCACACGTTTATACACGATCCCACAGAATTATGGAACCTCTATGGGATAGGTTTTGAATGGAAGGTAGATGTCCAAATGCTTTAAGTAGATTTAGCTGTGCATACTTATATGCCTATTGCTATAGCATGCATATCATTGTAAGCAAATTTCATATTTGTAGGATCCCAACTATACAAAAAAAAAATCGTTAAAATTTACTGGCTTTTGACACTTTGGACTACATGTATTATTTCAGATTTCATTTTTCTATGTGTTATGGTTCTCAACTCTGTGACACTATGAAATCAATAGGGCAGGGAAGGACCTTCATGTGATCTTGACTGAATACAGGGTTCATACATTATATGCATACCACAACTGGGGAAGTGTAGGTGAAGGCCATTGAGAACAATCTTTCCAGTGAATCATAATGGCAGAAGCACCTCTCCTGATTCATTCTGTGAAAGAGTGCAACATTCACCACATTTCTTCTTTCTTACCTGCATGGGAAGTTTAATAGCTTTACATGACCTACGTTACAACAAAAAAAGAAGCTTCTGAGAAATAAACAAGTGAAGATCTACAGCACATTGTTCGTAAAAAATAAATTTCATTGAGTTTAGAAGAATTACAGCACCGCAGAGACCAAGGGAATATATTCAAATGTACTGCAGGTTATGTTATAAAAGCTGGATTTAAAATTCTTCAGTGATGATACTGATCCTACTTAATGAATAACAGCTGCCTTAAATTAATCTATATTGATTAAATTTCATCTTGCCTCACAAAAAATAGCATTTAATTTAGAACATCACTATAACATCTCAATTGAAACAACTGCAAGATGAAAGCAAGCACACGATGTCAGCAAATATTATCACCCTTCTAAGTCACATTGAAATTAGTCTTAGAGAAACCAGAAGGTTCTCTCTCCTTCTCTTCCTTTAAAGACTCTTGATACTCTTTGAACTATGTTTCGAAAGCAAAGCATATTTTCAGTTTTTTATCACACCAGTGACACACAGACTACCTAGCCCACTTTTCACCCTTTCTATTTTCCAACATCCTTTTCTTCTTCATTTGGCTTTATAAAGGTTCAAAACAATACATAAGATGAGCTATGCCCATCATAAATAATGAAAGGAATTCTTCAGGTTAAAACTCTAGAGTACGCTGCAGGTAAATGATGGATGTTGCTGCACACTGTCTGAGCTGGGAATAGGTCTAACTTGCTTCAGAGCTTTAGCAAGGGACTTCTGAGTTTGAAGGTAATACAGTCTGACTTTCAGCACACAAGGACTGTTTTCATCTCCAGTCTCAACTGTTGGGTAAAACACCCAGTAAAATGACCCTAAAAGTAGATATGTTTTACATTTAACAAGTTACTTTAGTGGTAGCTCTTACAAGAAGTATGCTAGAAATTGAAATTATTTTTCTTGTACAATAAGGAAATGCTAACAAGTAGTTGCTTATCTGTTCTAGTATAGCTTATATTTTTTATGGCTTTAGTCAGATTTTTTGGACATATTACATCAGTCATTTGAATAGGGCTGCTCACCTAAGTAAAACAGTGTTTGATTATTTGTTTCCTAGGCTTTCAGTCTGATTTTGCAGCAAGATAAGTCCCCACAGTAAAAATCTGAGATATTTTCATGAAGAACAGAATTATCTTTTTTTATAGTTGCATTCATATGCTTTTGTTCACGTATAATATACCAGTTTGAAATTAAAAATGTTGATTATTCCTTCTTTTGCATTCAAATGTTTAGAAGTTTTATTTCGCAGTATCTTGGGTGTGTTGATATATATTCTAAGTGTTGTTTCTGTCTTACATAAAATGAAATAAATAACAATTAGAATTGCAAAATTCTCCTTTTATTGCTTAGTGTTTTTATTTGTTTGTATTTGGTTGTGTATAATTCTGTATATCTGACACCAAGTGGCTCTTTGAAGCTTTATTAATTGCCAGCTTTTTCCTCTTCTATTTTTCTATACTTTTTAAGAGTACATTTTTCTAAAACAATGACTCCCACTTGCTGAATTTAATATTGTTTTCTAGAAATATAAAATCATGTCCCAGTTACCATTTTTCAAAAATATACAGTGTTATTTTCCTATCATCTGCAATAAAACAGTAAGAGATAACACATAAATAACTATATTAACACTAAACATGTTCATTAAGTGCCTCATTTTCAAAATGTGTTACAGCTGGCCACTTATACTTGGCTGAAATTCAAATAATACAGGACAAGCAGAAAATATGTAGCTGACTCCTGATAAGCTACTCAGATAAATTATTTCAGGGTAATCTATGGACTACTTACACAAACGAGAAGAGTAAGACAAAGTCTTCACTCACTGATCTCAAAAACAGTGCAATAAAAACCTCATGCTTGGAGGACAGTTTGAGTACACAGTTGAGTATGTGAGCATAGCAGAGTAAAAAATATCAAGGAAAATGGTACAATTGGTACAGGCTTGGATGTTCAAATCAGGGAAATAGTAGGTTTTTTTAGTATGCACTGTGATAAATGGTAGATCTACATTATATAAGTGCCAGGCATCAGTTTTTTTCTATCTGTTTTTTTCTACCTAAAAGAAGGCACAGACAAAAACTTCTTCACTTTAGTCCTCTGTTGTCATGCCAGCTGTTGGAGCAGTAGTGAAAATAACTTGATGCTCCACACTGTGGCTAATTGTAGCTTATATACCCAAAATTTAACAGTTTAAAGCAAAAGTGTATTTTGTTTTAAGAGTAATGCATCTTTGTAATAATTTTCCAATTTAGGAGATTATGGTGGAATAAGAATGTTTAAATAGAAAACACTGCAGAAATTTTGATGGAGAAACAAACAAACAAAAAAACCCCAACACTTCCAAGCCTTTGATTTTAATATTTCAATTGCTAATTTATGAATTTCTTTGTAGTTATAATATAGTTAATAGTATTAATACACTTCATTGATTACTTATTTCACCTAGCTCTTTTTCTAAATCCAGTCTAATTTTTTTTTTTTTTAATTTTTTTTTTTTTTTTTACTTTCTTGTCATTCACTGATATCAGGTTCTATGCTATTACTCCTATTTTTCAGAGCAGAGTGCATGGCTCCTTCTTGGCCTAGTTATCAGTCAATGTGAATCATCCATTGATTCTTCTTTGTTATTTTCCAGAAGAAATCACAGATCCAATACTGGAATAGAACTTAAAACCTGAACCTAAACCATTAGATCATTTTTCCAGTGTAACTTCTATGCACTGCATACTTCCATCTACTTGATGTTTCCATGGGTCTATATTTATTTGTAGCTATCTGTGTGTTGAGTAATTAGTAAGTTCAGGCTCCATTTTTGTTCATCTTATTCTAATTTTAATATGACTTTCTCCACAAGCATCAGTGGTGTTACATCTTCATATATCAATATTAGAACTGTATTATTAATACACAGATAAATATTGCATGGATTATTTAATGCATTCAGAAGTTATTTCAGATTTTTTTCTTATTTTCATTAGAAAAAAAACCCTACTTCTAAGGTGCTTCCAACATTTCTATTTGTTCCTATACTGTTTTAAGATGAAATGTCTTGTGTTTGTGAGTTTATGCCTTTATTAACACCACAGAAAAACAAACAACTCAAAACCTCACTGCTTAATGGAATAAATTTGTATCAACATAAACAATCCCTTTCATTAAGAATACTTGCTGTCAGACAAGTGGAGATACTAAAGCATCCAAACCAATTTCTTAAGAAATTCTGCATAATTTCTTCTTTCTAACCTTAGTGCTCTACTAAATTTCAGCAATCTGAAAGCACAAATCTGTAGGATAAGTTCCAACATAAAAATGTTTTCATAGTGTACTGCACTATCAGTTTGCATCTTCAGAACTATAGCATTTTGTTTTCTGATTTACTTACTGTATCTTTTTAGATATATAGTAAGATATAATAAGATAACTACAGATCAGATCTACTGCTTACAGCAGATAGCTTTATCAGTGCTTTTGTATAGAAATCCTACCCTAAAAATAACAGCATATTACAAGCAGATATTAGAAGTCTATTTATGTTTGTATACACTTATCTTTCTTTTCTTTTATATTCCTAATTAGTTCTAGTTATCTTATATTCAGTAAGTAGACAAGTGATAATCATAAGAATTCATAGTCTGATGCTAATCTAATATTTGTCAGTTTTACAGAAGGTTACATTGCTGTCTTTTCCCAGCATTAATTTCAAAGACCAAATAAGGATCTTACTGTTTTATCTACATTAGTTGCTCTACTCACACTTGTAAAATTTACAGGTATTTCTTTGAACCAGACAGATGTTAAATCACCTTCTCCATTTAAGAACATCTCTGTTGTGCTTTTTGTTTTTCAACATTAATTATGCTGATGATAATTAATGAGCTTTCAGTGTAACCAGGAGAAGGTTCCTTTTGCAACATCTATTCCTGTAAATTATCAAGTGCCAGGAAGTGTTGCATAGCCCTGAGGCCAAACTGCATGGACTGTTCATAAAAGTCTTTCCCCCTGCTTCTCCTAGCTGCATGACCAAATGTCATTGGTTGTTGTCATTAGTCATTTTGGGAATGACTCTGGCCTGTGCAAATTTCCCTGATTATATAAAGAAATTCACTTGGAGAATGCTACTTGGTACAGGTCAGTGCTAGAGTTCGGGTTAAAGGCATGCTATGATTTCAAGAGTAAGATGAACAATTCCTGCTAACCTGCCAGATGCATATTGGTTTATCTATACAGATTCAAACCAAAACTTTGGGTGCAAAAATTTTGTGGGCTTGGAATTAACTAAGATACCTGAAAGAGTCTCTAATCCATAACAATGAAGCTACATGGCATTCATTTGAACCAAGCTCCAAAGATCAAAAATTACTTGTATTTTCCAGAAAAACAATTTTTTTTTCATGTCCTTCTTATCCCCACACATCCCTGTAGAGATGACTGTGCAGCTAATCTGTCTTTGACCCCTTCTGAATAACCTTGTACAAAGTAAGGACCTGTCAAAAATTGATTAAAAATCAGTTATTTCTCCCCAGGGAACCTCACGCACAAAGTCTCTTAGAGGATATTAATCAGTTTCATGATCTGTAAAGGTCCAGCCTTGTTATCTATTGACTTTGGACAAACCGGGTGTTCTTTAAGGCCTACCTTACGTTTGTTCTTTGTTAGAAAAAGAGGCAAAGGAGAATGATGAGATAATCACACAGCACTCCTGCTAAGGTCTGTTTATGTATGTCAAATTTCATCCAGTGATTGAGCCTTCCAACTCTGCATTTTTTGACTATACCCTTTTCGACACTGCACAGTTCTATCTTCTCCTGTCTGCAGAATTAAAATATTCTCTTGGCTTAAAAGAAAATAAGTTTCCATTTTCCTCTCACCTGCACTGATTTAGCATGTCATGAGGGTATTTTTTCTCATATTTGGAGAAAGGCTGAATGACCAAAGATGAAGCAAAAGCCATTAATTCTTAAAGGCCATTCACCTTCTGGCAATTCCATCATTTATTGCTCTTCTTTACTCCTCCCTGACCTTACTTTTGTACTGCTTCCTCTCTCGCTTTTCCATCTCTCTTCCTTTTCATTGTTTTTTCTCCTTTCTCTCTCTCTTTTTTTTTTTTTTATTAAAAGGATTCATACAAAAATTCTGGCTTCTGCATAACTTGAAACTATATTTTATGCAGAACAAAATGATAGAAATTATATTAAGTAACAGAGCCCTTTAACAACATACAGGAAATTGAATTTTGTACCAGTGCTGCTGGTGAAAAATGGTATTATCTTGTTTGAACTACAGAAAGGAAGTCAGCAGCCTAAAGCCTGACACCGTCTTAAGCATGACTCATCAGCCTCTCTTTCAGGGACATCTGATTTTGTGTACCCAAAAATCAGCTGCATTTCCCACAGCAAGCCCAGAACTGCCCACTAAATGTGCTAAGTGCAAGATGGGTTACAAAGAGAGCTGGTTGTCTAGACTGTGGCTAAATAGTTTCTGACATGGGACAAAGGCTGGTAGTGGAGCGGCCCATACAAGCTATTTGTGCTCTGTACTGTGCATCCCCAACAACCATTATGCTAGTGTAACAGTGCCACTGATTAACTTCAGATTTTCATTTAAGCTGAGTCAGAATGATGTATTTGTGCTTTTTCTCCTTGCCATTGGCCTGTCTCTATTAATATTAACTTGGGATAGTCAATAATTTACTTTATGCTTTATGAGATGAAAAACACTCCGAAAATCTCTTCCTTCCTTCTCTATCAGGCAATTAAAACACGTGTTTGGACAATCCATAGAAGCTAGTTTTTACTCTCAAGCAAAATGTAAGGCCTATTAAAGTAAATTAGGTTTTTTTTTTTTTTTTTTTTTTTTTAATGGAATTCCATTTAACAATTTATTCTAGTCATTTAGTATCAGGCATTTCAAGTGTTCTACTTGATAGGTAGATTTATTTTAATACCCAGTAATGATTAATGATCAGTGATGTGCACTATTGTCAATTTCAAATAATGTTACTAACATTAAATTGACACTTTCAACCAATAACTCCTTCCAAGTATTTAGCTCCATGAACACTTCCAAGAGCTTTTTAGATGTTCAGTAATTTTTTTCAATACGAAAAACACTTACTAGCAAAATTTTTAATAGTTTTTAAATCTCTTCATGACCTACTTGGTACTACAAGCTTACAAATTCAGACGTTACAAGCTGTGATACTCAACAAATACTATATCTGATAGGCAGCGTACATGTAAAGCTACCACAACTGAAAAATACCTCACTTGTTCAACGTGCCAAGCGAAAAAGAAGATTTAGAAAACCATTATCTAACTGTTCCTGCTTAATTATTAAAATTACATTATTAAAACTTTTTTGCCCCCAACAATAAAACACATTGAAACATTGATACCTACATTGCTTATGACTCTACTGACTTTCAGTAAAACACCTGGCATTTTTTTTCTGCTATTAAAGAGTAAATTCTGAAACAAGAGGGACTATTAACTACTCATTCATCTTATATCAAAACATGCATTTAACACAATTTTTTTTATGTGTGTGGAAAAGCAAAAACTGGCAGACAAATAACTCATAAGTGACACTAATGAGAAATGGGAGATGGAGTGGAAAGGTTTTAAATGTGTCCCATTATTTAACAGGATAATTAAGAGCACAGCTCTAGCATGGCATTTTATTACAGAAATAGGTAAGATCCCATCTCACCGCAAACAGGTGTTGTAATGAAGCAAAGCAAGATCATTTTTATGAGGTTCTTCTGGTCCAAAGAAGATTGCAGATTTATTTTAAGCTACTTTAATTTAGAAGTAAGTACGCAGATCTTGGGAAACAACAGGGACAGTAAAATATGATATGTAAAACCACTTCCAAAACTGTTGATTCAAGTTTTCCCCAGAGAGAAAGAAAACGTTTTCTCTCACACCTTATAAATATTGTTTGCTTTCTCACAAATAATGTTTGGCTAAGCAACTGTTATCAAACTAAACTCATTATATGGAAAAGACATTACAGCCTTAATGTAAATGAACCTCCATGACAGATTCTTTACAAGAAAAATAAGGTTTCTGATATTTCAATTCATCATGAAGCTTTAAACCTCCATAAATATTGCCAGTGAAATTTTGTTACAGACCTCTCACAGTTTGACAGTTTTGTCATTAACATTTGCTGTCAAGCACTGCAAAATTCATTGTGATCAACAGAAGATCTTTAAATTGAGTGATGCAATATTTACAATGGTGTAATTGTAAGAAACATCTAGGCTAACGCTTGCTGTTTGGAATCTTCAATAGCATACGCATAACTTATAGGGGAGAAAATTGTACTACTTAAATACCTTTATCACAAGCTCTTTTATATATTACTGTAAACAAACAAGCAAAACTTATAGCGAAACTGTGGGGCTGCTTTTTTTGGAGTGCAGGTCTTTTCAATTTAAGGTTAAAATACATTAGTATACTAAAAAAAAACTTTAACTCCTGTCTTTCAAATACAATACCTGGGAGAAAGTAATCCATGAAAATGACACAACACACTGGAAATCCTTGGCAAGCTCGTACAGAATGGTTTGAGAAGCACTCATGCTGATACCCAAAAAGCCGTACTGTGGGACAGCATGACTTGTATCATAAAGGCTGAACTTTCAGAAATGTCTGTAAAATGTGGAGGCACACTATAACCTGTGGAAGTGTAACAGCTAGAGGCAGATTTTGACTGTGTTACTACCTGTTCTTTTTTTTTTTTTTTTTTTTCAGTTGAGGAAAACACACAAAACCACAACCGAAAAGATGGCTTTTTCGAAGGTTCTACAACAGAAAACACACAAATAGAAGACACCACATGAGACAGGCCAACAAATAGATTACACAGACTTTCACTACAGCACTGACCTGGTAGTGGACACATCGAGCCACAAGATGGGATGTGTCATCCTCTAGTTCAGCACCCATACGATCTTAGTACGAGGACAGCAGATTGTGGTTTCTGCAGTGTGGCAATGAGCTTTCCCTGGAAAAGTAATACTAGTGAGACTGTGTATTTCACTTCTGAAACAGTCATTTGGATATTTTGTGTAAATGCATACGTAAGATATTCAGTTATCTGCAAACAGAACTTTGAAATGTATTTTCACAATAAAACAGAGAAAACCAAAGAACCATTTCCCAAATACCTCTGGGGGGACTAGAGTGCAGCAAAAAAATAAAAAAAAATAAAAATAAAAATACTAAAAAATAAAAAAAAAATCTGCTTTTGAAAGTAGCTATTTTGTTCTAATTTTGAACAAATATTAATGTAACAATATGATAGGGCCTATTTGTGCGCTTACTAGAAGCTTTCAGATGCAATGGCATCAGTGTTTTTAAACCATTGTAAGAAAGCAGAACCCATTTACATTATCAGGTTTTTTTGTTTGTTCATTTTCTCATTTTCACCACTCTTTATTTCCAGGGTCAATGATTATTGATGGACAAAATAAGGAAGACTGCATAGAGCATCAACAGCAGCTAATAACTACAGAAATGGCTGGAATATCATCAAACCCCACAAAACTTTCTGAACCTGGGAAACACAAATTCAGAAGCTCATGATAGCTTCCTCTTTTTCTATTTCACTTTATTCACTGGAGTTTGAGATTCGTTACACTAAAAATCTAAGGAAGTGAGGTGTTGAGATGAAAAAAGGAGGGAGATACAGAACGAAAGAACTGTGGAAATTGGAATTTAAAGCATAACTAATATAATTTGGCTGATTTTGCTGCAAACCTACTGGAAAGAAAAAAAAAAAGAGTAAAGTTCCACAATTTTAAAAAACAGCTTCCTGAGATGCTCCTGATCTTCTACCAAGCTCATAATATTTGAAAGAGCTTGAAATTAATTGTCTAAGGTGATTAGCCAAGAAGTGATGATGATGCATGCTATGTGATAACCTGCAGCTTCTTTTACTTCTAACAAATAGGGGAATCTGTAGCTCTACTACAAAGGAAGCAGAGATGGAGGAGAAAAAAAAAACAAACAACTCCAGTGGATGCAGAGCATTGAGCAGCATCGCACTGAATACTTGCCTCTTCATCATGCATTTCTGGCCATTTCTTTATCTTGTGCATTGTGAGAATTTTTGTCTCTTATTTGCTAACACTTCACAGGAAACCCTGCAGACTTGAATATTTAGATTTTGAGTACAAATTGTCCTAAATTGGGATGAAAAGTCTCAATGATTTCACTAAGTAGGAAGTACTGTGTCAGTAGTTTTCAACTTGTTTTACATTTCATGCCTCTATTCCAGAATTAACTTCTACTACAGTTTTTTCCTAGACTAACAACTGTCATCACACTGAAATGACTTAGAGAACTTTTAAAATCTTATTTCATTTTCTCCTCAAAACTTTTGTTGTGAGCGGCCAGGTGCTGGCAGCAGCAGCAGGACGGGCCCTCTGGGGAAAAAGGCCCAGCCTACCACAGCAGCTTCCACAGCTGAGCCATCAGCAGAGCTGCTGAGTGAATGTTCCAGAAAAGGCTAAGTGCTGGAGAGCGGGACAAAGGAAAAACAGAAACAAGGCTGTTAACACTGAGGGCAGAGCAAAATGGAGTGGGGAGGAGGAGAGCGCTGAGTGCTAAGAGCAGAGGCAGCATGGCCTGTTTTGGCCACTATGGCTATGGGTAAGTGATCTTCCTACGTTTACCTCGGCTTTTATTTATTTATTTTTTTCCCCACTGATTTCATGAGGAGGGGGACAGCAGTGTTGTCAGCTGGCCAAAGTCAATGCACCACACCTGCCTTTTTCACCTCCACACAAAGGGTTTCATCTTGATACATTCACTTCTCCTTTTAAAGCCACAACCTTGTATTTCAGCCAGCAGTTCCCCATGAGCCTTGTTTTCAGCTCTTCAGTGCAGACCCTAATGCTGTAAGGACAATTTTTTACCTGTTGGAGCTGAGAGAAAAATCAGGCTCAAAGGTCTCAGCTCCACTTTGTAACTCATTAAATACGTAGGTTGTTCCAAAAGCAATGCCTGTGAGTTGTTTCAGTGGAAGCTACAACAGACACATTATTATATGCGTTAGGAATCTAACATCCTCTGCCACTTTAAAAGCTTGAAATGACAGTGGCTGAGAAGAAATCTCTCTTTGTTTGTACTTAATGTTTTGGTTCACACTTTACTGCACTCTCTTGCTATCCATTAAACCTGCTGTGAGCCATAGAGAAAGTATCAAATTTTGTCTGTGGAGATTATAATAGTTTAAAATTTTAAAGTTATTACATCACTTCATATTTTGTGTGGTCATTTATTCTTAACATAATAGTTAGCAGTAATGACTTTTTACTAATAAACATATAATTATGGCAAAAAGTATCCTAATTAGCTTTGGTAGTACAGTACATTTGCTGGAAGGTATTAACCATTTAAAGCTTTAGAACTGATTGGCAATTTCTGCCATCCATTCTTTCTTTCTATAGGGAACAGAAAAATATTAGGGTTCTGAATTAGTCAAATATATATATAAATTACTTGAGTTATTAAAGTAAGTTGTACATAAATATTTTAGCAATTAAAAAAATAACACTGATGGTTTGCATTATATAGTTTTTTTATAATAATGTCAAAACACGTTAAGTAGCAATTTATGTCATGATAATTGTTACTCAAAATACAAAAATATTTGCATTACATGATGTTATGGTGTGGAATACTGATAACCAAAAATCATAAAACCATGACAAGGAATTACAAAATTATACACTATGCATTACATCAAGTGATACAAGGACAAAAACAATAATGGTTCTATTATTCAGCTGTATATACAACTATTTCTTTTTAATAAAAAAATACATACCCCAGAATCACCAGGAAATCAAACAGCCAAAATTGACTCCCACCAGCTGCTCACAGTTACTTAAGGCCCTACCTACCCATTAGTAGGCTTCTCTCAGCTGTGGCTCATTTATTTTTCTCCACATACTCCTTCCATATCAGTGATATAATTCCAGCTGATTTATGCACTGAGGTGACACACTTCATCAGGTTAGATTAATTCACCAACTCCTGTGTGCTGTTATAGGCAGTTTTTGGCTCTATACTTATGGAAATAGTTGGACAGTTAAGGTTAGCATTTGACATGACAAAGAGTAATTTTTTTTATACTTAAACACACATTTCATTCAATGGTCACATGTAATGAAAGAGCACATAGGCCCAGTCATTTTACAAATGCATAACAAAAACAGAATATTTTTGGTTGAAGTTTAATGAGAGCTTAAAGTTCAGCCTTCATCAGTGGGAAGGGATAAGGAGAGGAGAAATGTTTTCTTATGTTATCTCTGACATTTGCAACTACAAAGAAGTCATACAGTTTTCAGGGGTCTCTGGGTTAGTAAGCTTGTATTTGTATTATATTATGTAGTATATACATCTTGAGTTTTTGTGATTCGCCTTAATCATTTTCAAAGCTCATTTTCCAGCTAATCCATGTTTCTTTACTGTATAGTGCTGTTTCACTCTTATCCAGCATGTTCAGTATTTCTGCACATTGCTAGAGGCGGTAAGGGATTTACTTGTTTTTTGAATTGACAGCAATTCTTGCCTTCTAACTCTTCGATTAACAAGGAAGGTTTCAACATTGCTCCTTTCAATTATCAATTACAAATGGAATATGAGTAGCAATCTTTGAAATACTTACTAGTCAGACCAGAATCTTTTATTCCTCTGTGCACTATTGTTTGTTTTTTTTTTCCTTGACCATCACACAGCACCTCAGAGTATGTATCTCATTACAGATTTTACTGTATTTCACAGAAAATAGGGCTCAAAAGAAAACTAACAAGCGGAATAGAATCGCTCTATGTGATGAGGAACTGAGAAAGAATTACCATAATTTGTGTGAATTTCACCACTGAACTAGAAAAAAATGAAGAATTTTAAAGAAGAAAGTATACCTAAAATCATTTTTAAACGTTATATTTTTTTTGTTTGTTTGCTTGCTTTCATCTTTGAGTAAGATAGAGTGTTTTGGAAGATGGGGTTTTCTATGATCTCCTGCTGGGAATAGTCTCATGCGAAGCTGCCTAGTGCTTTGTGAAGTGTATAAATAGGGTGACAAGTTACAGCTAAATTTAAGAGAGAAGATGTCAACTTAAGCTTAATGCTTTAAATCTTGTTACTTGCACGATTCTTATGTGATACATCTACAGATGAGATCAATGGAAATTGAAGTTCCTTCATTATAGAAGAGAAATTGCTGTTGGTATATCATTTTTCATTAAAATCTGGTGTGCATCCTTCCCAACTGTTTTGCCAGAAAATTTATGATACTCCAGTTGAGCTATGATTACTGTTATTTTTTTATACACAAGGACTTGTGTTGGGAATAAAAAGGAGAAGTTAATGCACTCCTATAACTGCTTTTCCATATCTCTATCCACATCCAGTATTTAATAGATACAATTGCTTAAAGCAGAAAAAAAAAAAAGACAATTTGAGGTTATTGTTAAAATGTAGATGATTCAACCTGAACTCTTTCATGAAGATTGTCTACATATGAAGGAAGATCAACATACAAAGAAGTTACATTGTAAATAGATTTTTAATATACAAGCCTATATAAATAGAATTTCTACAACACCGAAGTCTAATTGCTTCTCCCTTTTCTAAGAAGCTGGTAGATATCAACTATATTTTTACATGTGATAAAGAACAAGATTATAAGTATGCCTGGTGCACTGCATACAAATATTTTTATAAATAAAAGTTTATGACTATAAAGTGCTCATTGCGTGACAGCACAAGATTCTTCTCAGCATTTGCTAAATGAAATTTCTCACCTTCTCTGTTCCTAAAATAAACTGCTCTTCACACCTACTACACACTTTTCACTTTCCTTAAATAGTTTCACACACTGCCTATGCTTGCTGTCTTTGTTTGCTAGCCTGTAAGTCCTTTTCTCACTGCGTCCAGCCACTGTGACGACTGCTGATTCATTTGATAAAAGCCTACTCTTCATTTACTGGTATTTCTCCAAGTACAATGCACTACCTAACCTTTGCCGTTTGTAATTCCCCATTTAGTTGATCTTGTTTCCAACATTTCTTGCCACTAGAGCACTGAACCTACCTAATTTGCATTTTCATATGACCATAAATGCCTAACAGCTCGAATCTGCTTACCTTGCACTTTCTCTATATTTACTCTTATCTGCAGTATCTCATTAACAGCACAGACCACAAGAATTCAGCAATAAAAACAGACTGTTCATATAAAGTAGCTATAACAATGGCACTCTGTGTTTGATTAACACCTTTTCAAGGTGTCAAAGTAATATTTACGCATAAACTTGTGGTTCCTCAAGTTGCTTCAGTGTGACTGAACTCTGATCTTTATTGCGTCAATTTGTCTGCATTTCTCTGTATCGTGGGTCTGATTACTGCAGACATAAGGTTTGTTGCTGAAGAAACAGAATTCAGGAGCCACTAGTGTGCTGCAAGCTTAGATATTGGGAAGTGTTTAAAAAAAAAAAAGAATTGCATGCCACACTAGTTATCAACTTACCAACATTAGGATAAAAATTGAAATCAAGTCCAGCTCGTATTTATTGTTGTTTTCTTTGTTACAAATACAAGATCTTCACTATTGGCTTGCAGATAGCTACTAGCTGTCTTGGATCATTATCTTCTGTTTCCCTTACAGTATTCAGCTATTTTTATATTTTAATGTGGCACAGAGAGTGATTTTTAACTGGGTCTCTAGCAATTAAGTATTAGATAGATATGTGTAATATACCCAGCTTGTGTGAAGTCTTAGCTAAAAATAATAATAATAATAATAATAATAATAATAAGTACTAAAATAATGATAAGTCAGGAAGTAGACAATGAAGCTTGAAAAGAAGACAAAAGGAAGTACAAACTTCCCTAGCTAAATTTTGCTGCAAAGATGATATAAAATATAACTAAACTCTGAAACAATTTCACCTATGGCTTGGCCCAGTTTCTAGACTAGTGCTGTGAAAAAAAGGGCATTTAAACTAGCCTATCTAAAATCTATTTCTATTAAATTACTGTACATGTACTGAAAATTTACCACTTCTTACCTTCAAAATATTTTTTCTCCATGACAAAATAAAATAATAATAATAATAATCATCATCATCATCATAAATATTATCTTGCAGCAGTTCACCTTCTTTAGAAACATTTGCTTATCAAGTAACTTTCCGAAATCCAAGCAAAGTAATTCAATAGCATCTCCCTTTCCTGTAATACCTTGACACTTGCAATTGCATAAAAAGTACTTTACCAATTATTTTTTATTTGGTTTGTCCAATACCAGATGTTGTTGAATGTAGTGACAAACTTCATTATCACATGTGGCCTGTGAAAAAATTAGAGATGTAAGTAAATAAACAAATCCAGTTTTTAATTTTATTTATTTATTTATTTTTGTCTTACATGAGCTTTACAAGCAAAAAAGATTTTTTTGGGAAATATTTCTGATCTTTATATATTAATGTCTGTTGTGAAATTTCTTTTCACTTTGAATTCTGTAGGTTAGCAAAATATCTGTCAACACATTTCCTTCAACAAAAATCAAACACCTGATATTTCAGACTTGGTTATTTAGAAGTATAAGCTATTTTTAGTAAAAACATTACCCTGAATTTCAAAGGGAATAATCTATTCATATCTGAAAAACATAAAATGTTGAAGCCAAATTGAATTTTTCAAACTATTTCTGAGTTTTAATATTCATCTTATTAAGTCTCACTTTCAATTTCAATAAATCTATGTTTTTATAATTAAAAGCAGTAGCATTAATGGAAACTAATTTGAATTTCTAAAAATAACTGTTTCCATGAAATGACTATCAATCAATCAACCCCTTTGAGATAAGAGCCCTATTTTGTCCTGATAGCATTACTGGTTTTATGGTATTCTCAGCTGAATTTGTTTCCTGCAAAAATGGACTTCCTTAAAATACTGCTATGCCACTATAGAAAAGTGTTTTAAACCAATATGTTCAGCGTATTCACATGTTCAAAAGGACGTTTAAGTAGTTTTTATTTGCACTGCATTTTATTCATAAGCATATATACACAGAGGCACAACCCCCCTAATAAAACGGAACCTTAATAACTAAAGTTTGAGTATAACATTCAAATGAACACTGGACTCTCTACCTACTGGAGCACATTACTGAATTTGCCTTTCCTGTTTCATATTCTTGAATATAAGAAAGTTGCATCCATTTTACTTAGACAGCAATTATTAATTTCCACAGAAGTAGTGATCACGGCTGGCCAATGTGATGATGAGAGCACTGGAAGAGTTAGATTAGCAATCCTCAGAATGAACCAGGCACAAAAATCTTGCAGAATGTACTGTGTGTACTAGACAGCCACCTCCTATTGTTCAGGGAACTGAAACAGCATTTGCCAGGGCTTCAGCTGTCCAGCTCTGACTGTAGGCTGTTTGTAACAGCTACTGATAAATATTCCAATCCAAAAATGTTACGGCAAATAAAGGGAAAAAGAAAATAGAGAGATCTCCCTTTCAGACTTCTTTTGGACCTGGATATCAATTGCCAGGTAGGAGTAACTGGCATTCAAATTGTCATCTTCATTTTACTGTTTAAGTTTCAAAAGAGGGGGACAGAGTTTGACTCAGTCTTGTGCAGAAGTGACTGACCTCAAGTTGTGGCTTTACACCAACAGACAGCTAAGTGCCGTGCCACTGCATTCACACTGTTCAGTTGGACAAGGTTGAGGGTCATGGGGGGAAAATGAGATGGAGGAGGAAAAAAAAATAACTTGCATGGCTTAATATGAGAACAGTTTAAGGAAGGAAAAACAAAAAACAAAGCCATCACTGTACACATCTTTGGAAACTGCCTCAGTATGCATTCCTTGGGCAGACAAATTTGCCAAGTGATAGTGGAAATCAAGGAGATCTGATTATCTGCCATGATGATAGAAGGTAGTTTTGCTTTTAGACTTTTATCTTCTTTAATTCAATTTTTGGACATGCATTTTGATGATTTTAGATAAATGTTGACTGAATTTCTCAGAAGTACGAAAAAAAAGTTCACATAATCACGATGAAGAATAATAGGACAAAATGAATGCTTTAAATTAATACTGGAGTCTGAATGGTTGTTACAGTTTCTTGGTACTGCAGTTACTTGACTCTATCTTTAAGTGTATGCTAACTGCATGCATGTTTATACAGACAAGTCTAGCATGTTTCAAATACACAATATTTATTCTAATCAACTTCAGCAACCATACATTATTAAAGAGTTCCAGAATTAAACCAAGCTAATTTCCTCAAAGAATCTTTTCCAAACAAAATATGGCTAAAATGAATATTTGGCTTTGGGCTTTACATTTGGAAGACTGCCAGATTTAGTAAAAAAGATTTCCGAGTTTTCCATTTCATTTCCTTACATCTAAACAACATTTAAGGCTAGCTTCAAAAAAAGATGTGATTTTGAGGGGAAGTAATTTACTTTTATTTTTAATTTTGTTAAATAAAGGGCATACTTATTATTTAGGATTTTCAAGTAGTCTTTAGGGTAATTTAGTAGCTTAATTACAAGACAGCTTTGCTGAGGGCATAGTTGACTGAGAACAGATATGTTTGGTGTGGGAAAAAAAAAAAAGTTGTGGCTTTGTGACATGTAACAATTGAAATGGAATAAAACCCAGAGCAACTCAGCCCAATGAAAACAACACATCAAGCCTTATTACTAAGTAGGTGCTGCAAAAACACAAACCACAAGAGGTCATCTTCAAGATCACACCCTAAGTGCCTTGGACTCTCTGGAAAGACTGAGGTAATCAGGCCTCTAATCTATAATAATATATATTTATACAGAAAGACTCTCTTCTTGCTGAGAAATTTTCATTTGATTTGGAGCAAATTTGTCTCTTGTTATCAGAGGTTGAATGCTTCATCATATTCCTAATTTCTCCCTTGATCTTGAAAAGCATACAACATTCCTCTCCCAGTACACTGCTGCTCTGCACCTCTTCTGTTTTCTGCATGTAGAGCAAACTAGATGCTCCAGAGATATCAGTCCACAACAATTCACAGAATCTCCATAGATTAAAAGCCAAATGAAGACCATAAATAATGCATGTAAGATTAAGCACTTTTTACCCTGTTCTTGGGTGTGTGTATTTTGTGAAGTCTGTTTCTGCATCTAGCATACAAATGTAAATTAGCCAGTTTTAGAAGATAAATTGGGGTGTATTCAGGATAGCATCTTTAAAAGCAGTACAGAGCTCAAACTTGTTATAATGAGATTTTGTTAGAGGAAAAGGAAAAGAATAAAAAATAAATGTTGGTCCCTGGTAGTTGGATTATTAGTATTGCTTCTTTTCCTAACACTGAGGGCTAAAAAACTCATGTTGTTATTTTATGTAATAGTAGTAACATTTTAGTAATAGTAACACAAATTTACTCATTAGGCAATACACAATTCTGGTTATATAATTATCTGGTATTATCAAATGTTAATATCAGATAACAGGTAGGCAAATTTCAGCATGGCAGTAATATTAGCTACTGTTGTCACATACAGAATATAGTTTGGTTTATTCAGGCTCCGTGCTGCCAGTGAAAAAATATGTCAGCTTTTGTTTTAAAGAAAAAAGCATCATAAATAATTTTATATCTGATGCTACAGTCAACGTTTGTGAAAGGACAGAATCCAAAAGTTTTATTACTAAAGCAAACAAGTTTACTAAAAGAGTAGAACAAAAAATGACTTCTTGGTGGTGCTTACCTTAATTCTTATCTGTCAGGAAAACTGTCTTCTCACTTTCTCTCACTGTCTTTTCCTAAAGACCCTATCAATGAAAAATGGCAAAGAAAGTGAAGAAAAATTTGTCTTCATTTTATGTGCACCATGTACTGGTTGTTTGGTGATACTCTAAAAGATATTGTATAGCAGCACTCAACTTTGAGTAACCTCCAGAGGACTTCACTGACTGTATTCTTCTTGTTAAATTCTCATGTGTTTGTAAAATAACTAGAGTACAGGTCAGCTCTCTTGTGCATTTTTGCTCAAATATTTTCCTCAGGAAACGCACTGCTGCTAAAGACAACAAATTAAACGAGACACAGAGTCAGAAAGTGCAGAACTCATTCTTAATAAAGGTAGTTAATATGCTACTTGATGGGTTTCTGCTAGCTGAAGCTATGGAAGGGTCTATTTTAATTTAGCTTGTATTGAATTAATTCATTTGACAGAGTTTGAGTGCGATTTCAGGGTAGAGCAGGGTAATGGCAGATCGTCTCTTTTAAAAACAAAGTTATTCACAGTAGGTAAGAGACAAGGTAAATGAGTTTCATTCATCTATCTCCTTTCCCTTCTCTGGATTTCAAATCCATCCATCCATCCCCAACTCTTTTTTTTTGTTGTTGTTGTTGTTGTTTTAAGTATACAGGATTCAGTAGTAACATGCAGAATACAAGATCTCTCCTGATTACTAGGATACTAAAAAGGGTTGTTTCCTCTTCTGTAATAAGTCACTTTCCTGCAGAGAATTTTTTTTTTTTATATGATCAAAATAGTTGACTGAAAAACCACTACTAAATATGCATTTCTCATGGCCAACATCTGAGATATTTTTTCCTTGTCTTCTCACTAGTAATAATGCCACGTACTTCAACAAAGCAGAAATGAGACCACTTCCAGGAGATAATTAGCTGCCCTATATTATTTTTGAAAGATCATTAGAGACCTTTAATATCCTCAAGAACAAAAATGCAGTAGCTTCTCTCTAAGGAAAAAAGACACTGTTCCCAAATACAGTTTGTAGATGTAGAGTATGTAATCTACACTTACTTATTAGAAGCTAGCTGCAGACGATATTGGGCTCTGCATCTACAGATTTTCATGAGCAAGCAGATCTGTGCACCTAACTATCAGCAGTACAGATTCCAGATTGTTTACCCACTTCAGATTTAGATAAGAATATGAATTATAACTGAATAAATTGAATTTATTCTATAAAACATTAAAAAATTAAGAAAGTCACCAGGAGATGTAGCTCTTCTCAGAGAATAAAAGCATAGTTAGAAAGTATTCTTTTTGGCTTCAGAGAAATCTCTTACTACAAGACAAAAGGCTGTATAACAAATACAGATAACTAGAAGATTTAGGGACTCACTGGACTCTCATCTTTCAGAGACCATGATTTCTTGGTAAAAATACCATTCTTCTTGCTTGCAGGGAAAAAAAATAAATCTTTCTTTCCTCTGTCTTAAATAAGGTGGTCAGAGAAAAAGATGGGGATTGGGAAAAAAAAGATCTATTAAAGGGAGAAATTCTGTCCTCTATAAAAGTCAGAAGGAATCAATGGTATAATCCAAGACAGTACGGAGGGAGAGGAAAACCAAAGGGAAAGTTGTCCTGTAGGTATTCATGTCACACGGTGGTAAGAGTAGAATTATACAGAAGAGGACATGACACGCTCCATTCTTTGGGGACAATAGGCACACCAGGGTATTTATGTGCTTCTGTTTTAACCTACTTCTGAAGTGGAGTGTTTTGTTTATGTTCAATAGAAGTAGAGAAATATCACAGTGCTATATTTATTATGCAGTTTCTAAAGAAAGTTGCTGTTGATTCTAAATGACTTTTTCAGTTTTCATTGACTGTGCAAATAGAGTCAAGATTTGATTACAGAGGAAAGTATTAATTCAGCACTCCATCTGTAACTCACTGTCCACACAGAAAATGTAACTGGAATTTACCTTACGTTTTTGGAAGAAGTAGTCTAACAAATCCAGAATAAATCCTTGAATTGAGAAAAGGTAACTTAGTAAGCAATATTAAATCCTATCTATATGCTTCTAAAGCTGACTTTGTTTATGAGCTTGAGATGAAAAGTTGTAATGTTTCTAACTTTAATGAATTATCAAATATGCTTGTAACAGATTGGAGAAGGAAAGGAAGAGATTAAACATGGTGAGCGAGAGAAGAAAAAAGGATGGGGAGAGAAAAAATAAGGAGCCTTTCAATTGCATTCATATTTTTAGCTGCTATAACTGTTCAGAATGACAGTTGTAGGAAGAAGTATTACTTTTCTGAAAATTTCTCATAACTGTTGATGAAGGTGAAAGCCTGAATATCAACACTGTCCTCTGTGAGGAAGGAAAAAGGGTGCTTATGTTTTTCAATTTGTAGTAGTTCCACATCAGTATTTCAGTACAGATCTGTAATACTTAAAAGGGTCCCTATGTGTTATTATGCTAGGGTGTGTTGAGTAATTCCAAACAAAGATGTGTGTGAACATTAGATAGTTGTCTGGTTGACAAAGAAACTCACAACATTACTTTATATGCTACAGAAAAATAACAGCAAAATTAAAGGTTGTGACAAAATCCTAATCTGCTCTATCAGAAATGTTTTGACAAATTCCGAGTTTTCTGCTACAGCAGACAATATCCTGTTGATCTGATCTTAGGCGTAGTGTGATAACAATGAAAGGGATTTTGAACCCTGCACTTCTCCAAGCAGTAAGAATTCTCTCAATACAGCAGTAAATTAGAATGTGTTCAAAAAGGAGTGGAATGTTTGTAGTTATATGGAGAATTTCAGCATGCGCACAGGACAAACATAGGAAGAGCTCACTGGGGGCAACATCTTGCTGTTACTGATGTGGGAAATGAAAGATGAGGGAACAGGTGAGGAAAAAAAACCAAAAAAACAAACAAAAAAACCCAACAGATTAATGAACCTACCTGTATTCACCAAGGGAAAAAATGCATGCAGGCCTTTCCAAAGGAGCTGTTAAAATTCCAAAAGTGGAATCAGCAGAGTGTAAAGCTGGTACAAATACACAATAGCACAAAGCACTGAAACTTACTTCACCTGCCCAAAAGCTAGTTCAGACTTCAAGTTTTCATTTATTTTTTTAAAGAAGTTTTCTTCATTGTTCTGAGTATTTAAAAACAAAGTTAGGACTTTGGGAAGAAAGAAATTATCAAGTAGAATGTAGAAGCAGCAAATCCTAAAGTCACTGCTGTGACTTATTTCATTCTGTCTCAGCAATCCTGATAGAGAGGGAATTGAAACAGTGGTATCTGTGGGGAATGTGGTAGTGCACTGTGAAAGGATCTGAAATGAAACTGAGCAGTAGTTATTTAAGCCACTCAGTGTGGGCAGATGCTGAGGGTACTCTCAAAGAAATTCTCAAAAATGAAAGAGTAATACAGATAATAATAAATCAAAATAAAGCCAGAAATTGGATGTATTATATTTGTAACAGCCATATAATGTAAAATGAAAAACAATGCAAGCTTAAATATCAATGTTTAAATATCAAGTTTAAATAACAATGAATTTCTAGCACCTGATTCTTTCACTTTTGGGACAACTAGGTATTTATTATTATACCTTTGCATTTCTCCTTGGAATTACTAACTTAGAGAAATCAGTGGAAAAAAAAATTATAAGGCAATGACAATCTATAAGTTTAGATGTAGATTCAATCTAGAACAAAATGTTCTTTCAGAAAAAAAACAATCTTCTTCAGTGTCTTCTACTGGGAAAAGTACAGTGTTCTCTGCTTATAATTTGTCACCACAGCAACTTTTTTTCTAAGAGTCAACAATTTCTTCTGTGAAAAAAAAAGATAAAATGCTGTAAGGTAATGATTAGCAGGGATCTTGGTAGATTTTCTATCATTAATATTTTCTTTTGCAACTCTATTGAATCCTCTAATATTTGCAACAGGACTGAAAAGGATCAAGAATTCTAGGAAAAAGAAACTATACAATCTTAGAGTATTAAATTTACACATATATTACTTGTTGCATGAATTTAGTAGATAGGTCATAGCTGCACATTGATATTTTCGAAGAACTTCCTACAAAACATGAAAATAATGTATGTATAACTGTTATTTTACATTATTCAAGAACTGCAAAAAACAACGTATTCAGCTTGTCTCATTACAACTAGAACTTAAACTCTTTCTATGCAGTTCCCTCTATATTTCTCTAACATAATTTTATTCTGAAAGTTAGAGCAGTCTCTCCCCAGCCTTACTGTTCCAGATAAATTTCAGCTTCTGATTCAGACTTTATTAATCATAGAATAATTTGAGTTGAAAAGGACCCTTAAAAGTTGTCTTGACCAACTCCCCTGCAATGGACAGGAACATCAACAGCTCAATCATATTGCTACGAGCAATCTAAGGGCATCCAGCCTAATCTGGTATGTCTCTAGGGATGAAGCATCAATCCCCTTTCTATGCAGACCTTCCAGTTCTTCAATACCCTTACTGCAATAATTTTTTTCCTTTTATCTGGTCAACATCTACCCTCTTTTAGTTTAAAACCATTTCCTCTTGTCCTATCACAACAGGATCTGCCAAAGACTCTGTCCCTTTCTTTCTTATAAAAGGGGATTTTCTAAGATTTTCTGTAGCAAGAATCTTTGTACTGCTGATCTCTAAATGCTTATAGGTTTTTGTGTTCTGGCCCTAAGCTAGAAAAAGAAAGTTAAACAAAACAGACACACCAAACACATACAAACAAAAAGAGTCTTATTGCTTCTTTCTCTTTCAATAAGACATCCTTAGATTACATTCCCAAAGCATCTCTAGGGCCCTCTTTTCAGTCCTTAGTTGATACGTTAGCCTGATTCTTTCCACTGGTTTAGATAAGTCATTACCTTGTTTATTCTAGGATAATCTCAAAAGGTCTAGAAGATACCACTTTCTCCCAATCCTCAATTACTAATAATGAATCAAGTGTGACTGGAGAAACTAGCTCTGTTTTAGTGACTATCACAGACCAAGGTACATAAACCCAATCATTCAATAGTTTCCATTAAAAAGATCAAATTAAAACTGATGGGCTTTTCCCCTCACCCTTTAATTGCTCTTTATCAGTTCTTTCTGATGTGAAGTTGGAAATGGGAAGTTGGATAAGACCCTTCCCAACATGACTGGCAATGAAACCCTTCATATTTGCAATGAAATCATGGAGATAAGTATAGCAAAACATCAGAAAGTAAGTTTTGAAAGCACTGTAAGTTATGACGAAAAAAATAATTAAAAAATGACGAGAATAAGTTAAGTTTGATAAAGTTTCAATAGTCTCATCTTACAAGATTGTTGACTATATCAGAAGACTAAATTGTAAAATTGCAGAGGGTATTTCTAGTTCAGTATTAATGCAGAATCATTAAGAGATGTAAAGCAATTTGTCTTATCTCTGCTGACTAACAAAAAAGAAAACCATGCAACTAGCTGTCAGAACAAACACAAAAATGAGGCAAATAAATGTGTGGCATTATTATAATGTCATACCACCAATGACTGTAATTAGAAAGGCAATACTGATGTCTGCCTTCAGATTTTGTTTTTTTTAAAGCCTCTGCGTATTGTTTTTATAAGTAGACTTGTGCCACTCAAACTTTGTATCTGACAGACTTTGAAAGACAAGACACTCATTTCTTACACAGCATTGGAAAACTAAATTAACATTTCATAGATTTGATGACTTAAAAGTCTATTTTATTTTACTATTTATCTTCAAAATATTTTTAAAATCATGTATAAATGATTATCAAGTGAATAATGCTGATTTGTTATCAAGAATGAAAAAAAAAATAATTAAAACCTGTCTAGGAAACATCTCTGAAAAAAAAACCGTGCAAAGTATTGGAAATGGGTTTTTGCATGTCTGTGATCAGCTCCTTGAAAACTGGTGGAAAGGAGGAACTAAGAAATATCTAAAAATAAAGAGAGTCATTAGTGGTTACTAGTTAAGCGATATTTAGACATATTTCTTCAGTTTTCCTAAATTGCTTTTTGTTTATCTGTTCTGTTGCCAGTTACTCTCAAAATACTTTTTTTTCCACGTCATCACATACACCCAAGTGTGATAACAGTGCACTTCTAACAATGTGAATGGACCTACTCTTTAGTTTTAAGAAATACTTTTTTTAAGCCTGTAATATATTACAGCTGTTTAAAACCTAATAAAAATACAGCAGAAGTCATTTATTACCTGTCATTTCCATATAAGTAATTTTCATTCTCACAAAAAGTCAAATTTAAGATATTCTGTTAAAGAATTCCTTCAGACTTGTCAGTCTTATTATGTTAAAATTTAAATGACATATTCTGAGAAATTTGGTGTTGAATACTGTTGATCAAAGGCAATAGTGCAGTTGAAGTCAAATTCAGTGATTAAAAAAACCCCTGAAAATGCAGTCCAGCTGTCAGTACTTTTCAGTACAGATTTACATCAAGCCACTTTAAACTTCTCTAATAATTCTTCAAGCACTCTCGTATAAATCAGATCAAAATGTATTCCTAGTCAAATCTCTTTCTCCTTATGAAATTTGATATTTGTCTGTTGGATGGATTAAAAAAATTACACACAGAAAGTACTCTGTGGTTTGTAAAAACTGATTCAGATTCTGTGATTGTCAAAAGAAAAGAAGTTCCTGTTCTAGATCACATGGAAGGGTACAACCTGATCTTTAGGAGATCTGATTTAGGAAGAAGGTGATGTAAACTGAGAGAATGAAGATGGTGGTTTAGGTTTTTGCAGTCCCTCCAACCAGAGTTCCTGGGTTTGTGAAACTATCTTATAATCGAACTAAGATGGACATACAACAAGAAGGGAGAACTGTATTTTCACTCATTAAAATTAAATTGAGGAGGGAGGTGACCAAACCAAAGCACCAAAATCAGCTCACTACAAACCACAGTAACCAGCTTAATTGATTTCCATGGACTGGAAAATGACGCCACTTTGATGACGGTACCACAGCTACAAATTCAAACCGTACATTCAAAAACAGATTTACCTCTGTAGGATACCGAAGACACAGAGAATAAGGATGTTGTTTATTGATCTATGTCTAGTATGATAAAAGTACAGTTTGAGAAGAGATACATTTTTAAGTAAAGAGTTCATTATTGCGTAAAGAGTCTCTCATTCTATCCCTATCTTACTAGTCACTTTAGTAGCATATACCAGTAGTATTAAGCACCCCATGCTTTCTGTAGGTGTTTTTTTTTTTTTAAACTAACAAGATTCTTTAGACTAGGGCAGGAAGTAATGCTTTGGAAATGAAAGCAGTCATAAGCAGTAGATAGCAGGCTGATGAGAGAAGTTTCATCATTTCAGAGAACTATTTATATCTCCTGAAAAAAAGATGCCACGAGGTACTGCACCTGCTCCTTGCATTTTGATGAACTGTTTAGAACTGTATGTGTAGACAAAAATATTGCTGTTCTTGTTACTAGGAAATTGGGCAGAAAAAAAAGCATTATGTTCAACTAGAAGTGGCTTCTGTGTGAAATCTCAGTGTTTTCATAATGAATCACCTTGTTGTACCCAAAATACATATTCAAATAGATGATCTTTGTGGGCTTCAAATAAAAAACTTCTTCAAATAAACCAGTAGGTACTTCTGCTAATATAATTTAAGACCAAAGAAATGTAATGTTATCAATTTCAGTTTCATTTCTGTTTTGGCAAAAGACTACTCCCCTTCTGGTAGGAGAACCAGCTTGCTAAGTGATGATAGCTTATTTTGCATGCACATCTGTGCAGAGAGCCAAGCAATTCTTTGGTTCAGGTAGATAAATTACCAGCTTTCATATATGACAGATAGTTTAATGCATAGTAAAACAACTGCTGTGACTATTCATTGCTGCTAAATGTAACAGCAAAAAATTTCTATGACAGAAATGTAGTAAAGAAATATACTATACCGTGGACAGATGTCCATAGGACATTAAAAATAAATCTGTGTCCTCTTAGATTTAAGCAAACAACTATAGTAATATGATTTGCAATAATTTGATTCTTAGCATGTTTTATCTTAATAATGTTCACATAATATCAGTTGCACATTTATTCTTTCTCATGCTTTAAGAGTCCACTTAACTTCTGAATGAAGGAAAGAGCACTTAGAGGAACAGTCACTGATGACAGACTATTATTAAAAAGCCATCTTATATTCAGATCCATCTGCTGCTATCCTGCGAGCAACGTGTTATAAACTAATAAAATTATTGCAAGGGTAGGGAAACCAGCAAAGAGAATTTAAAAAGAATCTCCATTTGTTTTATAGATAGAATAAATACACTGTTTTATGTCACAACACTTTAAAAAAAAAAAAAAAAAAAAGTACCATCTCTGCAAAATGGTCTTCATTTCAAATTGCTTCACAGTCATATCAGAATTCAAACTAGTAATTATTTCAGTTGTCCATAAATACTGATTACATAAAATTATATTTGTTGCACAATGCTGAGACATTTCTGAACTGTGAGGATAAACCTAAAATGCATTCACATTTCTGAAACGTAAGCCAGTAGGAAAAAATGACAGACATACAGAATTAGCATTATTATTAGGACAATTGATACATTTTAAAATATTCTGACAAGTCTGTTTTTAAATTATGTATTCATCCTGTCATTTAAGTACTACAAAATTTCTCAATATTTCCTAAACCTCTTCAACTGCTATATTAAAGAAAAAAGAAAAAAATCATATAGGTGAGTGCATTCTGCTTTGGTGCCTTGTTTATCCCATTGGTAGACACAGACAGAAATTCCTATGGGTTTTACAAATGACTTTGGAAATATTTGTCTAGCTCCAAGTTTTCCCAGTTTTCTTGGTGAGAAATAGAAGCAATCAGAAAAAGTGTACAACAAATTGTGAGTCTAGCTACATAAAGCTTTGTTTTCATTGCAATTGTTTGCATGGTTTGTATCTAATTGATGAACCTCAGTGCCTGTGTCTGAATGACTTTCAGTTCCCCAGTGTCTCAATCAGCACAGTGCAGACACACAAACTGTGGGTGGGCTTCCTCACACTGTTACGCTGATGCAGCTTCTCCATCTTAAATGACCACCTGAGCTGAATGTGATAGACATTTTATCTGGGAGTTTATGCAGTCTTTGGTCTTTTCTGAGGCAGACTGACAATTTTTTTCTGCATTCAACACATACAATTCATGCAGAACAAAAGGTCAAAATGTAATTCTTATTTATTTAGTCCCAACTATTTTTCTCCCTCCATCTTCCTACTCCCCATTCTACTCCCCCTCAATTAATAGCAAGCTTATACCTGAGATCTAGAAGAAACTCTAAACATGAAATATAAAAGATATAAGTGAAAGGGCATTGATGGCAGCTACTGAGACATATGGTTGGTATGAGACTGCATTAACATGTTTTTAAATGTAACTACTCTTTTTAAAGATGGTCTTATTACAGAATACACAGGGGCATTTTTGTCAGTTACTGAGAGACATATGGCTGCTAAAAAAAATAAAAATGCATTAACAGATTTTATATGCAATTTCACTCTTTTAAAAATGGTCTTATAGCAGAAAGCACAATATCTTCCCTTTACTCTTTCCAGAGCAGTGATCAGAGGGAAAGGAGATTCATTAATATACACATTAGCATCAACAGGCAGAGAATGCAATCATTAGTGTCATGGCTCAGGTGTTTTGTGAATGCAGCTGTAAGATCAAATCATATCACACTAATGTAAATTGTAATGAAGCTCCCTACCAGATTTTCCCATTGTTTAGGTGTTAAAACTGTTTTGTCACAGATTTATGAAGTACACTGACAATAGTAAACTAACCTTTGTTATCATCTTCCTCTTTTTAAAGAAATCAATAATCAAGCTGTCATAGTCTATTTTCTGCAGGTTACCCTTTTTCCTTCTGGTGGAGTGGATGAATACTTTAAAAGTGAGAGCTGTAGAAAGGGTATCTGACAGAAGTATTAACTTTTGGGGATTTTCCACTAGAGACAAAATTTCTCGTGGAGTTTAGCATACTCCAAATATCAGGGATTAAAGCATTACATACATATTAGTTTACAAAAAAAGTAACATTCTGTGGACAGATTTAGAAAAAATGCCCCAATTGATTTCAAAGTAAAATTTCACATTTTTGTGCTTAGAAGAGTGGCAAATATCTCTGGCTTGTATATAGAAGTATAATTCACTTCTGTATCTGCCTTTATTTACTATTTAACTAAATGCTATTCAGTACAATTAGATCACGGAATGAAATTACATCATTAATGATGAGGCCTGATTATGTATTTTCTGCAATCAATCTCGGTGAAAAAGCAATAAAAAAAAATGGACACAACTGTTTGGAATCAACGATATTTTTTACATGTAATGTATATGTAAGTAATCTGATGAGAAACAAATGTAGAGCTGTGAACCTTCTATTAAGAAAGGCAGGCTTTACCTGAAAAACAGGCTCCATCATGGTTCCTAAGAATGCTATTTTTAAATCATGTTTCAGCTGGCTTAAGTACAGCATATGCCCAGAAGTACTCTTTCCTCTGCTCTCTAGAGGTCTAGCAAGACTTCTCTGGCACTGGATCTAACTGCCATGCAAGTTGCACAGTAAGATAGGTCAGTTCTGATCTGACAGCAATACTCTTATCATTACCTTTCTAGTGAATAAGTGGGCTGAACCAATTCCACTGCAGTCATTTTCGTTAGGTTCAATAGAGAAACTGGATCTTTCCTGGTAGGTAAGGTATGTTCTGTGATTAATTCCCCCCTCCCAGTCCAACTAGTCTGATTTTTCATTCTCAGTCCAAAATTCCAGATACTCTTGGTGGTAGTTCCAATTCGAACTGGTAGTGAACTACTTCTACTATTTAAAAACTTATCTTAAATTTCACTTGGTGCAGAGTGAAAACTATCAAAGTGCCTGAGCACCCTTGAAGTTTAATTGACCTCATTTACATATCTTGTTCTGACAGAATCATATATTAACGTTCTGTCCCATGGGGAGAAAGCAGATCACAATTTTGTCACTTGCAAATATAAAATCAGCATACCAAAGGTATATTCACATTATGAAAACAGTCTTCTGTGATTTTGGATACTTCTGCTGAATACAAAGTATCTTGCTAAATGGTTACCTGTACTCCATCATTTAAATGGAAATGAATACATTAAATAAAATTCTTGAGGTACCATGGGTGTTTTCGATGACTATATGGGATTTTAGTACATGTATCAATGACTTATAGTAAGGACAATATTCCAAATGTAGGAGCTTCTTTTCCTTTGGCTACAAGCACAGTTAAAAAGCATTACTCAAATAATATTGGAGCTGAACCTTGACCAATGGATTTCTCGCTGATGGTTTTGTTGGCACACGTTATATAAAAGTTAGTATATCTAAGAATTCAGAATTCCCATTAGTGAAGAGGAATGATTCAGACATTGATGGAATGATAGAGATTCACAGTTGATGATTTTCATGACTACTATTTAGAGAACTGGACTGAAAGAAATCTGTACTGACCTGAGCCAAAATTTAATGCAGCCTGAAACCCTGTCCATAGCACAGTGTATATCTAAAGGCTGTACTAGTAGTGTTTTTTTCATACAGAAGTTTGATATAGTTCAGATATTTTTTTTTAGAGAAATTATGTTTAACTTCGCAACCTAGTGCTTCAGAATGAACCTAAATGCCATCAGTCAAATTTTTTGTTTCTAATCCTATCTGTTCTTCCCTTTTCCCAAATAACACAATGCACTACTGGAATGTGTTTTAGAATTCATTTTATGGAAGCATGAAATGAAAAGAGCGCAGAAAGTATCTTCAGTCATGTAAAACTGAAAATCTAAGCATACGCGTCAGCCTGAACATCAGTGCAGCATCAAGATAGATCAACCATATTTGAATGGAGAACCAGATCTCCTCCAACATCTTGTTACCAATGGTAGTTTTGTTTTCTAAAATAAGTTCAGGTAGCCTCAAGCTGTCTCCAGCTGTTGTTTATTCTAATTAACTTAAAGAATCATTCCACAAACCTGGAAGTCAAAGGGTTGCATAAGCTGAATATTTGGTAAGTCTCATCCTAGTTCTGACTTTTGGGTTCTTTCTCCACTCAGAACAAGCCTGAAATGGCAGCCTGCTCTTCTGTGGCAAATCACTTGCCCCATTTCTTAGTAAATACCAGAAGGGAAATTAAAGGAGTTGCTCTCAGTCCTTCACTCTGAATCTTTCCCCAAACAAGTACTTCCTAGGACAGAAGTACGAGAGTAACATTATCCTGTAACCCAATGGTTACAGCATTACCCTGGAGAGGAATAGATACAAATTCTACTCCCTGTTCTACTGAATACTTAATGCAATATATAACATTTTCTGTGTACTAGAGACAAAAATGTCTAGTCTTTTAATCCCAGTGAGGCTTAGAGTTGAGGTAAGAAATGACACACTCAAAGTTGTGGAGACTAAAATATCTTCTAGCAAGTAAGGAAGCAAAACTTCATACATAAAAAGTGCCAGAGAGTCAGTGAGCTCATCAGTATTAATAAGATTATACAGGAGAGACTTGTGGTTTTGGTAGCGTAGAATTAAGGCAGTCAAAACCTTGATAAGAATCCTATTGTCACTGATCGACCGCCTTTTCTGAAAATCATCAGCCTGGAGATTAAGTCAATGCTATGTGCAGAAATGTTTGCATACTGCCCAGGTAGGAATGATGACAAATGTCAACACAAAAGTATTGCAGGACATGAGGAATACGAGAAAAAATATATACCTGTTTCTTTTATCTGGATTTTCAAAATTTTAAGAGCACTAATTACAGCCTTATTGCATTAGGAAGTAGCAAATTAAGAGACTTAAAAAAGAAAAACAAATAAGAACAATGAATAAAACTTACTGGGAAGATCTTGAGATAGGACTAAACCAATTTATCATCTCAGCAGATGACTAGAGAAGCTTCAAGTTCACAGGTGCAGCACCTTTTATCAGTTGCTGGGGGGAAATTTGTGATCTCATGACAGCCTTCATTTCAACCAGCAATCACTGCAAGAGTGCTCCCATACACTGAGTATCTTTCTCTGAGCAATTTTCCACACTAATCATTATTGAAGATTGTGCTAATTCCTCCTGGACAAAGACTGTTGATATTTAGCTGATACTACTATTACAAAAACAAAAGTCTGGAGACTGTTACTAGTTGCAAGGTCTTATATCACTGAAGATTAGATATCCATTCTTGGGTAGGTAAACATTCATGCATACGTCTCATGTTTTTGAAGATATTTCAAGAGGTTTTAATGTAATGTGCCATTTTACATCCTTTTAGCATGATGCTGCTATTACAAGGTGAATTATATTAGAGCACACTGTTTAATGCACTCGGGGAAGATAAGGTGCTCTCAAAGACCAAGGACAACATTGTCCTAGATATGAATAAGTTATCACTTGTGTCCTTAGGATAATTCATTATATGCTATTTATGGCAAAGAAGAAGGCAGAAAAGAGTTGAGATGTCCCAGGCCAATGAGCAGGTCATAAAAAAAAAAAAAATAAAATTCCTTGCTTACTGGGTGATTAAAGCATTGCCCTTTTGTGCTGTGTATTAAGTAGCATATTAAGTTGATTCCAGGAAAGGGAGAAAATGTGGACATTTGCCAAATTTATAAGCAGGTTTCTTAGTAAAGGTCAACCTAAGGCTAATCAGTACTTAATTATTTTAATCTCCTCACTGAAATTGAAAACAAAAGGAGGATTTCTAACTTCTGTAAAACATTCAGTAAGGTTCATAAATAATTAAATCCAAAAAGTTGTGTTTACAAACTGTTACAGGTCTGATAATGAAATTAAGAGAGTAGAAATGGTTCCTTTTTGCTCATTCAAATCTAATAAAAGTAATGCATTTTGATTATTGCGCCAGACTTGAAACGCAGACCAAATACCAAAATCTTTGTATCTATTAGGTTTGACAGCCAACTCATTTAAATGCAAGATGTCTT
>NW_024884800.1:7316859-7501911 GCF_019232065.1 Centrocercus urophasianus | reverse complement strand
CCCACGCTCTGACAGATTTATATACTTAGTCCTGATAGCATAATTGCCAAGCCTTGCTTTGCTTAAGCTGTGTGCCTCTGCCACATTAACCCTGAAATGGTATGAGCTGGCAAAGGAGCCCACGGTTCTTGACACAGCTGTTTCTTCCTTTGACTATTGAAAGAATGTCTAGAAGACTGGTTTAGACATGACACCCAAATATTTAAACAACTCAGCTCTCGCACAGTAACTTCTTCCCAGAAGATTTTCTATTACTATTTACACTGGTTGCTCTGAAAGTAACATCCCCTATTTACTTCATGGAAAGCACAACAGATGCAAGAAGCATAACAACGATGTTTGGTAGAGCAAATTTTCAGCTACAAAATGCTATTTTTCAACATAGGCAACACAATTAGCTATGGATTTTAGCCAGTGATGAACAAGAGACTGCATGCTCTGTTTGTAAAAATCCACACCAGCACCACCACTGCTGAAATGCAGTACCCACTCCCTCACTGTGGTCACCTGCACTGTTTGATCTCCATGAAAATTCAGAAAGCCCTGATGAATGATGAATGCCAATGGATGCAATTTTTTTTTTTTTTTTTTAAATGCATAGAGGAATTCAATTTCACCCCTTGGCTTCATACACACTTTCAAGTTAGGTGTCATTTTGCCACACTGTCCCTCTGCTGCCATATGTATCAGAACAACAAAATGGAATATTGGTGGGAAGATTCAACCTCTACTGCCATACCACCAACATCCAGCTCTGATATCATGGGCCAACATCATAAAATAAGAGACATTACTTTCAGAGTACCAGAACTGTTCAGTGGCTTCCTGGCAAAAACACTTTACCAACACTTGGTGGTGAATCAGAAATTTTTACTTATATTAATTTAATGCCACAGTTGTAGAAGTATCTGGATAGAATTGTTTGCATAATTATTTCCCGTTGAAAACAAGCATAACTCGTCTATTTTTCCTCACTTATGAGTCTTTTTTTTTTTTAAATTCATTTTTCATTGTTTTAATTAACAGTAGGTCAAACATAGGTTCGAACTGGAATGAAACACTTTTCCACTGAATGTTTCTCAGTGTCTAGTTTCAAAAGTAATAAAGGCAAATCTGAAAGAATAATTTTTAGCTGTCAAATTTCAAATATTGATCTTGTCTAAAGTAAATATACAGAAGACAGATGTTATTCTCTCACCTCCCCAGAAAATTTTGATATTGTTTCCTCATTCCTGCTCCTGAACAAGACTTTTTTCCTTGTAAAAATGACTGAGCTTTCACTTAGGAATATCCAAAATTTAATATCTCTGTTCTTACTTCAGATAGGAATACCCAAAATTAACTTCAGAAAATTATATATATAGTATATAAATTATATATATATATATAAATAAATATAGTTTAATAACAACCATCAAAAGAGCAACTATTGTATTACTAATTGCAAAGACATTTTCCATAATTTATTATCTCCAAATATTTAAAAGTAATTCTATCCTTCTTATTTCTTTCAAATGAGCGCAGGTTAGAATTTATTAAAGATGACACATCTTATGTCCTCTTAAAAACAGTTAATGATGGAAGCAACATATCCAAGTTATGATCTTTATTTCTTTTAAGTGTTTCTGCAAATAATATTGCAGGACTCTTTCCCAATATTCATCTTATGTACAGGAAGTTCAGATGAGGGGTGAATCCCTCTTGTAAATGAGGATACAAATGATGTATTTTCTTTTAAGTGATTAGGTTATATGTTCAAAAACCTGAACAATCTTTCTCTTACTCTCCATCCTTACAACTTGAAAATAATTATTAAACAACCACAGCTTTCAACAACCACATCTTTGGATTGAGATGCAGAGTAGAAACTTTTGCCTCAGAGTCCATACTGCTTCTGAATTATAAGCAGTTACAGTAGATATTGAGCCAGTTGTGCTAGCAGTGTCAGAGAAAATACTGCAGTATTAGATTTCTGTAGCAATCAATGAGAAAGCACTGGCAGAATCTATCCTACGGTTGTTTTCTTACCTAGCATAATAATTAAAGCTGTATTTTTAAAGCAGTAACCCAGGACAGCATTTTCTGAGACTCTAAAACGACTGCAATCAGTACACTTAATTAAACAACTCCTATTTCCCCAGAGGACTTTTCATGTGATTTTTGCTCCATCTTTAGCTCTCATTAAGTGTATTCTTGACCCTTCAGTCTAAAAAAAAAGAAAAACAAACAAACAAACAAACAAAAATCAACAAAAGACATTTCTTTTTGTAATAAAAGATTGATTGCAGGAGCTCTGAGACCACGATCAAAAGAAAAGGAGACACAGTCTGTGCTCCAAACACATCAAGTTTGCTAGACAGCTAATGACATTTAGCCCAATAGCAGCAGATACTTACCTACCAGATGCAAAATAGCAAAAGAAGTCAAAGGAAAAATGAACAAATAAACATTGTGCTATAAATCAGAAACAAATATAGACACCATGAAAGAAATTATTTAGTAATTCTATCTAGACATGAAAATACAGCTTGAAGAATCTACTAAAATAACAGAGCTATTCCTACTTCAAATGCAGGGAATAATGTTTCAATACATAGATGTATGGGCAGCAGCGTACCTAAAACTGAATGCATTTTGAAAGCAGCTGTACCTTGTTTCTAAATGCACACTGCTCTTTACAAGGGTTTTTGGCAATCTCATCTGATGTGATGTTAGCTGATCAAATAGGTAGATTCCAAAACATTTTCCTACATAAGTTTTTCAATATACAAATTGTACTTGAAACATCATAATTCTAACACCATCCAATTGAAAGAAGCTATTTTGGTCTTTTAAATATTTATACAGGGACTTTCCACAAGCGATTCACGAGAAACCTGACTTTGAATCTTATTGGTGATGCGCTCTTGTCTTGTTACTTCAACTAATCTATACACTATTTATACAACCTATCTGAAAGCCTCCAAACTAATTTAACTATTATAGTAAGTTACAACCAGCTACTCTTCAGGGTCAGAATTCTTGAAAAGCATAGCATTGGGCCACGGCTCTGTTCTGTTTTGTTATACATTTGTTTCTGAAAGTCTAAGATATCACACACTTGACTTTAATCATAAATAAAATGAAAAGAAAGGAAGTGGTCCATAATTTAACTATCCTTAGTTTAATTGTTCTCATTAATGTACCTTACTGGTTGTGGCATGCACTTGGTTTACCCAGTGAAGGTTTAATAGCCCTGTTTCTTTTACCGTCATCCATACACAAGCCTGTTGATCAATGACAATTATTACTTAATGAACATGTAATGATGGGCAAGCCCAGAGAGAAGGGAACAAATGAATCACTCATTATGGTCTTGATTGCAGGCTAGCACTGTCTCTTGTCAAACTGATATGTTTTACAGGCTTGTTTAGCCAACATCTTCAGCAGTAATCAGCATGATCAGATGCTTCAAAGTGCTGGAAACCTTCAATGACCTAAAACATAATCTACATCAAAAGGAGACACACTCACAGCAGGGTTTTCACTTAATTGAAAACTTCTGAATAGTTTAAAAAATAAATAAATAAATTCATTTAAATCCAAACTCAGCGGTTTGTTTCTTCTGAGCTTTTTTCCCCCCTTCCTTCTTAAATATGATGAAACTTGCATTCTTATTCTGAGTTAAGAAAGTGAATTTACTCAGAAGCTTAAGTATGCAATCCACAATGGTGAAGTATAATTTTAACAACTTGCAATGTTCATGAAAAATTATACAGCCTAAGAAGTTAAGGAATACTATGTTTATAAACCTAAGATGGCAAGAAGTCACAGTGAGGTACATCAAATCAATATTGTACCAATTAAGCGTTTTGCTGTAGGAATTTGCTTTGGTAAAGTTGTGAAGTTAATCCTTGTTCACAAGGCTGGAATTGAAATGCTCACATTTTGTGTTCTAGTAGTAGCAGTCACCAAAAGGTCTAGTCAGTCTTGAATATGAATTCCATCCCTCACCTCTACCCTTTTTGTTGTTGTTTTTGTTAATTAAGCAAATCAAGCAGTGTAAAAATAATTCAAGAAAGGAAATCAGCCTCTAACAGAATTCAATATCTCACAGGGAAAAGGGTGGAAAAATCTATATGAAATTCTAATGTGAAATGTTTTCAAGAAACAATGCTTTACAACTAATATCTGTAGCTTAGTAAAGTGTTACTTACTAAAGAGAGATCATTCCACAAAGTAGCTTTTGAACAGTTCATCTGAATTCATATTAACAATCCTTGCTTTAAAAAATGACCTTTCCATAAACTAATAAAGGTGCTTAGCTTTCAATCATGTACAGATTGGTAGCTTTCTAAGAAACAATTTGGAGAAGAGAGAAAAGCTCATAGCAACTCCTTGTGCAAATTTTAACAAGATTAATCTAGTAAAAAAGGCAGAAAAACAGACACTATCATGAAAGACAGACGTTCTCTGCGTTACGCATTTGTATATTTACCTTCAACTTGAAAGGAATGTTTACACAAAACTTAGGAAAACATTTTTACAACTCAAAATTGTCTTCTAATCTGATCCACTATTTGCCAGGTACAGAGTACTGTCAGACACTCAAATAACAGGTTATCTGTAAAGCATTGAAGAAAAGCATTTTGTGTTTTTAAATGTATCATTAAAAGAATGGTTTCTCTAGGGAAAATAAAACAAAACAACAACAACAACAAAAAAAAACAAAAAAAAAAAAAGCAAAAAACCAAAAAAGCCCACAGATTTCAAAAGGTTTTCTGCCTTGAAAAAACAAGGGAAAAAAATTGAAAAGAACCATTTCATGTTAAAGAAGGTAGCAGTTTCAGGGCAGCGCTGTGTTGGAAAAGAATTTAAATATTTAATTGTAATTCCTATTAACAGAGCCTCATAATCATTCTTATCTCCTAGAATAGCTTGTCAAACATAACATTTATTACTGTAACAGACTGTATTGGGATAAAAATCATAAGCAGGAACATACTTTAATTACCTTTGCCTATATCTGCAACCAAGGCAGTCCTCTTCTCATAAATTTAACTTTATGTCACAATTATTCCTTTCAATTTTATATGACTTTATATGACAAAGTCATATGGGTCAGGTAGGTTGATAGCTTTTGAGACTAGCTTGTCTGTCAAGTGGAATGGAGGACAGTTTATAAGTCGAAGATTTCTATTTTAGCATGTCATTTCTGGGAAAAAACAGCAATGCAAAAGAAGACTATTTTAATCCAAACTTTTGAATGAAGGCACAGGCTTTTCATAACTAACTTTGTAAATTATAATCATCAGTGTAAAAAGCTGGACTCCTTAAAAGCCCTTCCGCAGTTAATTGGTTACTTTTGACGACACTTAATTTGGACGTATGCAATAAAAAAAGGGAAATGAATTTTGATACAAGATGAGGCTTTAACATCCTTACCTTTTTAATTCAAAAAAAAAAAAAAATCATTAAAATAATAACAAAAAACAGCTACAAGCACAAATATGCATCTTTTGCATAACACTGTAGAGAAGCAATGAAAATATTCCACCTGTCACTTAGTCACTGAGGTTTTGAATGAGTTCCTGAGTCAGTGCCAACCACAGATTAAGGACAGAAGATGAATTTTTATGCCATATATCAAATGAACTAGAGAATAAATTTATTTCCTTCTGTTTCCTAAGTAAGTAAAAGCAAAAAAAATCCAAAAAACTTATGGTCAACCAGGACAAAAGATAACAACAAAATCATCATGTAACGAGGAAAAGTACGAGAAGGAAAAACATACTTAGAAATATTAATAGTAATAATTTAAAAAGCAATCCTGTGTTCAGATCTCATGGCTGAATCAGACTCAGCAATGGCCTCACTTTCTCTAAACACACAAGATGCCTGCTGACATTATTCTATGCATTTATGAAGGACAGTAAGTACATGTTACTGATAATGCTGTACTTTGAGTACCGGATTAAGTCTTTTTCCTTCTGTTTTTTAGTCAATGCAATGATTCTTTAGTGCTGTAGATGAGATTGCATTCATGTTTGGTCTTTCTGTAGGAGATGTGTATGAGAAGAAGATTTTACAGATATTCTGGGAAAAGGTTATTTACACAATTTTGTTATTTTGAAGGAACTCATAGTACTAGACATCCTTATGCCTGTGCTCTTACATATACAACCTAATACTTGCCTTCACCTCAATAAAATCATACCAAAAAAGTACAATGGTTGAAGCACCCTCTAGACACGTGTTACTTCTTCCCTAGACTACTTTAGGCTTACATTCTAGAAGCTATTAGAAATTCACAGTTTTGCCCAGACTCAACACAGATGATTCTTTCCTATATAAAAGTTCTATTCAGCTAATTTATGGATAGACTTCAACAAAAGACGTGAGTCTATTTGTATCATGTGAAGGAAGCTCCTTTTTGGCTAAAGTATTTGCCATCTTCACAACCTTGTCCTACATTAAGCATATACATTTCCTTTTATGAAGATGCTCGTATATATTTTTTTCCTTCACCCAGATATGGTTGCAAAATGAAACATATTGCTGTGATTCTGTGATGGAATGATAGAAGCAGTAGACCCAGGAAAGGCAACTGAGGTAATCTACCTGGAATCGTGCAAGACATTTGACATGGTCCCGCACCACATCCTTAGCTCTAAGTTGGAGAGATATGATGGCTGGACCATTAGGTTGATAAAGAATTGGTTGGATGGTCATAGCCAGTGGTTTGTTGTCAACAGCTCTACGTCCAGGTGGAGGTCAGTTAGGAGTAGTTTCCCCCAGGGGTCCATCTTGGGACTGGTGCTCTTGAACATCTTGATGACACAAACAGTGGAATTGAGCACACCCTCAGCAAGCTTCTGGTGACACTAAGCTGAGTGGTGGAGTTGACACAATAGAAGGTAGGGACACCATCGGGAGGAATCTAGACACACTCACAAAGTGGGTACACGAGAATCTAATGAGGTTTAACAAGGCCAAGAGCAAGGCCTTGTACATGGATCGAGGCAGTCCCAGATATAAATACAGACTGGGAGAAGATATTGAAATCAGACCTACGGCAAAGGACTTGGGGCTCATGAGGGACAAAAAGCTAGAGATGAGCCAGCAGCATGCACTTGCAGCCCAGGAGGCCAAGAGTATTCTGGCCTGCATCAAAAGAGAAGCAGCAGCAGGAAGGGGGAGGTGATTGTCCCCCTCTGCTCTGTTGTAATGCCCATCTGGAGTACTGTGTCCAGGCCTGGAGCCTCCAGCAGAATATATTTGGAGTTGTTGGAGCAGATCCAGAAGAAGGCCACAAAGATGATAAAAGGGCAAGAGCACCTCTCCTATGAATAAAGGTTGAAGGAGCTGGACTTGTTTAGACTGGAGAAGAGAAGCTTCCAGGGAAATCTCATTGCAGCTTGAGTACTTGAATGGAGCTTACAAGCAAGAAAAGGACCACTTTTTTACTTGATCTGATAGTGATAGCACAAGGGGAAATGGCTTTAAACTGAAAATGTGAAGCAAGGAAGACAGACATTTTATACTCAGAGGGAGGTGAGGACTGGAACAGATTGCCCAGAGACGTTGTGGATGCCCATCTCTGGAGCCATTCATGGCCAGGTTGGATGGATTCCTGATCGAGTGGTTGGCAACTCTGCCCACAGGAGGTAATCTTCAAGTTGCAACTCTTTACTCCTCACAAGTAGAGTTTATTGTTTTTGTTGTATTTCTTTCTGCAGATAGCCCAGCTGATTTTAATGGAAACACTATCAGCATCTTCCACAGCTGAACACAAGTATGGTTATGAGAAAAACGGCACTTGATTGGAACCAGATTCTTTCATTTTTGAAATGGTCTGAAGATTCAGAATTTCTCTTGTCTTTCTGACATTACTTCTTTAATATCTGATACCATTACTCTGGGATGAACAATTTTGAAGTCAGTTCCATGTTTTTGCAAGGCAATCTAATAGAAGACTGCCAAATGAATGTTGTATATTAAACTACAGATCTCTAACAGATTTCAAAAATATTTATTTAAGTCTTCATAAAATAGCATTTATTATATCTGTTTTTGTCCATATTTCCACTTTTTCCCCTTCTTTTCCTTACTTATGTTTGAGATTTGTTTTAAGCATCATGTGACTTGTTATAAATACATCCTTCGTGGCTTTCTTGTTTTTACACAAGAAAGCAAACAAACAAACAAAAACAAATCTTGCAACAGTCAAGGACAAAGAAGATAGGCTATGTATTACCAAAGCTGTCTCAAATCAAGGCAGGGTACTAAAAATGCCAGCTAGTTACATATGCCACATTGCTCTCTGCTATATAAATTCTTACCACTGCTATGTTCTTTTCCTACTCAGTGTAGAAGTATTAGCTGTAATTTGTCACTGTGGTATGTCAAGGAAGGAAGATTTGCTCTTAAAATTCCTCTTGGAGAGTAAACAGCAGCCTGCAGAGCAGCATTTGTTTATATTGCTTTTGGTATGATGAATAACACACTTAGAAAGATATATTGAACATGAAACATGGAAGTGTAAAAGTTCTGACTTGTGTTAAGTATTCACTGCCATTTCTGCCAGTACTAATATAGGAAGCCCATCTAATTCAGGGAAAGCCAATATAGGTCATTAAAATATATCACAACTAAAAACTCTTGCGCATAACTTGTCACATTCCTCTCTTTTATTTTTTTTCATTTATCCAACATTTCTGTCCACTACTTAGCAGTCACCACATCTCATCTAAGTTCTGTCTGCTGTTCAGTGATAAAAGGAAATTATTCCTGCTATATGTATATATTTGTCCATATGTACATAGATACACCCACACTGCAAATGCTGAGGCACTATCCACCGTTGAAGCAAATTCTTCATGGATGATGAAATTACATTGATGCAGTGTGCTCTCTACCAACACAACAAAACCCCCTAAGCACTGACAACGTTACACTGCCTGTAGCTACCATGAGATTGAAAATATTTAAGGTACTCAAAACATTTTTCCCATAAGAAAGGAAGCAATCATCCAATCTATCTTCTAGTGCATAACATGGGTACTTTGGGATGTGACTGAAAACATCTTTGGAAGCACCAGAGTGGAAGAATTTCCTCTAATGAGGCAGTAAAACTACAGCTGTACCACATCCTAGTCAATAATTATTTAGCATCTAAGGCTACAGGGGAATTTGCTATAGATTCATACATATGTGAAGAAAAACCATTTGATTCACAGAAACATTATAACTTCACTGATCTTTACACACTGCTCCTTCACAGATCATCAGATATCCACAGGGCTACAAGCAAAACAAAGATCAGCCACTCCCACACCTACCTTAGCTTACATGCATTTATAGAGGCATGTGGAGTATGGCCATGTTCTTTGGCCCAGGTTTCCTAATCACCTGAGCAGGGGGATTGCAGTCAGCTCTCCTTTCATTGCAGCCAATGAGACTGTGTTTGGGGAAAAAAATATGTTAGTGTGCAAAAGTCTGAAAATGGGCCCAAACTTGGGTATTCTCCCAGCGTAAAGTTGGGAGCCATATATAAACCCTTAGTTAGAAGTTGAGAAGTGTTCCTGTATGCTGAGGTTCAGATGTAGCATTGTCACTTTTACAGTTCTTCCTTCTTCACAGCTGTGTGACTGTTCCTATAAAGTGTTCCTTAATTTAAGTTACATATGGATAGAGAAAATACTAGTATGCAGAATCCTAGCAAAGCCTTTATTTTTATTTTTATTTTTTTTTTTTCCCCAAACCATTGCTGCCAATTCAGCTGTTTACATTTGCTTTAAGATTCAATCTGCAGCTCAAGGGCAGTAATTTGTACATTATACTAAGGTACTCAATTCGCAAAGCTCATGAGAAAATGATGTTGCTGATAGGAAGCCAGGGAAAGAAAAATGTAAGATACAATATAACCACAGAACAAAGCATTTTAAACATAAAATTATACAAAAATGTATAATATCATTCTTCATAAAACAATAACTCTGACTTCTCCTTGATCGTTACCTCCATTGAAGGAGACTGTAAGTAGTTGCTGTCATATTCTGTGCACCTGTGCAACACATACAGTCTTCACCTCCTAGGCAGGAGTCTATCTAAACATACTTCTATGTTTATAAATTACACTGAAATATCTGCAGAACATTGAAATGTTATTGTTAGGAAAATACCTACATAGTACTACAGGTATGAGTTATTACCATAGCTAATGTAAATGATATTTTACAGAGGTTTCTAATGCCTTAGAAACAGATGCAGATTTTATTTCCAATTTAGACATATTTCTACCTGCAAGAGTTATTTTTACTGAGTCATTTGACAAAGATTAATTGAGCTAGTTTATATTATGCAAGAGAAAACAAATACAAGTTGTTTATAATGTGTTGTTGTGTATATGTTAACTTAAAACATCTTAGACACTGATAATACATTAATGGGATTTAAATCTTCAGATTTTAGACCCATTCAGTTAGAGCTCAAAAAAGGAAACTGAAGCATGCAAATTCTGGCAGTTGCTTGTTTTATGACATTATTCACTGAGTGTGTTTACATAAGTGACAATTCACAGTGAATTTTTTTCTTTACAGTACAGATAGAGAAATACATTGGAGTCATGTTCAGGGCTTTCAGAAACCTACAAGGAAGCATGCTGTTATCTCAGTATTTAAAAAAACAAGACAAAGTGCATGCCTTACCTTTTCCAAGCAACAATTATGTACTCAGTCCCAGATTTACTGGAGAAACCTTTAATACAGAAAGGGCCTGTCAAATTGTAAATGAGGTTCCCAGGTTAAGTTCTGAGGTCTGAGTGTACCGATGCTGTTCTCAGCCAAGTTTATTATTTTATTGTACTTTCTATTGATTGCTATCATCACTCTATTGACTGGCTGTGTACAATGTTTAAGAAGGTTCAGAAGAATCAATAAAGCTGTAGGGATTTTGGTGGGAACAGGATGAATTGCCTATTGTGGCCTACAAAAATAATTTTGTTTTAGAAATAAATAAAATGAGGAAAGCAGATAAAGGTGTCTTCTGAAAACTTGTACCACATTAGAAAGTTATAGTTAACAATTCATCATTTTACAAAGGAAAATATGCAGTTAATAAATTTATCTTTAAATATATTAATGGTTCTGTACAGCTCAGCATCCTTCCTGCTGATGCTTCAGAAAGTATGGGGTGCTGTCAACAGGGAAAGGAGCTCTGTTCCAAATAAACAACTTACCTTGGAGATCATAATGTGGCCAGCTTGCTCTCCTTAATGCTGTGTGGTTTTTCCATCAACATTATGGACCTCGTGGTCAAGGGATGAAGGTGGGCAGTGGATGTCACTGCATCCCAGAATGCTTGAGATTGGAATGGACCTTTCAGCCTCCTCTGATCCAACCCATGGCCACCTAGCACTGGTTGTCTCCATAATTCCAGTACCTGGTCAAGTGCTCAGGCATCTTCACAGTCAAAAGTGTCAGAAGGAAGTTTCATTGCCTCTTGTCCTGTCACTGAGTTCTACAGAAAGAGCCTAACTCTGTCATCTATGCACCCTCTCTTCAGGTATTTACATAGGTTAAGATCATCCCAAGCCCATTCCTCTCAAAATTGTTTTCTAGCTAGTAATTTATATCATATTTATCTTCCCTATTTTTCCATATATTGTTATACTATGGTCTTATCTTAAACAGTGGTTTAAGGCTCTACCACATTTAAAAATAGATACCACAGAAATGACTGCAAAACAATTTATAGTTTGCATATGTGGATTATGTGTCCATTCTAAACATACTTGAAAAAAGAGAAACAAAAAAAAGAGCTAGTATATATGTGTTGAAGGACTTTTTAATCCTTTTTTTTCCCCAAGAATATTATCCCAAACCACGAAAAGAATTAACTCAGACAGTTTTGCTACTTTAAGGTGTATCATTAGACTATGTAGTGTGAATAAAAAAATACGTGCAACATTAATATTCTATAATGCTGTAGCTCATGACAAAGATTTAATGTGAACAGAGCAGGAATTTCATTAAATCATTGTTATAACAGTGCCGTAATTAAGACAGGTTCTTTTATCTTAACATGGTAATAAATGTCTGAACTTTAAGACTTCATTTTTAAATATAAAACTGCAAAAAAAGGTCTAAATTTCATACACAAAAAATGTTGCATTCAAGTTGCATCAAAACAAAGCAGCATAGATTGTAGTCACAAGGCATGATACCAATGTAAAAAAAAAAATAAATAAATAAAATTTCAGGATTTATCCAGTGCAATTTACCTCACTACTTCATTAACCTTTCTGTTGTCGTCAGTATGAACATTTGGACAAATCATTTCAAAATCTCTTCTAGCTGAATGCATGTTATATGGAGGTGTCCCACAGTATGGCACGGGCTGCCGATTCTAAGCGACACACTGAAACCATGTCCAAAAGAGATCAGGCTATAAAGTACTCCCTTATAAATCTAGGATTCCTTCCAAGGAATCAATGAGAGCAAGCAGGGGTGCACTCAACCTCTCCAATCTAATCAAAGGAATTAGTTATGTTTTAGCTCAAGTATGCATGTGAATCCACTAGGGCTGGGAACCACATAATGGTGTTTTATAGCCTTAGACAAATTTATCCAAATGAAAGATTTTACAGTCATCATGACCTGATACACTTACCAAGTTTTGTTCCTTTCACTAGCCTGCCCAGTTCGAGTCACACCTACTGATTTAATACAATATACCCAGCAAGGGAGATCATGTCCCATAAAGAGGAGAACATCAGGTCAGGAAACATAAAGAGCACTGATCAGCAGAACAGAGACTTTGAAATGTAGTCTGTATGCTATTAAAACTGAACCAAAACTGAGAAACTCTTATTATCATTCAACCTACAGTAGTAACTTAAAATAGATTATAATTATGGCTGGTGTAAATTATTTTAACAATAAAATTTCTAATAATACCATTAAATGTTATATGCCTTTTTGAAATATAACACATAGGTCAATTTTTGATTAAGAGTAAAACTTCTTCAAGAGAAATAACTTCATTAATTCCTCTGATTAATACAACAGTCAACTTTTCATATGTTTAAATAAATATGAGTGTACCAAAAAGGCAAGTATAACAGAAATGGTTCTGAAAATATACTGCTCATTGAAAGCTATTAAATTTAAGCTGAGATTACAGCAATGCAGCTACTGTTTTGCTGTTGAATGGAGAAACTTACAGAGCCACAGATTCTTCCCTATTAAAACTTTGCTCTGCAGAAGCAGAATGTCGATGTTTCCATTCACATTTTCAACACCAGCTACATTTTCTACTTAGAAGAAAATTAGTATCATAAAGTTCCACATTTATCATTTCATGGTGTTCTTCACACTTTTGATTCAGCATTTATGAGCTTGTATTGAGCTAGAAGTTTATTATTATCCATTTACAGGAAGCCAACAAAATAGTAAATTATGTATTTGAAAACTTGGCGCTGCGTGACATTTTAAAAGTTCACTGGGCTTTTTTTTTTTTTGCAGAGTAGAAATTTGTTGCAAACACTGAAGATCTGATAACTGATTCCCATTTAGATGTCATTGAGATGTAAGTGCAATGTATTTTCATTAATATTTCATTGTGTAATTGTGTCTTACTTTGACATTGCCATCTAGTAGTTATTTGTCCTATGCCTAAAGAGCAAACTGTAATCAGATAGGTATATTGGACTCCATCATGTGTCACCACACATTTTTAGCATACAGAACACTATTAAATTATAATTGCTTCTGGTTTATCCCTTATGGGAAGATGAAGAACAATCTATAACAATATACACGTTCCTACAAGAACACATAAAAAATGAAAAAACGTTGTCTAATACGTAAAGATTTTGGATTCAAATCTTTTATTTTCACTAAATACAATTCATGTTAATGTAACAGAAAGTTACATTACATCTGACAATAGAAGATGTCATTTATTAAACATACACGATTCAACTTAAAACCCAAACAAACAAAAAAAAATCAACAAACCAAAACCCAAAGTTCCTCTTCTTTATTTTTGGAATAGAAATCACTGTAAAAAGTGAAAATAAATAGCAACAATGGGTATTTTATGTGAGATTGCTTTAATATGGAATATATTGAAGTGTACATATTATAAGTTCCTAAGCTGTTGTAATACAATGGGGTAAAATTTATAGATGGAAATGTACTATTATAGTTTTTCAGTTCTCCTTAAAATGAAGCTCTGCTCTGCGCTACTTAGGGATAAATTAAATTAAAGCCATGTTCGTTCTGAAAGAAGAAACTCACTTTAAATAAGCGGAAATTGAAGGTTTATGAGTAAACAATTCACCTACTAGAAGAATTTTATAGGTAAATATATAGGAGTGATACTACTATGAAGAGTCCCAGAGAATGAGCAGTTGGTAGCAGATGAGCGAAATTCTGAAGTTAAGCAATTAGAAGAAAACTCCAACACAGCATGTCTTTCGTATTTTTCATTTCCATGTTCAGGGGGATAGCACCATTCCTGTTGCAGAAGCTGAAGAAGAGACCAGGTGAGTTTGCAGCATCATTCTCCCACTGTGGGCAATGCAGAGCATAGTAAGCATGGTTTCCAGGTGCAAACTGTGTTTATATCATACTCTTCTTTTCCCTTAAAGCATCAATTCAGGTTGCTCCCTCTGTGAAGAAGAAGATGTCAATGACTTATGCTGACTTCTTCCCACCAGAAAACTTCAGTTTGCCATAGAAATCCTGAAGTGTTCCTGTATGGTTTCTTTAAGTCATCCTAAAAGTATCCAGCCATTAGATATCTTGCATTTTATTTCCGCTTTTCAATGTGCTATGGATTTCTGTATTAGCAATAACAAACTGCATTGTGGAAGTTATCGAGGGAACAGCTGTGCAATTTGAATCCTGTGTAGGAATGAATTGGTGCTTCTGGCACAAGGGAAGGAATGAAAAGTGTTTGGGGCCTCTGGGAAGTTTCTGCTATAAGAACAACACTAAAATCATTTCAGTTGTTACCTTTAACTTTCAGTCCCCAGCCTTTAGAATAGCAGTTTGCTCCTCTGAAGTAATGCTCCACATTGTCTGCAGACTCCAACTGCTCCCTCACTGAGGATATATTTGCTCTGTTCTGATTTTTTTCACCCCCCTAAGGACGTGTACTAGATACCACATGGATACTGGGCTGGATAGTGCTGTTATAAAACAGTTATCCTTAGTAAGAAACGGACAAGATATTTGTCAATTATTTTCATTTATTTGTGTTATTGTAGAAGGTTTGTATACGCTCCAGTCAAGTACAGCACCTTTACACACTTTAGCTCATATGATAAATGCCTCAATATATTTTTAGGGTAAAGAAACAGTCCATAGCAAAAGAAAGAAAAAGAAAAAAAAAAAGAAAGGGTGAGCGATGTTGGGGAAGCAAGTAGAGCAAGTAGCAATATAACATTGTGCAAATATGTGTCAAAATTACTGTATTTCATAGAGAGCGGTTATCAGCTTTAATCATCACGAAGGCTGATTTTATCCTTGCCAACTTAAATCACAACCAGTTCCACTGAAACAGGTGATATGATATTGAAGAAGAGTCAGCATAAGTGAGATAATGATCACACCTATAATCTTTGAAACAGAAGCTTGACTGTATAGACAGAGGTATACCATCATAATTTTACTACTACTGCATATTGAAAAATGAAATGTGCGTCCATAGTTAGAGAACCCAACGTTTTTGTCCTGTCACCTACAATCAACACATGCAACTGCAGTCAAAATTATGTCTGCAGAATTGTATACAAGTATATAAATAGATATAAGTATTAAAAATAATAAAATTAAGAATTGTGTAAAATCATTTTGAAGATATAAGATTTTGACAGGTATTTCCAAGTACACTGCCTTTATGATACCACAGTTTCCCTTTTTGCTCTTGTTTATTTATTTATTTATTTTCAATAAGAAAATAGCCAGAAAGGACTGGGGATTCCTCAGATTTTTTTTAAGGTTATTTTCTACATACAGTAGAAATACTTACGAAGTGTTTCTCCAAAAATGCAAATGACTTTGAACTACTGATTGTACAGGAGGTGGTTAACCTGCTGTTATGCTTCTTACTGGTGACATGCACTCTTTTGTAAAGCTCAGTACAGAAAAGGGGAAAGAAGATCCAAGCATCACTTTGAACACTTTCTAATATCAGCATACAGAAATTCTAAAGAATGCTTCTATTTTCTCCTTTGGAAAGGAGCTTACCCAATCAGTGACTCACTTGGAACTGAGCCACCTTCATAATTACAAGACAAAAGATCTCAAAACAATCGGCATTTCAGTGTAGCAAAATTCCAATTCTACCATTCTGTAATGTTTCCTCAGATATTGAATAGAATACTTCTGAGATCTGTTTATTAGATTTGTCCCACAGTTTTTGACCTTTCAAAACATAAAAAAGATCATGTGGCAAACCACTCACAGGAGTAATTTTTATTTTCGCTCTGACTTCTCCTTGGGAGAAATGCTTTATGTATATGTAGCAGAACAACTACTTTTATTATTTGAAATAGAAGAAACAACCATTTTTTAATATTCTTCTCATTCTCCCTAAATATACATGCAGAACAGACTATAGCATGAAACTTCTATAATTCTTGATCATTTAATATATAGGTCAGTAGAAAGTATCCATAATTTATGTCCAATTTCCAGCATTGCAAGCCCAGATAACACAACTCATGACACTGAGTTGTAGTAAAAAAAAAAAAAAAAGGTAGAATATGAGATGCTATTGTTCACTTACAATGCAGCAATTATGTATGGAACTATTTCACTGGATTCTATGTTTATAACTTCTGCTTTCCTTCTCCTTAAATGTACTGATTTTATCAAGTATTACAAATGGACCTAACAGACCTCTATGATTAGGGCTATCTATTTATTAGTGTAGGCTATTTTAAATTCCTTATAATAGTTCTATTTTAATCATTGGAATTCGAACTATCTTTCACTGATCCTTCCCATGCTTTGGAAAGTCTTGATTGACCTGTTTCCAGCAGTGAGGACAAGTGCACATGCAAGGTTTTTCTTTGGCCCTAGTTTGAAAGAGAATTGGAAACTTGACAGGACTAATTGTAATACAGTGAAAGACATTGCAGGGTTTGTCTTTATGAGAAGACACTTCAATTATGTATTACAGACCTCTAAAAATCATCATTTGTGGTTCTCTCTGATTTTCACTGACTGCTACATGCATTTTTTTTGCAATTTTAAAGTGTTATAACAATGAGGTACTAGGAGAATAAAAATTAATTGCAGTGATATTACAGATACTCTAATGTGAGCAAAATTTTATGAAGATGTGTTTATTACCTTAGAAATGTAGGAATCAATCAATACAGTAATTGCAGAAAAACATACCCTTAGCTCATCCTGATGGAAACCTCTTGCCTCTGATAATGTGCAAAAGTACAAACTGCAAATATAAGGAAATAACTGGAAAAAAGCCATTCTAGGGTGAAGATCAGTAAAATTCAGCTATTTTTCTTGTGTGCTGCTTTGCCACTAGAATTTATGGATGACTTTGAGTCACATCATCCATCATAGACAAATGCTGAACAAGAAGATGGAACTATACTGTTCCAGAAAAGCAAACATTCAAGAGCATCACATGATTATTATTATTTTTTTTTTTCCGTGCAGATACTTTTGTTTTGCCTTACTTCATCAGAACGATGAAAATCTGCAGTTCTCTATTCTTATGTCCTCAAGGCCCAATTTTTACTCATCTTAGTGTAGCACTGTTACACAAATACATGCACACCCATTATTTCTTTATTGTACATAACCCTGATCCAGTCAAAAGACTAACTAAATGCATCCAAAAAGACCATGAATACGCTTATCCATATCAGGGTGCTTTCATATACCTTATGTATACAGCTATGCCTTTAGACCTTGTAGTGTCATTGACGACCAGACCACATATTGATCAGCACTTTCACACAGGCAAGACTTTGTTTTTCCTTAAAAAATACATCATACTGCTAACCACACAGTCTGCAGACAGCACCAAGCACATACAGCTGATTACTGAATTGTTGGTGGTAAGGAATTACAGTCATTTTTTTGATGGATAAATCCATCTGATACTGAGAAAATGCACACTGAGAGTGTGCTTCATCTGACTGTTTCCATAAGACTCACTGTCTTTTAATTATAGGATGTCTGAACAGACAAAGCAAGGTTTGTGGGAGCTTATATAAAATATAAGGTTTCCTAATATAAACCTCTACATCAACTAATACTAGCAAAAAGCAGTTTTGAAATGTCCAAGCATCCTTCCATCTCTGTAAACAACTTGTTACAGGATGGGAGCTAGAACTGCCACACTTACCACCTGAAGGAAAGGAGAACTGCAGTGGTAACTCCTGAGCCCCCACAGCCACTGATAATATCTTTGCTACAGCCTACAAGTGGATTGATGAATCTGTACAACAGCTTTGGATGCAGAAACACATTAAGCCTATAAAAATATTCTTCTGAAATGGAAACAAATAATATTCATTACTAAGTAACTGAAATTACTAACTGGTGTTGTATGGAAATATAGGCAAGTACGTCCTTCAAAATTAAACCCCTGACAAAAGTGATAAAATCCAAACCCAAAACATAATAAAAGATTTTCAAAAAGTGGGAATGAATGACAGGAGAAATCAATATCAGCATGATTTATAAAGAAGCGTACACAAAGAGTAATATGCCAAATCCTTGGGTAAGATTGGTAACACAACCAGCCAACTTTATTTAAGTGCCCTCTTTGTAAAGGACCAAATATGTAGTTAAATGCTAGGGAGATAGTGCTGAAGGTAACTAACAAATAAATGCTTACAAAAAGCAATGGCTTGTTACAAAAAAAAAAAAAGTCTGATGAATAAAAAATGGAGGGTAACACAGCTCCTCTTGGACTTCCCGCTCATAGATTGCTTAAGTTACTAGTCAAGTAGAGACAAGAATGATGTGGTGTATCCATTTTGATCAATGAACATGGAAACTGACTCAAAGGAAAAAAAAAAATAAAAGGCTGTATTCTGATACCACTAGCACATACTGCTAATGAGTAGCTCTACTTTCCATGACTTCAAAATGTCACAAAGTAGGCACCATTTACGATGCTATCAGACTTTTAATCAAAACTGACAGCACTGTTTTTCTGAAATAGTGGATGCTGCTACTTCTGCTTCTTAAATCTTATTTAATATTCTTGGTGATTATGTATATTGAAACAGATAAATTGCCAGCCTGGATAATATTTATGAACATAGTGAAGACTTAACAAGAAAAATAGTATGCAGGATATATATATATAACTCATATTGCTCTTTTTTTCCTCTGTTCTTCAGTAAGTTTCCCTTTAACAGCAATAATCTTATTTATTATTATTTTTTGGATGGATGGGAGAGGGAACACAAAGAAAAAAGATTTACTTTTATTAGGACTGTTTTTCTACTAATTCCTTGCTCTTTCTGTAGTGTTTTTCTTCTAGAATCTACCCTTACCACAAGGCAAGCAAAGGCCAACCAGCCCCATGAATATCCCCACAAACATTCATGCTGTAGACTTGTGTTTTGTAGATCATAAATTGCCTTATCAGGGGAATATAAATAACCTTGGACTATAAGCACTACACTGCAAATAGTCTTTAAATCAAGATATCTTGTCAAATGATGTACATTTTTTAAAAACTACTCTCTAGGCTGTTAGATTAGCAGTTCACTTTCGATGATTACTTCTTTTATTAAGGAAACTTAAATCCTGTTGAAAAGAGCTTATTTAGGTTGAGCTGTCACCTTTAGCTTCAGAACATTAAGTCTTGACAAATTCTTCTTTTGAAGTCTGACACCTGTTTCTTTGGCATTTCCCACTTTCAGGAACTCACTAGACTATAATAATACTCAGCACAGCAGAAGTAAAGAGAATGAATTAAAGCAGAAATGCTTTTAGACGTGAAAGTGCAGCACAAAAGAGCATCCCCTCGCTCAAGTTTTCTCAGTAGTTTAGATAGGAGCTCAGAAGACCTCATCTCAGAGTTGTATTTTTTTCTTTAATAGGAATCTAATGCCCATGGAAGAAGGCAGATTAGCAGCCGTAGAGACCAGACAATTCTATCTTAAAACAGATATGGATCAGTAGGAGAAGCCAAGTTTCTCTGCAGTTGCTGTCAGAAGTACAGGGAAACATCCTTATTATTAAGATCTTCTCTTAGGCCAAATATTAGGTATTTGCTCTTTCTATAACTGAAATGCTTGAGGGAAATGTTTCTCATACACTTTGAAACATGATTTTGTTGGATTTTCCATTACACTTGTCTTCATGAAGATTGTAATAGTAAATTTCTTCAAATATTTATTTATTGGCTTGCAGATGAGGAATGTCTAGATCTAAGAAATCACTTAAATCAATGAAAACAACACTCATCGACTCTCTCCAGTCTGCAGGGCTAGATTGTTTGTTTACCTCTGCTATGTATTTAGCCACCACATCTTTGTTTCTGTTTTTTTTTCTCTTTATTCTATAGATCTTCAGTAGAACTTCACAAAAGATATTGGGAAATACACTCAGTAGTAGTAAGTAGTAACTTGAACTCATTTCTTCAAAAAATCATCTCTTCTGGATAATTGAAAATCTGTTTTTAGTATTTCAAAACAGATTTTATCCAGAGAATAATTTTTTCTATAGCCAGTAACAATTCTGGCCTGGTTTTGTGAAAGATTCATCGTGATGGAATACATATTCAGTCTTATCCTGAAAACTGCAAGAATCTGTAGCAAAACCTGTTGGTTTTATTCTACTGAAGAAAGATTTCAAAATAGAGACATTATTGCAAAGTAACTTGAATTCTATACCAGGAATCTTCTAAAATATAAAAACAACCTTCTAGAGTACCTATATAGCAATAATCTTTCTAATTAAACTAATAATCTCTCAGGACTATTTTACAGTAAACTTAAGCAGTGCTTATGCCTACTGGGGATTTAATAAAGAGGGTGTCAAAAGGACCCTTTTCCCCAGGAGCAGTTTGCAAAGTAGTAAGAGCAATGATCACACACACAAACTACCTCTGAGCCTGATTCTGACAGATTCCCATTTGAAGACTCGCACTCTACTGCCTGTGAATTTTTTTCAGGCCTAAGTTGTTGTGTATATATATTTAAATACATGGAGAGGTCACTGTTCTTATTTATGTGGGTAGATGTGATGTGTAGATTTTCACAGTTGGTAGATGCATTCATTATAAAAACAAAACTCATTAAAATAAACCAAGAATCAGAAAATCATACAAATGTGTGCACAGACAACGTGCATACAAAATATACTATTATGATATCTGAAAACTGCATGTAAACATGAGATATTATTCACTACATACAAATGTACGATATGCTGAGAAAACTTCAATCATTTATAAACCAATGTCAAATGTTTTCTTACCTTACTGGACTTTAAAGAAAATGAATCCCTTTGTAATTAGCTGAGTGGTCTGCAATATATTTCCCTTATGAAAAAAAAATGAAATTGAAACAAATGAAATTATGTTAGCCATGCAGAAAATTATGAAACTGCAAGCAAAGCTTTTAGTAAGTACTGGTTACTCTTCTAGTTGGAACGAAAAAGGAAAAATCAATGCTGTAATGCACTAATACTGGTGCTGGAATATTTACAGTCCAAATCACCATTCTACTTCAAGCTATGTAGTTTAGTTTGCAAGAACTGTTTCAAACTATAAGTGAAGCAACTGGAAACTTATAAATAAAAAAGACCTTTATCATACTCCAGTCCTTATCACAAGAATTACTGTTTTCTATAGAAAAAAAACAAAACAAAACAAAACAACAACAACAACAAAAAAGAACATGAATAAGAAAATCTCTAAGGAAGTAAACAGGTTGATCTCAAGCTCACGTTATCCTGCCAAGGATAGTATAATGAAATGAGCATGGAAGAACTTCTACCTCTGCCAGTCAGGAAATGTAATGTCCTTTTGCTACCAGGTTTTCATGCCAACATACTTCTTTCCTTCGATATCCTTAAGAGTGTACATAAATCATAACATTATAGCATTCATTAATTCAATTTCAAATGACTAGAGAGCATGACTGCATGCAGAGGTAAAAAGGAACCAATAAGGTTTGGATATTATTAGAATGGAAAATCGCAACTGTAAAATGATTGAAGTGGGAAGAACAGTGGGCATAGATCTGGCCAGTGTGGGAGCAAGAAAAAGGTCCTGATGCTATATGTGCATTGCTACCTGTGCATCTTGCCATAATGAGGGAAGTGCTTAAGATTCATGTCTGAAGGCAACGGGCTACCTATCACACAGATCAGTGGGATCTGTTTTGGCATTCCCAGTGGTGCTCTGGGAGCAAAGCTGCTGTGTTGCAGCAAGCAGCTGATTAGCTGCATCTTGCTTTTGTGTCAGGCAGTAGTTTCCACTGAATTCCTATGGGGCATTCAGAATACAGTCATTTGCTTAATGATTTGGCAGTGACTTGGAACTGCTTCGTATGAAAAGGAAGAGGCATGGTATATTGCGATCCACTGCCTCCGTTGGTGCTCAGGAAGCATGGAGGCAGAGAAAAGGTGGTCAGAGACACTCCAGCTGGAGCTGGACTTGAAGATGGGCTCGAGGCATTAAATAATATGAGGTGGAAGGCAGATCTGGGGAGAACAGAGAACCTCTACTGGTGATAAGGACCATGACCAGACATTTAGGCATGTTAACACTGGTTGAGAGTGGAGAAGGTAGAAAGGAACTTCAGGTACCAATACTTATGCCAATGAAAAGTTTATCTATAGATATTTTTTTTTTTAACAAATATGTGTCAGTATTGACTTTCTTTATCAACTGATAGGCTACTTAAAATACAAATAGCAGCAACAAATTCACTTTGTATTATCACAGAATCACAGAATCGTAGGGGTTGGAAGGGACCTCCAGAGATCATCGAGTCCAACCCCCAAATTATAAAAGATTTAAAATACTACACTACTGATTACAAGCTTTTTGTATTAGTAAATGTGGATTATTACAATATATTCAGAGAAACAGAAAACTTCAAAAAATTGTGAGAAGCTATGAAATTTAGGTACATCACATATAAGAAAGCCAGAAATTCAAATAAATCAATAAAAAAAGTTGAAAATCACTGTCAACTTCCACCTGTCATTATCATTCTGCAGTATTCTTCATTCTATAACAGTATTTGGATGACAGATAACTACAGCTGAATACTTTTTAATGAATAATTTATTTTACCAATTTTCTGCCTTTTTTATTTTTTTTTGTGACATATCCATGAATAAACAGATCACACTTTTCTTTATTCATAATTTAAAATTCTCTGACAGTCCCTCCTCAACCTGTTTCCCCTTCACAGTGTTTATAGTGCTTATGTTGCTTATACGGATATTCTAGATTTTGAAGTTGGGAAGGATTGGAATCTGAGCTATGCAGTTCAGTCGTGCGTGGTCATAAATCAGTGTTTCTACTTCCCAGTTGGACTCTTCTGAAGTAATTGGGTGTGAATGCTCATGGAGAATAAATTAAACTTTCCTTTTTGTGATCTCATATGTAAAACCAACTCTCTCTGTGCATTGGCACCAATAAAACGGAAAAGGAACTCCACAGAAAACACACACACAAAAGGCATGAGCACAGCTGAAAGGAATTCATTTAAATATTCATATGAATATTCATGGAAATATTTTGCAGTATGTTTTCAAATTAACCATTATGAAAACAACTTCCTCCCTACTAGCTTCAACTTTGGACTGCTCACCTGTTTTTGATGAGACCATAGGGTGCACTATAGTGGTTGAAAGGAAGGACAGGCTTGGGGCTATTGTCGGCCTGAACTCCAGTCAGTCTTTTTTTTTTTTTTTTGGACCCAGGCCTAAAGGCATCTCTTTTCTACATCACAGTTGGTTTCTTCAGCAAAGGAAAGCAATGAGAATTTTGGAATGCTCAATGTGAAAGCTGCAGTAGGGCTGTTTCCTGGGTAGGATATGGAGAGGAGGAGGGGAGCACCCTGCAAGCTAACCCCACAGCAAAATTTCACTGCTGCAGAATAATCAGGCACTTAATACATTTATGGTGGTTTTGTATTATGTGTGGAGCACAGATTTCTAAACCCCAAATCAGATGTCCGCACAGAAATACATCATTCCTATTAGCCAACTGGAGGCGCCATGCAGTCCCCACAGCACCCGACTATCTCTACTCGGTAGGTGCCAAAGGGAAGAGATGCAGCCCTAGACTTCTATTAACATTTATCACACTTCACATAGATTTCTAAGGGATTATGTGCTTGTAGAAACTAAAATCCATTCCAAGAGAGGTCTATACTACTAGATATGATGCATTCTTAGCAAAAAGTAAGTTTAAAGATAGACAAAATAAAACATCTGTGATAAAAATTAAAGTCAGAAAGTATGTTCCACAAGCAGAAGTAATGCTTAAGGCTGTTTTGAATTAGTATATTTGAAGCACATTGCTTCCTAATCTATTTTGAAGAAATGTTTAGGGATTTTATTAACATAAAACAACATAGTGAGAGCAAATTTGATATCAATTAACATACTAATTAAATGTCACTTAGTAGTTTTAGCAATTACTTGATATTTAATTAACCACTTGAATACCTTGGGAGATCCAGATTATTGTACATGTAATCAAAGGGCAATTTTTCTGAACCTGTGGGTATATGCTGCATGTCAAGACAATCTGTAGATAGCAACAAAAGTAACTTTATGCACTGTGACCTAAGGTACACTGAATTGCTCTGTACCCAAGAGATCAATTTACTGATTTGAATGCACTAAGTATCAGCTAAAAAGCTTAGACATACCTAAAGTGATTAGGGGTCTACACAAACAACATGAACAACCTACAAACTATCAATGATTTTAATTCAAGCCACATTTTTAATTTGTACTGCAAAGCTGTATTTGCATTTATGAAACTTGCATTCACTGTCAGGTCCCTTTATTTTTAGCAACAGCTACAACTGGAGAGTATGAAAGCAACTATTTCTAGGAAAAAAGTAATTAAGGAGTGCAAGTGTATCAGCAAACTCTTCTGGACTGTGTTCACAGAGGCACCATGTTGTGTACAAGGGAGATTTCCTGATGGAACATTTCTGTAGCATTTTAGGAAGAAAAAAAGTTTAATCTCTCAGCAAACAAGCACAGTCTCTGCCTACTGCATTGCCATCTCCTGCAGATGAGTCTGCTTCTTCCCGCACCTTCTGCAGCGATGTCTGTGTCATTCAGCTCCTGTTGTCATCTTGAGCTCTGCTGTCAATGACTTCCCACAGCTACTTTAGTAGTCATTACTACTGCAGATACAGTACTAGAGATTCATACTTTTTAGTTTCTGCCACTTTTCTAAACAGATATTAACAACTCCCCTTTTTAAACCCATGCTTGTAAACCCATTAACCTTCCCACAGTTTCTGACTGTTTTCTCGATTGCTTCTTTATTTCTGCTTCGGTTTCTCCCTATATAATGTCAATATGTGCAAGGTAACCTCTCTTTAAATCTTTACTTTCTTGTACCTCTTTCACATTTGCTCTACAGGAAAAATGAGGTTTCTTTAAAAAAAAAACCCCACACTGCTATGTTTGTGTTTTCAGTTATTTTTTTTTCCAATTCTTATCTGACTCATTTCTGTACTCATTGAAGCTTTTTATTTACAGTGTATCTTCTGATCTCTCTTTCAGTTCAGATACCCATCCCTTTCACTCCAGTGAAACCAATCAAAATTTCTAATGGTCTCTTTGAACTAGATATGGAGAATTAATTCTTTATCTGCTCCCTGCCCAGCCCTCTTAAACAGCAACTGGCCTACCATTTACTTAAAATCTTCTCCCATTTGATATTTTGTCAACTCCCTTGCTTTTCCTGAAACTTCAAATTTATCCTTCATAGGACATGTATTAGTGTTCTTTCACCTACGGGTAGGGAATCTGCAAGGATTTCTCTCAAATTTCTCTTTACACAGGAAAGTCACAAATTTAGCCATCATGTCTAAGCTGAACAAGCCTATTTTTACATTCTTCTTGGGATCTGTTTTCATCTGTTGAAACTGAAGTTTGAGTGCTTCTCTATGACATTTCAAAGTACTCTTCTTTCTGGTTTTGGCAAATATATCTGTGTCCTACACAGATTGGCTTCTGCAAAACCCTTTTCTTTTTCAAGACTGTCACACCAAATGTGATCTTTCCCTTGTGCACTGATTTCTGTTCTTGCCATGTAAAATATAAGCTCTCTGTCTTCACTGCAAGGCTGAATTTAGCTTCCTTGTGAAAAAGAAAAAATTACACTTTTAACATACAAAGGTAACCCTACTGCAGCATAAAGCACTTGTTATCATTATATTTCAAACTACTGTACAAACAAGATCTCTGTGCCACTTCACAGTTTTCTTGCATGATCCTAATGGCATGTATACAGACACTGTGAGTATATCCAATCTTTTCCAATTCCTCTCTGTGATGCAAAGGTGCAGCAAATGTCTCTACTCATATCTGACTGGAATTTCTTGCCACACAAATCTTATTCCAAATCTTACCCAAGTTCACCACATAAGTTGAATAAAGAAAGCTTGCATGCCATTTTAATTATTATTTATCCAGGTTTTTCTCTGCATTATTGAAAACGTTACTTACCAATATGTTTTAATAATGTTTTGGGGAAAAAAAAAAGATAGCACTAATATTACCAAAAGGGCTGAGAACTTACATGGAAGAAAGCCAAAGTAACCTTTAATCTAAAGACACACATTTACAAAGGGATTAATTTTGGATCAGAACATATCACAAGTTAGACGTTTTTTCTGTCCCAGCTGAGAGGAGTAATTGGAAAATCATGGTTTACACAAAAAAATCATTATTTTCTTGTGATCTCCTTTCCTTTCATGAAGCCTTGCATCTTCATCACTCAATTAGAATCTGAGAGATTAGGTGACTCAATATAAACTAGATTAAAGGTCACCTATTATTACAGACAAGATTTAATTGCAATATTTACATAAATTCCTTACCAACCGTAGGGTTTCAGCTGCTTCTACTCATTCAGCATACTTAAAAAAAGGGCAGGATATTCATTATGGTGCACTACAGAAAAAAGTATAGAGTAACCTAAAATCAGAGCAAAACTCCATTCTTCAGCTCTTTCTGAAGAATAAAAAATAAGGAAATAGTGGTTGCTGGAAAATTGTAGATTAAATCTTACTCCATTACAGAGAGTAAAAGTTAGCTTGATTGCACTGCTGTAAGAACTTCCTAGGGGAAATTAAACTTGATAATCTCAAGGTGTTTCCCAGAAGATGCCATGCATTCGGTAATGTTCATTATAGTTTGCAGAATACCAGATAGAATTTAAAGTGAAGACTCCTACGGTTTAATCAATATAGACATTCTAAATTGTTCACAGTATAAAGACCTGATTATGAAATAAAGATGCGGTTAAAAGGGAAGCCACAGTACTTTAGAGGAGGTTTCTTTTTTTTTTTCCCTGTATAAACTGGTTCATTCATAGCTACAGTGAATATTGACTGCCAAATCTCCCAAATAATTCTTGTAGCATTATCTCAGAGTGCTTTCTGCCTGTTGTCACTGAATGATTCTTGTAGCCAGGGTAGCAAATATTTTGGAGATTACTTTAAAACCTGTACAATGAGTAGCATAAATCGTTAAGATGCTACAAAACAGAACTGAAATGTGTCTTTGGAAGATCATGAAGAACATGAAGATTTCAGTTACAAAAAATATATTAGCTGTCTGGTACCCATCCAAATTTTAAAGCAGAAACTATAAGAATATACAGTGTAAACTGAAATTGGTAAATGTTTGTTATCATCTGGTGTTATACTCACAGGACAAGCAGTAAAGAACTGAGATGACACATCAGTGGTTCAAAGCACAAAGAAAATGAATCTTCAATTTTGATTAAATGAGTTTGCAGCATCTGTGGCATCTTTAGATAAAAGAAGTTGCCAAATTGCTAATTGCAAAAATAATCCAGAGTAGCAGGTTTCAGTGCTGGTTAGGAAAAGCTGCCTAAACAAATGATTTCAGCTTAAGCCAAAGAGGACACTGACCCTCTCATATGTTCTGTTGCTTGGACAAAGATCAAGGGAGCAGGACTAAGAGAAGGACCTGGAATTTCAAACAAAATGTGACTAGAGACATTTTTTTTTGAGTAAGCCAGGAATGGATTTATGGTTCTTCTCCATCTGGTGCTGGCTAGATGACATCTATTCAGCACAAAAGAGAGATGGTATCCCCTAATTTTATATGGGTACATATGTTTTCCCATTCCTTTGATATACACAGGCTATTCAAGCTTGAAGATTCAAACCACTTAATCAGTCAAGGACCTATGAGATGGATATAAATGAAAGACAAATTTTGGAGAGCACTTTGGAAAAGAAATTATGTTTCTGAGCCATTAGTTTTTTGAGGTTACTGGGATCTGGCAGGGGCTGGGCTGTACAGTTAACCCTATTTCAAAAATAATAGCACTTTTTTTTTTATGGAGTACCTGTGCTCCATGATTCCAATGTTCTCCCATCTCACAGTTTTCATTTGCTCTTCAGATCACTGCCATTCTGTGTGCTGGAAATAAAAGGGGCACAGCCTACAACTTCCTTCTTTTCTAGGGGAGTTTCTGCTGTAACAAGAAATTGGCTCCTCTAAGCACACTGCTAGTTGGCATAGGAGAACCTGATATAGATCTGATATTGAGTGAAATGAAGAAAAAAACTGATCACTGACTGTACTTCTCCGAAGCTTTAAATTTAAGGAACAACTATCTCAACTCCCATGAATTCACAGCAGAAATATGAGCAGAAGCATCTGTTCGTTAGCTGGTAAAATAATATGAAAATAATTATCCTTTTCATAAGGAACAATATCTATTTGGACATTTTTCCTTACTAAGCTAAAAAGGTAATTCTATAAATTCATTTTTATTTTCTGCATTATTCATATTTTACATAGCAGTAATTAATAAAAAAAAAAAAAGGATGAGGGAAAATATGCATTAAAAGTTTATTATATTTGAATGAGTTTGATGTCAAACATTTCTCTGATCTAGTTCTTAATTGTCCTTTTCCTGTGACTTTGGATCAGAAAATTATGACTTCTACAACTAAAAAGTCTGAGTTCTTTTCTTTGGAAAAGAAAACATTAAATATTCTACTGAATTCTTACTAGAGAACACAGTTGAAACAGCAGGTAAATTTTTAAAGAGAAAATAAATTCTGCTGAATTCTAGATTAATCTAGATTAAGAAAAGAAAATTACTAATTGAACTTCAAGATCAGGAGGTAATGTTAGCTCTTAAATAGTGAAATAAATTGCTAATCCACTGAAAAGAGGTCACTTCAATTAGGAGCATTTAGCATAAAGGCAGACCAACACTTTCTCTGCCACTATATGTAAACAGATCTTAAACTTACATAATGTTCACACAATTTAATGCAATTTTATAAGAAAATTCTAAGATTATTAATTAAAAAGAAAAAAAAAACCACCTTTACAAATATTATGGTAAAACTGATGAGAGAAAAACAAACAAACAAAGACAATATCAGTCTTTTCCTTAACTCATTTTCCATGCACTGCTTCAGTAGCTCATTTGTAACTGGAACGTGATCTGAAAGCTCTCCAGAATTTATTGTAAAACAGATTAAAATGATGTGTGAGACTTACTTCTCTATTTCATCACTTTTGTTCTGTTGCTGTTACATCTAGAATGTTATTTAAACATGCTCTCTTAGCAAATTAATTTCTTTCTTAAATACGTGTGAGATTATAAACAGTAATAGATTATTTAAAATCCAAATGCAGTGAATTATAAAGATACTTTGTCATGATTAGCTCTGACATGGTCTTAGAGACTTCACATAGATTTACCAAGTTAAGCAATTACTCTTTTTAATCACATTTAAATGCTTGCTAACTTAACAAGCAATATGAATGGAAGTATATTACTCAACCAACATCTCAAAATGGCTTCTGAAGCTACAAAGGAAACAATTCCAAGCTTATACATAAGAAATACTTAAAATCAGTAACAGAATTAATCTATTCAAAATAAATGTTTTATCCCCTTTCCTTTCCAGATAAAGTTGCTGATACAATAAGTGTAAAATAAAGCAACAGTACCGGGATTTAGAAACCACAGGAATCTCAAATCTCTGTAATATCTACTCTCATGTACTGTAAGAATTAGTTTCAATAATATTTATCCCAGTAGAAATTTCAAAATGCTGAATTTCAGAGACTTTTAACCAGTTAGAAGTGCCAAGGTAAAAGTACAAAATGTATTTGGCCATTTAAATATGAGATCTATAGATACACTTTGATACTCCTTTGGTAAATTATCACAGTGCACACTGAATGTGTTCTAATGTTCTGTGGATCTTAGAAGAGAATTATCAGGTTTGATAATCTCTTCTTATTGTTACAACAAAAGCAGCAAATTTAAATTTAAGTCAAAAGAAGGAATCTGTAAGTATATAATTATATATTCACATATACTTAAATAAAATAAATATATTTAAATACAAGAATATATACATATTATAGTATAATCATCTTGTGTTAATAATTTAGCCACCATATTTTTGATTCCTTCGCCATAACACATCTCTGCTAAAACTGTCATTTGATTGTTAGGAAGGTTCATTACACACTGACTACAAATGCAGGTTCAAGTAGCCCTATGTATGAAGAACCTGTACTCTAACAGCCATGAAGTCTCACAATTATGTTATTTTCTCTGAGTGGAAACAAAATATTTTCAAATGACCATATGGTTTCTTGTTACAAAAAAAGTTCCAATTGGCTAAGTTTTGTTATCTCCCAGGAGAAAAACTGATAAGCCTGTCATTATAATTCAAAAGGTGGGTGTGGAGAGGTTAGAAATTTATTCTTGCTAGTAAAATAGAGACAGAGTTGAGGTTAGAATAAAGACTTGTCATCCGCAGTCTCGTAACCAGAGTGCTCTGAAATGTACTTACAGAAATTAAAAACTGAGTTAAGTTTCACTGATCGAGATAAACATCTAACACTTTAATGTTCTTGGAAAATGCAATAATTTTCTACTTACTTTGTATGTTAGCAGTCTACAACTATTTTCAGTCTCAAACATTAATTAATACATATGCAAAATCAGATGGGAATCTTCTCTGAGAATAAACAGTACTTAAGAATATAGAAAATTCAAATCACTGTTGAGATTTACACTGTCATCTTGAACTTTGAACTCTTCAAACATGTAGAACTCAAGGTTTAGCAAAACACATCCAATACTAACTTCTAAATAGAATAAATTGCTTGTATAATTTATCTTTCTGCAGCAAAAGGTGAAGGAGATGGGTCAATGACAAGTACATCTCATAAAGACAGAAACAATCCTTGTTAAACTGCAGAGTTAACTGGAAATGATTTTACAAATAGTGATGGATTGACCATCTGGAAAACTGATAATGCTCACAAAAAAATGAAACCTGAAAACATACTAAATGTTAACATTACCCTAGCAAAAAACTGAGCTTCTAATTTCAGAATCTAATCATATGGGTCTTGCCTGTAGAAGAGCACAGGAAAGTGCTCTTTGACACTGGGAGGCCTTTCCCATTTCTAAGGCGCATGGAAGAAGCAGTAGACAGGAGAGAACAGACACAAAACACTGAATTTCATTTAAAGATTTTTAAAAATCCTTGCCTTGCTGATAATTATTAGCTCTGAAGTAAATTAACAAAAGAAAGAAAGACATTTATGTATTCAGTTACTATAGAAAGGAACAGAAATTTTTGGTATATACCAAAATATGTTCCATGCTTGTCCAGTGCTGCTCATTTTACTGATTTAAAAAGCTCATAAGTAACATTAATAATAGATTCACATACTATACTGGTGAAGGGAAGGGAGTGAAGAATTAGTTCAACTATTAGTAAAACACTGTTGCTATTGACGTATTCACATTCATCTCTCTGCCAGTCCAGAATTTCAGGCACATAAGGACTATTTTGAATGGTTTGCCTGAATAAAAGTCCATAGGGTGCTACGCAACTTGGACTAGATTAAAAACAGTACATTACTTTGCACAGTACCAGCACTGAGTGAAACCCAAACAAAAAATCCATATCTCCTGGTAAAAGGACAAGAGAGGGTAAAAGCACAAATGATCAGCTATTACAAGGGTGAGAGATAAGCAGTAGACAACCCCAGCAGTCTGAACTAAGATCTGCACTCCTCAACACATTTATAAATGACAGATTAAGGATAGCAGTGAGCCTTTTATTGCTTCTTGCACACAAGCTCTAAAAGCTGAAGTTAGAAGCTAAGCTCAGTGAAGCAAAAAAGGAGGTGATTCTCTACATAACAGCTGATGGTAAATCTTGACAAAGGATATTGTGCATACAGGAAATCTGCACAAGCTAAAAAGATCAGTAAATTAGTTGGAGAAGACCACCGTTACACTGCTTTCTTTGAGGAACACATCATTTGCATTTGTTATGAATACCAGGGGAAGTTACTACTGGAGAGGTGACACTGAGTTACAATGATCTTTGGTATAAATAATTACAGCTGCTGTTAGAAATATGAGCAATAAAATGAAAAAATAAGGAAGCAAGAGATTAGATTTGCCTCATATGTTAGTAAGGAAAAAAATCCAGAAATTGTTTTCAGGCCCGTCAGCCAACTAACTCCTATCCCAAATGCTTCTTGGGGCTGGTTCCTGCTCTATGCTAATCCACAGATTGTGGTCAGGCATTGAGTAGATGCTAATTAAGTTGCCATGAGCCAAAAATTGTCCAGTAATTAACAATTTAACAGCGTGAACAAGAGTGTTCGCAGGCTGGTACAGATGCAGCCATCCTGTCTAACAGTTCATCACTGTCAAAGACATCTAGATTTAGGCCTTGGACCTTCACAGATTAGAAGAAGGCTTGAACATGTAGGGATTAACCTATTAGTCATCCAAGTTAAAACCTAAGGGGAAAAACAACCCACATTTCTTTTCTAGTGAGTGTAAACTTGGGCTTACAATTTATGATTGGCATACTGGAATTCAAGAACTGTCTTTCTAAATAAAACCAACCTTTCACTATACAAAACCATCAGTGGGAATAACAAATGATTCCAAACTGTAAGAAGCTTCATTGCCAATCTAATTATACCCTGCTTCTTGCAGCTCTGGGAAGTACAGAATAATCAGAGCACAGCAGGCACCAGCCATGAATCCTCCATTCTTCACAGCCAGCCTCTGACATGCTCTGGTGGACAGGGAGAGGACACTGAGTGCAATGGCATGTCACCAACTCATTCTTTTCTGAAAAGGGCCATGCTTTCAAGTAATTCTTTTCCCTTTTTGCCCTTAGAGTAGAATAAACCAGAAAAGTAGCTACAGGTGCAGCCAAGTGAGATGGTAGAAGGAAGGAAGGAAGGAAGAAGTTCAGAAGTTGAAATGACACAACAAAACTAAAACAGGAGGGACACAGCTGGATGTGCCAGCTGTGCACTGTGGTAGACATAGAGAAGGAAATCAGGACGAATTATATAGAAGCTGTAGGAAAGAAGTCAATCAGGACATAAAAAGAAAGAGCAGAGCATGAAAAGAAAGAGCAGAAGGGGGTCAGTAAGACAGAATGCATGTGACATAGAAAGAATTAGATACAGAAGGAAGGGCACACATACCACAAGGAGTGAAGTAAGAAAAATGAGAAACTATCTCTGGGGTAGAGAAAAGGAGTCTTATATGGTCAAGAGACAATGAAGAAAAGAAAAATGATTGAGCAAAAATGAATTAGTAGAGTAGAAGTTTTACTTCTGCAGAAAAAGAAAGGCAAGAAAAGGCAGAGGGAAAAAAGCAGAGCAATTAATAAAAGGAATGAGACAGTAGGGATGAAGGGAAGGACATGAAAGGGATATAAAGTGGCACAGGGCACACACATTGGAAGAAACAAGTGCTCTTTTTTCATACTTCTTTATTTTATGTTATCTTTCTAGCAATCATCCCACACCTCCATGGATTTTTCGGGGGGTAGAAAGGATGGGCTGGCAGCATATTGTTGTGGGGGGATTTATTAAAGATCTTTTTCTCTCTCATACTGCTAGACATATACTTATTGGAATTACCTGAGATAGTGACTGGCACCCTTTCAGAAATGAGAATATCATAGTGGGAAACAGATGCAAGGAAGTGACTGGTGTCAGTCTGCCAGAAGTTACTTGCAACTTGCAAGTATTCAGCTCCTGTAGATCACCAAACACTTTCTGCTATTAGAATGACATGCGAAATAAAAAAGAGCAATGACTTGTCATTCTTGCATAGAGCATTAACACAAGGTTAATGCAGCCTGATTAAATAATTAAAACTATCCACAGCAAAATTTAAAACGCACCAATTTTAAAAATGATCTGTTCTAATTCTCATATTGCTTAGATATTTTATTGGAATTTTTAAAAATTTCAAGAACTAAAAAGGGAAATATGCAAAATGTCTGCTCTTCCTGTTTACTTGGTTCTCTTTCACAATGGTCTGCCAAAAGAGAAACAATTCTGTGAAAATGAAGGCAACACATCAGAATGTTCTGCTCCTCATTGTTAACCATTAGAACAATAGTTAAAACCACACGGAATATTTTGATGAAAAACATAGTTGAAAAATGTTATTACCTTGGTCAGCCATAACTGCCTACTGGCATTCATTAACAGTAATTTTTAATTCATTTCTGTGACAGTTTCTACCTGTCCATTTGTATGGCAGTTTTAGAATGCCCAGAACAAGGCCAATAGACTGCTGTTTCATCCAGTATCACACCCTGGATTTTTATTGGATTTCTTTTTTCCTTCAGCAAGCATTTGCTCTTGATGCTTAATTCAGAAGCTTCTTGCTTCTGTGCTGGGAATACAAATATGGAATTGGTTCTCCAATTAGCAAACATTTTCAGCTGCAAAACTATCAAATCAATACCATATCCTCAGCAATCATTTTAGTTATAAAAGTGTGTATTTTTTTTCCCAAGCGCAGTCAATGCCCTTTTTTTTTTTTTTTTTTTGTCTAATTAACTGCCTGTCTGCCTTGTCCAAGATGCAGAGTTTAATTCCAAAATGAAAGACTTTTGAAAAACCAAGACAGTTCTCCAAAATCAAATGATTCATTCAAACAAACAAATCTGTGCTGCAGTTTTCTTATGCAAATAGAAGCTCAAAAGAGAAGAAGTCATTGCTTTAGTGGAATTATACTCTTCCATGTTTTTCCATTTTCTCTACCAAACTACCTGTAATAAAAACAATAGATAATAGTAATTATATTGATACATCATTACAGTGACTATTTATAATTTCATAAAAACTCTGTTAAGTCATGTTTCCCTCAGAAAACATTCTCATGGATTTAATAGAGCTTTTATTTTATTTTTTGCTTCAGTTATAGTGTATCTTTTTAAATTGAATTTGAAGGTACTATCTTTTTGCTCTTTAAAGTCTTGATGTACTGGCTGGCTATTATCCTCATTCCAGAAATAGCACAATTTAGCATGAACAGTGGCTCAGTCTTTGCTGATGGTTCAATTAATAGATATTAATGTCATTTTCTATTTCCAGATCTGTTTGACTGAAATAAAGGAGCAAAAGCTAAATTTTCTTACTGACTTTGCTTTAGCTCAGGATAGAACACACAAATTCATTACGAATTACTAAATGCATGGCTATACCTAGAAATACAACTAACTCAGGGAATGGAAACCAGGCTGAAGTCTGGGAAAATCATAGAGGGAATGGACACACAGATTGTTCTCTGTCTGCTGGTACCATATCAAAGAACTGCCTCAAAAGATTGCACTGTCTGGTCAGCCAATGTCTGTTTGGTAAGATGATCTCCTCCACAGTAACAAGCTGTGTTTGAAAAGAAGTCTCTGCTTTTCTCAAGGATAAGATGCCACTAACTCTAGTTTCCTCAGTGCATGATGTAAGATCTTGGATGTTCCTACTCATTTTTTAACAATAAATGAGAACAGTTTGGACAGACTTACAGTGGCTCGTAGGAATCCATCTTGGTGATGGATAATATTTTCTACTGTATTATATGGTCAGTACACTTAATAGTAATTAAAATAATTGGTTTAAACATGGGACTTTAGATAATTCCATCAGAGTTTGTCTGCATCTTTTTATATATGAACATCTTTGTAGATGTCACTTTTCATTTATACTTTCCTAGAGGCTAAAAACTCATCCCTGATGCGCCTCATCTCCGTTACCTAAAGGACACATATAAATGTCCAGCACAATCTGAGAACCACATACACTGAGTAGCAGAGGTTTCAACAAATCTTCTTAGTCTGTGTGCAGTTGCCTCTTATTAAGGTAAGTTACATTTTAGTAACTCGGCCATCTTTTGCATTTACTTTCTTCACCACCTCAGGAATGCATGAACAGTCATGAAAACATACACTAGAGGATGGGATAATGAAGATCTCATAATTGAACCATGTTGCTGGAAAAAGAATCTTAAATTATCTCAAAAAGTTTAACCACAACATTCCTGTCATTTGAAAGAAGTGTCCTTCCTCAAATTGCAGAATTGCATTACAGTTCGATTACGTTATGTTAACTGAAATGCAGGAGAAAATCACCAGCTGGAGATTAAAAAAAAAACAACACATAATGAGAAGCACACCAAAAAGATATTAACCAAATTCATTCTGTGGTTACAAAAATTTACTAATTTAACTTCCCAGAAAATAAGTATGAATGTTTGTTTTAGCTGTAAGAACCTCAAACTATGCACAGTATTTTAGAATTAATTTAATTATTTCTCCATCACTAGTCACTCCACCTTCTATATTTGTTAAAATCCACCAATCCACACGTCAAATAATTGCAGTCCATCATCATAATTACCATCCCCATTCCATCACAGAAAAAACAATGTTAAATGATTTCAAGAACACTTGAATTCTTTAATTCCCCATATATATTTTACTGAAACAACAGAATTTTGTGAAAAATATGTATAAACTACAGAGCCATAATCAGCACTTTCTTAGATGTCTGAACCTTTTTTTTCCTATTTGTAAGAAGGTGATTAATGAATTGTTGACAGTAATAAAGAAGCAGACATCTTGCAGACATTATTATGGATCACACATAACTTGAAACACCAAGTCTGCGTCTGTAAAACATTTTATTTTTTATATTGCGCAAATCGATTGTAATTTGCTACTGGCTTCTTTTCAAATACATTTCTTCAGTGCTGCCTTGGTAAATAATAAATCACACTAACTATTATTTCAAAATTGAGTGTTCCAATTTAGTTATGAATGGAGAAAGTAAAGATGCTTCAGGGTATGAAATCCTCTAGCAGTTCACAGAAAAATAGCTTCTTAAGGGTAACCACATCAAAAATCATTAGAGACAGACTACAGAGTACTAGCATGCATGCCTCTGTGAATGTAGGAAACCTAAAAAAACACCGAGAAGATTATACTAAATCAATTATTTTATTCCCCTGCCCTTTACTCCCAAAATAAAACAAAGGAAAAAAAAAGCTAATCTTTCTGATGCACCCACTAATACCACCCCCAAAAAAAGATGACCAATACTTTTAGTCCTAGCTCTTCTTGTTGTTTTGAGTAGACAATTGTGTTAATTTTCCTGTTATTCCTAAAGACCTCCAAGTCTGTCCAGAACAAATATCTGTGCATCTGGTTCTCAAAATGGACAGACTATTGCAGGAACTCAATAGCTTCTCTTAGAGCCTCTAAGTCCTAACTCCAAAAAACGCTTCCCTCCAAAAACATAAAATGCTGTAGTCCTGAGGAGAGAGATTTCCCTTAAGCCTTTTTTTTTCTTTCAGATTCTCAAGTGTCTCAGAAAATTATCTGCCACAGTCTTGCATCATAATTATGCATGCATATATGCGGCATGGCATACCCAGCTATCCACGTAATTTCAGAGTGTAAAAGCCTGATGGACTCACCAGGACCACCCAATAGCCAAAGACAACTTTTCTCACTGAGCTTTTTCCAGGACAAGTGTGGAAAGACAGCACAGCAGAACAATTTAAAGTACTGTTTGTACTGTTTCTTTTAACTCTCATAACTGCTGCACTTGGACTGCTATTTAGTGATTCTGTCAGATGTGGTACTTCTTTACAAATTAAACCACATCTGCTTGAGCTTTTCCATTATTTCTTAAAAACTCCTAGTTCCTCTTTTATTCAAAATAAAGCTTCTTGATATCTTGGCTTTCCAGTGGGATTTCATAATCTCTCTGCTAATGCATCTCTAATGACATCCTGGGTTGTATATGCTAGAATCTAACTGTCACACTGATCTACAGACTTTATTAAAAATAAATCATTGACTATAGTGAATCAGCAACTCAGCTCTATTATCTACACAGGCTGATAACTCCTTCTGCCCTATTACACAAACCATTCATAACAATATTATCAATACAAAAACAACCTACACATTTTTCCTCGCAGTGGATTATACATTTAAAAGATGGTCTCTGAAACATTCAGGTATGTACATATATATCTTCATCAAAGCTCCTGAAGTTACTCACTAACTCAACTAAAGTTCATCCAATGTCAGTTGACTCAAGAATTCCCAGGTCAGGACTATTTCGTTCTTGCTTCATATAATGAAACATTTTTCACACAGGCTTGGCACTGAATGACTGTGATTTGATGTAAAATGAGAGTAAATAAGACATCACAGTTTTAACAAAATGTATTTGGTATATTACTTGAAGATACGATAACCAATTATGATTAGATTTCATTACAGCCATTTCAAAATGGTAAAGAAAACAAGTATTTCAAAACAATCTATGAAAGCTTTACACGGAGTATGAAAACCTGCAACATAACTGTTTACAGACCATGACTGCCAAACCACTACTTTCAAAGGCACAAACCTTGCAGTGATAAGTTTAGACAAACAATCACTTTTATTAAATATATATATATATATATTTAATAGTTTCAGGAATGTTATTGGAGTCCTTCACTCTCATCTAACTGCATACGTCACAGCATTCTGCTGCTAAAGATGTATAGAAAAATCTATCTCCATAAAATAAGGAGTAATGTAAGTCATACTACATGGCTACTCATCCATTATCCTTTTCAATGAAACAGGAACATATTCCTGATTTTTTCTGTGTTCACCTTTACCTTTTTCCTATGACATGGAAGGCTGTTAATGGGAACTTCATCCTATTAAAGCTTTGTTTTCACTGTAGAAATATTAAAGAATAAAATATGAAAACAGCAGGGGGGGGAAAGAGACTACAGGTCTATTTCGTAATCGCTAGTCTGCGATCTGTGGTGCTCCTGACATATATTAAGAAGATCCCTTCGAGAATTCTGTGTCCATTCATTATATCCTGAAAGAGTCTGGTTTCATTGACCTTGCTCTCAGTACAGTGCCTTATGTCCCACTGATTTAAGGAGTTTTATATAATGAGTTGCTGAAAAGGGGTGAAATTAGCCCAGAGAGTCATAATATATAAAATGTTCTTTGCTCAACACTAATTAGTTTATTTGATTTTCATCTGGTAGGTCTTGTCTCCAAGGTACAGAAAATGAATTTGTTTTCATATGCAATAACATCAGACACTTTAGTTCTTTAGTTTCATATCCTGTTCAGGGGAATAGTGGGGGAAACCATGATGATGTTCACAATTTTGTTTTAAAAAAAATCTTACATCAGCAGATAGATGGTTTTTTTTTGGTCAGATTTAAAATAAATACGTGCACTTTTTATTATTATTGGAGAGTTAGGAGAAATAGATCACAAATTAGACTTTCTGATAATTGAAGATTAGTATTAATCTAATTTCAATCAAAAACTTGAGCACTTGAATACTGAGCACTTGAACACAGAAGCTCGTTGACATAGCCTCCAAGACAATAAACCAAAATAGATACAGCTGCTGTAGTGGAGGATGCTTTTCAGCCCATGAATTTACTGCTTGTCAGATTTGTATGCATGTTTGAATGTGAGGGTAATGAAATAACATTATAGATTTCAGAACCAGGGCAGCCTTTATTCAGATAAGGTTATAAGCAAATTTGGTTTTGAATGAGTGTCTGTGGAAGTAATATAATCCAATACCCACATTTTCTCAGGAGTTTAACTGTTTGCTGCAATGTTTAAATGTCTTCAGAAATGGAGTTAGGAATCAAATAGCTTCGCACCTTGAGCACATACACAAAACTAAGATCAAGGGGCTGTGTGTGGATAGTTTAGCTCAAGCCTATACAGATTTGAATTTTATTCCCAGTCTCTCAGCTCTTTCACATGTTAAAGGCAGACAGTAATAAACAACATTAAGACTGCCTTGTCAAATTCCTGTGAGATATTCAGATCACATCCCAAGGCAAATGCACACTTAGTGCAGGGTACTGCTCTTGGGTCGGGGCAGTCCCAGGTATTTATGCAAACTGAGAACAGCTCTGCGGAGAAGGACTTGGGGGTCCTGGTGGACGAGAATCTGGACATGAGCCAGCAGTGCGTGCCTGCAGCCCAGAAGGCCAACTGTGTTCTGGGCTGCATTAAAAAAGGGGTGGCCAGCAGGGAGAGGGAAGTAATTGTTCCCCTCTACTCTACTTGTGAGGCCTCATCTGGAGCACCACATTCAGGCCTGGGGCACCCCATACAGGAAGGACATAGAGCTCTTGAAGCAGGTCCAGAGGAGGGCCACTAAGATGATCAGAGGGCTGGAACACCCCTCCTGTGAGGAAAGGCTGAAGGAACTGGGCTTGTTTAGCTTGGAGAAGAGAAGGCTTTGGGGAGACCTCATTGTGACCTTCCAGTACTTGAAGGGAGTTGTATAAACAGGAGGGGGGACGGCTGTTTATGAGGGTAAATAGTGATAGGACAAGGGGGAATGGTTTTAAACAGAGACAGGGGAGGTTTAGGTTGGATATTAGGAGGAAGTTTTTCATTGAGAGGGTGATGACACACTGGAACAGGTTGCCCAAGGAGGCTGTGGATGCCCCATCCCTGGATGCATTCAAGGCCTGGCTGGATGTGGCTCTGGGCAGCCTGGTCTGGTTGGCGACCCTGCACATAGCAGGGGGGTTGAAACTGGATGATCAATGTGATCTTTTTCAATCCAGGCCATTCTATGAGTCTAAGATTCACTGAAGGCAGACTATCCAGCAAGCAAAAACAGACAGATTGACCCAATTGATTTATGACTCAGTACATTCCCGAAGAAAAGCAGGTAAATTTTTAAAATAATCTGTGACCCAGATTTTAAATAATTAAAATTAAATAATAATTTAGAATTTTGAAACATATTCAGTTGCAATATGCCTCAGTGGGTTAATGCTAACCGTACTTTCTAATGCTAATATCCATCAAGAGGATGAAATATCCCCACAGTAGTTCTTGTGGGACACAAAATCTACTGTTCAAAAATCCTTCAGACATATCAACAATAAGACTAGTAATGCAGAATTGGCAACACATCGCTCTACAGTCTACATCAAACTCTCAGCATCACCATACTATTCAACACATATCTAATAAAGCAGTACATAAAGAGGAGGGGATAATATCTTGAACTGTTTCCACTTACACTGGGTACAAACCGAGCAAGGAAGGCAGGGATTGTGTATCTGAAAGAAACAGGACAGTATCTAACATTGGATCTGATGAAAATTCTCCACTTGCAAATGTAAACTAAAAAGAGTTATTTAAATATGAAAGATAAAAATGACCATCGGTTATTGGGGTTTGTAAGTTTAGCTTTCTTTTCTCTCAAATCAGGAAGAAAGGATGTTGAGCAATTCAAATGAAATGTGTAGGCAGCAGAGATTAAATTGAAATGAACAGCTCAACTATGATAGAATTAAAAGTATATTCTATAGAGCTACTGAAGATACTTATTCCACTATCATTTTATTCTTCTAAGGCAGTCTTTTAGCTTACTCTCAAAGGGCTGAGCTTGTGACCAATATATTCAAAGCAAATACCAGATATGCCCTAAAGAGTATTTAAGTTGTGGGATAATTTTTCTGAAGAACACAAGTAAATATGCAAAGTGGAACAGACACATTCTGGGAATAATTATGGCCTTCAGTATATTAAGTTATTCAGCATTAGGCTATTCAGCAGTAATTATACTACCCCTGGGCAAGGATGATTTAGTACTGTGTACTGGTGAAAGCCACATAATTAAGAAAGAATGGAATCTGGCTACTACTTAGCACACCTTTCCAAATGCTCATTTGATCCAGTTGGCAACAGCCACAATGGACTGCATACGATGAGGAGGTTAGCAATGTGTCTTGTATTACATTTTATTTAGTGCTACAGCATTTAGCACTCTGCAGTTGTAAGGTTAAACTCTTTTCCCATTTAACTGTATAAGCCAACCAGCTTAAGCACAGTTCCCTGTGACTGGTTAAAAGCTGCATGTGGTCTGCTGAGCCACCCTCTGACATTAATGTTTAATGCACTTCAACACATTTTGTACAGTTTATTTTGAGATAGGCAGAAAAAGCATAGTTCCAAAAATCATCTATGATTCCTAATTGAAATTGAATTGAAAAAAAAAAAAAAAAATGGGAAAGGTTTACATGATATTGTGTATTAATGACTCTTCTCTGTTGCCAATGTTGAGTTATTGATAAGAATGAGGAAAAGGAAACTGGAACAAGAAATGTCACAAAACCATTAAGACTCTGCCCTAACCTTTCTACATTTCCTCTAGAAGAGAAAGTAGGCTTAAACAGGCAGTAATCTGGTCCATAAGACTTAGAAAGTACCACAGTATAAGCAGTCAACTTAGTCATGTCCGACTTGCTGAGTTAATGCATATCTCAGAGTCCGTGCACAGTAATATTCAACCCTTCAGCTTCTGCTTTATCCCTCTGCTTCAGTTTGCAGTGAATGCACTTCATAAGAACATGGGATTTGAAGGCATATAACATAGGCAATATATTCTAAAACATCATACTTCAGTATCTTTGCTATGGCAGAAATTATTTCTTGAAGCCTTATATCCACACATGGAAGATTATCAGTAAACATCTGACAGAGACAGCAAAATCTGGAACGCCTCCAGCATCTGAATCTGGCTTTCTGCCTCGGTTACTTGGCTTGCTCCCTTACAGATCCCATGACTTCCTTTACAAACAGCAGCAGTGGCAGTTTGGAAACAGCCTCTAGGGGAGGTCATGGGTGGATTGGCTTGGTTCCTCAATATCATTTGTCTTTCCTGAAATTAATTTTGAAGAAGCCATTCAGCATTGTTTAAGAATAAGATTATGCATTAGCAATAGTCATTCATTTTCCTGCTTAGTCCAAGGTAACAAAATAAAACACCCAAAGGCTAGGATCTATGTCACTCTAGGGAAATGTCTTAACCAATTTGATTTTTTTTTTTTATCATTTCTCAGTTACTATGCTTGAAAGAGACATCACAAACAGTGAAAATCTACAGCACAATAGAGAAAAAAAAAATGGATCAGAAACAAAGGAAATCTTAACATTCCTTGCTTCTTTTTCTTAAGAGAAAAATCAGTAAAATGTTAATTTCAATTTTGTTTACATTCTTTTGCTACTTTCTTCTTAGAACGCACTAAATCCTTCAGGAAGGGTTGTCATTACTGTTATTTTTCTCACATCTTTCTTTGTCACAGCAAAAAAAATTGGTGACTTTCATTTGAAAAAGACTAAAAAATAATTGACTAAACTTATTTATGAAGTCAATTACTTCAATGAAATTCTTCAGAGTTAAGTCTAATCTGAATTCTGTGTATATCACCAATTCTATAGGCCTCCAGATACCACCTTCTATGACTCATTTAGATAACAAGATCCACTTGTTCTGATTCAGAGAACTGAACCAGAAAAGGTATCATGGTACAGAAACATCCAAAGAGTTTTACATCAAAGCATAATGTGCATGGGCAAGATATCCCTGTTCATTGCAAGGGAGTTGGACTAGATGATGTTCAAAAGTCCCTTCCAACTCTAAGGATTCTATGAGTTCTATACCATTCATTCTATACCATGGTCAACGCAGCCTCTGCAGTAAAGGCAAAGTACCTGAAATACAGATGCTGTACTTAACTTTGGTCCCTATTTACCACTCATAGGTATGTTCAGAGCAAACAGAAAAGCATCATGTGGTGAGGGAGAAAGTCAGAAGTCACCTAAGGACAGTAACTCTATGCAGTGAGCAAAATAACTGAGGCATGAGATCTTTCATCATTCACTGAATTTCACTGATGAGATAAAGTCATGCTCACATTTTAAGCTAGCTAAAAGCTAACAGCATAAGATATTGAAAGTTGCCAGAATTTAGATCTGTTATCACAAATACAGATAAGATTTCTGCCTCTGGGTGATGAGCCATCATTTCTTCATGCTTTCCACTATACAAAGAAGAAGTTCAGCATCAATTCACACACCTAAGCTCTACATTTTGATATTTTTCTAAGTCTGTACATGCTTCAAGACAAGCATCCACAACAAACATCTGTTAATTTGATAAGGTTTGAGGGGAAAAAAAAGACAGCTGTTTACAGTATAGAGGCAATCTCAAAGCTGAGATAAAGATTCAATCCGAAATAGGAAAAGCAAAAGTATTTTCAGCACATGCATTAGCAGTGGCTTTCCTGCTGTAGCGTGTACTTTGATCTGGCTCTCTTCTCATTCTCATTCTTAGCTCAGAGGCTAATGATACTTGTTGCTAAGTCACATCTGTGAAATGCTACAAAAGTACAAATTCCATTTAAACGAATGAGACTATTTTGGCACACACTATTTTTGTCCATGTTCCAAGGAATTTTGATCTGCTAACTTAAATTAAAGCTTATTCCCGGACTTTTTAGCAAGACACATTGCCCTGGGAGCCTGTATTCTAAGTAACACTTCATGTCATGCTCCCTTTTCTTTTGGAAAACAATGAGCTTAGAAGCTTAGAAGGAACTTTAAAAATTCAAAGAATAAACAACATACACAGAACTTGAGATTATGCCATACAGAGTGACACTATGCGTTCAGGTATTAGCTATAATCAGTATATGTGATTTATAGGCTGGAATTTAATGAACCTTGAAGACCCTTGCAATAGTTACCACATTGGAGGTGAGTGGAACAGAGCTGGGATAGGAACCAGAAGAAGTAAGAGGTGCGGACTTTCACAAAGCCTCAATGCTGCAGGTATATTTGATATAAAACATCACTGTCAGGGCCTCAAAACCAGACAAGGAAAGAAGGCAGAAGATGTACGAAGATGAGTCAGCAGGTATCATTTCTGCCTGGCATGCAGCAGAATACTAACATGCATTCTGTGTTACTTCTTGAGAGAAGCAATTGAAAAAAGAAAGGTTAAAGTGATGCAAAGAACTGGCCCTTTCCCGCCAGAACCTGCCAGACGGAAGACTGTCAAATGTGCATTCAGTGAACAAAAGCAGCAGGAATACATTCAATCTTTATGGAGAAACTTCTCTGAGCACTTCACATTCTTATCCTAACCAAACGTGAACAAAAGTATTTCCTGAAATCTCAGTAGACACAGACTAAATTAAGTGTTCACTAGGAGTATCCTAGAAGAATCCAGCTAGCTGAATTTATAATGGATTTAAACTATAACCATGAATACCAAATTTGAATGCCGGATTATGTTTGTTACCAGTGAGCACTGTTTTGGTTTACAACAGAAATTGAAGAACATTCTACTACGGAGAGAGAAAGAGAGTTGTAAATATTAAAGATAGAAGAATAAAAGTCTTTTGAAGGGGAATTGAGTGCTTGCCTACTGCTTAAGGAAAAAGCACTATAAAGCAGCTATTGATTTTTCACTCAACAGCACTGAATGTTTTACTGAAAAGCAGCATTGCTCAGTAATTTGAATTTTCAATTAAAGTAGCATGTTCCTTGGACACATTTACTGCTGCACTCCAGTGACATTTATTTGACTTTTAAAATCCCTCTACTATTGTATTCATGTTTGTATAGATCAAACTACCGATACAGAAAGTGTTAGGATTATAACACTGCTGATTATAGAAACACGTTTGGAAGGCTCCACTGACAATCTAATGACTTTATTTAAACGTAGGACAAGTGTAGTCAGTCACAGCTGAACTAAAATACGCCACTACGAGATGAATCAGGCAGTTCAGTATGTCACCTTAGAAATACTTACATCTGCCTTGCCTTTATGGACACTTCCATTGTTGTAGCAAAGTTGAACTAGTTATTAAAACTACCTAAGTTATGTTTACATTCCATACGACTGGGAGGGCATTGTGAAATTCAGAAATATCAAATTGATAACTATTCACATGTACAGAAATTTCAATTGTAAGTTAGGACAATATTTCTGGACTATAAATAGGCAATGATGACTCATTGCATTTTCTCTTGTTTTAACTAAAGTCTCATAAAGAATTATTAGCCCAGTTTTAATGATACTAGCACCTACTTCTCAAAATATAGAAGGCTAAAATATCTACTCAAATTTTCTAAAGACAGTGCCTTTCTAACATGTTGTCCTTACTCATATTCTCGTTCTCCTTACCCCTAGGCCCATTTGGGTGATTTTCATATGCTTTCTCACATGTCCATTCTTCACTGGCTTGCAAGCACATGTTACATAAAATGTTTTATATATGGTATGTTTTCATATATTAGAGATTTCTTCTTTCTTCTTTTTGTTACCTATCCCTAAAACTGGTTTTACACGGGTCTAAGGCCTCATTCCTTTACCAGCAATCATCTACTGCTGAGTTATTTATAGCTCTCGAGCTTTTGATATCATCCTGTGCTTGCAGATTCAAAGACCTTGCTGTTATCTCTTTCCTATACTCTTCTATGCTGCATTTTCATTCCAGGGTCATTGGTAGTTCACTTTGCACAGCAAAACTACCTGTTATTCCTCCCTATGAATTACAGAAATATACATAGGTTGCTCTGAAAGTAATGTCTCCTATTTATTTCCATGGAAACTACAAGAAGTAAAAAGAGCACAGTAACACTATTTGATAGAGCAAATGCTCAGCTACAAAACACAATTTTTTAAGTCACCACCACTACCTATACATTTTCCCCAGCAACGAACACAGTGCTTATGAAAATTTACACCTGTGGATGTGACCTACTGTCACTGTTGCCGCTACTGAAATGCGTTATCCATTGCCTCGCTGTGCTCACATCCAACAGTCTGAAGACTGTTCGGTCTTCAGAAACATTCAGCAAGCATTGATGCATGTAAATATTTGCCATTCTTTTTCCACAAAGAGGAAATAAATTCCACTCCTTTGATTCATGCACACCACCATGTCAGACATCACTTTTTAAGATGCCTCTCTGCTGCCATCTGTCGCACAACAAAATATAATGGAATACTTGTGGGAAGGCTCAGCCTTCAGTGCCATACAACCAATATCCATCTCTGATGTCACAGGCAAACATAATAAAATAGGAAGCATTACTTTCAGGGCAGCTGTTGTACAGAACAATGTATGCATATATATTCATATTCATATACGCATAGCATACATCTGACAACAGTAAGAAAGCAAAAACAAAGTGGGTAGTAGCATGTGTTTGTCAGATAACTGTTCCAGCTAAGTAAGTGAACACAGAAGTCACACATGTCCAGACAACCAAACAAAGCCTGAAAGATCCTACAGACAGTGCTGTTAGCACAACAGTCTGCTGCAAGTAAGAGCAACATCATATTTACAGGGCTACAAGTCTACAAAAGCATAACTTCACATAAATGGTCAAGAAAAAAATGACAGTGGATTAACAGTATCTTCAACAGCTCTTGATTTGTTTCAACAATCTTTCTGCTGCTGCAGATGAAGCAGATTTTGGCATGATTTCAATACCTTCTGCATACACTCAAAGTAGCATTCAGACACCATGAATCTTTTTCTACAACCCCACTTTTTCCCCCCTTTTTATAACTAGTTTTCCAACCTTGGCTCTCTTTTGGAAGGATTAAATGTAGGATTATACATCACTTATGGCTGTCTCTGCTGTAATAATGCAATAGTTTTCAAAAGAATCTGGCAGAGGCAAAAAGGGAAAAAGTAAAACAAACAAACAAACATACACACACTTTTTTCAGTTACTTTTGGCTAACTCTTTATCCTGATGTGTCACAACAACGAGAGTAATTGGCTAAACTGGCACTCTGTCCCTTGGAAACCTCAATCTTGCAGTGGGAAGTACTTGGCTTGCCCCAACTTATTGATATTCCTTTTCTTTAACTGTTCAGCATCATTTTAGGTGTGGTACTTGTGCTATAGCCTTGTGCTTCCCTTTACTTCAGTTTAGGGACCTGACTGGCCCCCAGTGGCTGAAGCTGCACACACAGCACGTCACTAGAGAAAGCACAGCACTAAAGCTGGCCACAATTATCACTGTAATAAACAGCAAAATATACTCAGAAACTGCAAAAGCATCAAGTGACAAGGTGTGCATGTAGGGTATGGAGATAAGGGTACTTACCGATTCACAAATACAAGAGGCCAGTAAGGCTGTTTCACACAGAGATTATTCTCTTGACCAATCTAGGTTCATCCTAGACAAATATCTTCTTCCAACCCTTTAAGCATTTGGCATTGCCACGTCAGACAGGCAAATGTCTTCCTGGAGGATAGGAGGAGCTCCTCAATCTCTCCCCAACGCTCTGAGCCAGCCCAATACATTACACCACTTAAGGTACCTTGTTTCTTGACATGACCCTTTAATAAGGATAGACAGTACAGATGTACTTAGTGAAGTGCTCCCAGCCCTGCTATCATCTGACGGATATTTCCTGTTAGAGCTAATGAGGTTCTGCTCCCACTTATCTCTAGATATGGCATAGTTAGCACTTTTTAGTTTGCTTAATGACATGCTATTAATAAAGACAGGACCTGAACAGTCACTTGCATTTATTGTCTTTTTTTTTTTTTTTTTTTTTTCCATTTTTATAATTATGTTGAGGCATTTAATTTTTTAAGATCATAAACTATTGTTTTGTTTGGTAAGTTGTATATAATGATGCTACACTTCCATGAAAGCACTCACCAAGGTCAATGCACAAGTTAGCAATTTATCTGAAACATTCATCATGATATTGAAATTGCTTCGCTATTTCATCAAGGTATTGTTATTATTACTGCCTTATTGACACAGTAGTATGCAAACCCACTCTAAGGAGGGGTGAGTCCTCTGTAATTACCTGCTTTTTTCAAGGAGTTTCAAATTATCAAACTATGCTTAACTGTAACTGTTGAACAGTTAATATGCTGAACAGTAACATCTCAACATCTTTACTTCTTTTCTAATGAGTAATAGCCCTAACAAAAATGTAGAGCAACTGACACCTTTATCCAAGCAAACTGTAATTGGTATAAATAGAAGAATCCAAAGTTTTTGATGGAGGTAATGAAACAATAGTATAACTCTCCGATCAAAATCATTACCAGACAATCTTGGTCCAAATGAGATTTTCAGTGTGTGTGTGTATGTTTGTTTAAGGCACAAACATTAAACAGTAGATAATTAACTTCTGCATCATTATTGTAAATTGAAAATAAACAAGCAAACAAATGTTAATTACGTTTAATTCTCAAAACAAGAAACCTTGTTTATGTGAGTGAAATAAGAGTGAATTGAATTTTAATGGGATTTGCGTGTTTTCTCTAGTTAGGCTTGATTTGGTTCTATCACTTTCCAAGTATGGGTTCTTATTTTTGCTTTTGCATGACATCAAATTGCCCAAAAGCTATTGCAGTTCTCTGATAACAGAGCTCTGTCTACAAATCTGTTACTTACTTTAAAGCACGTATTACAAAAGAGCAAAATATCTAAATTATGATGGCATAGGTGTTTCTCTGTGGCTTCTCCTTCCAAGATTAACTAAACCCGATCAGCCCTACCTCCTCTTCCATGTAATGTGCTTGATGGCCTTGTGCTGGCTATGCACCAATGTGCCTATGTGCCGGGAAGCTCATGAATGCACAAAGTCCTGCAAAAATGGTTTTACCATTTGTCGGAGAAGAAGAAAAGAAACACCTCCTTGACCCGGTCTGGCACCCTTGCTAATGCAGCAAACAGTTGTCTTCTCTGCTGCCAGGACACTGCTGACTAATCTACTAAGACTCCAGGTACTTTCCTGTTTTTCATCTACACTGTCTAACTGTGTAACTAAACTGTAGCATTGGGTTATTCCATCCTTGCAGCAGATTATGCATTTGCCCTTGCTAAAGTGTCTGAGGTGTTAATTTCTTTTCTTCCAGTTTGCTGAGCTTTTTTTTCTGACCAGCAGCCCTGCCCTCTAACATATCAGCCACACTTTCCAAGCAGATATCATCCACAGACTTTCTGACAGTTCACTCTGTCCTAATTTCTAGGCTCTTGATAGCAATAAGTAGTTCCTGCCCCAGTGTCACCTCCTAAGGGATATCGCCAGTGTCCAGATAGCAGCTGGAGTTTGCACTACTGGTCAAAGCCTTTGGAACTGAGTGGCTCAGCAGCTTTCTGTCTGCTTTTATCCATCAGAGAATGAAACAAATTTGAAAAAAACTTCTAGATATTTACAACCATTTTTCAACCTCCTTACAAAACTTTCTTTGTTTTTTACTACTTTGAAGTCAAGGAGGAAATATAGCATTCAAATACATAAACACAAACCAAAGAAGAAAATAAAAATTAGTTAACAAAATGCAGTCAAGCTTAAGAAAACTTAGGAATTATGTGCATGTGCTATGCTTACAAATGATCTTAATTAGCACCTAATTACAATTTAGTTCAGCTAATCAGATGATCAACTGCATTGATTCTTATCAGCTGATTAACCCTAATATAAAGTACTATGAAAATTTACAAGACTGCAATAGTAAATTCAAGTTACTTTCAAGTACTTTGTTCTCAGGAAGAAAAAAAAAAAGAAATGAGGTCTAAGTTTGCTTTCTTGTCTAGCTTGCTTAGGACAAAAAAAAAAAAAAAAAAAAAAAAAAAAAAAGAAAGAAAAAGTTTTCACTCAAATAAGGAATAAAGATGGCATATAATAGCACGGTTTGACCCACATGCATTCAAGTCTGAATTTGGGAGTGCAAAGAGCTTCATTAATTTTCTGCTTTAAATAAATTAACACTTCCAAAGATTTTAAATGGAGTTCTACAAATGTATGATGGGAGCTATTTCAAAACAGATCTTGAACCATTGCTGCATAAAACTGTAATGATCATAAATGACAAATGACTGATAACATGACAAATGAGGACATATATGGGGCTCTGAATTTCTGTATGTCATGGTTGAACACTTCTCATCCTGATAAATCATCTCTTCATCAACTCTAATACTGTGAATATTTGAGAACAAGAAGTGAACCTGGCCTGAAATTTACCTTTTTGAAGAACAATGGGTTTTACAACATTCCTTCGTTACTTCTCTGGCTTGAAAGTTAAAATCAAGTCAAAGAAATTCACTGATAAGTACACAAAAAGTCGAAATAGACAGTAATAATTAAAATTTTACCCTTGGGAAGTGTAGTACCAAGACATCACCCAGTGCAAAGAGAAGTGTCTTCTTTGTACGTATATGGACAATTAATATATGGGCCTTGAATTTGTATTAAAGAAATGTTATTGATAGAGAGCACCTCAAAGGCTTTTCTAAATTACATACAGATATGCACACATATATATACACATATGTATTTATGAAGTAAGGTGTAATCTCCCTTTGATGTTCATTTTTATCTCCTCATAACACAAGTGTGTTTTTACCTAATCTGTGGTCACTGAAAAAATAAAAATAAAATTTCATTACTTCTTTGGAGCCATAAGAAAATAGATGCTAGGAGTTAATACAAACTAATTCTGTTGGTATTCTGTTCTGACTATTGACCCTGATCTAATCCTGATTTGTCTTGTATACTTACATTATACTCTCTTGAAATGAAAATACTGATATTGAACATGCAGAATGGAATACATCAAAACATTGTAATCCTCCTTTAAATTCCACATTTGTTTACAACTCCACTTGCAAGACAGCTGAATGAAACCCAAATACGGATTTCCTTACCTCCTTGTCAATTGCTTATCCTTTCTGCCTGCCTCCATAGTCCACAAACAAATGTGATAGGGCTGTCACTGAATACAAAACATTAAGGAAAAAAAATGCTTTAAACTTCAGAAAAAAAAGTCTGTATGGAAATAAAGTCATTCAGATACCTATTAGAAGAACAGTCAGATGTAATGCACTCTTGCTTTTCAAACAACAAAATAAATTCTAAAATTGGAAAATACAGGCAATTTAGTAATTTTTCAAAGTGAGAACAACTAAATTCTTAAAAAATGAAAATCTGTTTTCAGTAACTTGATAGATTTTAGTTTAGATATGTCAATAGCTTGCTGGTTTTTCTTGATATACTTTTATTTTCCTGTTTTCTTGGTTGTGCCTTATCTAATTCTTGTGGAAATCCCAATTTGTGTCACTGATTTACCTTTCAGTCTCTGTGATTGATCTCTCATTCAAATGCAACTCTTTCCTTTTTCATCACCTTGCCTCCAATTCACTGTAACAGAATGGAAATATGCAAAAAATGATACTCAGAAATCAAAATATTATATATTATATACATTTTTGAAGAATAATAACGAGGTAAACTGCAGTAGCAAGGTAAGCATACTCCTTTTCTCGCTGTCTTGTTTATGTAAAAAAATATAAGACCTAAAAAGTAAATTAGGATCCTACATCGACTGGCCTAACATATTCAGTGTTTGTGATTTTAGGAATTAACCCTCACTACTCATTCCCATTGTCTGGTTATAAAACTGAGGAATCATCTTAATACCTGTGGAATAGCAAGAATTAGAGTCCTAAACAGTTTAAATGTGAAATACTAAACATCATATTCGTTTTACTGTTCCCTTAAAAAGCTGATTTTTGGAAAATGTTCTCTAACATTCCACTGGAAAAATCTGCATAACGTTTCTATATTACTACAGATACATGAAGATGTAGATAAAGCAATCTGCAAATCTCAGTCACGCCTTTTTTGAAACTGAGGTTAGTTTCAAAATACTGCATTGATCTTAGAACTTCATAATCAAATGCATTGACTGGCATGGGAATGAAGCCAAACTGCTTTGAAAGCCTTTGCTTTATCTCCCCAAGGGCAGTAGAAGAAAGTGTACGAGGGGAAACAGTCTGACTTGATCTTTATTTCTAAGTAAAGTTCACAACAAAGATATTACATACAAAAGCCACTTGTACCTTGCTGTGTGCTGACAAAGAATTTACTTAAACTTATTAAAAATAAAAAAAGAAAGAAAAATAGAAGCAATAACTTTTATATATCTGTAGGAAACAGTAATGTGACAGAAAAGTCTGCATTTTTTTGAATTTTAGGTGTTTTCTGTCATATTGGTTCTACAGATAGTTGATGATTCGGTGGCATTACCATCTACTAGCAGCAGATTCTTACTGGAACAGTCACTAGACTTTATCCTGCTACTCAACTTCTCTTTCTTTAGAGTCTATCAGTCTTCATGACTGTAAACCCAATTTACCCTTAGAAAAACTGTACACAATTACTTCTGTAAGGTTTTAAGAAATGGAACAATGGATCACAGGAGTTCGCTTTCTGTTTAGACCTTTCTTGTAAAACACTACTATCAGTACATACACAAGAAACACATATGAAACATTTATGGAAATAAAAATGAATGTCATTTCCTTTTAGCAAAAAATATTCAGAGAAAAATGCACTTTGTGGTGAGTACATACTTCAGTTCTGTTTGCATTAAGTGCTTCACCCCATAACTGACTGGGAGATTTCTCACATGCACTTCTTTGGGGATCAGTCATGATGGTGCTTTGGTGAATTTGATATTCTTTAAAGACTATAATTAAAATTAAACGTTTTCAGAAAAGAAGAAAAGACAGACTTGATCTCCCTAAAAAACAAACAAACAAAAAAAAACAAATCAGCAGTGGTCACAAAAATAATACAACTATTCTTAATTCCGCCGCCCCCCCCCCCCCCCCCTGGTGTTTTTTTTTTTTTTTTCCCAAGGACTGTCTTCTTGATTAACAAATCAGATTTAACACTTGCATATTAACACATTATAGCTGCTAATATATTCAGACAATGACAGTGGTAATAACAATGAGTTCACCGGTGTTGCAACACGTGCAGTCCCAAGAACTTTTTGCCCTGTAATGTTACTTACAAATTGAAGTGCTGACTGTTAGGGTCTTACTGCAAAAAAGCTGTAATTTTGTAACATTAAAATCTTAAGGATGAGAATCATAAGCCTGAGTATTTCGTATGATAGAAGTACTCTCCTCAATTTCTTAAAAATGGTGTCTCCAGCTGTGGGCTTGCCTTTCTAATCCACAGTTACGGTACCACCTGAAGCAACAAAAGATGGTGTAGCAGATTTCAAACTGCATGTTCCTCAAATAAAACACGCTGTAATTACCAGCCTAATGTCTTCCAATCACCTTTCCTTTATCTCTGTCCTACTGACTTTCTGTAATCAAAACATTTTTTTTTAATAGTCTAAGAGAAGAAAATCATCTTTGAAATGTTCATTTCATCTACTTTTTTTTTTTTTTTTTTTTTTTTTTCCTGTTAGAGGAAGATATCTTTTCTAATTATCCTAGACTAACTTACCTTTCCTACAACATGTGCATGATCTGATCAGAAACAGAGAAATAACATGCAGTACTTCTTTGCAAGAGAACATACAGTCCTGGATTTGTAAAATGAGTATCATTCAAGTATTCAAAAATGGAAGAATTAAACCTGTTCTCTGATAGCTGGATCTTTGATACAAATCTACCAGCTGGCCAAACCAGATACCAAGCACATCTGCCATCTATGGAAATCACAAAACTGTTTAATTACAGAAAGTGAAAGGGAAAAGGAAATTCATACAAAGAAAAAACTTTTTAAAAAAAAAAAACAAAAAAAACCCAACCCATAGCATGAAAGTAAACATCACTTCTGATAAAACAATCTATATATTTTCAGTTTTTCTATCATCATGCATACTTCAATGAGCTTATCACTGCGCATGAGCAGAACTGTTTCTTTCTACTTACAAAAGATCACCTTGTAATCTTTTTACTGATTCAATGTCTCATTGTTTTTAACTCTCAGAAACAACAGTTACTTTAAAAAAAAAAGTACTAAATACTCTACAATTTTGATTCAAATGTCAGTTAAAGAACCAGAAAGTAGAAGCCCCCCAACCACAATGTGGTTAGTTTTGAATAGTAAATGTATAAGATCTGTGTAAGTTCTTTACATATATGAGACAAGTGGTATGTTAGTGAGAAATAAGAAAAAAATGCTTAATGAATATGGCAAGCAAGGTTTCTTTCTTCAAGAGTGAAAAAACAGATAAATTATAAAATTAAAATAATCTTGCTCACTAACAAGTGAGGCATTAGCCAGAAATGACATGTAGTAATGTAGCACGCAATGGAACTGAAGGCTACAAGAGCGTACAGCCTGCTGTGTGGAGACACTGTATTTCCAGATTATTCTGGTCCACTGTATAAGCAAATCCTTAATAGTATTCTAATGGCTCTGCCAAGTAGATCTTCTGATGTTCTATGCTCTGGTAGAGTTCAGATGACAGACTGTTGCTTCACGCGGATATTTTTATATCACTCTGACTGACTTTGAGCTTCTAACAGCATCAAATTAAAAACAAAAAATAAAATAAAAAGGATATCAAGGATGAGATGGACAGACAGTAAAATCAGAAAGCTTTGTTTCTCATGATGTCCCATCCTTCTTGGTGTCAGCACATAGGACTGCTGCTCACTATATTCCTGTTGCATGATCAGTTAAGATGCACTTCAACTGATAGATAGGCACTGCTTCCCAAGACATTTTAGTGAAGAAAAACACTCACAAGCTCAAAGTGTATACAAAGGAACATCAAATACATCTAAACAGCGAGAGCTAGCATTCTAAATAAACTACATATGCTCTATGAACAAAATATTTTTTATAGAAAGAAAATAAGCAAACAGTCTTCAGTTTACAGGTTTAATTAAAACAGCCAGAGCATTTCACAGTATGAATTAGAAAATCATGGAAATAAATTAAGGACACAAACTGTGCTGGTTTCTCATCTAAACTGCTCTTCCACTGCACATATTTGTGTTTTATAATCCCGACTGTCTTTTTTTTGTTTTGTTGTTGTTTTGCACTTATTACAGAACAGAGTAACAACTGACTGTCCCTACATTCAAACAAACAATCATCTCGTCAATTAGTTCACATAATTCTCATAAAGCCTACATAAAACATCATATCAAGAAGCGGTAGAGTAGGGTTTATATTGTATTCTATTTCACATGGGGGTATTTAATTTATATGCAGATAATGAACTATTGTGAAGGCAGGCTGCCCAGAGAGGTGTCCCCATCCTTTTCAAGAAAAGAGTAGATGACGCACTGAGGGACACGGCCCAGAGCCATCATGGGCATGGGCTGATGGTTGGACCAGATGATCTTAGTGTTCTTTCCAACCTTAATGGTTCTATGATTCTCTGATTGGTAAGTTACAAATGTGAGGGGCTTCTTATGTTCATACTTTAGTGTCTACAAAACTAATTCAAATAACAGGCTAATTCAGCCCACCTAGGGTCAAAACATTCTGTGATATTTCCTCTCTATTTATCCTTTCCTCTTTAAGGTGGAAGAACAACTTCAGAAAGTTTGACACCTGAAAATAAGAAGGCCAAATGCAACATTATTTTGCATCCTCACCCTTGGGCACAGGGAGCCAGTGAGGATACAGCACTGCCCAGCATCAGATCTGCTGTGGTTTTTCTGATCAACAGCAGCAGCTTTAGAGCCTGTAATACAGTGTGTGTGTCACACATTAATGAACACTCAAACGAGCTGCATGCCAGTGATGGTGTTACAGTACTATGGAGTTTCATTATTTACTCTTCTATTTACTCCCTTTTAAGCCAAAACCCTTTAGGTATCTACACTTTCTAAATTTAAAATACAGAAGTTGAAAAGCGCATTAAAAAATACAATGGGTACAAATGCATACAGGAGATAGCAAGTTGACTTTAAATTGCTTGCAGTAAGTTTCCAAACTTCAGTACTGGAATAAATTTACCATGTAAATATGATAATGAGTAAATTCTAGCATAGTCACTCAAACATCTACAGAATTTTTTGCGTCTTGCTTAATTAGTTACAGTTTTGTGTACTGCCATTTTTCATTAACTTTGTAATTCCTGGGCACGCATAGGTGGGTGCCTCACCAAATATTATTTGATTAACACACAGTATTCACATAATATATGCTAATTTTTATTTGCTAGGATGTTAATTATAAAGCTTTGATAATCTGTTTTGATAAATGTAATTCAGTGGAAAATGTGTGTTCCTAGAACAGAATCACATTAAATTAGGTGAGGTGGGTTAGGTTTTTTGTTAGACTATTATCTACCACATTATTGAGATAAATCATTTCCTTGTGGTACAGATAAGCCAGCTTTGGAGTAAGCATCAGGTTACTCCATATTTTTAACAAGTCCCTCAATTTTAAAATCTTTGCTATAGACCATTTGCATAAAAAATTGTGGCAGCTATCTCTAAAAGGGACCAAGGACCTTTCAAATTCTTCTTTTTGAGAAATTTAAGTTTCCCACCTCTTTTCTTTGTCAGCATTCCAATTTCCCTCCCTCTCTCTAGCTTGTAAGTACATGTAATGTTTGGTTTTTATTTTCTTTTTTCTGGGCATCTCAAAAACAAGAGCATTATTCTAAAATTTTCATGACAATAACTTTTTTTTTTTTTTTTTTGTTAAGAAAAGAAAAATAAATTTGAATTCAAAGGAATCCAATGCACTGTGAATTGTTAAATTCATCATAGACATAAAATTATATGGGCACGTGGAGAACTGATTGTCACTAGATACAGATGTGAGTCAATACCTATACTTAGCACAGTTAATCTGTACTGAAAAATGCCTCTTACATATTCAGTTTCCTTTAGCTTAATTTCTGAACTTCTAAAGACTTCAAAGACTACACAGAAGCAAGATAAAGAGCTTATCTGCATAATTCTTATGCTAATTCACAGAAGGTGTCTTGACTAAAAGTACGCAGTACTTTTACAGTACATGTACACAGTAAGGGTTCACTCTTACTAAATCTTTTCCTCTAAAAGCTAAAATATTACACACTCCTTAGGTTGTAATTCATCTTACTTTGTTTCTTTAAGAGTGTTTGTGGTGCTGGTGGCAAGCGTGAGCCTGGCTGCAGGCTGGCTGCTCACTTCTAGGGGATGACTGCAGGTGTTGCCCACAGAGCTGTACCACAGTGCACGTATGCAAACTGAGCATGAATCACAAATGTTCACATGCTTTTAAAATTTAGAAAAAAACCCAAGTCTTTGTGTCCTGATTTTTGAAATTGTGAAAGAGAAATCAGTGTGTGAAATGCTTTTAACTGCTGCTCATTATAAAGTTGCACTCAGTCAAAAAACTGGAAGCAGTAATTTTCTCACCAAGTTTTCCCTTCCCCAGTCCTACACTCTCATATGCTATACATCAGTCGTTTCACTCTCAGGATAAAAGCAATTTGCAGTCCCAACATTACCCATCTCTGACAATACAATTTTCACATAATGTTTATAACTTCGTAAACCTTTTATTTCATGGAGCTTAAAGACAAACAAATGATCTGCACAGAAGAGGCACAGTTTTCTGGTAGAATTTGGGTAGGTTTTTAATGTTATGCTTTTATTACCTATTTGAAAATATTTATTACTTGTTCATATTATTATTGTGCTGTCAAATGCACAAGCCATTAAAAAAAAAATTAGCTTACAGTTGAATAAAAGGTCTAAAAGCATATTCTGCTAATGGAATGAGAGATCAAGATTTGTATTTTATAAAATTAATGTTTATCACTTAATGATACCACGACAAGAAAAGTACAAAAACTACAATGGTTCAGTAGCTCTCTCCACTTGAATGGCTTATGATACATGAATGTGTTTCATATAGGATTTAGCTGTTGTCTTGGCATGAGGACGTATTCAAACACAACTGGTTTCAAACACAGTGAGAAAGAAGTGACTTCTAGCTCCAAGACTCTAAGGAGAACAATCTTCTTTGCTGAGAAGCCTACTGCAAACACAAGTACTGTATACCTAAGAAATATGGAAGTTTGACATCACGCAATATTAAAATCTGTATTTTCTCAGACATGTAAAATATCTGTGTAAGCATATATATCTGAGTTTCTTTCAAAAGCCATAATTAAAGATTAGCTACTCCTTATAAACTATCAGCATAATGATTGCATGACAGAACTCTGCAAACATACTCAGCCTATGAAATTGACAGAGCTCCAGGTAATTCTGCTGCCCTCACACACATCACACTAGCAGAAGATTCTTAATAAAACCCATAAGAAAATACCACTACCATTTAAAATGCTTTTAAACAAATTGCATGTTACAGCCTTTACAAATTGCAGGTGTTTTGTTTTTTCTGTAAGTGTATCCACCTTGTGCTTTCTAACTTTGTAGACTGTGTGCTGGCTAATGCTAATCATGGCTGTGCACACATTTTCATTACTAGATAACCGAATGTTTGCAATACTAGTTCAGCAAAATATAAAATAACATTGTTGCCCACAAAGCAATTCTCTGAGACTATCTTCACAGGCATTTTATATAAAAACGAAATAACTCTGTTTACTTACTTGATGAAAATCATAGAGTTCTGATTCACATCCACAAGTGAAGCAGGCTTTTCATTTTTAAAAAAGGAAGGCACACAATATGAAAGAAATATAATTCTCTTAGAAGTATAAAAAAAAAATCTGAAGAGTCACTGCTTTCTGCATAATACTTTATTGTTCCTGGAATTACACTGATTTATGTCTGTAGTATATAACTGATTCAGACAGCATCATTAGGCTAACCACTATGCCACCATATATCATATGATGATATGCTGTACAGCTAATTATTTCCTTTGCTTTCATGAAACACTTCCTACTTTTTCCATTTTCTTTTACCTCCCTAAATATACATAATCAGATTCTCCAGTATTCAGTTTGAACCAGTCTGCCAAAATCAGAAATTGTTTTAACGGGGTAACAGTTGATAGGCTGCTTAGTAGATCTTAGAGAGAAATCACTGAATGAAATGTAGATGAAGATTCTGCCTAAGAACGCATGGATCAACAGGAATTAAGCTTCTACTGTTTATTTTACCTCTACTACTTCTGATCCTACTAAATATGCTATGTGTAAACTGGATGCTGCAGGGTAAGAAATTCTACTTCTATTGGCAGCCCTATAGACTGAATCACTAATGGCAAACACTCCTACAAACAGAAATAATTAATCTTAGAACACTAAAACTTTTATTATAGTCCTACCAAGGCTGTCTTAAACCTAACATGATAGGTGCTTCTATTTGTTATCCTCTTAATCAGTTCCTAGATGTTATTTTTACATAAGTCACAACTTGTTTTTAAGCTTGATTTCCCCTTCACCTGTTTTATTTTAGTCCATGTTTTGGCCTTGAATTCTTCACATCTTTTTCCAGAGCATCTAGATGTAATTGTTCCTTTTATTGAGCACTGTGTTTTGATATATATCTCCTTTAAGAAAATCAATAATAAATTTTAATCTTGGAGATATATTGGTAGAACTACAGCTGCTGTCTTCTGAGTATATTAATGTGACTTTTACTAGGAAGAAAACACCTTGTTCTCTTAGAAACATTTCTAATTTTTCTCTGTGTTCAGTACACTCAAATGTAATGCTATTTTTCTGCCTGTGGAAAGGGAGGTGACCGGAACAGCAGAAAACAGAGAGAACGAATTGAAAGAACTGCCTTTTGTTTAAAAAAAAAAAAACAACACTTTTACTTCAAACTCAATATAAAGCAGCAATCTTAGTAGTTTGATAACGTGTTCAGATATGGGATTAAAAATATTCAGATTCCAATCTAGAATCTCAATATGGACCGGCTCAAATCTGACACTGGTAACAAAAAGTTTTCAAAATGCTTGTCAATTCCGTCCAATGGATGTTCCAGGATTGAATGCAGTCACAAATACTAAGTTCAGTCCAGTGATTTGCCATGTTATTTTACAGCACAGACATTATAATTCATAGTTAAATTACATTTTTTTATTTGGAAGTTTTTTTTGTTGTTGTTTTTTGTTTTTAGATTGCTGACATATAATCAACTACAACTGATTAATTGGGTTCTAACAGCTTATCCTGTAGCATTAACACTGCATTTTTTAATTGTTTTTGAAGTGAGGTGGTGTCCTCATACAGCTCATTTGCAAATCAAATGGAGTTTTGCCAGATTCTGGTCTTTTTTTCTGCCACTGTACACTGTATATCTTAAAAAGCTTACTCTGACACACAGTCCCAAAGGGAATTTGCAGAAAGAACATCCTAGCAGATGCTTATATAAAGCCTACATAAATAGGAATTAGTAGCAGAGTGATCTATCCAGCAACTAACATTCTGAGCAATAGCTATAAAAATACTCCAAACATGCCATTAGCCCTCAATTCTTAACGTGCATGTTTATATTTTTAAAGTTTATGCTATCTTTGCCAAATTTCAGACATCACTGATGTTATTTTGGACACAGTCTATTTTTCTGATCTTTTGATTTGAATTAACAGGATAACTGTTCAAACCAAAGAAACATCTCAGTTTGCAAGTCTTTTTCAAAGACTTAGTGTCTTTGAAAGAGCTTTGTGGAAACCCTTCTATTGTGTTGCAGCATTAGACACAGCAACTTATTAAGTTGTTCTGAACTTACAACTTTCTTCTCTAATTTCATTGACTTCAGCGCTACTAATGATCTATATGGCTCATGGTCACAACAAAGGAAAACAAAGTACATGCTAAACAAATACAGATTTCTTTCTGAAGTTGTATTTCCTTACAGGAATTATAGAATTGACCAGACTGATGGAACCGTTCTCCTTTTGGTAAGTGCTGAAACAGGAGTTAAGTTCACATAAATGAGTATGTGATTAGGCCTGATAAATTCTTTCTGATTCCTTGGAAGTTGATTTGATGGTATCATCCAATTTCCAATGAACGATGTCTACAATGCAGAATTTCTAGGCGATAGCTATCAACTGTGTTTAGCACTCTCAGCCAAAGTCAACTGAACAGGGAATAATCATGGCACTAAAGTAGCCTCTTATCTCCAAAGTCAAGCTAATAACAACAGACCAGAAAGGAAAGCAAGGAAGTACTCATTTTAGAGCCAAAGATAAACACAGTTCTTTTTTTTTGTTCTTTTTTTCTGCTAATAGAAACAAACTACAAATATCTTACCCAATTAAACAATGGAATCTCTTCTGTTGCTTTGATAATTTACTTTTTCTAAATTTTAAATTAGTCTTCCTTTATTTTTTTTTATTTTTTATTTTTTAATGAAAGGATAAACATTTTGATGCAACTGTTTATTGAATTTAACTTCCAGTTCTAAAATGATTAATCTGAATATATGTTCTATTCGGACCAATTCACTGAAATTTGTTGAAAAACCACTGCCTTCAATTTTATCTTACAGACGTTTAATATTCAATTTCTTTCTCCTGCACCAGCTGGTTGATTTGGAAAAGCCTGTAGAGCTGTCAACTCTCCTGTGTTTTATTTGAACGCAGAACAATTCACTCCTGAGTCTTTCAACCAAATATGCCAAGCAGCATGCAAAAGCCAAATGAAACTCATGTTTCTAATAGTTATCACTGTATCTGGGGACAGTGAGAGATAACACTAGAAAAGCATTCATGAGCAACAGAGAGAATAAAACATATTGCTACTGATGGTAGAATAGACAAAGAGGTAATTGTAACATGGGATGTACGTCCATTGTGCATGATTTGTACTTTAAATGTCAAAATCTGAAGAAAACAAAGCAAAGGTTATCACTCCACCACCATTGCTCTTATTGTTGTAATTGTATATATTTTATTTCCTCTATCTACCCTTTTGAATACCTTCATGACAATTTGACAGATGCACTTGGAACATATTTAATGACAAAGAAATACATGCAAATTCATGGATGTGTAGCCAAATAGTATTTCAATGATGCAAAACTGGAAGAACTGACCTCCAAAGGAAGACGAAGCTTTCAGGCGCCCTTGCAGCAGTACTCCACCCATGATCTCTGTCACCAGATACTGGCTTGTCCACAAAGTATCACTGCTGCAAGATAAAAGCAAGAAAAATCTCCACATTTGTGCAAAAGCCACGTTTGTGAAAGAAGAAAGGAAACAGAAAAGGAAAGAGGAAAAAGGGAAAGGGAAAGGAAAAAGGGAAAAGGTTAGCTGCACTGACAAGCAAGGAAGCAAATTCTGCTTTCCTTTAGTACATTGTGGTAACGTGATACTAACCTTCATAGGTAGGAGATCTTAATCAAGATCTTAATCAAAACAAGACTGGGCTAAAGACTTGGAGGAGAAAGTCAGTACAGGTAACTCATGTCTCTTGGTAGCAGTTTTCTTGCAATGTTTTGACTAGTGTTCTCCACCAAAACCTCTCTTTTTAGTTACATATTCTGCAGTCAGTTTATTTGTACAATAACTGAAAATGAAGAAACTGCATGGACACCACAGGAAAATGAAGACACAAAGGCAAACAAAGAATTGTCTGCCTGAGGGAAAGAGAAGTACTCTAAAGTTCAAAATGTGTTATGTTAATCACCTGATCAATATCAGTAATCTCACTGCAGAAAAGTACACGGGATTTGGTTTTTAAATAGGTGCAAGCATTTTGGGGAAGTTCACCTCTCCCATTTTTTATTTTTTTTTTTTGTGAAAGATGAATTCATCCTTCCCCTACACACCAGTAAGTACCAAAAGGATAGTGAGACTTTCTACATGCAAAAAAAGAATTTTCCATAGGCAGAAATATGAGGAAGGCCAAACTTTTTATTATACCACTCATTTCAGAATTGCATACTGAAGTAAAACCATAGCAAAAAATGCATATGAGTTTGTGGTAACACACTATTTGTACAGCAGCCCTCAGGCACAGCTATAACTCATGTACATTCCTAAGGACCTTTAATTTAAATTCTGTGTTTTTCTAAGAGTGCTCTGTTGAGACAACAAAATGACTGTAAGTTCTCACTTTCGTTTCTATCTACCCTCAGCTGTTATTATGCTGCATTTAGAAACACCCAGATAGAACAATTACAGTACTTTCTTGCTATATTACTCTGAAATTAAATTTGAAAATGATGTTTCTTTAAAATTACAGAAATACATAAATATATCTTAATTTCCCCCCCCTCCCCCCAAAGTTACACCTAATAAACATTGGCAGCATAAAACCAACTGCTTTGAGCAATTAAGGGACTTAGATACAAGGGTTAAATTTTCTTTCTTAAACAAAACACTTGAATATCTCTTTTTAAAGACATAACCATATTTTTCATATTGTCTTAATGCACAAATAAACTGCATTTTCTGCAGTTGCAATCATGGTACTGAACATCAGTGAAGTTAGTTTAATACTGCCCATGATTTGTATCTAAGAATAATGTTGTAGAAGATGTTACAAACAAACATATACTTACAGTAAAATGTAAAACGCAATTGTTGTCATTGCCCAGTATGTTTGCTAATAAAAGCAGTTTGATTCCTGGATGTTCAAAATCAATTTATCTTTTGGATTTGGAGTTCTGCCTGATCAATTTTTAAAAATGGTCTAAAAGTTTAAAACATGTTTTTGGTATAATTTTAGAGGGCAATGCTAAACATACCAACAAAACTATCTTTGTTAAGGGAATTGTCAGTCCATTTTTTCCTTACTAAGCTATGGACTACACAACATCCCATTTTAAGATTAACTGCTATGTCCATTTCACTTGATACTAAGGGAAAAATAAGCATTTTATGATTAGGCAGTAATTGAGACAAACAAGTAGAAGTGTTGAAAGACATCAGCTCACCCAGGGACCAAGAATTCATTTTGTGTTTCATCTTATGCCTGGAACAGGCACCACTGCCTGTTGCTCCTACCACTTCAGGGACCAGAGAGCAGCGTTCTGAGTGGCTGCTTCAGGGATTTACGTTCCTCCAGGGTAATAGTGTTGATTATTTAATCACCTTGTATGCGCCACTTAGGCAGGGAGAAATGTAGTCATGTGCATCAGGCGTCATGAAGATCGATTGCACCGTCTGTTTCCTTCTCTCTGCAACAACCTGGTCTGACACTCAAGCGGCTGGAGCCAGTTTTTAGAACAGGTATGACATGTAATCAAACCAGCAGCCAAAGCAGGAAAAAGAAGACTAGAAATTTCTCCTAACATCCAACCCAAATCTCCCCCCCAGTGCAACTTGAGGCCATTCCTTCTAGTCCTATCACTAGTTACACGGGAGAAGAGGCTGATCCCCACATCACCACAAACTCCCTTCAGGTAGTTGCAAAAGAGTGATAAACTCACCCTTCAGCCTCCTCTTCTCCAGACCAAACAGTCCCAGTTCCCTCAGCTGCTCCTCATAAGGTCTCTTCTTCAGGAACAGATGGTAGTGAGGGCACAACTGCATCCAGTCCCAAGTTTGCACCCCACCTGCAGCAACGCATACCAAAGCATGACGAAATATCATTATCTTCAAGTGGTATGTTAGTCTAAAGTTGGGGCATCAGGTGGAATAAAACCACTGTAAGGTTTGGATCAACTCGGGAAAGTCCAAGTATTAGTTATCTTTGAAAGTGCAATCACTGCTGCAGCACTCAGACAGAAGTGTACTCTCTCCCCCCTCTCTTCTCTAGGAACAGTTAGAACACCATTAATAAACAGAAAAGACAAAATAATTGAAGCTGTTCTTAGAATAAACTATTATTAGTCACGGGTGCACTGTCTGTGTGCACTAAAAAAATCTTTACAGTATCTGTTCTATCATGTTCCAATATGAAACATCTTGCGAAAATTTTCAAAGAATCATAGAATAGCTTGGGGTTGAAAAGAATCACAATGATCATCCAGTTTCAACCCCCCTGATATGTGCAGGGTCACCAACCACCAGACCAGGCTGCTTAGAGCCACATCCAGCCTGGCCTTGAATGCATCCAGGGAGGGATTTTAAACCATCTACATAAAAGCTGTTCATAAAAATTCTCTTGCAAAGACTTACGCCATTCTGAAAGCAAAATGCTTTTAAAAAAATCACCAGTTTTCTTCTTTTGTAGTAGATTCCATTGCTCCAAGTGAGATTATTTGTAGACTAGTTTGACTGGAACTTGCTAGAATGTACACTTAGCAGGATGTTTCAAAGCCATGAGCAGTATCCCAAGATTTCTCGCACAATTTACATGGGTAAATTCTCTGTAAGAAAAATGTTGCTGTTCTCACTTCCCATCAAAGACAAGCACTGCTCAAGATGAAAGTATTACTCAAAATGTTTTGTAAGGTCCCAAATTTCCATCAGATACTCACATATTACGTAATACTGTAACAACACTCAGGATCCTTTTTTTTTTTTTTTTTTTTTTTTTCTTTTCAGAGTAACTTTTTTAAGAGGCTTCCCTTTCATTTCACAGGATGGCATTCTAAGATAGGACCTAGTCAGAAAACTAACTACTGCTCTGATGTTCTTACACTGAACAAATAGCTTTTACATCTGGTACATCAAGTGACATGATTCATGTCATTGTCCAAGGGATTAGTAGATGAGTGTAGTTTCTAGTGGCATTATCAAAGCAAGAATAGGCTTTTATCAATTTAACAAAGGCTCAGCAGCAGATACTATAGTTTGGTCATAAGCAGCATTAACAGAAACTGGAGCATGGGCAAGATACAGCAGTCCTAGTGAGCACTTTGTCCTCTCTACTAGCCATCCAGAACCTGAAGTGGGATTGCCAGCTGACCCTCCAGCCTTCTGCATCATTTTGCTAACGCAAAACCATCAGTAAATATGCTGCCACACTTTCCTTTTAAGCTGTATCTGTTGTGATTACATACATAAGAGGACATAGTAATGATCAGCATCACTGACTTTTCATCTTTAGGATAACTAATCCCATACCTCCACAGACATTTCTATTGTCACAGATGACAAGAAGATGTCACAGAAGACTTCATGAATCTTATCTTAAATGAAATACTGAAAACTACTGCAAAGAGAAATCCTTTTTTTCATATCAAGTGAGCCATCACTGTTCTTCTCCTGAACTGGACTTGCTGCTTTGAAAGACGGTTTTCCTGAGATACACACAAAGGTTGCCGATCTGAACTATGAACTAATACTAGTGGCATGCTAACAAATATCCTTTATGTTGGCATTTTTCTGAAGTATCTGGAATACCAAAGTTTAGAGAAGCAAACTTCTGTCAGATAAAATCTTAAAAATCAGCACCTTCCAGCAATTCTTGTTCTCTCCTTCAGTTGTTTGCAAAGGTGGTGTGAGTACAATAGGTAACAGGTGGTATTAACACCTCTGCACCATTTTAGACTTGAGCAAAATTTTTTCCCATCCTGGTACTATGATAACTCTCCTTCACTATCGTAGCTGAGTGCGTGGTCAGTGGGGTTATTACTGCCTGGACATCATAACTTCCAGTCTCAAATGACACTAAGGAAAGGGTTTGTTCTGCTTATCTATTTACAAAGGACTTTACACAGACTTTGATATAAAGCTTTTGAAGTCAATGAAACTAACTCAGTGAAAAATCCCTTTGTTGAGTTTGGCTGTGCAATACTGGAAAATTCAGAAGAAAATTGAATATGCAGATATTTTTACTAGTGAAAGGGGAAAATGTTCTCATAAGACAGAGAAGAACTAGCTCCTATTTTACGTATAAGGACACCAACATTTTTTAAAGCAACAGAAAAGATTAACAGAAGGGGAACCATGGAAATTTGTAAAATGTAAAGTAACAAGAAGCTAAACTCAGAAAATATACATCTGCTTTTCCTGTAATCCATAAGATTAAGAAACTATAGTCATAGGAACCTTTATTCTTGATTCATTACAATAAAACAGAATTCTAGTTAAATCTCTTCTGAGATTGCCAGCCTTACTCACTTATACTGAGAACTCCACTAATTTTTACTGTCCTATAAGATAATGATATCATATTTCTTTTCTCTCAAAAATTACGTACACATAATAATTTTTATTCCATTGTGGAATACAGCATATCAGTATTTTACATGCTGGTATTTTATAGAAAACAACTGATTTACACAATATACAATCAGCATGAAGATGGGAACTTTTTACACAATAGGCATGGATTCACCCGAAGGCAAAACTGTGCTCTGTTTGAATTCATAGAGGTGGGCTGGGAACAGATTTGAAATTCAGCTGTAAGTGGGTGCGCAAACCAAAGATGCAAAGTGAAAACCTTCACATTTATTTACCAACCATCTACACCACATAGTGCAAATATTACATAAACACTTCTAGTTGTTGCAGAAATTAAAGCTCAGTTCTGCTAGTTGCATTTCCTTCTTGAATGAGGAGTTGTCCTAATCATATCAACAAACCCAGGTAAAAATGAAAATTTACTGTTAGTGGTAGTTTTGCAAACTGGCCCTGGTTTAAAATGAGTCAGGAAGTGATCGCACATAGAGTAAAACCACTAAGACTCACGTAGCATTTGAGAGCACAGAGCAGAAAGCAGTAAACAGGCGAGGGTAGGAGATGTTATTTAAGCCCAACCAGCAGCTGGAATAGTTCATCTGATTGTTCACAGTATTACCTACTATGGATACACCTGGACAAATCTCACTGACAAATTACATATATATATAGACCATTCCATCTTGATATAATACTCAGTGCTAATTACATTATTATCCATTATTTAAGGTAATAGAATGTGAATAACAATATAAGGTAATTAACCAATCAAAAGAGAAACCTACTTTTGCATCATAATCGTATTAATTCTGCCTAAAAATGTTATGTCCCATTATCAATCAGAGTTTTCTTTAAAAAAAAATAACATTACTGCTAACATGCTTACCACATGAAGTGAACTCGCCGTTCTTAGCAGTTCTCCGGTGTATAAATTCTGGTCTTAAATTAACTCATAATAATTCACAGTAATTTCCTGCTTTAAATCAAACGTTGACCCTTAGATGGTTTGAAAACCACATGGATGATTCTAGGATTCCATGATTAATGGAAAGATTTCCCATGATAAGATCAACATTTCTCTAGACATATAGACAAAATTATTTCTTAAGTAGACAATCATAGAATCATTTGAGTTTGAAAGGATTTTTAAAGGTCATCTAGTCCAATTTCCCTGCAATGAACAGGGACATCTATAGCTCAATCAGGTTGCTCAGAGCCCCATCCAGACTGACCTTGAATGTCTCCAGGGATGGGGCATCCACCACATCTCTGGGCAATCTGTTCCAGTGATTAACTACTCTTACCATAAAATAAAAAACTCACATTTTCCTTATACCCAATCTAAATTTCCCCTCTTAATTTGCAAGCATTTCTCCTTGTCTTACCACAACAGTCCATGCTAAGGAGTCTGTCCTCTTCCTTCTTACAGCTCCACTGAGATACTGGAAGGCTGCTCGCCTTCTTTCAGAGCCCCTGGAGCCTTCTCTCAGAGCCCCAGCTCTCAGCCTGTCCTCACAAGGGAGGTGTTTGATCCTTTGGATCATTTCTATTTTGGGGCCCTCGGGATGCTTTCCAACAAGTTTACATCTCTCCTCTATCAAGGACTCCACATCTGGATGCAGTACTCCAGATGAGGTCTCACCAACACAGAGTAGAGGGACAGGATCACCTCCATCAACCTGCTGGCCCATGCTTCATACAGTTGGCAAAGGTGATTGGCTATGTTGATTTCTGAGAACTAAGTAACCCTTAGTTACACAAAAAGCAAAATTCTTACTCCTACCTCACATAATGTTATCCCCACCTTCCCTCCATCCCCAGACTGAATTTCAAGGAACAGTTTTGTATATCTTAACTGATAAGTTGCCTGCCATTTTAACAAGAGTTCTCTTATGAAATTTTGGATGGTCATTAAAATTCCTAAAATGTGCAAAACTGGGAGTTGCTCTGGGACCTGAGAGATCATGCATGCTCACACTAGGGCCCAACCTTAGAATCAGGAACAGTTCCTATCATTGAATAACATCGAACATCTTTATTTAAGCATTCACCATTACTCGTTGCTGCTTTCTATTTCCTTCAAAATCCAAACCTCTTAAAAGAAACAAATCTAAAAGCCTCCATATGTCGCCCCCAAATACATTTTGGGTTTGTTTATGTTTGTGTTTCTTGAATTAAAAGCACAGAAAGTAAAGGAGCTTCACACGCAGAACATACATTCAGATATCATGAAGAGTCCAACTAAAAAAGTGTCTGGAATACTGAGTTACTACTGCATGTATCCTCACAGCCCCCTGTTGTGGCGAAGCTCTGAAGGAGTCTCCAGACAGTGGGTAATTTTATAGACCATATGATCTGCAACATTTACCATGCATAATAGAAATAGATAAGGCAAAGCAAACAGCTTGAATTTTGTATTTCCCTGCTTTTTATTTAGTCTAGGTTGTTAACATCATGTGATGTATTTGGAAGTCTCTGTGTTTATTGTATACGAATCTGTGCATGTGTGTGTTTATAGGTATAAATGAAGTTATAATTTCACATTATTTATTATTATATATCATAGAAGAATACCTTCTGAGCAAATTAACTTGTGATTTCTAGAATTGCTAAGGAAAATATTTGCCCATTTTAGTCAAGAGTTGGAGAAAACAAATTATACTTGCCTTGAGCTGTTATGTTCTGTTGTCCCTAGTGTATGCTGCTATTTCATGGAAGTCTTGATTTTTAATAACAACAAACGTCAACATCTATAATCAGTGCACTTGGCCATTGTTTACAACTTTAAAAATACTCTGCTATAAAGTGTTAAGCAAACAGAAACAAATGGGAAATGCATTTGCTAACAAGAAGCGCACTTCTTATTGATCAGGGCATACAAGAGTAGGAGGATAATCACATGTAGATTTTAAAGGAGAAGAAAGCCTCTTCACTATAGACCAAGTGTAAAGGAATTCCTCTATGAATAAAAAAATAAAATGCAAGTCACAGGTAACTCTGCCAACATATGGCTTGCTTGCCTGAACCTATATTTGAATAATCTGAAAGGGAAAGAAAGTAAGTATGAGGACAATTCAGTATTTCAACACTTATTTGGTACTTACCTTTAAAGTAATAAGGAATAGGGTCAAATTGTTTCTTTTCATATTTGTCATATTATCTCCAATAGCTCATCCCCTTAATTTTTCCACTTGTGTGGTTTACCAGTATGTATATCACTCAGTACAGCACTTGAAATCTGCCTCCAATTTTTACTGTTCCACACTTACCTACCATTTTCAAACAAACAAACAAAAAAAAGCCCATTTTGTTTGGAGGGTCCAAATGTGGTGCTCCTCCTGTTCAACATTAAGATGTTATAGGGAGGACAACAGTAGTCAGTGAGAGTATGTGCATGGTATGAAGGAAACAGTCATTCTGTGCCACCATGCTTCCCAGAATGGAAATGAAGGAAATATAAATTCATAAATTCCAAGGAGCACTTCTCTGGGTTTCATAGCCCCCAGCAAAAGCAGCCTGTAAAATGAGAGTACTTGTTCACTTCCATGTGCTTTGAATCAGGTCCTGAGAAAGCATATTTTCCATTTTTGGTTGCTTTTCGTCACTGCCTTCAGATCAGATTGAATTCTACTAGAATTAAATCCCTCCTCTTTACTTTTGAGCCATCTCACTTTTTTTGTGGGTATAATAATTATTATTTGCAGAATTGCTTGTACTAATCATTTTTTTAAAATTAGTACTGTTTGCAAAACATTCATATGAAGAGTTTATAACTACCTAAAGATGTCAGTTACTTTTTCACTTACCTTACTATAATCTTGAACACTTGTTTTAGACAAGAAAATAATGTATTAGACAGGAAAAGAATTAGGAAGGATGGTGAAAAAGAATGTACTTTCAGGACATATCAGTGAGCTACAAATTATTTGTACTGAATCTCATGAAGCTTTCGAGTTTTGTAAACAGTTGGTCAAAAATCATATTACTTTTCCAGTATCTTAAGGCTTTTGCTAGCTGAATCTTCTATTTCTTTATTTCATTTTGATTATTTTCACTTGGGGTGCTTTTTCCTTTTTCTCATGTTTAATAAGGGCTAGTTATGAGTTTATTATAGCAGATGTAAATTTGTTTATTTTTAGAAAATGTTCTGCAACACTCTAGTTTCTTTGTCAGAGTCAGTACTGCTAATAGCTTTGTTAATAATATTATTATCTACTGTGAAGAAATTGTTTTCCATACATAGAAGTTTAATGAGATGGAAATTTTCAGGATCTGAACTGATTCTCAGCAGTGGTTTGCTAGACTCATAACATCTGCCCATGTGCAGACTGGAAATACTCAATGCCAGTAGAGATGTTAGTAAATAAGCTCTGCTTTTGTGTTTCACTTTTTTTTCCAGCTTTCACAGATCAACTTGCTTAGCTAAATGCTTATGAGTATCCATATTTGCAGCCTAGAATATATATATTTTTTTTTCCTCAGGTAAATTGGCTTTCAGTAACACCACAGTGTTAGGCTTTTTTATTTATGTTACTTTGTCTCCCTAGAGGAATAAAGAACTGAGTGCATGTATTTATTACACCCCAATTGTAAACAGAGTGAATTTCACCACTGACAGCAGATCTTTCTACCTCTATTAACTCAACATGAGGAATCTATTTACCGTTTCCATAGGCTTTGGTATTATCATCTACTATGATAGTATGGAAACAAACTTCACACTGCACCTACTGACCAGACACTGGTGCCCTCTCCAGCCCAGATGTGATTCCAGCCTATTCTAACAGATACAAATGCCTCACTTGGGGGTTCAGATGCATAAAAATATAAGAACTGAGTAAGTGAACATAAATAAAAATGCTCATCTTGTGTATGCTTCAACAATGTGTATGATTCAACAACTTGTGTATGCTTCAACAATATATGCATTCATATAGAAAAATACAAAAGCTGAAGAACGAGCATCCAGGAGCCTTTTGAGCCATTCTTTTATCACTAAATTTGTATAAAATAGGGATGAAAAAACTAAATTTATCTGAATGAAAAAACTAAATTTATCTGAAAATCATAGGTCTCAAGATGTACCTTCATCATTTTTGTTGTTGTCTTTTTTTTTTGCCCATGTTGGACAACCAATTCATAACATGTATGCAATTAGCTTTTGATTTCATCTTCGTGTATCACATAGAGAACCAAAGCTGCTCCCTGCCTTGCTTCCATGAACTGTCTTAAGTGAACTTACATATATCAAGCTTGTCCTTGTTTTATTCCTGTTATTTCTCATCAGCTCTTCAAACTACATCTCCTGACATTCACCATTAAGGAACTCACCATTCAAAGTAGACGTGTCATTATCATTTGAGTGCGGATCCTAAGGAGAAAAGCCTCAGAAAGATTAAATATTTAATTCTTTGATCTACTGTGCTGGCAACTGCCCTATCTGTTTTATGAGCAGGCTGACAAAAGCATTACGGGGCCTGGGATTTGTATAATGGAGCAGTGTTAAACCCCGCACTCTTCTATGCTAAAAAGAGCAATAACATTTTTCTAACACAACAATATTAAAGAGAATATCCTATAATGATACTGGGGGTGAAAATGCATGTGTATGTTATTTCAAACAGTTTTATGGGACAGTTTTACCAAGGCACAGTAAAACACTGTAACTGAAGATATGCAGAATCAGCCAAACTACAACCAAGTTCAAAGAAGTGAGCAAGTTAATCTACGAAGAAGATAAAAACATCTTAAAGGGTAGGTTATCTCTCTGAGACAGTAAGGAAAATAAGTATGGCTACAGAAGACTGATGAAGGTTGAACATGGTCTGAACAGTAATTCAATCAAGAGAATTAATTTAAGGAAAGATATCAGATCTATTAAACATTTTATATACATTTTGGCAATATTTATTAAGAATAAGTTGTTTATTGGATACTCAGTACTATGATTTTACTCTTAGACAAACTTTTAATCTTATTCTTAGATAAACCTGCATTATTACAGAACTAGGTCCAAACAAGAAAGTTTAAGAAGAAAGACAGAGAACTGGAATAGTTTAAGTTAAAGCCATCATGACAGTGTTGAAAGAATGGTGGGTCTTTTGGTCAAGAACATGAATAGCATAGTAACAAATGTCCAAATGCCAGCATAAGATACCTGTGATCAATTGTTCCATGTATCTATCTTATTAAGACAACATACACTCAGCTTTCTTTGCATCAGGGTTAGATTTTAGGGAAAACTTGTTGATTTTGAGAATAGATAGACCTTGGAATACGATACGTAGAAAACAAAACAAAACACACCAACTATAACATTTGGTTTGTTGGTATTTTTTCAGAACAGGGTACCTATATCTGTCACAAATTATCTAGACATAGCTGATCATTCTATCCTCTGGCTCTGATAGAATGATAACTTGCTCAGGATCATTCTGACTTAACATTTCTCTGAATCCTCCGGAAACTCATATTAAATAATGTCCTTTGGCAAGTAACTGCTCCTGTGACAAGTGTTTAATGAAAGTTCTAACCCAGTGCCACAAAATCATTGACAGTTTCAGATAAATCTGAAGGGGAACCCTCCCACCTTTCAAGCAGATTAAGGAATCTCAGGGAGGAATCATTAATTTTCATTTTAGCATTAAAAACACTACATTACCCTTTGGCACAGCTGCAGAACAGAAGTAATTCTTTCCCTTCCAGAGGTATTCCTCAGGAAGAAGTAACTCTTCATTCTTTGTTGAAAAGAATCAATACCAGAATGTGATTGAAAACTAAATCAGTAGCTCTAATTAAAAGCTAAACAAACAAACTCATTCAAATTCTGTAAGGAACAGATTTTCTTGACTTAAAAGTGGCATAAAATTGTTTGAAAATGCTGAGCTATTTAGAATCAATGAGCAAATCAGAAACAGTAACTTGATTTCCTTGAAATCTTCAGACAGAGATGGAACAGCTGATGTTCAACTCTTTCTCTCCTCCTACCTGTCACCTCTGAAATACAAAGATGAAAATAAAATGGAAATCACCTTTCCAAAACCCTGTGAATCTTTCTCCATCTCAGGTGATCTTTAGTAAGCCATGTACAGAAAGATATCATTAAGAATACCAGTAGCTCATGACTTAGACTCCTCTGTTTCTCAGGCAGCTGAAACGTTCATAAAACAGCAGCTCTAACTTAATACAGATTAAAGAAGATACAAATGATTGGAGTCCTCTACTTGTCTAAGTTTTCTTTCTGAAATAGAAGCACATAAGTGGTATCTGGTTACATTTAGCTGTGTCCTTTTCTTAACAAGTCTGAACCAGTATTAGAACAGTTATAAAGCTGGAAATCAATATAAAACCATGCACAAAACTGCTACATGAAACTAGAAATTCATGTAGGATCTAAAGAGCACTGGATTTCCATAAGAATAGATTTTTTTTAAAAAAAGATTTTTGACCTTGTTGGTCAGAATTTCATTAGAAGGCTTAAAACATTTTAGCATTATTATTCAAGTTGAAAATTCAAAATAGTTAATCCCTTCTATAAGCAAGCAGCAATATAACACGTACATACAGTAAACTCTCACAAAATATCCCACCTGCCATCACAGGATACAAAGAGGTAAGGTGACCTTGCTGAAATAGTTCTCAGAGAATAAGTACTCCCAATGTGAGTATAATAATTGAGCGGATGTTGTGCTAATAATGAGGCTAAAAATAGAAACTCTTCAGATTACCTGTACAATTAAAAGAATAGAAAGAGACATAAGCTTTGCTAATAGAAATAACTCTAGCATCTAAACAGTTCTGTCCAAAAATAAATCAATGATATTACCTCCAACTTCTTTTGTTAAGAGAACAACCACTTATGTTCCTCAAGTGGTCTGAAATCAGTAGGTGAGCATGGAATTGACAATGCAATCTATTGCCTGAAGAATAATTTCTTTTCTAGAGCCAAATATAAGGAACAAATACACCATTGCAACACCTTGGAAATTATTTCAATTTAAACTCATGGGTAGTTCCTATAAGCTCACCAAATATTTCTTTCTGCTAACTAATATTATTATATCTTCTGAACCAAGATCCACCCTGAAGCTTTCATTGAGGAAGAGACACAGTATAAAACTATCACTGATATTTTCATGGTGCTCTTCCAAGTATGTTAAACAAGTTCTTCAAAATAGACAGGCCTGATGATTTAGAGAACTAGGAGGTGTTAGCATACTGACAGTACACTAAGAAGAACCTGGTCTTTGTCTCTCTCAATTAGAACTGATAAATGGCCATTCTGAACCTAGTGACTTCTGGCATTGCAGCCTACTCATAAAAAAAAGAAATACAGCAGATCCTTCCTTAAAAAGTGTCGGTTTTGTTTGTTTGTTTGTTTTCTGACAGTGTAAACAGTTTTGTGCCTATATGATAGAAACTCTTAATTAATCTCGTCCTTAAAGCACAGCATCATCACCTAAAAAGCTGCCTTCTTTCACCATTTCCATGTCACGTGCTTATGTTATCTTGCATGCTATAACGTGGGTAGTTCACTTTCCTGTTGTCTGCTACGTACAAACAGACCAGTCAGGTTTCCCCAGTCCATCCTGTCTTTCATCTGTTGGAGAGCAGAATACAAGGCACAACATCTTAGGAAAGGGGAACTTAAGTGCAAACTAATTGAATCCTGAAATAAAGAGGTAATTTTCACTTATCCATTTCCTGTTAGAGAAATTCATTCTATTCATAGAGATGATTTGAGAATTTTTTCTCTTCCTCAATTCAAAATAAATAAATAAATAGATTCCTGGAAGTTCTGTGGAAAACAAATTTGAGAAGAAGTCAGTAATAGAAAAACATATTGAAAGAGCTACCTTCTATTCAGACAGAAATCAATTGCAAACCAGTCCCAGGAACTAATACCCTCTTGGTTTAGTGTACAACACGGTTAAAAAGCTGCCACTAATCAATTTACACCTCCAACGTTCCTTCTGTATGCTATATGTCACAGGGATTTTAATAGAAGGCAGAAAATTTATTTTGAGTCACACTGTTTCTAGTTTCTCCTGTACCTAAGCTCATCATTTTCTTGAAATCTTTTGTCTATCAGATTAATATATGATGGCTGCCAGTTTTGTATTCAGACTGAGATACCCTCCAAAGCAGAAGGTACAACACAGTTATGCTATCTGGTTTGGTTTGATCATGAATGTAGCGCTAGCAAGAAATTCTTCAAACAGGCTAAAATTAACTCCAATTGTTTTCCAATTTCTTCACGCTGCTTTACCCTTAATTCTTGTTCAGCTCAAAGAAATTCCTAATTGGTGGTTTGCCATGCAGTTACAGCTCACCGTGATGTACAGCAACAGGCTTGGGGGTTAGAAAAGCAGAGATGTAGCCTGCTATCTCTAGGTATCCTTAATCCACATGTGTTCACAGCAATGGCAGCAGGAATTCCTTAATGCCTTCAAATTCTCCTATTCATGCATTTAAGATAAAGGATAGCGTAGTCTTTGCACTAATACTGTGGCTAGCCTTGTACCTGAGCAATTCTGTGTTTAATATCATTCTACACCTGGTTCAGTATGTCTTTATGCCCTTCAAATAGAAAGAGCTGTTTTTCAAATCAAAGGCCATTTTACAGTTCTTGTATAGTCAGAATGTAGATGCATTTGTAAGAAGCACAATGACAGTACAAAGAGACAAGTAAAGATATATTACAGAAGGCTGCAGAATACAGTAGGAGGTAGCATTCAATCCTCCCCCCCCCAAAAAAAAAAGAACGCTTGAGAGCTTCACATAAACTTTTAAACTCACACAAATAATATCTTAATGTATCTAGTTTTTACACTAGATACATTCAAATCTAAATCTGTTTTACATATATGGTTATGACGTTTTCTCTATGAAAGGTTTTCAGAAAGTCATGCAAAAGTTTAGTGGTTTATGACTTTCATTAGGTTTTTATTTAATTGATTGTTTCTGTGCACCCTCTTAATGGGTAAAAGGGCTAAAAAAGGATTTGTCATAGCATATAACATGCTTAATTCTTTTATTTCAAATTCACTATATTTAATTTTGCAATAACAATAATCATAGATGCATTTTTTTTTTTTAAAGCCTGCATTGTTCTCTGATGCCTGTAAACAGAGATAACCTTGGGGAAATCTGTGCATGTACTCTCTGAATGTGTTTTGCAAGAGTGGCTGTGTTAAGTGGTTTCTTTGTCAGTCCTAGCACAAAATACTGTGGCCTGATATTCCTGTACTGCCTCGCAGACCTTCTTTCTGAATACAGATGACTGTATCATGAAATTTAATTTAAATTATACGACTATCTAAACTAAATCGTAATCCATAAAGAAACAAACATTCAATCTACAACAAAGGATTTATCCAACAAACACTGTTCACACTCTATATGCATTAATAAAATTCTGAGCTAGCATCTTTGATTTGTTTCATTTCATTTGTGAAATCAGTTTTTTAAGGGCTTATGAAAAAGGCATTGCATAATCAAAACTAAGCTATGATCTTTTTTAAAAGCTTCACACATTCAACTCTATAGAATACCACACTCTTTTCCAAATAAGTTTAGAAACAGTGTTGTCACCACATTTCTGTGTGATTATAACACCTTGATGCAAACTATCACAGAAAGCAAATGAATGTTGCAAATCATACTAATTTGGGAAAATGCAAAATGCCTGTTTAGAACCTGACTGCACAACTGTTATCATATCAGTGTGAAAATGCATCACTGTTTTAAGGATAATCCAAATTTTACTCAACAAAAATCATATTTTCCAACAGAAACGCAGCAATTGTTTCCAGGTGGCATATAGTAAAGAGAAAAATTTCTACAGAAATTGCAAAAAGTGCAGAATATCTTTGAGTGAATTACATGTTTCACCACAAAGCTGCCTCATAAATACAAAAATAACATAATTTTGTCACCAAAGTATTATAAGGGTTTCATGAGTGTTTTTTCCCTCACTTCGGAATGTGCTCCAGCGTTGACCGAAGCCAGCTGAGAATTTGTAACCAACACAGAATTTATCAAGAAATGTGATGTAACACACACAATAACATCAAAGACTAAATACAAGTAAGGACAGTCGTTTGTTGAAGCTCACACTGAATTGTCATATGTTTGCTTATGTGTGTGTGATTATAAACATACTTCTTCAATAAGCATTTTTCTTTGTTTTAGAAAGACAATGCACTAATACTTGTAACTGGGCCTTTGCTACTTTCAATAAATGTTACACACTCAAACCTTGAAAAGATGCACATTTCTTATTCGGCTTATTCTCAAGACACAGCACTTCCTTCAGTTCTCTTGTTTAGCATTGGATTGCTTTATTGTTAAGAATTACACACTTAATTAAATAACATTTAATTAATAACATCTTAATATTTAATTCTATTCCTCGTAGAAAAAGCAAAATAAAACTCACCTTGTATTCCCTTAGGCTGAATAGCAGTAAATCAAAATGGGATTATTTCACTTGACAAACTGTATCCATCTCTCTCTTCTAAACATTTCTGTCAAACCCCCAAATATACCTACTGCTTTCCCAATAATAAGCATATAGTAAAATCTGTGATGTGGAAATGAGCAAAATATGTCATTTTCCTGCTACTCTGATATGTGTTAGGTTTTGACACTTGTCTGTCTTACTTGTCAGCTTCAAAGTCCTCTGGATTTTTTCAAAGATATTGCCTTATCCATAAACAGACAACACATTTCTCTTTTTATCAAATTTGACACACGGTCTAAGGCATTAACATGAAAAAAAACCAACACTGTAGTTATTTTTAAATCTCTTTAAATATAGTTTCATGCATTTCTGCCCCAAAGGGATGACAAGGTGAATTAATTAGCTGAGTCTTAAAACCACTAAGTGTCCTCTGATGCTTTGCTCAAGTATCATATGTAATCTTACTTTAAAAATGAAATAAAATTAAAAAAAAAAAACAAAAACCAACAAACAAGTCTAAGCACGCCATCCATGTCAGAAGGGAAAGAGTGAATGGATGTCATAGTCCAGAACCTTGTCTGAGACCAAGTCATGATTTTCATACAAATGTTTATGATGGGTGTTAAATGTCATTGTATTGAGCTCTCTTCTCATTAAGGAAGTTATAAGCAAAAGGGGATCCAACCCCTCTTCTTCAGATTTCCAAAACAACCACGGCTGGAGTGATGCTGACTCCTTAGGGTGATGAAAGCATCACTAGAGAGTGAACAGTAGATTTGTCCTACTAACAAAAGAAAAATAAAACTAATTTCAAAGGATATGAACACCATATCTATTGGCCTTACAGCCCCCCATTGCTGCCTTTCATTCCCAGTGCATTTTTGAAATTCACATTGTTATTCTTTACTGACTCTATCAAAAGCGCTACTAAAAAATAAAAGATATTGGGTGAGATGTGGAAATCACTTTCCAAGGAGATTGAGCTCCTATCTGTCATTTACACTTTCACAGCTTCTTCTGCATGCTCTCTTTTCATTTCTGCTTGGTTTCATGATTTAACTCCATGGATGCTGAGAGTTAGCCATGCGGCTGTGCAATTTTTGGCTTGTAAACATCATAAGAGAACAAAATCCGTAATTCTCTGTCAGAAAAGAATGCTTTGTTCGCTATATACTTTTAAATAAGAAAAATGCCCAAATTTTTCTTTAAATAAGGGGCAAACTCCACTCATCACACAAAGGAAAGTCTTGGAAGCTGAGTTAATTAATAATAATAAATTCACTGGAAAACAAAGAAAACATTGAAACCATCTGCTCCAGGAAGAGGTAAGGGAAAGGAACTTTATCCTGAACAATATATGTAGGATCTGCACCATTCAGTACGATTATATATTATTATAAATCCCAGGTCCGTGGAGCTCCTCAGAAAGGCTTTTTTGAGAAAGCTTTCTCTATTGCTTAAAATGTCACAATCGTATTTTTATATATACATACATATATATATATATATATATATATATGTTTCTGTTGCTCTTAAGCTTAAAAAGCAAAAAAATCCAACACATTTCTAATATTTACAAAAATCACGAGCCATACAATCTGCTGTAGTTCAGAATAACTGTTCTTCTGGCAAAATGAAACTCACATAAATGTGTTGGCAGTATCAAGCATTTGATAATTGAAACAATAGCAATCAGTGATACCTCCAGAGAATTATATGCAGCTTCAGTCTGCTTTGATGGCGAAGGTTCCTGGTTTAATATTATTAAAATAACATTACCTATCTCTGCCTGGATATATTTCACACTTCACACACATTTATAAGCACAGTCTGAGCACCTCACAATCGTTTATAATTTATTTCACTGAGAGACACAAAAACACTTTTAGCCTCACTCCACATACACAGGACTGAGTTACAATGAAAATAAGCCACTTTCCAATTTCACATGCTGAAGTGTTTTTGAGAAAAGATGTGGAATTGGAATTGGCACTCATGAGCCTTAGACTAAATCTGTGATCACCGGACATTATTTTCATGAAGATCTCTGCTACTGAAATTATGAAAACTTGCAATACACTAAAAAATACACTGTCAGATTTTAAGAGGTGAGATATAAGATTGTCTTCATCTTCTGACATGGTGAAGTGCACAAAGGCTGCTCAGCCCTGTTTCTTTTTCCTTTACACAATTTTAATTTAGGTTTGGTAATACAGTAATATTTTTAGGACCACAATAAAATATCTAGATGTGTCATCTGTCCACAGATGTTTCTGAGGCACTGTTATACCTCAGTATTTTAGTAAACAGACATTGCAATGATGAAGAGTTTTAATAACAGCGACTGTTCTTTTTACGACTTCAGTGCCGCTTTTTTGCTCCCCACTTTTTACTGAGCGCTCCTAGATATAAAACTAGAGATTCATATATAGAATAGTTTTAGTACAAAACAACTTTGTTTTCTGATGTCAGGCCTGCAATTGTAATGCAAACAGGGGAGAAAAAAAAAAAAAAAAAAAAAAGGATGCTTATAAAAAGGTTTTGATAGTAAAGACATTAACAGACAAAATGAGCTTTCAGAAAACAAAAACCAAGTTGTGTCAACGGCCTATGGAATAAAAGTATAGATGTTTAGAGATTTTAACAGCATGAATTACCAGGAAATCTGTTTTTCGTCACTGCTACTGAATAACAGAAGGAAGCCATCGGCATTTAATCTTCTCCCCTTGCCCTTTCTGATAACTTACTCTGAATGAAGGTGGGATCTGTCTTCCTTACAAATAATACTCCTATCTTAATCATATTCTGTTCTATAAGATGATCTGTGAGCAATGCTTGTCAAATGGACATGTATTATTCAGTTGCAGTGGTAGCAGAATGGGTACCCCCTCCTTTCTCTTGCTCTTGCTTGGTCTTTACCTGCAAAATTTCAACAGAAACAGGCATTGTTTGATGGAAAAAAAAATGCCTTTTTTTTAAGACTGTCTGCAAATTCACAGTATGTGACAAAATCTGCCCAAAAAATCATCTTCAAAATAATAATTCAAAATATTCACAAAAATCTGCACCAGTAGAGGAGAACCACTGTTGCTGTCACCACTGATTAAACTCATCATCCACCACCTCATGGTGCTCACATCTACTGTTGGTCTCCAGAAATGTTGAGTAAGCACCAATGAATGTCAGTGGGTGACATTTTTTCCACCATGGAGGAATTCAGTTCCCCCCCTTTGTTTCATACGCACTTCTATGTCAGACACTATTCTGTCAGACTGCCCCTCTGCTGTCATCAGTCACACAGCAACAAACGTAACAGAATATTGGTGGGAAGTTTCAGCCTCTACTGCCATCCCACCACCATCTGCTTCTGACATTGTAAACCAATACAATAAAATAGGAGGCACTGCTTTTGGAGCAGACCTCACATTTTCTTTGACTAACAAACACGTTATAAACAGTAACAACACAATAGTCTGAATTGAGAAATATTTTGGTAACTGTGACTGAGAATATGAGACACCAGTGTAACTTTTATCTTTTCCAAAAGTCTTAGTAAAGGTGTCCATTATGAACAACTCAAAAGAAGGCATATAATTCAGAGAGTATAAATAGTCTTTCTGCTCTTATATTAATAATTTATGCTATTCATGGGGAATAAGTAAGGTATTATTAATTGCTTTTAGCAACATAAGTAAAGGCTGTTCTATTAACAACATTAAAGCTTAAATATTAATTCCTAAGAACCACAAAATGTGCTAATGTCAGAGCTGAAAATGGAAATGTTACAAAAAAGACAAAAGGTGTTCACTTGTTTAGAAGCAAGGGCTGGATTGTGGCTTTAGGCACAGCCCTGAACAAAAGACTCTACATTAACTGTACCAACTCCAGAAATAGCTTGGGGAGACATTATGCCTGAGGCAAGTTCTCCACTAAAAAGTTCTTCTGGCAGAGCTGTGTGATCAAGTGTGATTAATGACCAAAGTTACTGTGCCCCTCATGCAGACAGTAGTGATGGCAAATACTCTTGCTAGCTCCTGCTAGCATGGATGAATGTGCCTTGTAAGAAAGAGAATTGGGGCACTAGAACGGGTTAGGTTTGTCTAAACACAACTTTACCTTTTGTTAGTCTAGGGGTGCCCTGCCAGTATACAAACATAGTGGCACAAACAGGAAGCTACCACAGAATTGCAGTGGTTGGAAGGGACCCCTGATATCGCCAAGTCCAAACCCCCTGCTAAGGCAGGTTCCTTACAGTAGATCACAGAGGAAAGTGTCCTGACAGGTCTTGAATATCTACAGAGAAGGAGACTCCAAAATGTCTCTGAGCAACCTGTTCCAATGCTCTGTTACTCTCACAGTAAATAAGTTCTTTCTTGTGTTTGTATGGAACTTTCCATGTTTCAGTTTATGTTCACTGTCCTTTGCTCTATTGCTGCACACCACTGAAAAGCGTCTTGCCCTATTCACTTGACTCCCACACTTCAGATATTTACAAACAGCAATGAGATCCCCCCCTCACTCTTCCCCAGCTGAAGAGCCCAAGGTAATGCAGACCAGCTTTCAAAGGTGGCACCTGGAGAGTAAATAAAGTAATGGGCCAGTCTGCAAAATAGCAGAACTTGCCTTCCAGGCCAGAGGCCTGATGTTGTACCAGTCCCAGCCTTGCCAATGGTTCTGGGCAGCCTCGGTACTTCAGTCTCACAGAACCGACCCTGTGACTGGGTTTCACTGTCTGTAGTTGGGTATCTATTGATTTTTCAGCTATGTCTTTAGCAAAATTGGAAAGTAAGCTATGAATCAGTTAATTTCACAGAACATTTTAGAGACTACTTGGAAATAGAGTTATAAACCTGGTAGGAAATGAAGCACAGCCAAACTAATTCTCTTTGCTTTCTCAGTGACTTATGGTATGGCAGATGTAGCTTGACAGTTCAATAGCATTGTTTGCAACAGTTTAAAATAACAATAAAAAATTGGAACAATTGGCAGATAAGAATTATTAAATACAGTAATAAAGCTCCACAATTGTCCTATGTCTGTCACAGATATCTGAGAGCTGCATGCACATTTTTGAAACAGTAGTAGGTAGAACCAATTATACTGTGCTTGAAATTGTTGAGCAGGTCATAACAAGTACCAGTATGCTAACAGTATCACTGTAACTTCTGCATCTTACCATAACAGAAGTCAATGTGCATATTTTATTGTAATATAAAAAACGACTGTACATCTAATAACTATTAGATATTTTTGGACACTGTACTATTTGCATCTCCAAGAAGTAACAGCACTGCTCTATTCTGGATCAGCTTTTGCCAATTTTCTCTAAGATAAATAGGTTTATTAAGTATTACTAATGGATACATGCTTATTGTGAGGCTAGCCACAAGAAAACAACCAGTGAGACAAATCCCAGACACATGCATTGCAACACTTAAACCTCAGCAGTGTTCCATGAAACTTACCCAAGATAAAGAGACATGCTTTATGGTGATCCTAAAAGCATTCTAGAAAAAAGAAGGAAAAAAGAAAGAAAAATAGGGAGGTATTTTTGGCGCCTCTTTGGGTTTTCTGCACATACGCATTACTGTGAGCTGCAGATCAAAAGTAATGATTAATCACATGCTCTCCAAAACACATCTACAACCGACAAACAACTGACCCTTCGTTGCTAGATAAATAGTTAGAATGAGGTACTGAGTCCAGTAAAACAACCTCTGGAACAGCACCTAATATGAGATACATCAGAGTAGGTAAAAAGACAAGGAAAAAAAATTGACCCCTATCTAAAGCAAATAAGAACAGACCTATTGTAACAAAGGAGAAAATAAATCAGATGGACATTTTAAAAGGCATGAAGTATAATTCTGTATTACATCTTTTTAAGATAAAGACATGCCAAAGCCATGTTTATATGAAATCATGGAACTGTCCATCAACTTGTTCATCTTGATGAAAAGAACCCACAAGGTCTTTAATTGTAGCATTTTCTAAATAGAGTATTTCCATTTTTCATCTTAAGCCTTATTGTTTTTTTTCCTATTACCACATTTCCCATCAGATAGTAATAGATATTTTTAGTAGTTAAAAAGTTGTCTATTTTAATCACAATACTCTTTTGCCCTCTTTTTTAATACTTGCACAATTTTTGTCTTAATGAACCAATTAGTTCTTGCTGAGGTCAGTTATATTTGCTCACAAATAGTTTCCTAGTGCATTCTCAAGCAGGTAAAGAGAAAGGGTCATTGTCAGGTAAGTGAATATTGAAATGAAATACTTTCACCCAGAGCACCAGTAGAATCACCACTTACACTACTATGTCCCATTTTTTTTTTTACCAAACTAGGCAAGTTTCTTAATCGGAGTCAAATTAGACAGTATCTTCACAATCACGTCCAGCATTATATTTAAGCATACTTCAAAAATCATGCTTGTCTTACCAAAATCCTTGAAATTAATTGTACTACATTTTAATCCCTCAATTTAATTTGACAGAAACACATTCTGTCACATTAAAACAAAAGATGCTGCATAAAAGCAATTCTTGAAAACGAATGTGTAAACACCAGAACTATGCTGCATAAAGGAAATGCTTTAACAGATTAATTGGTTGGGCTAAATTCATGTCATTTGTAACAATTCAGAAGTCAATTATGATGCACACTCTTCACTAATGTCTGTAGATTTTACAGGAGAGTAAGCAGCATGGCTAAGAAAATTAATGACAAACGTAACATAAGAAGCATTGATAAACAGACTCCATTGCTGCATTTCAATACTGAAGTAATGTGAAATATTTTCATGTTGACTATAGAGACAGACAATTGGTTGAATTGTTTAGTATGCAGTCTCTATTTCTTCTTTTTAGGCAATTCCTACTGGGATACACACACAAGCCACAACCTATCCACCAGAATTGCTACAGTGCAACAGCAATGTACATACAGTATAATATCTGAATGGCCACACAGGGCAAATAGAAACAAAAGTGGTACAATTCAAACTGCTTACTTTCTCAGTGACTGAAACTGTTCTAAAATAACACTCTCTAACTTTGCAAAAATGTAGCTATTGTAGTTATTTCCACTATTTCTTCCATGCTTCAGGACAGCCCACCAACCAGTACTAGCTTCTGTAAATGATGATGTATTTCAGAATATCAAATTCAGATCTCTCTCATGCCATCATAATGAGATCAATATGAAATACTAACAGATTAGAAACATGTATATGCATATCCCTACAAATTACTTCTAACTATAGCAGTGGATAATTTTATTTTTTTACCTTAGCATTTTCAAACTTTGAGAGAGATTATGGAAATTCACATTTTTGCTGAAGTTCACATGTTCTTAGTCAACGTTTTCTAGTAGATGCCTTTACACTGAAACATCTGTTTAAACATGCAGTAAATATCTATGACTAGTGGTAGCTCTGCAAAAAGAGATGCAAAGCTCAGCTCTTCTTACCCTCCAAGAACATCTTCATTCTTTCTTTTTTTTCCTTTTACCTTTTTACCACTTTCTGTCCATTTTTAGTTATCTAAAAAGTATTGTTATCAACTGAGACAAGGTCAAAAAGTTCTAGCTCTTCCTGAGAATCAATTGAATACCACTGCCCTATGAATCTGGGGAGATACACCTTTGCTTCAGGTCTGACAAACTTCTCCACAGTTTCCTGTTTGCCTCCTCCAGGCTAGGTTTCTATATTTCTAACTTTTTCTGTATTAAAAACCCCCAGGTAACTTCCTTCCTGTCTAATGACTACTTGAGAGAATTCATAGTTACAGAAAATCAATGTTTTAAATGGTGTTGAACAATGCTCTCAGAATCTCAAGGTGACTGGTTCAATCTTCACTGATTAAACATGACACAATATCATCAAAGTAAGCTGCAAAGTTGTTCTTTGCCTTTTCCTATTCCTTTTTGGAAAGAACAGCATATAATTTCAACCAGAAAGGTATCCTGAATTACAGGAAGACAACGGGATTCTTGCTGTTGTTTTAAATGACTGGGAACAACTGAAAGGGATGAGGATCAACTATTAAGGCTGATATAATTCCAAAACATTGTAAAGGCATCAACTTCTGAAGAAATATACCTGGCCTGTGGACAGTACTCCTGATTCCTATCTAAGGTCTACATACTAAGGACTCAAGAATATAGATATTTTAATGCATTCACTTCTCTGAATTTGAAGCATCAAATCTTAGTTTCCAGGCAAATTTCATGAAGAAACAAGGCTGTTTTTAAGTTATTATGGTTTCAGCAATTCTAATGATTATTTAAATATAAAAATACCTCTCAAATAAAAGTGACAAGTTGCCAAGTACACTGACGGTAAATGGTATTTTGAAAAACCAACATAAAAGCAAGTACAATTATAAACTATGGCTTTTTTGCACTCAACCTTCTTGGATTTGCAGTTACAGCATGCCTCAAATGCCTCCAGTAAAGCAGAATTCAGCTTGCCAGCATAAAATACTTGTATGATACAATGAAGAAAGTTTAGATTATGTCCTAGAGCTTTACTGAAAGCAATGTCTATAACCTTCAGAAGCTCTGAGCATGGGTTGTACATCTCCAGCATTGAAAAGGTCAAATTTCTTTTTCATTTTTTCTCTCTTATTTGCCATTGCTTTCTTTTCGATAGGTAAATATAATGCTCATAAAAGAGAACATAACAGGAGAAGCTCCAGCAAGTCGTAAAATTGAACTTCTGAACCTTGTGCTCTTACGAGCAGAAGCCAGGATTAGGGCAAACTTACCCAAGCTCTCCACCTGTCTAATTAACAAACTTCAATCCCGAAATCTGCCTGTTTCTCACAGATAGGTTGGCAAGGTAGGAGGTTGGGAGACAAACTGTTCTTTCACAAACATTCACATACAAAAAACAAGTCAAGTGCTTTCAACACAGTTGAAAGAGCAGCTTTAAGTGTTCACCTTTTCTAAAGTTCTCAGAAGGCAGCCTGAAAAACAACTTGAATGCTGGAGGAAATCTACTGTTTGAGAATGTCTACCTCTGCCAGGTAAAGCACCTGCCACACCACCTTCTTTCTGGGACTGGCAGGAATGAACCTCACCCATTAGTTGCCAAAAGCAATAATCTCAAAGACCCTGTCCAAGAGCACAGACTCTTCTGACAATACCACAGTGTAACACTGACATTGGAAAGGTGACATTAGATCAAATCTCTCTCTTCTACTAACATGCACTCTTCCAGTAGAGCTAGAGATCTATGCCCTTAGTCGTTAAACAAATAACTTCCATTAACACAGAGCAAAGTTCCTGGTATTTGTAGGAGAAAAAAAAATAAATAGCTGTAGATGGCATCATTTAACAAAAGGAAATAACACCAACTGTAAACAAAGCAGTCAGGTGCACAGTTTCTCTTTTAAGTAAGATGACCTTGAGGTCTTAAGGAGAAAAAAAAAGCAAAAATACCACCAAAGTCAGGCAAGTCCACAGAGCATTGTCAATTAATGTCACCATTGTTCGTGAATTAATTTTTCCGTAAATGCATCCAGAAAAAAAGGCTGTAAACATGGAAAACAAACAAACAAACAAAAAAGGTAATTCTCAGTTAAAAATAAATTCGAAATGGATAAAGACTGAAATTGCCTCATCAGGCATAGATGTAAGAACTTGCTGGAAACGAATTAGAATGTGGGGGAATGTTCAAGTTAACAAGAGCGTAACTTAATGAGAAATTTTGAATAGTTCAAATGAAAGACGTGTTTATCTCACATTCTGAAAACTCCCTTCTCCCTTCTCTTTGCCTCCTAGAGGACCTGAGAACAAAGGCAGAGAAAGAGAGCAGTATGTAACATTTATAGGTACAAATCTGAGATCAGTCAAGGTCATCAAAATACGAGCTGAGGCTGACTTCCTTTAATTTGCAAGAAGCTGCATTGCTTTCTCTGGGGATGTTCCAAGAGCCAGGGAATGCGACAGAGCAGCAAAGGCTGTTTATGGTCTTTTTATTCACCGTTCCAGTTCACTATTCCAGTAACAGGCTAGACATGAACCATTTATACTAGCCTTACAGAACTTTCTTGAAGGAGGAAATTCTCAGTAGAGCACTTAAAGCCTTAAAATATTTTGAGATAAAACAAAGAGGAGCAGAAGAAGAAAGCTGCAACACTGCGAGATGTTTTTCAGTTATAAAACAATCCCCAAAATTTAAAAAAAAAAAAAAAAAAAAAAAAAAGAATCTAAATACATTTCATTTCCCATATCTCACTTATCAGCATCTTATACTTCTGTTCTTGATTTGAAGTAAAGCACCAAATACAAAAAGCTTTGGAAACTCATTGGGCCAAATTAAACCTGATACAATCCTATTATCTGCATATGAATTTAGGCTACTTAGTTGGTTTCATTCCTACCTCAGCATTTTTCCCTAAAGAAATTCTAAAATAGTCCATTTTACTTCTCACTAATATACCTTGTTAATAGCAACTTTTAAAATCTTAATTTGATGATTGCAAAGAATTTAAATTGTATGAAATTCTCTAAGCCCTACTTCAATGTATGTGCAGATTAAAATGTATCAATTTCATATTTCATACTCTCATTCTATAATAGGACTTTATTGTAAGATCCGCAAAGGCTTGATGCAAATCATAATTATCTTTCCCAATTTGATTTCATACTCCTATCTAGAATACAGCTTCTTCTTCATCTTCATATGGAATGAAAACCTCATAATCAACTTCTACATCTCTCCTTAAAGCATACAGATGATACCTGCCATTTTTGTAGGTGCTCAGATGGAAGAAATAGAGCTTTTAGTTCTTTATAATGTCCACTCAGCTTGATATGAATAGATGGAAATACTTTCTACATTTGCACCTCTAGGCATTGTTTCCTTCAATAAATAAGACAGCCTTATTGCAGGTGCTCTCCCATGGACTTTTATCAATTGCTTTTCATATTAAAAGCTTTATTATTTTTAGCTCATCAACCTCATGCATCACCAAGAATGTTTATTGCTTAAGACTGTGGGCAAAGGACTGTTTCAAGGGTTTTACAAAAATAGATAATGAAAGAGAAAAGCACTAATAATTCCATTAGCAATTCATTTCAGATCCACAAAAGCGGCAGTTCACTAACAACTACTATCTCACAGATATACACACACTCAATACTTTCTTCTTTCATAGAAGCATAAGGCACCTAGCACACTAAGTATTACCTATAAAGTAAGAAAGGCTTCCAGGCATTGCAGTAATAACAATAAATACTAACCTACACAAGCTAACAGGAGTAAATACGAATACTTAAAATCCTTAGTGCATGGGAAACCATCAGATAACCTTTTCTGCTACAAAACCTCTTTTAAAAGGTCAGATGTTATAACAATGCACTGATTTGCACAAAACAGGCCATGATAAGGTTCTTAGGCAACTAGGTATAATATTTGGTAGCATGCAGATTTTCAACATCCTACATGCATCCCATCAGAAAATCTTTTATCGTACCTGGCATCAGTGTTTACAGCTATAGTTCTCTAGACCCCGTGGCAATATTAAGACAGTCAATCAATTCATTCCAAGTAAAGAACAAAGAATATGTTGCAGCATGCAGTGCCAGTAACTAGACTGATGAAAGGCCAGATCTACTGCTTCAAAGGAAAGCCATATCGAAACCAAAGGTGAACAGTGTTTGGTTTCGCTTGGCTAGAAAATGAAACAAGAAAAGGTCATGAGCATTCACTGGTATTTGCTTAAAGTATACTGGAGTTTGAGCACTAGCCATAACAAAGGCTCAATTCAGATGGTACAACAAGGTAAAATGCTACTTCTGAACAGTTTAAATTTGATTTGTTATTATGACAATGTTAGACAACACTTGCCCCAATTAGCTCATGCGGTCATGCAAATATGCAAAAAAAAAAAAAAAAAAAAAGCAGCATTGATACAGACTCAAGATACAGAAAAGTTCCTTTAAGTAAAGATCAGATATAAAATGTAGAGAAAGAATTAATTATATCTAATTTTAACTGATAATATGATACAGTTTTAGAGAATATCTTTTGTTGAAATATACAATAAGAAATCTATGAATAATGGTTTGATTTTTCTAAAGATACAATATTACTTTGCCATTGGAAATCCTCTCTAGGTTGAGGGAATCATTATGCTGTCCAGTATTTACATTGCTACATACAATACATGAAATCACTAAATGGATCTGCTCTTATAACAGAGATGTGAATTATAATTAGTTCCAAACATAAAGTACAGGTAGAAATTTTGCACATGTAACAGACATTTCTAGCCATCTTCCCCACTGATCTGAACAAACAGGATTAAGGTAATGGACAGCACACAGGAAAACTAGTCCAGAAACAGAGAGCACCAGTATCAATGACCAACCACTTTCAGTTGGAATTTCTCACTCCCTCAACAAATTGTTTCTAATTTGATGACTAGTATCAAACAGGCTTAAAAAACATCATTTAAGGTTGAAGGTTCCTCTGCTATTACCAACAGCATAATGTAAATTTATAATAAAAAGATAAATGTTATTCCTTATTTTTATATGTTTCTTGGATAATCACACTGTTCTGTATTTAAATTTTTTCAAGGTTTGTCTAAGAAGTTTTTGCCTCAAAGATACTGAGGCTTATTTATGATTTAATAGCAAATGCCATTTAGAGCAAATAAAGTGTTTTTCTTTAGATACATCTTTATCTTAAACATACTCCTAAGAAAGTAGTTTTCAGTAAGAGTTTACTAAGGAATTCTGCTACAGGAAAAAAATAAGCTTTGCTGCAACATCATAACATTACATAAACATTTCCTATTGAAATATATCTATACATATATATATTTATATACGGAAAAACATACACATGCTTATATGTTATTGCAGACTAATCTAAGTATAAGTCTGGAAGGCTGATGCCAACTTGCTTTCCAACATGAGACCAGTAGACACATTTTAAAATGAAAATTAAACAGTGTATTAATCTTGAATTACTCCTCTTCAGTAATACAAATTTAACCCATCAGCTGAGGATGCACAAAGAAAGTAAGTAAGCATTCTAGTTATAAATGAAACTCTCCTTTGCAGGACAGCACAAGTAGATCCTCTAATACTTCCCAATGAACAATTACAACAAGATATAAAGGGTCAAACATTTGAGTTCTATTTACTAGAATAACAGGAAATGCAACCATTCTTCTTTTGCTTTTCCACAACAGCAAAAGCAAAGTAAAATATTTAATCTGACTATTGCTACACCACAGTCACCATTTATCTAGAGCTAAAACCAGCGAGAGTGAATTTAGAACAGGGTCCTAATTAAGTAGGAGGCTTTGAAGTAATTATTTTTTCCTGAATGTTAAATGTCTTTGCTGTACAGAGGTAAATAAAGCATCCTGGGAGATGAGCAATCTGCAGATGATATAACCCAATTTTGGTACGACACAGCTGCTGTATTGTGCATTTTGTTGCTGGTAGGCCTCCCAGGACTACATGCCATTGCCTCTCCAAGGGGTTGGAAGAGCAGAACTCTGTTGCTACAGTTCCTTCACTGCAGAAGTTCAGACTCCCTGTAAACATTCTTGCAGTTGTTTGTAAGAGCTGCCACCCCTGTATTCAGTATGTCCTCCCAGAGGGAGAACCGAAAGGATTTAACTGAAATTCTACATAACAAAGAACAGGCTACGTGCCTGAGAGTGAAGAATCATCCTGACATATTGATTAACACCCAGCAGACACACTATAAATGAGGTATAATTTGTCAGGACTCAGTGACAGTCTTTGCTTTCTTAAAGCTCATCTTCTATTCGCTCTTCTAACTTCCTTTTGGTTAAAGCAATTTCTTGAGCTCGTCTTCAGCCAAGTGTCATCTGCTCTCTCCCATAATCGTTACCCTTCTCACTAATTAGCAAGGTTTAGCTTCCTCCTGTTATGCACTTAATTAACTTCTCCACCTTTGGAAATGCAATTTCCCCTGGACAAAATTACTATCATGACAGTTTCATACAATGAACTATTTCTAAGTACAGACTTCAAATGAAGCAACATTGTTCAGAAAGACAGTGAAAGGTGCAGAAGACTTTCCGAAAGTGAACTGACTCTACTATAGTGGCAAAGATAAGCATGCAGGTAAAAAATTAGGTATTAAAAAAAACTTAACCAAGGTACCACCATCAGTTTGGAGTACAGATTGACTTACTTAGGAAAGAGATGAAGAATAGCTATTGTATGCACCACATGCTATTCTCTAACATTCATACAGTCACTTCCCAGTCTGTTAATATTTTTAACTGCATAATAGCAGCGAGTATATCTAAATACAAAGCTTCATTTGTCATCCTGTTTCAGCAGATATACAGCAGTAACAACACTTCTGCTGAAAGGTTGTGCTTTATAGGCCAAACAGAAATAAAAAGGACACAGCAATAAATAGAAACAAGTCAAATAGTCCTAGCTCAAATGAATGGCAAATCAGAGGTACAGAACAGAATGTAAGTCTCTCATTTTCCTCTCCAATCCTTTATGGAACAAATTTATGCAGCTGCTTATGGACTCACAATGTTTGGCCTAGATTCGCTATGATGTGCTGAGATTCCTACTGCAATGGAAAAAGAATGCATTTATGCGAGTTTCCTTCCTAGGACTATGTGCAGTTTCTCTACCTCATAGTCAGCACCAAAAGCAGGAAGTCACAGAAATCACAGGATATGAATGAAGATCATAAATGCCAGGAATTTAATGTTATCTTGCCTAAAGGACATCTAATATTCTTATTTATTGCTTTTGCTGTAAGGAAACATTTCAGTAAAAGAAATTACAGGAGCTTTTTGAATGTTGGGTTAATTCTGAAAATTAATGGCCTATTTGAAAGAAAGTATACAAACAAATTCCTGCCTTTCATTTCATCCTAGATAAGACTATGGAATTTGGCCTGTAGTTCACTGTTACAGCTGTTTTTTTTCCTTATACTCCTCCAGCAAAAAGAGATTTGTGCTTTTAGAAAAGAAATACTTTACCAAACATAATAATGCCTCTATTTCTTCTCCTGTGGTACAATGTTCTCATGGTTTATGGGAATTCAGGAGGGAATAAGAGGCTGAGTGAGGGGACAGAAATTAGGAAGATACCAGGAATATTTTGCTAGCATTGCCAATCAGCTTGTTTAATCATTAAGGGTCCATATATTTGATGAAAATAGGTAAAAGTTCTTTTCACACAGTAAACGTGAAAATCTAACAAGCATGAATGTTTTAAAATTCTCCTTATCCCAACTGACTTATACTGCAAGAAAAATGAAAAACAGCCACACTTACGAAGATCACATATTAGACAGTTTATGAGAATGCAAGTAACGCTTTTTCTTTTTAATTAACAAACTACATTAACGAATTCAGATGACTAGTAACCTGAAGTTTTAATCAATTACATTGAGTTTAGTTAATGACCTTTTACAACTCACCTCAATTCCCAGAGAGTCCTATGGCAAGCAGGAGGACTATAAAAACATCCATATGCGCCTTCAGATCATCACTGAAGTTGTTCCAGATTTTTATTAGAAACACAGATGGGTTTTCTAGAAGAAATTACAAAATTCCTTCATTCTGCAAAGATCCTGTAGGGAATTTCCTGGCTACAAAGTCTATTCATTAGAATGCTAGCCAGAGTTGGTCAAATATTAAATGCACTTATTTGTAAATGTCACTCCTCTCCCCCCCCCCCCCCAATATAAAAACATAAATTGATGTATTCTAATTTATGGGGTCGTGTTACTTGTTACTGGCAAATATCCATTCAAGTGCTAGTCATTAAAGAACATTTTCATATATTCCCAAGGCTTCATGATTGCTTAACAGGAAATCTATATTAGGACTGGCTGTTCACTGTTTTCCTTGATACTTAATACTCTAATCATGAAATTGTACAGCACAAATACATACAACAGACAGAAAAACTCAATGAGCTGCCCACTCACAGAACTGTTTATCAGAGAAACTTTTGGTAATTCTGTGTATTTCATATTAATCTGAAGAGTTCATTTGTCAAGATGTTTTTGCACATAAAAAAGAACAAACAGTTATTTGAGAACAACTTGCTAATAGCTCCCTCCTTTCCACTTAAACAGAAGAGACACACTATTAAAAATTTAGATTCCCTTCTTTTAATTTTGTTGTGCCACCATAAACGAAAAAGAAAAAAAACAAAACAACAAAACACCACCTTATGGAACATCTCAGCCAGGTGCAAAATAAAGGAGGAGCAAGAAAGAAAAAAAATTAAATCCCCAAACAGGTACCTACATGAATGGACTGAAAAACAGAGCCACCTCTTCAAATTTATTACATTTTGCATTGACTACTTATTTGTAGGTTCCCTCTTCACTGCTGCATGACTGAACATTTAAGAATGAGACCTTTAGACTCAAACATGACTTAACCTGATAAATTTCTAACCCAATTTACAGCAACGTCATGCATATGCTAAAACCCATCTAACATAAATATTTAATGAAGAAATAAACCTGCCAGAAGAATAAATTTACAACACATTTAGCGTACAGCATTTTAGAGGTGCCTGCCGAGTAGGTTTTGCTGTCGAGACAAGGTTTTAAACTGCCAATAGTTTAAAAGTAGTAATTTTTCATTGCATTTCATTCATAAGCTCTGCTCCTTTTAAGAGACTCCAGGCTGTCAAGGTTAATTGAACCCTCAGGGCCCTCAGAATGACTGCACTCATTGGGGCTCCGCAGGCTCCAGCTCAGCTCCCTGATTCTTTTGCTCTAAATCTTGTCTCAAATGATCTTTTTCATAAATACAATTTCAACTTTAATCTCCACGATGATGATCTGCTGATCTAATTCTCTGCTTTAGACCTGTATCTGTCTGCCCAGACTAAAATGGCTATCTTTCTGACATTTCATCATCAGCTTAAAATACCGTATGCACATAACAAGGAGCAGAGGAGAAGAAAGCTAAAATTTTCTTTTTGTCTAGACAGCATGAATTGCACCTGGATGACACTAAAATTCCACATCCAAACTTTCTGAACTAACCTGCTTTTTGCCATCAAACATTTCTAAGTTTTGGACCTTCCAGGAGCTCCAGAGCTCTTTCACAAAGCTGCTGGCATATCTGCCACAATTCCCCAACCCCTGGGAAATTCACAACCATAGTCTGGCTGTTTCTCTCTTGGTGAAAGCGGAAGAGCACAATTCATAGGTCAGGATGTAAGTACACTGCTTTTCCGTCAGCTGGTCACAGAGAAACTGCTCTGCTTGGACACCTGTGATGAAGCGACTCATCAACTTTACTAAAGCAAAGTGCTTCTGTTCTGAATTTGGAAAAGGCGTTGAAGAAAAAAAAAAAAGATCATAAGAAACAAATGGGCTAGGTTTGTGTTTAGCTTCATCTAATCTGATGCATCACTACAGATAAAATAGCTAAATTTCCTTACCAAATTAGTCTAACATCTTCAAACCAGTTTTACTCTCTGAGCAAGTGCACGGGTTCCATTGTGTTTAGAGGACTCATGTCCCCTTAGAAAAACCAGTTTTAAGAAAACTTTTGCTTTCCTTCTGAAACGGGGCTTTCAAAATTTAACGTCAGGTTTTCTGCTGGAAATGTAAACATATTTTGGCTTTGTATTGTCATTCTGAGAGAAACAACTGCCTTAATACTGTATCAATATGCATAATAAATTTCACTTCCTGATGAACAATATCCAAAGTCTCCTTTTTTGTTTTAAGATCTGAAGTATTCAATCTCCTGCCTAGGAATGTTTCTGCCAAAAGAGCACATTTTCCCCCAAAAGTTAATGTCATACAAAACAAACAAACAAATAAATAAATAAATAAAATTCGACTTCTGAAAGACTCATAGCCAGAAAATTATAGCTTGAAAATAAAACTGAAAAAGTAGAACAGGAAGAATGATACATTCATTGGGAGTCTTTATATCTACATATATGAGCACAAGTGGGAAGTATCAAAGTGTCAACCACCCTGAAACTTAAATTAACTAATCACAATTATCGTCATTAAATTAAAACACTAAGAGCAGCTACCTAATTCAGAAATAGTCAATAGAAGTGCTTTATCAAATTGTGTTAAAAACCACTGTGGCCACTTCAAAATTCAAACTACTACGCCTCTTTTATTTTTATTTAAATATTCACATTTCTAACATTCCACATGGATTTGCAAATCTGTTAAGTTAAAAAACTTCAAATAAAAACCTCAAACTAAAAACCTATCAAAATCACACAATATGAAGGATGTCAGGCTCCATTCTGCACTTCATTGTGTTCTGTGTTTTATAAGGTGATGAGGCTGATGAAACCCAACACAGTACAATGTATTGGATCTGGAGCACAAATGTAAATCAAATATTTCCAGACAAGTTGACGCATAGCCAAGCAGCAACTTGGTACCACTTTTATTACAAATGGGAAATGTATTACTCTCAAATTGCTTTAGTGTTTTTAACCAGGTTCTTACTATTAGAGCTGCATCACCCTTGCAGAAGTGATTGAGTGCACTCCTTATATAAGAATAATTTTCTGATTTTTCAAAATATGCATTGCCTTGAGTGTACTTTTCCCTTAAGGTACTTTTTGCCTCCTAAGAGATTAGGATATGTTTTTAGAAACTCCATCCATCTGAAGTGTCCCACTTTCAGTACTTCCCCAGTTTGTTCACATGCACAGATCCTTTTAATCTTTTTCTTACACTGAGAACCATTTAAAACTAGCACCGACAGAAATTTATTTTGCTCTGCTTCAACTTTTCCTGATGAAAGTAGTCTTTTCCTATTCCCCAAGGAAGTAGTTACTGGAACTAAGCATAGTATTTATTTTAATGCAGGGTTCAAGAAGGTATCAGCACTGCTGTTTACTAGGCAGGATCTTCCATTCTGCTCTACATCAGGATGAGAATGCTAAACTGCATCCCAGTTACGAAACCTGAGCAGGGAAGATTCATGCAGACTTCTGCACCCAGAGAGGCTATAATAATTAACTTCTCAATAAAGCTGTAATTAATTATTGACAATTTAATGTCCCTACTTTTAACCTTAAATAACAGGCGGGAAAATTACTGTCATCTCTTCTTCAGTACTGCCAGGTGCAGCACATGTGCTCTTAATCAGGTCATCCCATCTACATCAGCCACTTACACTATCCATTCATTCTGTAGCTGCTTCTTCCCCTTCATAGCGATGGATTCTTCACTTGAATAATTTAAGTCTGAGTTTTATAATAGACACTCATCATTTAGTAAAATGAGCTGCTGAACGGGCCTTGGAAGCAGATCATCTCTAATGTTTTACACAAAAACACATCTCTCAGCTACTCAGAAAACCACAACTCCGCCAGCTGATATTAAATAGTAGTTACTAAACTGGATACGTAACCATGCCCTTTTCTATTTGTTTTCTCTGCAGTCACTTGGTGTTTTGAGTACATTTATTAATTTATAAGGTGTCTGTTGTTGTAGATAGCTTTTAAACAGTTAATAGGAATCCATGGCTCCTTACCCAACAGCACAACCGCACTCTGCCTAATAAACTCCTCTTGCACTAAAGTAATGATTCTCACTTCTCATTCACACCTCTCATGCTGAATTCACAGTTGTATAGTTATGCATTTCACAATGTATGAAAGAAAAATACTGCATAGCTTTTCCATGGAAATTGCTTTTGTATCACAGGGATTCAGAAACTCTCCAAACCAAACAACAAACAACCTGAGAAGTATTCATATAATGCGTCTACCTCCAAGAAAAAAATTTAAGTTATGAATCCCATGCGTATCAATAGATGGCATCTGCCAAACTTGGTGAACTTCTGGTTAGAAATTTCACGCAGAAAATACATATGCAAAAACATTTCTGCAGCTAAGGACGACTAGGAAAGTTAAGTCACAACTCTGAAACCCTATAATTATTAGCCCATTCAATTTAACAGCTAAGATAGATGGTTTCAAAACAGACACAAAAACAATGATGTCCAAAACAAGGAAGAGCTCTTATTATTTAAATGTAGAATGTAGCTGGGGAAAAAAAAAAACAACACAAAAAACCCCAACCGTATAGGATGTCTTGAAGAGCTGCAATTTGTTTATAATTTCCGAGCCAGCTTTCTTGTCCTGATTGTGTATATGTTTGAAGTATTTTAAGTGGTTGAAATACAGAATGATTCAAGGCTTCACAAACTAACATTCTGTTTTATCTTTATTTTGGGAAATACATTTGATCTGTTGAAGGCTTTGGTTAGATATAAAAGGTTATACTCACTTTTTTTATATTCTAGTTTTCAAATGGAAGAAGTAGGCAAGTGAAGACTTTCATTTAGTCAGATCTGGGTCTGAAAACAGATAAAAGCATTTGAGGCTGAGTATAACCCTGTTATTACAGATCTTCCATGCTCAGAGTCCCCTGAGAAGTTCTAATGTTTTTGCTTACCAAACGTGGACTTTTAAATGTGAGATCTATTTGACAATGAATTTCTAGTAATAGGCACAAATTCTTTTGAAATGAGCATTCAATTTCTTGTTTTCAGCCATTCTTTCTTAAACGTTTCTAGCTGATTTAAATCATCGCCTATGTCAGCTGGAATGGGGGAGGCAGGCTGACTCTTGTGTTCCAAAGAGACTATACATTACACATGGCACCCTCCACCCCCAGCACAGTCTTTAAGCATTAGTCTATCCACATCAGCCTCATCAAACAGCAGCAAGCCCCAAGGTTTTCCACCAGACTTCAAATTTGCTATTCAGCATGGAGTTTTTACATTAACCTTCATACAATGTGCATCAGTGCACGAATGTTTCCCATGTGGTGAGTTGACAGCTACACATGCCAAAAATCTCTCTTTCCATGCAATCTAACACCAGCAGAACCGCAGGACAGGATTTTTTCTCCCTCATGCACAGCTCGAGCCAGCTGCAGTGCAAGGCTAACGAACATACAGCGGTCGCTAAAAAAATTCTGTATGGCAAGCTGGTTGGAATCCAGCACACTGCACATCTGAGGCACAAGGAAATATCACAGGTGGAATGATCCTTCTGTTTTGAATGCTTACGCTTGACTGTCGCACAGCTCGCTGTACGGCATGCCTCTGCTGAAGCCATGTGATGGTGTAAATCTTTGGAGAAGCTGTTACAAAGTCCTCGGAGGGCATGTCGCTGAGATTTCTTTATTGAAGTCACAAGTTTCCTTTTGCTTGCACATATTCCCTAACACTTCATGAAGTTTGTCACCTTCAGGCTTTCAGTGAACTCTTATTAAAATGAACTTGGCATCTTGTGCATTTGATTTAATTCCCCCCCTTTTTTTTTTTCTCATGGGCATCAAGAATTAAAGCGTGACATGCAAAAAAAAAAAAGCCCCAAAAAACCAAATGTTTTCACCCTTATGATCCTCCCCAAAAATAACATAATGTGCTAAGCCAGAGCAGACCACTGAAATTTAAAAAATTAAAGGTTGTTTCTGAAATAAACCTGTATTTTTTGAGGTAAACTTAACCTTTGTGTGCAGTGAACAGGCAACTTTCTTAAGGCTATGAACCTTAAGTATCTGGTATATATAGCTTAATGAGATAATTTTATACCTCTCAGTAAAAACTTCTGAGGAGGAATTAAGAAAAATGGGTCTTAAATTCTCACCTCTGATTATGCCTTAAGTTGCAAAGAAGAAAGCTTTATTAACACACGTGAAGGAATTCATAAACTGCATGAGTACAGAGAACTCTGCATTAGAATTCCTCAGTGAGATGCCCACAGACAAACAGTTCTTTCATTCATTCAGCACAGCATAAAACCCTACAGGCAATCAGCCTGGCTAGGCCTATGAATGCATGCACACATCATCATTCCCATGCCCACATCCCTGCTCAAACTTCTCCGCGTCACTTTTAGATGTGTGACAGGGTCAATACCCCTGTGGTACTGCTTCACCTTCCCTTAAGCTTCATCCTCACACTCCTCTTTTTTTCCTAACAAAAATTCAGACATTTCTCATCTCCAGAAAACTTCAACTCAGAGGTCAGAGCTGTGGAAAACCTAGGTAAGATTCAGCTCCATCATGAAGTGACCACTAAACTCACAAGGAGCCTTCAAAGCTAAAGACCTGGTGTGACTCTACACTGACAGAAACACTCTCAAAACCTGCACATACATACTAAATCAAACACTTTAAATAGAAGCAGTATCTAAAGAAATAAACAAGAATACAGCTTACGATAAACATAGTCTTTAGTTCATTGTTATCAGACAGAAATACTCTCCCAGACACAACACTCTGCATCATCCAGACAAGACTACATCCAGGTTTTATTTTTCATGGTCATAAAGGAAAGTTGATCTCCTTTTCTGCCTACTATGGAACCAGGACGGTACTGTAGATTTTCTGTGTTTTTCAATCTACTAAATAAGATCATTTGCTAATATCTTAGTCATAAAACAAGGATCATCCTGCATTTTATTCATAATGCATCTATAAACAGTATGAAATGTAATGTGCTATTATTCAACAATGTTTTTTTCTGTACAAGAAAATCCTCTATTGTTTAATCTCCTCCCCTCAAATATTTGTTATTCCAAAAAGTGTTTCACTTCCAAGTGAAACAGCATGTCTGCACATGCTCAACAACTGCAATACTGTCAAGTCAAGCAGAAATTTTATTATCAGGCAATGAACTCATGGGCAGTTTAGTGTGATCAATGTATGATGAAAATCAGACAGTCATGGAGATGCAACATAAGGAAAAGATTATATACATGCGGATCACAGACAGACAGAGGTGCCCACACACCTCCCTGTGCCTGCTGAAGAGTTTTTGAGCTTCTCATTAATTAAAGGGAGAGGGCAGGGATCAGGCACAGGATGGCAATGCAACATGCATTTGATCACACCAGAGAGCATCAGCACTTCATAATGTACTGCAGATAGCTATTTGGGTATCAAATGTTAGACAACACTCACTAATCCTCAGTCATTGGCACCTTCTACCGTCCCTTTGGAAGCCCTTGAAATCCAGCCCAGTTACTTAGCTCTGTGCTACAGAAAGGATTTTGGTTGCATGCCACACATGGCTGTATACCCACTTCGGGTTTTAAAGAAAGCAGATTTCTCAACTGGGACCAGGGATCAAAACTCATGTCAAAGCTTCTATGAGAAGAAGTGAAATGATCTGGTCACACAGAATGTGGTTTGTGTGTGGCAGACAGAAGGAGTAAATGCAAAACTGAGCTGACTAATTAGCCTCATGCTCCAGTCCATTTTTTGGGGGGAAAAAATGTACCTTTAGGCAAATCATCCCCTGTAGTCTCTTTTATTGTAGGACTCAGCTGGCAAGAGTGGACATCTAAATGTATTTGTGAATATTTAGTAACTGACAAAAGCTTTTTGGATAGGTTGGGATTATTTTTAATTAGAGTTGTATATAACAGATCACTGGGGATGAAATACTGACAAATTATCCTGTTTCTGGCTGGGACTGCTCTGCTTGATCAGCTCCCAGAATGGTAGGTCTACACCCATCAGGAGATTTAGGACAGCAAATTCTCTTAATCTTTGTTTTGGCTTTTACTGCCAACTAAATATTTACAGTTTTGGAGGACTGCAGGGAACAACAATGTAATCAAGCAGGCTCTCTCTGAACTATTTGAACATCCACACAACACTCTTTAATTATCACATAGCTGCCAATCTGCGGCTACACATGGCAGAGGTTGATGTTTAAATAGCAGTGGTACATTAAACATCAAAGGTAAAAATGTGTTAATATTAAGTGCAATTAAATTAGGACGGTTTTCAAATAATTTGAGTTTGGCAGCAGAAGAAATTTACGAAAAGTAGAAGGCCAAAACAAAAAGCCATGGAATATACTTGCTATTTACATTAATCTGTAAAAATACACAACAAAACACTCTGAGAGTGCCTGCCTTCAGTTTTGCTGTTCTTAGTACTTTAAAAACACTTTTCACTTACCTGACATACAAAAGCTCCAACAGCACCACATGCTTAAAAAACATGCATTCATTTTGTGCAGATCTACAGAGCGGCATATTAGAAGACATATGACATGTCAGAGGATGCACACAAAGAAAATGCGATTCCAGCAACTTCAGAAGCAAAGTCTAAAGGCCAATCTACTGCTGCTGCCAAGAAACATGATTCCAAGAGACTACACATTAAAGCAAGAACAAATTGGCTTTTAATTCCAGTAGTGCAGATGGGTCAGGGTCTACATAAGTTTCCTTTTTTTAAAGTAATTGTTATAGGCAAAATAACTGCAAACACATCCTGTAAAGATCTGCCTTTCCATTATTTTAATGAGCCAAAAGGACTAGCACTTTATGCAAGGAACTGGTTTTCACAATTGGGTTGATTCGTGGATGCCAAAATCCTGTTCTATGTTCTATACACTCTGCCTTACACACACTGAGGAGTTCTGTTTCAACTTGGACTACCTGCACTACTCACAGCCTGCAGGCATTATTTTTCAGACTTTGCTGTGGGAGTCTAGGTAATGAGGAGAAAACCAGTGGAAAAAAAGTATAGAGGAAATGAAATGGGTATCAGGAGATGTATTCATGTCCATTATGAATAGAGGCGCTCACCGATTTGGTCCTCTGACTGAGCTAAAAGTGAAATCCAATTTACCCAGGTTTCATTGTGTAAACCAGGTGAAAAGAAAATAAATTCATTCTACAATAAATCAATTTTTTCCATACTGGAGGAAAATCAAATTCAGTGTCAAAATCAAGACTCAAAAAGCCTGTACAGAACTAATGAAAACAAGGCAGACAATCAAAATAAAGCATTGATTTATTTTGTTGTCACAGCTGCAAAGACATCTCTTAAAGCCTGTTTTCTTCTGCAGATCACAGAGAAGGAATGTCTTGTCCTTTGCATGCTACCAGTAACTTTTTTCCCCATTTACTGTCTCAAAAACCTAACATAAAACCAGTGTATTAGGTTTATATAGGTTAATTATCTTTTTTCTATAATTCTACTCAAATGCAAAACAATTGAGCCTGAAATATATAGAGAGATGTCCTCCCAGTTATTACAGTAATGCATGTCAGTGGAGTACTCCAAGTATCACTATTCATTTCCTTTGTTAGGCAGAAAAGCCAGAACATCAAACCCACTTACCGCAGAACTGCTCCAATGTCAGAGGTATGTCCAGGCACGAAACTATGCAAGACAGAAAATTTGATTTACAGAATGATTAATCAGCTAGACTCCATGCTACCTAGAAAAGCTATGAAAAAAGGTCAGATGCTATTTTTTACAAGGTTAAAGACATTAAAAGCCCCTAGATCAATATACTCAATATATGTAGGCTGCTCCAAAAGTAATAGCTCCTATTTATTTCCATGGAAACCAGAACAGATACGAAGAGCGCAGCAACATTATTTGACAGAGCAAATTATCAGCTACAAAACACACAGACAGCACTACTAGCTATGCATTTTTGCCAGTGATGGACAAGAGTCTGCATGCCACATTCATCAAAATCTGCATGGTCATCTGGAATGTGTCTTGTCTTTCATGTCATGGTCTCCACTCCTGAAACTCAGCAACCACTGCTACACTGTGCTCATATACACTATTTAGTCTACATAAATGTTCAGCAATCATCATTAATTGTCAATGGATGCTTTCTTTTTTTTTTTTTTTTTAATGTCATTCAGTGACATACCTTTGCTTCATACACATGTCAGATGACAGTCAGTCAGACTGCTCCTCTGCTGCCATCTGTTGCTACTCAACAAAATTGAATAGAATATTGGTGTGAAGTTTCAACCTCTACTGACATATCACCAACATCTGCCACTGATATTGTGGGCCAATATAATAAAATAGGAGGCAGTACTTTTGGAGCTACCCTCATATATCATTAAAAAGAATCTCAGAACTACAGAATTAGATCTTACTTTAAGTATAAACAATTCTTGCAATCCGATATAGACTGGCCACAGAATGGTATGAAAAGAATCAGAATAATGGTAGAATAAACTTCTTTTTGAAGGAAAGTTCAAATCACAAAATACATTGCTAAGTTTAGAGTTCAAGTAGATAGCGTTAATTGACAACATCAGCTGTTCAAGAAATATATGCTTTGGAATATTGTAATTCAAATCTTAAAATAACGGTATAGAAAGTCCACTGTTTGCTCTTATTACTTTCATGGAGCAACATTTTTTTAAATACTGTAAATTACACTTTTTCATTATCATGAGCAATGTCTAGAAATGGGTGTGATACACAGAAATGTAGAAAGAATGGAGCAAAAAGAGCACAATATAGTGGACAAATTGCATGATTGATATACATATATATATATTTCATATTTAAATATAAACATAACCAAGTAAAGCACTTTACAAAGAGGAGTTCTTTAAAATGTTAATTTTGTTTACCCGCAGAGAAATGCTTCTTTGACAGAGATGATGTCTGTTAAATAGGTATATTTATCTCTCATACCATAGTAGGTTTCTATTCAATTGCACAGATCATTCAGTGCAGTTATACTTTATATACCCTCCCTTTAAATATATGAAGGGCAAGCTGCATTCACCCAAGACACAGATGTATCACTCCCACTGATGTGAACAGAACACACATTTCTCGAGGAAAGACGTTGCACAAATGCAAGTTAAGGGATTAATACTATCAACATCAAGCTAAAAGAAAATGGAAAATAAACCTGGCAGATGTGAAACACTACCAAGGAATCATCTGCAATACAACCAGCAGAAAGAGACATTTTTTCATTAATATATTTTCTTGAGGAAAAAGTGGAATAAATGAAATACTGCTCCAGTTTTGCTGCTCGTAACTAAGCGCACTGTGTCTACTTACAGGAATGAAGAATATTCACCTACAGCTACCTGCATTAGCTGCCCTGTTTATGGAAAAGCAGCTGCATCTCTTGCTTCTGTTTATTGCTTAATGTTCTACTCATATCTACAGTCTCTCACACACCCTAAAAATCAAAAGGCAGTATCAAACAAGTCAGGGTAAATAATTCAGTGTTCTATCATGTATCAAAACAGTTTTTAGATCATAAAATATGAACTACAAACAAGTAAACATAATCAGTTATTTGGCGTAACATGCAAATAATCTGTTCCATTACTGTAGAAATTCCTTAAGCAAGACTGTAAAAGTAATGCAGAGATTCAGATAACACATTACTGCTCAAACAAAAATGTTAGGCATCTGTGTTTGCTAAATATGATTTCATAATTTATCAAAAACAGTTTCTTTCTCAGAGGCTCATGTTATACAAATTTCCATTTTGTTTCTGCCATGAAGCCATCCTCTTTGCACAGTGCTGCTATTTTTTGTTACATTCTTAAATTGCCATGACCAAATTTAAAATGACACACACAGCAGCTGTAACCCAGCTCATAGACTGGTGAAAAAGACATGTTATAACATCTGTTCCAGATTCTCTAATACTGTGACATCACAATTTAAATGAAAACCACTGGTTTTTATCATTTATCATGATTAAACTAATTTACTAAATAATTTTATACATTAAAAATTTCAATTTTATTTGGATATTGCACGAAATTCCTGCAGATTCTTTTCTTGTTCCAGTAGGTCCAATTACGTACAAACATAAGCATTGAAATTTCAACTACTGCAATCATCAACTTGCACGGCAGCACTGCTAACATGGAATTCACCTTTCATGAGAATGAGCATAAATGAAGTCTGGTGCTGTAAGGTTTCTTTGTATAAAAGTCATTGGAAACAAAACAAAATTCCGAAGACTGAACTGAAGTATGGATTGTGGAAGAAGATAAAGCTAACTAAGAGAGCTCAGCATGATAATAAGCTTATTAATAACTCTGTTGTTAAATATAGAAAGCCATTTTAAATCATTCACTTCAGGTCTCAGTGTTTAATGACATTTCTGATCTTGAAAAACTCAAGATCATTGAATCTGTAGAAGGACACTGATGACAATGTGGTTTACACCTTGTAGCAAGAGATAAATTGCTGTGATTTTTTTTCCCCCTCAAAATATTTTCCTTTGTTTTAATTAGAATGAAGTGCCATAAAAAACTGTGCATATAAATTTTATATTTAGTCTTATAATGATAATATATACAAAATGCATGTAAAATTGCACACTGCATATGGAGATTTTAGCTCCTATCCACCTTTTCTGACCATTTACTGGCTGGTAAGAATGCTGATTGGGATTTGCGAATTACTTCAGTGTGATAATAGATTTGTTTCTCTAGTTATCTATTGATATTACATCAACAAGACACTCTGCTACTGTATCCAAGATCATATACTAAACTATAACATAATGTGTAATTGGATTCACTGTACTTTAAACCAATAGCAATTTAGCCATGGATTTGAGTTTTAATTGCCTTCTTTGAGTAATTTTTATCATATTGACAATTTGAGCTCCCTTAGTCTAATCATGTTGTTCTGAAATACAATTTTATTCTTTATTGACATAAATACGCTGTAACTAATTTTGCTAGCCACTGGGAATGTTTTATTCAAATTTACTGATCTAAAAAAATATGCAAAAACTTGAATTGGTAACTGAACAGTAAGCAGGGAAGACAAATTATCTTAGTATGGTGACATCTCAGGTAATTTTTATACTTTTTAAAAGGTGCAAGATATACATTCACTGTCATAAAAATTTGATAGCACAGATAACTGACAGATAAAAAGGAGAAATACTGTCCCTTCTGGTTAAAACTCACTTCAAGGTTTGCAACTTTTCAGTACAGGACAGAGTTTTCTACCACACCATGAGAACACGAATACAGAAGGTAGCAGACCCTGCTCTTCCTCAGTCACCAAGGAAGGACACAGAACATCGGACTAGACAAATCCTTGCTTTTGTTCAGTACAGGCTTTCTTATTATTGTTCTTTAAAAAAAAAAAAAGGCATCTTTCAATGCATAGCAAATAAGTGCATTGTTTGCAGAAGGGATTTGAGGAAAAAAAAAAAAATCAGTCCTAGAGACCTCCCAAAATTTTTGTCAAGACAGATTCATCCAGATGATCTGAGAGATAACTATTGCCTTTACGAGATTTTCAGTCCCTGCTGACTATACAAAGACCTCCTAACCAAAGCATAGTACTTATGGATACTACTGTTTCACTCTCTATAGGATATGGGTCAAGATTTTTTAATCTTACTTATGTCTGAGGTGTCTAAGGTGACTCTGATACCAAACACTTCACCTGCTGGTAATCCAGACTTTACTGGAAGTTCGGCTTTTTCATCAGCATAGAAATGGCAAAAGAAGCTAACACAGTGGGAAGTGATGGACAAAATCCTTGGAGAGTTAAAAAGAAGAAAATGTATCAGTCAGAAAGGTTATAGTGCCCCTTCTCATGGATTAGAATGGGGAAAAAAAAAAGAAAAAAAGCATAGCATCCTTTTCCAACGTTAAAGGATTTTTTCCCCTTCTGATAACAGGCTAATCTTAAAACTCAGAATCCTTTTACAAAGCCCTTGAAAACTAGGACCTGACTTCGAGATTCAGGGTCTGCTTGGGATACAGCTCCAACTGTAATGAATGAACAATTAAACTTCCTAAGTGAAGAATGCATACCATCAGTCACTTCTCCACAAATAAGCTGGTGGCTACCCAGTGATCTCATCTAGAAATGCCAAGACCAAGGAGAAGTGCGTGGGAGGATGCTGCCAAAGGGGCAGTCAGTCAGAAGTGCCACCTAACTGAGAAGCTGCTGGAAGTTCTTGGCTTTGTTATTCAAAATGAAACACAGCTGAAAGGACTTGTGAAGGACTATTCAGCTCCACTAGATAGCATCACTGCATCCAAAGTACTCAAACGGGTTCACAGAGACCTTGGCTGACAAAACTGGAAAATACGCCAGAGAGAAAGCATGGTTGCTTTGTCCCTTTTAGGTCTGCTCTGTTTGACAGGCCTTTCAGATAAATCACTACCTCTCTGTAAAATTCACCACTCACCTTTTGCTTTTGGCCTTTCACATTGTGCCAGTTTGCACCACAGGGACATCTGGGTTCCATAACTCAATTCTTTGCAGCCCCAGGGATCATGCCTGGTACATCTGCCTGGTGCTGAAACTAATGTGACCTGTAGCTAAGCATCTCCATCATTTCCTTTTTTTCTCTGAAGTCTGCTAAATTACCGCATCTTTATATTTTATTATACTTTCTTCAAATATACTCCCAGCGGGTATGAACAGATACACCTGATAGGGATCTCAGGGCTGTGTTCCATGGACTTGGTAGACAACAGTTTTTCACACAGTTGCTATCATAAGAGAAAAACAACATTTCTTTGTATCTTATTTTTAGAGCGTAGCCATGGGAGAAAATCTACAGTTAACATACAGTTAACCAAATCTGTTTATTAAGTTTTTCTATTCTATTTTTTGGAACATTGTTCCAGAGAAGCCACTTTTTGCTTTCTATGAGAAATAACAGTAAAGTGAAAGAAATGTCAGGAACTTCTAGCTTGTATCTTTCTGTACCTGAAAATAAGAAGAGTGGAGAACAAGACTGAAGTGTTAAGACAAATGTCTTAATAGTTTAATTAATACAAGTATTTTCTCTGTGTATATGTGAGAAAGCAATCAAGGGAGCAACAAGGCAAGCACGCAGAACTAGGCACACTTCCACGATCAGCATAGATTCAAGAACCGTTAAATCTTCTGAAACATATTTTCATAGAAAAATCAAGAGTAGGCTGATGGGAGTCATTCTTCTATCCTCAAATATTCATAGAGAAGCCTAACTGCCCCTTTAATGAGTCTTTTACAAAGATATAAGCATTTGAATAAATGATAGAAATATATTTTTATATATTTATTAATAAGTTTTTCGCAAATTCCAGTCCTCTGAACTTCATAAACAGCAAAAATATCTGCTTAGAGAATAAATTTGCAAGACTATCTTTAAATACACTTATAGAGCGCATGGGACATTTTAAAATAATCAGATACCTTTTTTATTTTTATTTTTAAAGGCATCTCTGGCTAGTAACTGAGGTTATTAAACCAACATCTGTGATCATTACAGTTTATGTAGAATAAAGTACATATCTTGACAGTTTCATTCATGTTCTTAAAGAACAAGCTAATGGGAGTCTTATAATTTAAACTGAAATATGTTAAAATTTGAACTCATAGAATTCAAGAGAGATCTATCCAAGGGAAAATAATAATTTGGATTGAAATAAAACTCCTTGAGTTTTGATTCTTAAGACAACATGGTTATCCGTAAGGAAATAAGGGATAGCCCTTAACTAATGAGGTTTCACCTGTCAAAAGACAGTTCTTTAAGCACCCACAGAGATGAGCTGAGTACAGTTCTATAGGAATTAAGCAGATTTTCATGGAATTTAGATCAGCCAAAGGATTTCTCAGAAACAACATGAAGTTTTGTCACTGCAGTAGGTACCCATTAGCAGATCATTCTAGGAACGCCAAAACAGTACAGTGACTGCAATGTTTTTAATCAGCTCTTTATTTCACAGATAAAAATAAGGTTGAAAAATAATCATATCATATTTTCCTAGTGCCAGCATTCAACATGGTAAAATTCAAATTGCACACTACTGCAGGAGCTGGACTGATGCATTAAAAGTAAAAAATAAAAAGTACTTATGAAGTAATCCCAAATTGTATCCTAAACAATGCAATGAGCAGGTATTAGTTGACATTCAAATTCAGATCAAAATAAAAGTTGCAGGAATTCCTGAATAGTTTGTGCTCAGAACAATGATGGATATACTAACTTAACCCCTGAAAGAACAGAGGAAAAATACTGGTCATTTCTAGGGAAAAGCCAAACAAACTATGAAACATCAACCCTAACCATATTAGACCACTTTCTGCAGTGTAGCCCGAGTACCAAATTCTAGTTGTAACACTCGTGTGCCAACCAGTAGTGCCAGAAACTTGATTTGAAAGCAGACTTCCATGATCACACAGAATATCTTTCATTATTTCTTATCATTCACTGCATTAGATTCATATTATTTAACAGGATATGAGAATTAAAACCTTTAAAGACAGAAACTAAAAATATTTTATCCATTCATCTTTTCTCAGCTCTGATTCTACTTGTAGGTTCATTTAACAATTTGAACATAATGACATCAATGTGCACATATTAACTCACTCTACGAGCAGATTTGGTAGGCATTCAAGCATATTATAGTGTTACTACACTCAGTGCTTGCAACAAGAAAATAAGTAATCAATCTAACCTTGAATGCATCAGAACACAACTTTGCTTCTCTCTCAACTAGTTCCAACACACCCCCTGCCATAGAGCAACCTTCTCATCTTTCCAGCCAGATGCCAAAGTCTTGCAGCATTATCTAATCAAGATAAACAAACATCTGCCATGACTTAGCAACCACCCGATAACAAACTTGCAATGATAAGGCTGCAATCAATTCTCATCAAATGTTGCTCTAAGGTGATTTCCCATTGCTCTGACATCATCTCAGACTGAGATCATGCTGACTTTGAAAACTTGCTTTCAAATGCCGCCCACCAACAGTTATGTTCTGACATTAATCAACACTCAGATTTTGAATTTTGTTCCTGTAATTTTCCACTCAATACTGAATTACTTTCTTTCCATTCTATGTACTTTTCTACGCACTACAGAAATATACTCCACATTCATTCACCGACAAATTTTCATTAAGGAAAATCTTCTTTAGAGAAAGAAACAAATCCTTGTTTCTTCACGCGACCCCTAGCACCACAATGCTCTGAGTTTCCACAGCTCTGTGCTTTCAGAAGCCTTCAGGAGCTGCTTCGCAACCACACCAAAGCAAAGCAGCATAGCAGTGCTGCACCATAACACATCTGCAATGTTCATGACAAAAAAGAATATTAATCTAGATCTCTACAGTTCTACACACGTTTGAAAGCAGTACTCTATGTGCAGACAGCTCTCCTATTCATATTGAAGAGATTTTCAGGAAGTTAAAACAAATTTAAACAGGACACTAAGCTTTGAACAAGAACAGGTGAGTTTAGTTTACTGATCTAGTCCGCAGGCATCTTCCCACATCTATCAAAAACTGGACACAACATTCTGCATTCTGCCCTGCAACAGCTTAACAAGCTGAAGAAATATCACTGCCATTCTTCACAGATGGTGAAGAGAAGGCCTGGAGGTATATGTAAGGTCACATAGCAAGTTAAAATCACTGCAGAGTTTGAGCCTCTTAAATTACAGTTTTGTAATGAAACCCCAAGATACATCATAGTTTTTTCACATTTTCTGTAAACAAAACCTAAAACATATTAGATGCAAAACGCTTACACACTATTATGCAGCATAGGTCCTTATTTCAAGTAAGAAAGTAGTATTACTCTTCAAAGCAACAAAAATCTTTCTCCACTGATTGGATAAAGATTTTTCTAGCAAGACAGTCCGACAGCTTTTCAACTGCATATTAATAACGGATAGAAATCCCAAATAAAATATAATAGCTTTGAGAAAAATAAAATGGAAATACACAATGAAAGACTCAAACAAAATAATACAGAACAACTCTTTTCAGTACAGATTCAAGGAAGCTGTTGCAACTAGAAATGAGAGTGAACTACTTGTTTCGTTACACTGATTTCCTGATGTGGAAAATCATTGAATCATTAAGATTTGAGAAGACCTCTTAGACCATCTTGTCTAATTGTCCTCTTACTACCAATGTTGTCTTTTAAGTCACATCCCTGTGTGCTACATCTACTCTTTCCTTAGAGGTCTCCATGCGCAGTGACTCCACCACTCCCTGGGCAACCTTTTCCAATGCAACATCACTCTTTTCTGAGAAGAAATTCTTCCTTATATCCAATCTGACTCTCTCCTGGCACAACTAAAGGCCATTCCCTCTTTTCCTAAAAAAAAAAAATAAATCCCTCAGCCACGATACAAGTTTACATGTAATTTATACCTAAACTGAAAAGTACATTATCTTCTGAAACCATAAATACGTATTTTTCTTCATTAAAGGGTACCAAAACTATTACCATGCAATTTTGAAATAAGCTGTCTTGCAGAGGCAGCTGTTTGACTAAGAGGTACAACTGTAATGAGAGAACCTTGCTCCAGTTTTGCTTCTTAGACCTCACACAACCACAATGCCCCTTCTTTGTTTCAGCTATGAAAGAGCAGACTTGGACCAAGATACTGCAGCTGCTCCTCTGGGGCAAGCTTCTCCCTCTGCTCATTAAAAAGCACCATACCAAAACACACTTGAAGAGCTCCTACCTACATGGCCTAGACATGAATAAACTTCTGTTCATAAAAGGATAACTTTAAAATTTTGCCAGTTGGGAACCTACTACAACTATTTCCCTTACTATGTGAATAAAATAATGGTTCTGAATCACTTGATTACTCCTTATATACTACACTGATGAAGAAACACAAATATAAGAGCTTACCTAAATTGTCAGTGAAATAGAGACCTTGGGAGCAATTTTCCTTGTGATCCCAACTGCATGGATTAGGTATGTAATTAAATCAAATATCAAGGCAGAATTCTAAATTCCATAGCTCTGCTTTTCTTCAATCACTGAAGATATTCACTCTTAAAAAGGCCCAGTAAGACATTGTGGTGTGCCTGACAAAACAGAAAATAAAAGACTGAGGCCCAGAACTCATGCATTGTTTCTCAACGGCAGGGAGCAATAACAATCCCAAGAATTCTGTTCCCTCTGCAACACCTGTATGCTTTTCCCATCTGCATTTATGGGAGTTACATGGCTATATCAAGGCAAGAATTGCAATCCAAAGCAGCTAATCAGAAAGACAAAACAGTGCCCTCCAGAACAACAACAAAAACTAACTCCTTAGCCCACACTGTGCTCTGAACAAAGATGATCTCTGCATATGTGTTTGTGTTTGTTAAATTTGGAATGACTTTATTGATAAGTCTGGATTCTTGACTTTGTTACTTCACCGGCCTCATCATCTGAACATTTCAGCAGTCTCGAGGAGAGGCCAGAGTCAGCAGGTCTCCAGCCTCATCCAATATACATTCTGGCAGGCTAAAATCAATACACTAAGATTTGTCTGCCAGCTTTTTTATCCACAATCCCACTTGCCGCTGACTCTGGCCTCTTCCAGAAGTCTACTGCACCTGTCACTGTCTGAAAAATTTGTATTCCTCCAGTTTACAAATTACTTAAACCACCCCGGTAAAATGAAGGGAAGGAGTTCTCCTTCCTGCCATCCTAGAACCGAAGCCTCCTATGCAAGGAGTAGCTTGGCAGAAGAGCCTGGATTGGTTTTACAGCTCCATCTGCTCCATCTGTTCTTAGTATGCTGACTGCACCCTTAGCCAAAAGGACTGCCGTTCAGCATCCAAACTGCCAGTGTAACTATGTGATCAGCCTGACCAGGCTTGTAAGAAGTACATTCTGGAAGTTTTACACTGCACTGTTGCTATCATGTCTAATACATTCCCCCTGATGTATATACATGTACATACCCATGTATACATATGTATAGATAAACAGATGTGTCTTTACATATACTTTCCCCTCTCAGATTAATAACAAGCCTAGAAATGACCTAATCTTAAATTAACTGCTACTACAATGTAGGGCATCTCTAGAGATGGTAACATCTTGTTTCACAGAAATAATTCAAGTGGCACAGATGTGGTTTTTCATAATTCAAACTATCAAGAACCAAATGGTTATTTATAGCTATCAGCCAACACAAAGGTGGCCTACACTGTCTCATACGAAGCTAGAGAATTGTTTCCTGAGCCTTCTCCATGCATATAAAAAATTCTGCATTGCCTTTAAGAGGTTTATCTATTTGTCCAATAGGCTAGAGCAAAGAACTTAACGAGCAATTTCTTGTTCTCGTAAGACTCTGGGATCTTTAAATACGTCTAACAACAAGACTAAGCTAGCCATTACATGAAACTTCCTTCTGTGCACCAAAACAAAGCTCAGACATAAACCTAGTCTTAAATCCCCCTTTTTTACGCAGTTATTTTTCAAGATGCTCCCTACAAGTTTCACTTATGACCTTATCAGTATTGCCTCCCTTCTGAGTAAATTCTGCTTGGCTCCATTGGCCATATGAATCTAGTATGAAATAATCCTAACTATCTCATTGCATGCAACACCCAACTGCAGAGGAATTAGACACATAAAAACAAGGATTCTGTAAGGTATTCAAAGCTGGAACTATTTTTACCTCTTGAGATACTTCAAAACAGAAATATTACAAAGTGATGGCATTTCAGTATATTCACGGCTGTGCTCAGTTTTAACAGGATTTAGTAAATGCTCTTTCAGTAGGAAACTCAGCCAAATATTCCATGACATTCTTTCAGATAGTTGAATAATTCCTCTGTGTAATTCAGGTAACAAACAAAAAGGTTGCAGCAGCATGAAAGTTTAAAGCTTATAATCGCAGCGTATGCAAGTAATGGTATTATATTAGACATCTAGTATTTCTGTCACTAGATTTTCCTAGCATAAGTTAACAATAAAGTATAATTTATTATTATTTCTTGTTAACACTGCAATTTTTCTTTTCCAAATCCGAATTAAGTTTATGCATCATACACCACTCACATCTCTTTTATCTAGCCTGGAATAAGTCTGATTTGTTCCATGTCTATAGTGAGTATTTTTCTCCTAATGCTTCTCTTGGGAATCATTAAGGAAGAAAGATATTATTCCTGTTAAGATCACCTCACTGCACCACTAAAAAACAAATATTGTCAGCTTTTCTTACAGCTCTTGTAAAGAAATGAAAAATAATAATAATAAAATCCCATTACCACTGAAAAATACTTTTGTTTTTTTTTTTTTTTTTCAACTAATGTATCAGTTTTGAGACTGTTGTTAAAAATAAACAAGTTAAAATCATTTATACCAAAACTGAGACAAATTAAATCAAGGACTTAAAAAAAAAAAAGTGTTCAGTTATTTAAAAAATCCAAAATTTAAAAGTATTTCTGCCAGATACTCCTTTATGAATTAAAATTTCTTGAACATCTGTTTGGAACATTATAGAAAACAACTAAGAGTGGTTTGCTCTGGATTATCAATTCTTTGGCTGGGGCTATCTTCCGTATGCTTTTAAGTAGAAACTCCACCTGTACACCTTATATCCTCTTATGAGCATCAAGTAAGGTTTCAGTTTTACTGCTTTCCATGGCACAGAAATTAGAAACTGAAGTCCAGAGAGCTTGTTTGCTGGGAGGGAGCTGAGAACAAAGAAGTTTAATTCAGTTTCCAGAAGCATTCTCAGAAAGATATGCACAGTGTTTCATACAAAAGCTTCTCTAGGAGGCATCCTGGAGGATGGATTCATGATGACTATCCATTGCCTACCGACTCCATAAATCCTAGCTCCTGGAATGAATAAAAATACAAATGATCTCAGCCACTCAAACAGACAGATCACTGGGGGTTGTTTCCCTCCACAGCACTGTTTGGCAGGCAGCTGGGCAGCTCTCTTCCCTGCAGCCTGCTACATCTGCAGGTCTCCTGCCCTTTCTCTAGTTCAGCTGCCAGGTCATCTCTCTTTCCCTCCCAGCTGACAGGCTGCCTCTCCTCTCCTCTCCTCATGCCAAACTCCCCGTCTCTCACAGAGCTGGCACATCATTTCTGTCTTTTGGTTACAAGACCTATGCCCTGCTTACTGGGTCTCCTTTGCCCTCACCCATGCTCTCTGTGCTCCTTTCTGTCTCCATGCTTCTGTCCCCACCTTTTGGTAAGCAGGCAGACAGACCCAAGGTGAGGGTACTTGCACATGGGGCAGGAGCAGCTCCCTTCTCTCTGCAACCCTCAGCTCCCTGCTCCTTGGTCTGAAACAGGAAACGGGCCAGCTTGGAACATCTCAGGGATCCGTATAGGTTCCTAAGAGTCCAATCAATGCTGTCACTTTTACCATCTCTATTACATTTGCCATACAGTTGGATTACATCATACATTAAAAGTTTCCCATCATCACGAACAGCGACTGCATTTCTAGGAGCACTCACAGCCTGCAAATCTATCAGTTAGATGAAGTGCAGTGCAGATTTATGAGGAATAGAATGATAGATTTTGATTAGAAACTTGCAATGAAAAATGTAGATGGAGTGATTAAAATGCTTTGCTGAAACGCTTCTGTACAAAAAACAGGAAAAATAATCCTGAAAATTCTACAAGATTTCTACCTGACAGAAAGAAATGCTTTGATTAATTCAAAACTCGCTTTAATTTTTTATTATTTACAAACTCAATATTGTGTTCCCTGATCACATTTCTAACTCCGTAGAATGCAAAACAAATTTCAGCCACTTTAACACTTACGTAAACATTTGCTTTTTTTAAATACAGACTGACATCAGTAGTTGTTTGTAAAAAGAAACCACACTGAAATGATTTCTATACCTGTCCAAGTGTCCTTTTTTTTTTTTTTTTTTTTTTTTTTTTTTTTTTATAGACCAGTGAAAACTCATTGCTAGAAAAAGGCCAAATACTTTCTAGTTACGCTTTAACTGCAGTCACAGACCTCTGTTGGACCTCAGCTAAAGCAAATGGAAGGAGCAAGAGATTTCCATGTCCCTCAGCCCCCAGGTTGCATTCCTTAGGTACCATAAAGCTAATGCTTGGCAGGGTGTATGACTGCAGTATTCTACAGACTTTTTTGCTTCTGCCTGGATCACTGAAATAAAATGCCAGTGTGGAATGACCATGGGCCAAATTATTTCACAGACTGGGAGAGATTTTTGGTAATGCTTGCTGTGACCAGACATTATTAATTCATCTAATGTTCACAGTAATGGTGTTAATAATGATGAAATAATGTGTTATTAATGAGGTGGTAGTGCTGTATATTCTTCACAGAAATTCCGTTATAATTGGCCAATTAATGTACCATTGCTTTAAATTGTTAATTTGTTTTTAAGAGAAAATGTAACATAAGTTAACAAATCTAGTTTTAAGTACGGCTGAGGCCAGCTATTATCCAATGACCTTCCTAGGCACTTTTGAGAAGCTTTGCCAACTTATTCAATTACAAAAAGAAAAAGCAGAGTGGTTTCAAAACAATTACAAAAGCTGCCAATAAAATTCATTCAACTCCTCTTACTTCAGAGCAAGGTCAGCAACGAGAGGAAAAGAGTGCCTCTGAAGCTCGGTTTTTAATTTAAGGGGCTTAGGTCTAAATCACAAAACATACTACAGATTAACGTGGGCACCCTGAAACCTCCCCAATGGAGATGACTTTTGAAGCAGTGTGACTTTTACTAAAATACAGATGTTGTGAAGGAGTCGAAAATTGGCTTCCCAATTTAGTGGCTTTCTAATACTTCATTTTTTGTAATTTGGAGTTTTGTTTTTGAAATTATTAGTACTGTAGGATTATCCTGGTCCAACTTTTCTGGGTTTGGCTGGATAACAAAAGTAGTAACAGGCTGAATATATAAGAAAATGCAATGACAATTCCCCTCCTACAGCATTTATGCTTAAAACAATGTGATTAAAAAAAAAAAAAAAAAAAAAAAAGACCCTCGTTTAGCAAATTAATTTAATGTGGGTGACTTTGGGAGACTTCCAAGTAAGGTGGTCATTTCCCATATATTAACTTTGATAGCAACGTTAGCACAACATTTGTGCATAAACCCACAGTACTTACTCCTCCTGCAGTAAGGTTTGGATTTGAACAGAACATTTTATTTTCTATACTATGTCTAAATGAGGTTGAACTTTCTCAGAAAGCATACATTTTAAGACTTCTAGACTGCCATCTCATTAGATTTACAGATTATTAGTTTTCAGAGTCAGAGAATCACACTGCCCATTGCAGCCTTCAAATGCATGAGCTCTCAATTAGTATATACCTGCTGCCCAATATCCCAGTGCATCTGGATATTGGATCAGCACAGGATGAGTGCAAGCTACACCAACTCATTCTCGTAACTGTTTGTGCCCTTGCTCTTACTTGTGGCTCAGAGATGGAGTTACAGCTTCTCTGCTGAACCCACTCCCTTTTCTTGTGCCTTTAGCACTATTCAAAGCACTGAGGGTAACCTCAGATGTTGTTATAGTTGTTCCATCAGAAGGATTATATTGGTCTGAGCAAATTTTTCAGAAATTTCAGTCAATGAATACAGACACGTCTATACAGCTAGATATAATTCATGACAATCCTGTTCTCATGAAAATGGACCAAATGATTTTGTGTCCATTCCAAGCAGAGAACAAAAATAATTTCAAATGCTTTCAAAATGTTACTTTCACTTTATGACAAAATCCTTCAGGACTCATCCATAGTAAAGGTCAGTGTGCCAAAGCGCTCTGCCTCCGTACCCAGCTTTGCTGGGTATGGCACTGTCATCCTGAATAAAGACTTCAGATCAGTGCCAGCCAAGTGTCACATTAAAACTGCTCTTGTGTAATGTTCAAAGGTATTTTGAGCTTCAAAACACTAGGAAAACAGTTCAATTTTTCATAAATACTTTGGAAACTGGGATTTACTGTTTCTGCAGAGGAAGCACGAGGGATGATCCAGTTTAATTTACCTGATTTTTAATTATTTTTTTTTTTTTTAGTATTTTCTCACCTTTACTTAGATAATGAATTTTAAAAAGAATGGGTTAAAACTACTTGGAAAATTTAGAGAAAGTTCTTTCTACTAACTTTAACTGCAGTTGTAAGATTTTTATTTCTTTTTATGATGTAGTGATCTGAAGTATCTCTCAAAAGGAAATGACAGGATTCTACATTCGCTTTTCCAGCAAATCTTATAAGCGTAGTACATGATACTATGCCTCTTAAGAAACTTACATTTAGATTTTCCCATAAAAAAGTTGCCTTAGATGTAAGAATTTAGCACTATATTAAAATCCTATGTTATTATCTAGTGCTAAGGCCTCCTAAATAACACTTATAAAAGTAGCATTCAGAAAAACACTAAGAAACCTTTCAGTGAAGTAATGGTATAAGCATACAGATGAAATGAATTTAAGTTCTGAACATTAAAAAAGTTCTAGCTACATATTTCTGTTAACCAACTCAGTGCATAGTCAGTCTAACAAAACACTTAGACATTTTACATTCGTATCTTCAGTGTAATATGAGCCAATTTAGCTGTTTCCTACATTCCTGACAAATATTTGCATATTATATCGGCAGTACAATGTTTCTAATGAAATCACTAAGCACAGCAAAACTTTCTCTAGTTATGATTTACATTTCTGATATTCATATGCAAAAAAAAAATAATAATAATAATGCAAAATATGTATTCCTTTTACAATAACTTCACTTATAAAAACAATACAAGTAAAATAATTTTGTTTGAGGACACGCAAGCATTGATTTCATTCCTCAGGCAACACACTTCTCTACATATTTGTCACAATTCAATTTACACCCACCACTAACCAAGTATTAGCACAGCATCTTGAGGCAGCTGGCAGTTCACACTAAAGCCCAACGGGAGAAACTCTGACCTGACTTACAGCGCTTCTGCAGGGCAGCACCTGGCAAGAAGGTTTGGTTCCTAGTGAGTGGGCAAGCTCGTCGATGGACTGCAGATGATGCTCACAGTAAAGGGATACTAAAATTGTTTCTTCTCCTTATCCCAGTCAGTTTTCCTCATGAAAGTAAAGTTCTGATGTTCTCAAAATGTTTGCATTCTCTGTTTAGTAATAATCTTGTCCTACAGACATTAATAAACTAAGAATTCTAAGCTGAAGAAGCACACAACAAGATCTCAAAAATCGCATTCTGTAGGGTAGTATAGCTCATATCATGTGCAATCTCATCTACAAAATCCACTGCACAGTACACTAAGCACTTTTATTTTAAGGATTGTTGCTCTTTCTATAATCCAAAATGTCTTCACTTTTATAAATCAAATCAGAATGCTATTTTAAAGGCTCTCCAGTCTTTAATTTCCTGTGTGTTTTAATGGCCACATAACTTCATTCGGGCCTGAATACTGCTCTTATCTCATAAGATGCAGAAGCAGCCACACTGCTATCACAGTCCTGTCTTATTTTGTGTGTTTGTTTTTTTGTTTTCTTTTTTTTTTTTCCCAACTACGCACTGAAATGAGCTGTGCAGGCATCCTATACATTCTAAACAGACTTTGAGTTATAAAAATAATACATAATGAACTCTTTCCCAAGCAGTTCACAGAGCAGTGGTCTAATCACAGAAAACACATGAGCAGCCATTTAATTGTAACTTTACAGAAGATTCAAAACATGCTCTCTAATGGAAAGCAATTCCACCTCATCACATTCTGAGTTTAGCCACTTGGTCCCAGCTGGTTTTGGTTTGCTATATGTGAACAGAACAAAAGATTTTGTTTCCCTGCTTTGCAGAGATACTGGGAGCAGAAAGAGAGAGCTGGGCAGAAAAGAGGTGTGGAGTAAGAATACAGTCTGCCCAAGTTCAACCATCCCAACAGTGTGACACACCGTGGCCAAAGAACTACCTGTTAGTTCAAGGACATTTGTGCAAGTGAAAGCAAGAGGCAAACAAACCATGGAAAGAGAAAACGAAATATACAAATAATTTCCAAGAAGCGGGCAAATTCAATATTCATCTCTTCATATACAAGTTTCTATCTATTTCTAGAAGGATACAACAATTTCAGAGCTGCAACTCAATTGCTCTTAAAAAAAAGAAAGAAAGAAAGAAAGAAAGAAAAAAACCTGCAAAAATATAAGGTTAACTACGTTACTTAAAAGAAATTTTCACTTCAAAAACTGCTGCAAGAATAGTAGGAAGTGATCAGCATTCTCAAAAACAGAAAAAAAAAAACAGAAAAAAACAACAAACAAACCACAAGCAATTGCCATCAACCCCATCTCCTTCCAAAAACCACCTTTCAGCTTAGATAAACCTAGAAAATTACTTCAGTGTTTTACAGAAAATACAGCCTGAAGCTATGATTTTGCTCAGGTAGCTCTGGTCATTTTTTTTTTTTTACACTTACTTTGTATTCAAACTGACTGCTACAAAAAGGAACAGAGAATGGAAATTAAGCCCATTACATACATTTAAAACACTAAACGTAACATTAAGGCAATGGTTTTCTCCATAAGTAAAAAATCTTGATGCATTAAAAACTTCACTAGGTTTCAGTAACAACAAAAATTACCACTAATGTATGAAAACTGTGTTAGTGCCTGCAAACCTTTGTCATAAATTATACATGTGAATATGGAAATGCTAATGAACAGAGGATTTCATTTACAAATGATTAGTACAGATTCAGCAGTCGCTACAGTTATGCCAGTATAATTTATTTTCTTGTAGAACATGCTGTTTGCCAAGTTTAGGCCATTTATTTCTATACTGCTGAGTATCAACGTCTTTGACTTGAATGTCACATTATCTTTTTATCCAAATAAATGTTCATTTTCTTTTTAGGTTTTAGTTAAATAAAGTCTTTAGGTTCAGACCTAAATTTTTTGATTAAAAATTTTGTAGGATGGGTGCAATAAAAATGATACCCATTTAATACAGAAATAATTGCTGAAATTACTCTGGTTTCTGAGACTTCTACTAATATGTTTAGGAATGTACATATAATGGTGACCTTCAGCAGAGCTTGTCACAGACTTCTGTATTCAGTCCACACCATTTTTTTTTTTTTTTTTATTACTACAGAAGACTTTTATTTGGGATTAGACTTCCTTGGGGAAAACTTAGTGTTTCAAAAGCATCCTACAGCCCTCAGAAAGGCAGAATAGTGCAAGGCTTCACCATCATTTTTTTTTTCATGCAAAGATACATGTTAGCTGAAAAAAAAATCACTAATGCCTTTTTAGAATAGATCCAAATAGAAATTGAAATATGGCATTCTAAGTATAAAATCGTATTGCAGAAATCATTCCAGTGTGCCTTATTAAATAGAATGTGGATCTTCTATGAGTTAGGTAGCAGTGGTGATATTTTTGGAAATTTTTTAAAAGAACTTGCAGTAGAACCAATATTTTCTTTTACATGCAAATTCCGTATTTTCTGTTAAATTCTTTAAAAGATTCAAGACTCAAAATTTTCAGCACAAAGATTCATCATATAGATACAAAAAAAGACAACTGTACTTCTGTCTGAGGTTTTAATGGAGTAGAAGACTTAGATCTGAAGTTTGAAGTAAGCTGATAAAAACATTTCCAGGCCTGAAAAACCTGAAGAGGTAGACCACTGCTTCTATTATTTTAGCCTGAAGAATAGGCCACACAACATCACAGTACTTCAGCTGCCTACAAAATCAGATTGTCAACAGACAACAAAACGAAATGAGGCTCTAGGTTGTGGAAAAGAGCCTTCCTTTAAGCCTGGATCCAACAATGATTCTAATTGCATAATCTACCCATATCAAATACATACATAATGTGTAAAGCGCATTTGTCTTTGACAGCTTTATTTGTTCATTAAACATTTATGTTAAATGGCTTTTAGTATTGCAGTCCATGACATTCATCCAAACTTGGCTAGAAAATTAACAGATCAAGTAGCTCCTCGGATTTTTAGCAAGTAGATATGATAAAATCTGATCTAAATTGTGCATTTCAAAACTGAATTTTAAGTGTGCTTTTGCTAACATTAATCACCTGTTTGTTTGTGTTGAGGTATGGCTTCCATCTCTGATACCTTGTAAGAGAAAATTGATTATAATCACTCAGACTAAAAAGGGATTTCTTTCATAGACAAGTCAAGTACATGACTATTGGGAAGGGTTTAGCTATCAAATTAACATTGTAACTTACTTGGAAACTATTTCCTACCAAGTAGTATAGGGCAAGATTTCCAGGAAACAAATGCTATAAATAGTACTTTAAACAGCACTTAAAAACAATTACTCATATGCTTGTATTCTCTTGTTCTACCAGCTAAATGCATCTGCGAAAAATCTAGCTAAGTGAAGGAGCAGAAAGAATGGGAAAAAATGCCCATCATTCAGTGCTCCGAAAAACCAGAAATTACCATAGTAAAGTCTTAAAAAGTGTAACAATTTTAGACACTGGGCTTTTCAGTTCTTCGCTATCCCAGATAGCATTGAGGAGTTCCTCAGACATTTTAATGATGTATGTGCAATATGTGCACCTGGAAACTAGAAAAATCCAAAATGGCAACTGCAGGTTGTGCAAAAGGATAAAGAACTATGTAACTGGTCCTAGCAGTAATATTCCAAGGATATCTATTAATTAAGAAGCTCCTCTTGCTTTTCAGTAATATTTTGAAGACTACAGCTAAAGTGTTTAAGTGAGAACAGTATCTCACAGTCATTTCAAATATTTGTTTACTTAATGGTATGTTTATATGTAAACAATAAGCATCTAAATTAAGGGATAGTATCAGATACGGCTGCTTTAAGGGAACTTTATGCTTGAGAGAACTTTTCTAAGGTAACAAAATTTATTTCAAAAGTATACTGTTATTTTATCCTTTATTTTGCAGTAGTGTGCATAAACTGCTTATGAATTTGCTGTCTCTACAGGCAGCAATCACCAGTATCTCACTGTACTGCAACACAGCAAATAATGCAGAAGTGTTTTTTTAGGGAAATAGGTCTTTCTTCCAAACAGCTAATACAGAAACATAAGAGCAGGTGTAGGTAGCAAGAAGTCTGTACCTTGCAATGCCTACAAACCTTGCTGACTTGCCTCAGTATAAAACTGCATAACGATCACAAACTACAACTACATGGTTAGAATTTCACTAATAAATATTCAGAAGACAAAACCAAGTATGCTTATGGCCCAATTTATCAGAAAGACAAATAATGAAAATCTGAAAGCTTGAAAGCTCTAATATTTTGTTTTCTATGACAGCATTTCACCCACAAAAGTTATCTGCCAGTCTTCCTTTCTCTGGAAAACTACATCTTAACTTCAGCCATATATCTCATACAATCTTTGGTTTTGTTAGCAAACAACAAAAGTAATTTAGTTTGATTCACATAAAAACAACACAGCTAATTACTTACGTTGAAGAACAATTCCTTTCCCTTGTTCCCTTACAAATAAATGCCAATGAAGTTATGAGACTTCCCTAATGGCATACGAAAGCTAAAAATTTGATTATGATGCTAATAATTTCACAAAAATTGACAGTAGCTCAATAGGGTTCTGCCATTTCTAGGTTTCTTTCCACCACTAATGAGAACTGGCCTTGCCACAAGTCCGTAATGCACAACATCCCCAAGCTTTCTTACTTGAAGTCCTTACCTCTTCAGTTAGCTCGTTAGTCATACATACTCTAATTTTCTGCTTCTGACAACTAATTTAAACATATTGGAGCAATTCTCTGTACTTCTGGACAAGCTTAGCATCTCTGTGTGTACAGAAGTGCTTCTTCTGATACAGAGAACATCGTTTTGTACTAGTGGAGAATTTATTAAATGCTCTTCAGAAGGGAAAAAGACAGCAGAGAAGAGAATAACACACTAGAAGCCTTCAAGAAATGCATTGTAGTTGATGAGTTTCTGGTTTGAATAAGTTCACAGTTAAAACTAGTGAGCCTGACCTGAATGACATGGACAAGACTGAACAAGCTACCATACTCACAGCTACAAGATTGACAGAAAGTATGTTTTCCTCTTTTCTTCACCCCCAGCAATCATACACCTTTGCTTTCTCTCTATGACAGAATGCAGATGGATGATTAGCTGTGCAGAGTGCAAATATCAGGCTGGCATTTCAAAAAACATGGGTTATTCTGAAAAAGCTTGAAAATCCTCCCCAAAATACTGATAAGTTTGCTCTTCACCTTCTTCATATAAAAAGACATCCAGAATGACAGAACAGAACTAATGAATGCAATGTGAACTGGCTAGCTAGGGATTCTGGCACAATATTTGCCAAACTTCTAATATTTTAGTTCATGTATTTTAAATGTTTCACTTTTCTGGTGGAGTTTTTGAGTCTTTGTCAGCAACAAAGTAGATAGAACAATGTTTATGACTGTATCAGATTTATTACCAGAACATGTTAATATCATTACGATATGTAGTTATTTCATTTGAATTTCTGGTGCTGATATGGGACTGCCTAAGAAAGCACCCTTTGGAAGGTTTGCATGAGATTTTGAGGTGCTGCTGCCTTCATTTCCATCATGGAAAACTTATCTGGAAGTATATTTTCAATTAATTATCCGGGGCAACATCACAGCTGCTGCTCCTCAGTTTTTCATCTGTATATGTATTTCATCAACATTAACAGCTGCAAACTGCATATAGAAATTAAGAATAAAAAGAAGCTTTTAAAAGAAAACGATTTCATTTTTATCATTTTGCTAACTAGGGCTGTGAAAAAAATCACTGCTGTCTGTTGCAAGACTCGGAAACAGTCTGTTTTGTTTATATAATAAAATGTGGCCTTATTAGTACTACATTAGGCTTAGAAAAATACTTGGATGAGTTACTGTTTGGTAACAATTTCAGTATCTGCACCCATCCTTCCTACAGTTTTGCGCATGGTAAAACTACAGCACTATCAATACTGCAATGTCTATACTAATCTGATTACCAGAAAACCCTGTACATTTTTTCCTATTTTTTTTTTTTTCTAGTACTAGATTTTTACTGGTAAGTTTTTAAAATTAACATACTTTGGAAAAAAAAAAACAAACAAACCATGAACCAACCAAACAAAAAGAACAGGAGAGAGCTGCTATAAACTCAGAAATTTTGCTGCTTCCTATCTGGTGAGAGTGATGACAGAGCTAGGGCAGTAAGCTTGAATTAAAGAATACTTACAAAGCACCAGCTACCTTTTATTGGCAGGTTTATGATCTCCAGTAAGAGATTTATCAATTCTCTTACGTGAATAGTTCCTGTAGGAGATGCATGGATATATAAAGACTTTAAAACATATTATTATTAAGAAATGAAAATAAAAGTTAAATTAGTTTTCTTTTCTTAAAAATCAATCTTTCTCAACAGTTGAATTAAGTGAAATAAAGGTAAGAAATGAACTGCTAAAATGTTTCACATCCTCTCTGCTCTATAAATAGTTTAACGAACCTGAAGAATTTGAATCTTTCATTTTTCTAAAAAAGTTAGCTAATGTTTAGTTTTTACTTTTTCATACTAAATGACCAGAAGAGCCCAAAAAATTCCAAATGTAAACTTGGCGCAATCACCAGATTTTATTAACTGTCACAATTATCTTCTGGAGAGCAATCACAAAACTACTGAATATTTTACTTTTCTCATTTGTGATCTCTTCTTCCGTCTCACTGGAAAACAACCCAGTGAATAAATCATTCAGGGTTCAATTCTGTATATTCAGCTTCTAACGAATACACTCTAAGAGCATCTTGGAGGGTCATGCTTCTTATCATCAGCTTCATTTCTATTACAGCCTTCAGCATCAAGTTTCTTCCAAACTACTTATTAAATTTTCTACTTTATTTTGAACTTCATGTTTATATCTGTTGGTTTTTTTTTTCTTTTTTTTTTCTTCCCCTTTTATACTGCTGCAACCTGATCACCTGATATACAGGTTGATAGAGTATGCAACAAGGAAGCAAAATCACATGAAAAGAAGAGTAATTGAAATTTTATTCTGAAAATGGTTTCATGGCAGATTACTTCCTGGGTCTTTTGCTCATTTGTGGTAGTGCAAGAAAGTATAGCTGCAGGGAACACATAAATCTAATTGTCTGTATCACAGGAGCTAAGATTACATCTAATCCCATTTTCTCTGATCACAATAGAGTATGGACACCATACTCAGGTAATCCCTGATGAAGGTCCGAGTGGAAGCGAAAGTGCTCTCCCTGGTGCCAGGATACCTCTCTCCACACTGTGCCATCTGGTTTAAGGCAGCACTCTTTCTCTAAGACTCAAAGGTCAGCTGTGAAAGCCACAAACGGTTTTGATCAAACTGAAAACATTTACAAAACTGAAAACTTTACAAAAGTCTCTTTAAGTGAGTTGGCACGGCTCCATCACAATTTGCTGCCTTGCCCTAACACAAATGGCAAATCTGGCACTGTTCATTACGTGCAGGGGATGTTTCCAGGCAGCACCGCTGCCCATCACATCTGCATAGCTGTCAAGGAATAGAGGCTGGGCCCAGATTCAGCTGAGAGCAATCAGCATACCCTAGAACAGGTACACTATCTAGGATGCTATTAATTGTATTTTTCGAGCTGGTGCCATTTGCTGTGTCACAACGCTTCTCATTTCCATATCTTTCCCTTTTATACTTACAAACAGGTTTTAGCAACATAAACAACCAAAGAAACAAACAAACAAAAAACACCAGCAAGGAACGTACTGGGACAAAGGCTGACTTGCTCTTTTACAAATACATGAATCAATTTCACAATGCTATATAATTATTTAGTAATTCTCACTATTTCATGTAATTTTACAGAGCTTATCTTTATTTCCTCATTTTGGAAGGATGAAAATGGTTGATTTTTCAATTCATTCTGTAACAATATCTGAAACAGCCCAGGAAGATATTCTAATGTTATACTACGACAATGAATATATCTTATTATTATTTTATTAAAAGTATAAAAACTTTAAAAATGAAAAATGTATTTCATTCTGAAAAAAATAAAAGAAAGAAAAATAAAAAAACATTAAGTTCTGAAGTGTCTATTTCTAAAGATTAATTCAGGAGTTTAATTCTGCATTTATTTTTCATCACGGGAAAATGAGAGAAACCACTGCTCTGCATCTACTGATAAGTGATTCTATGAAGGAGTTGCCTGTACACTTATCAACATAGAAGATCATGCAGAAAATACCACAAGCATAATGAACACATGAAATATACCACTGTCATTTTGGCATGTTACTTTGCTTTTATAGGAAACTAGATACCATGTACTTTAGTTAAACATAAAGTAGATTTAGAGATGTAATTTTCAGATTGCCAAAGTTCATTAACCTGATGTCAAGTTAATGTATGGAACTGTACCCTTTGAGGTAGGATGAGCTGTAGAATAAGAAACATTAAGTCAAAATATCCGATTAACTGTTCATTATGTACAAATAAACTACCAAGACAACTGTAACCTGATTGAACTATTTAGTAAGTTACAAACTCCAGTAAGAACAATTAAAAAAAAAATCTGAGACACGTGAGGTCTTACAGGTTCTATTGAAAAATAAATCCTTGTTTAATATCTTCACTGCAGCATTGCAGTGTTGGAAGTCTAGTTACTCTGTTTTATTCTTTTAACTTTCAGGAGGAAAAGAAGCTGTGCAGAGCCTCAGTGACTAAAGTTCCTTCTTGCAAAGTATGCATCAGTCTTACACTGCCTCACAACATGACTGAAGCCACTCGATTGTGTTGCTACTTTCTCTACAACTCCTTTCCAAGGGTTTGACTTCCTCTTTCATTATAGATATTCTGAGCCCTGCCTACTTTTTCAGCATTAAATAAATAATGCTTATTTATACTTCAATACTGAGACGATATTTAGCTGTCTGCTATATATAATTAATTTGAAACTGAATAAAAATGTTGAGAAACTGAGCATACAGCTGCCCAGCTACATAATTAAGAGTTTCTTTACTCTTTTTATGAAAGACTAAAACACTTTTCAGAATGCTGCTTTAAGATGAACACATAGCATAACTCAACTAACATCGGCTCCTGATCTCAACCAGTGTGAAGTTGAACTGCTTTTACACTCTTAAACCACATTTGCATCAACCTTTTCCTTTTCCTGTCTCTCTTCCTTTTGTAGGTTCCTATTATTGTACTGAGATAAGAGACCCTCATTTATCTCCTGTCACTTTACCTGGATCATTTGCAGATTATTCTTTTAGCCTAATTGGCCTTTTCTCTTTCTAACCATAATGGGCAGAAAGTAATAGCAGAGTAACTCAAGAGCAGGCTAACCCATCAGCCTTCACAGTTATACACGGCTGGTTTAAGAGACTTACAGGTAGACTCCCATGGAATCAGACTGATAAAAATATACTGCAGTGACTGATTATTTTTTTTTTTTTAATTGAAGATATAGTGCACCATATATTTTTATTAGAAGGACTTTACAGTAACAATTTTAATTAAAAGTTATCAGTAACGAAATGTCACTGAGTCTTGAATAAAAGCTGTAGAGATGAAGATTATCTGGCAGATGTTAGAACAACTAGAACTGATAAAAAATAATGGTAAAGATATTCTTCTCTCACCCAATGACCTTTTTAATTTCTTACTCTGCAGAAATGAAATGGCATCCATTTTCCTTTGAAGAGGAGATAAAATAAAATTAAATGCTGATGCAAAAAAAAAATCTTGCAGTAATCGCAGATTGATAACTTACATTTGTTTTCCAAGATCTCTGATAAAGAAATTCATAGTAGGTACACGTAACAAACCGCCTGAAGATAACCTACAAGATGATAGTTTACTTCTAAATATAGTTTCCTGTCAATAGTTTATATTTAACAAATCTTATTCTATTGACCTACAGCATTTGATCATTGCTTTCAAAGAAAAATTGATCCAGTATCAACAGCACCACTTACAAATAATGACGTGTTAATAGATATAGAAAATTAAAACTGAGGACATATTAATCCACATAGCTTCAAGTGCACTGGCCTTTTGTTAATCTTGGATTTTACAGAACTTACAGCCACTGTAAGGCAAGTAATATACTCTGACATTTAACACCTTGAGAATAGGCATTTCCAACAGCATGTTTTCAAGACAGAAATCTAACATACATGAAAATACCACTGTTCATCAGCACATGGCACAGGAATGCAAAGCTTGGATTTTTCCTTAATATTTAGACAGGAAGCAAAACACAATTTTTCATCTTTAGAATAATGTTTGCGATAAGGATGCAAAGCAGAGCTAGTCCACACACCTAAAAATTATGTTACCTTTTAGAATAAATAAAGAAAAGAGTAGAAAACAAGCTACTTCGCAGCGGATTACTTACATCGCTTTACAGCTTTGCGGTCTGTGATACACACATTCATGAACTGAAAAAATAAAATCTACCATTAATATATAATCAATAAATTTCAGAGTATCTTACAAAGGAAACAGCTACTTTAATTTCCAGATTGTGAGTAGGGAACAGAGACTTACAAAGGCAAAGCAACTTGCCCAGCATCCACAACAATGCCAACAAATGATGTATGATTATGAGACAGTGGAAGTAGCCAATAGTTCCTGGGGTATCTCAAGTACCCTGAGCCAAACTACCATAACAAATAAGCCTAATTTTAATTCAGCATGATTACAATGCAGAAGATCCAGTTGATTTTTCCTCCAAATTTCAAGATTTTTTCTTTCCTTCTATGGTTCCAAGATTGTTTACTTACAGATGTGAATTAGCATTAATACAGCAATTGCAGTTCTCATAAATCATTAGAATTTACAGCTGCAGATCAAAATTAGTTGAAACATATGCATGTTCATGTGAGGACAAAAAGAAACAGCCTAAATGCACTAACTGTATCTGGAAAAGTAACTAACTATAGTAACTGATCTAATGTAAAAAGGAAGCAAGAATATTCAGATATAAATGGAGTGCATAGAACAGACCAAGCAGCAGTGGCAATATGCTGAGGAGCCAGGAATGCGCATGAGTACTGAACTGTGCTTGCCACTCCAGAAATGTGGAATGTGTGGGAGGAATGCTCTTTGGTGGTGGGATAATAGACCAGTTTGGAACCTATTATTTGATCCTTCCTGTCACAGTGAAGACTGATGCTTTGTGAAAGCATCCTGTCTGCCTCATAGTCCATGCCCTCTTCTTGAGAAAGCAAGCTAGAAGATTAACTGTCTCTGAACTTACTGTTTGTTATTCATTAATAATTGCAAACATTATTTTGGGCCTAACAGTAGAAAGATGAGGTAAAACAGAAAGAGAAGCAAAACCAGAATGATTAAGTTTTGTTAAATATGCCAGAGAGTTTATATAATAATATAAAGTAAATATGCACGTTGAAATCACTTTTCAGCGCTATAAATTGTTGTATATTCCCCAGAGATACTATGCAGCTGGAAATAGGAAGCAGAAAATCTTTATGACTGTGAATGTCAGAGCTAGAGGCACTGCCCAATTAAGAATGGAAGTAAATCTCTCCATCACACAGTCTAGCTATTAAGATGCAGTTCACACTGTGGATGTGTCTGAGAAGTTTGCAGTCTGTGAAAGCAAAGGTGAAGGTCAAGGAGTAAGCCACAAAACCCTTGGCTATCTACAGAGTTTGCAATCAAGATGTGTGGAGTTGATACGTTCTCATACTATTCCCAGAAACGATGCTTTTTACTTCCCATAAGTGTGGTCACTGCATTGCTGATCATCAGGGCTTTGTAGTACAGTGTCGTGAGGTGATTTATAAAACCCAAGTTTTCGAGGCAGTTCATCAGGGAATTGAAGCAGCTAAGATGTTGATAATCACTAGACTAGAAGAAGATCTGACAGGCAAAATACAAGCCTTCCTCAAGAAACCTTTTGCTCAGAGTTATCTGCTATAAACATCTTCAGCTCATCTGTAGTCAAGTGCAGCACTGGCGTATCTTGTCTAGATTTCATATTCCCTTGCTAAGCCACCTTCCTATCACACTCTTTCATCTTTCAGGCACTCCTGGGCTAGAAAGGATTCTTGCCTTCCCAATAAATATCAACAGTATTTTTCAGTTAAAGTTAGTCAAAATGTGATTTGTACAGATGTTTAGCATTTAGTTCCTTTTCTGCCAGAAGTATTCCCTTACAGCATATTGTTTTAGCATAGACATCTTCACCCCTCCCCATTAAACACTGAAAGTTTCAAGCAATTGTTTGAACACTATTATTGTGGGCTTTTTTTTTTGTTATTGTTGTTGTTTTGTGTTTTTTTTTTGTTTTGTTTTTAATTTCAGTAAAGCTTTGATCTTGAAGAAGTGAGTAACTTAGACAACTCAAAAAATATATTCATATTACAAAAACCACGCTAATTTCAGCCAGGACAGAAATAATATAACCTTTAGCAGAGAAGGGAAAAGCAGAGTTTAGAGAAGTTGTGTGTCCACTCCATTGTCAAACACACTTACCTGACTACAACCACACAGACAACAATAAATAAATAAGTGCACAAATGAATAAATAAAAGAAACCAGCTTTATGCCCAAAGTCAGAAGGAAGGCTGACCATGGCTAGCCACAGAAGCACAGCAGCTCCTGTCCAAGCAGCAGCAAGATTTTAGTCCTCAGTAGGGGATCACAGCCTTGCAGCCCACAAACAACCGCACTGGATCAAACCTCGCAGCATTTGGTATTGCTCCAACCAGCTTAATTTTAAGAACTCAGCCTTATGTGCACTCAAAATGCACGACAGTATTCACATACAAACTCCAGGACCAAGTCCCCTGGTTACCACTCAGAGCCTCTTTTTGCTAATAATTCCATTGATTTCAGCAAGCCCAGGGCTAAGTAAAAATAAACAAACAAAAAGATTTCTGTGTAGAGAGTCCAGTCCTATATACCAATTGAGAACTTCAGTAACAGCAAAAACATTTATGTTGTGGACCTCTCACACAAATGGAAAGCCAGCCTCCACTGACAGTTATCATCTCTCTTTTTTGGTTTCTAATACAGGTTTTAAATTCTGCAACTCATACTGCTTTGGTTCTGATCCACTTTTCTGTTTCACAGTCTCCATCTTCTACCTCCTTATTCACATAACAGTGAGCTAGAGCTGGGTGTGTGGATTGGTAACAATTCCATATACTACTGCTCCTACACTACTCCACTTACCAGTACCAATGGTACTTTTTAGAGCATTTAATCAGGTGCAGCCTGACCAGCTGAATAAAAATACTGTTTCAAAGCAGTTCATTTGCCTTTATAGCACTGACAGAAACAGCTTTGAACTGGTAGGCTGAAGGGCAAATGCACTTCAATAGCTTTGTTTGAATGAGAATTTCAGTTACAGTTTCTTTCCTCCTGTGGTACTACCTATTTTCCTGTAGAGCAAACATGAGATTTTGGGGACTACCTCCAGTGAAAAAGATAGTAAATACTGTGTTTCACTATGTTTCCACTCTTTTGCTCAAGCATGCTGCAATGTAGAGTACAGACTGTTTGAATATTTGATGATTGTTTCCAGCACATTCTCACCAGACTCAATGTGTTATCACTTGAAAATGGCAAAGATTCTGGTTGGTTGTAAAGTTTACAGCCAGAATGGGGAGGAATACTAATGAGGCAACACAAGTTCACGCTTGTCTAAGTAGTTGAAAATATTTGAAAAATGATCTATGTGGCTAAATATAAGGCAAAGAGGCAGTGTGGTTTTTGAAGAAAGAAATCATGTTTTTTAAACGTAAGAGTGCTTTTCAAAAAGCTAGTTTCACTGTAAATAAAGTTCATACACATGTCTGGGTTCTTAAAAAAATGCTTTCTACTTAAGAATTAAGTTCATTTTACCATTAGGTGAAATAGAAGCTTCCCTTGCATACCAATAACCTCACAGCCAGCAGAACAAACATTATGGGAATTAACGGGGATTAAAAATTGAATGAGAAATTCAGTGATATTCCACAGAAATTCATGCTGGAGCCCCTGTTCTTTGCTATATTCATAAATGGCTTCAAAAGAATGGAGAACAAAGTGACAAAATTGGCTGAAAGCAGAAAAGAGCTGAGGCTTCTTCAACATGGATAAGAAGAGAGTCAAGTTTATAATTCAGTATACCCTGTAGCACAAGACCCATACGGTATGCAATGAAAGTTTGTGGCAGAAGCTGTAAAATAAAGAGCACAGACGTAAATCCAACTTTTCCAGTGCTACTCAGAAACAATGAAATACATTCCAAAAGGACAAGTAAGATGTTAATGTGTAAAATATTAAGAACTTCAGAAAATGTGTAAGAATTCTCAAGGGCTATTAAAAAGTAAGTCTAGATATAGTATTCTACTTAAGAAGTCCTTAACACTTCAGATGAAAACAGGAAAGGCTATAGAGAAATACCAACATGCTTGCTCTGCTTTTACTCTCTTTCTTCAAGTGTTTTCTCCTGCCTGTTGTCTTTGCTGATTTCTCCAGGGTCAGCTGGACCCTTGGTCTGATCTATTGCAGACATTCTTGTGCTCTTGGAGCTCTGTGTTTTGCATGCAGTCACACAGTTTCACCTAGGAATAGGCAGACACTGAACAATGCAGTTTTCCATTTTCCCTCGCAACCACTCCACTAAAAATGTGAGCCTAAAGCTACTCATCTTCTGTTGTGCACAGAATGAAAATAAGACGAGAGAAGTAAGGAAGAGGCTAATGATAGTCAAGGGACACTGTGTAAGTCAGTCTGTACAAAGGGTATAGAAAAGCAAACAGTATGAAGTAAATATAAAAATAAAGCACCAAGTCCCATTAAAAATACCACTCCCACTCTCCCACAAAACCCTTATCTATTTTCTGAAATTAAAACTATTACTAGATAAAGAATTTTAAAAGAAACTTAGATGCAATTTAAATTTTCTGGACTTCATTCAAAATATAAATATATGAAGAGTAGCACCTGGAGATAACAAGCATGCTTGTGCTGTGCAAGGCCCTGTAAGTGTGATAGAGATAAACTGACTTTTACAACTTTTCCAGGAAAGCTGGAAAATTAATGGAGACCACTTTAGCTCTAAGATAGTTTCTCCCAAATGCCAGAGTAAATTAACTTCCATAAAAGACCCACATTGCTATTGTTAGCTTACTTCCAGAACTCAGGCTTCCCCATTTAAATCTAGCTTGCATATCTAGACCACAGTGCAATTTCTGTAGACATACCTTTCAAATATAGGACTTCTTTCCTCACTATACAACACCATTAAGACCCTCCAGGATGCATTTTACCAGCCTGTTAATACAAACACCAGCAGCCTCAGATATCATACAACACCTTGAGGTATATGTTAATTGATCAATAAAACACACCTGTAGCATATTAATGTTATAATAAAACACTCTACATATTCAGTAAATTTTGTGTTATCAGTTCTCCATCAATTATTTATTAAGAACTATCATAATAAATAATCTGCTGAGCAAGGAGCAATAACGAGGGGGAAGAAACATTTTATCACCTTCTCTACAGTTCCAGCCTCTGTAGCATGCTGCATATTTATAAGTGCTTGAAAAGAAGTAAGATAGAACTCTTCAGCTTTAAATCTTCATACTCTATTCACAAAGAGATTGCTTTGTTGAAAATAACAAAAGAACAGGTTTTCTTATATATATTTTCTTGCATCAGGTTCTCCTAATCCTAATATTAGTAATTCCCTTTTCTATAGGATCGGTAGTTTCATCCGCTGTGAGTGCTCGTTAGCTGACTCAGTATTAGCTAACAGAAATACTTCCACTAAAAAGAAACTGTAAGCCTCTTTGAGACTAAAATGGATTTTTAAATTTCAGTAGAGAAATGCAATATCTCCAAATAAAATTAGCATATAACTAAAATGAGGATGTTCTATCAGCATAAAAAAATAAAATATGAGCTTCATTGATCTTGTAATGCTGGACCTACCGGAGGCTGATTCCTTTTCCATTCGCTAAAAAGCAGTAAAAGTCATGCAGCTTCTAAAGCGTGTACTGAATGAGCAATCACTGAAAAACTCAGCAGTAAAATGCTGAAATGCTTAAATGTTAAATACAAGACTGTAATTAAAGGGAGAACTTTAGACGCAATGTTCTCAACTAGTGTAAGCTGCCCTAAAATCAACAATTACACTGATTTAGCTTCAACTTCCAAAAGTCCACTAGCAAAGAATTCGTTAAAAAAACAAACAAACAAAAAACTAAAAACAAAAACAACAAAAAATAAAAATCACAGGATGATTACATTTGTGACACCCGTCATACACTCACTTTGTTTGCAAGAATAGAAAGATGTCAGATTCTTCTTTAGAGTTTGTCACAGTGAAGATGCTGGGTGAGAAAACCGGGAAGATAAAGCAGATGAAGATAAAGCATTATAGCTACTTCTTTGAACTGAGGAAGAACTGAATAGCCAGCATAGACTCTTCTAGTACATAGGACTGACAACTTTTAAGTGTTCAGGATAGCTGTCAGTCATTTATCACAGAAGAGAAACAATGCAATAATCCTAACTAAATGACCATAGAATTGTAGAATCCTTTGAATTGGAAGGGACCTCTGATGGCCATCTAGTCCAACTCTCCTGCAATGAATGGGGACACCACAGCTAGTTCAGGTTGCCCAGGGTCTGGATCCAGCCTTCTTGAAAGTCTCCAAGGATGGGGCATCAACCACATCTCAGAGTTAGCCTGTGCCAGTACCTCACCACCCTCACTGTAAAACATTTTTTCCTTATATCCAACCTAAATTTACCCTCTTTGAGCTTCAATCATACATATAGGTCAATCACGATATACATTTGCTATGAACTAAGACTGTCAATGCATGCATAACTGCTTATTTGCACTCTGATTTACTTTTTAATCTGTACATTCCTGAAGAAGAGTTGTATTTAGAAAAAAAGCAATTTTAGGTTTGGAACAAATACATACATAATAACTGAAATTAAAATTTCCAAAGCAGGAATAAATTAAATAAGGATTTGTAAAACAAAACAAAAGAGCACAGAAACCAAAGGAAATTAAAAGCTTCAGAAGGGAAAGAAAAACAAAGGTATATAAACCCAACCTTTCACTAAAATGCTTTTGTTGCATTTTGGAACTTACCACATAGTGGCTAAACTGACACATTCTTACATTTGAAAGTTGAGAGTATGTAAAAAAAATGCAGATTAGTAATTGGAGCATTCACAAAATTTAGTCACTTTCTTGATGGCAAATAAGTGCAAGATTATCTAAAGAAATATAATCTAATCCACAAAACAGACAATCAATCTCCTGTCTAGTAAGACTTTTCTGTCAATGATGATACATTATTTTTAAACATAATTCCTTTCCTTTTAATGGGAATTTTTACTCTTTTGGAATAAAATAAGGTGTTTCTACTATTCAGACATCTTCAGCATTATTCTTTGAGGGCTGCTCTGAAAGTTGTATCTCCAATTTTATGATGTTGGCTCTCAACATCAGAGATGGATGTTGGTGGGACGACAGCAGAGGATGAATCTTCCCACCCAATATTCCATTACATGTTGTTACAACACGTGGTAGCAAAGGGGTAGTCTCTGACAGAATGTCTTCTGACAAGGAAAGCTGCATGAAGCAAAGGGGTACCATTCACTTCCTCCACGCAAAAAAATAAAACTGCACCCACTGACATTCCTCAACACTTGCTAAACATTTAAGGAGACCAAATAGCAGACGTAAGACAGCAAGGCAATGAGTGATATGTTTCAGCAGTGGCAACAGCTACTGCGGGTCACCTCTGCTGGTACAAATTTTTACAAGCATGGCAGGAAATCTCCTGTTCATCACTGGAAAAAATGAATAGTTAATATGTGCTTATGTTGAAAACTAGTGTTTTGTAGCCGAGAATTTTCTCTGTCAAATACTGTTATTGTGCTCTTTTATACATTGTGGTTTCCATGGAAATAAATAGAAGTTATTACTTTCAGAGTGACCTATGTATTTTGGACATATTTCCTCTTCCTTTATTAAAGCATCTCAATGGCACCTCTCAGTAGATGTCTCAATTCATTCCTCATCATGTAAATTGTGCAATTGTACTGTTGCACACCAGCAGGAGGGAGATGACATTTATTTACATTCAATGATTTTTTTTTTCCTGGCAAAATTCCACCAACTTACCCTTCCAATCATTCCCTAATTTCGTTCAACTTAGTAAAACAACTTTTAAAACTACCGCTATGCAAAGATGATTCTAGGCCTGAAACATCTGTAATGCATATTTGTACTTATGAAAATATAATAGTTAAATCTGGATGCAGCAACATGTAGAAAACAGAGAAATGTTGAGAAAAATCAATAAAAAATAAGTCCTGAACAGTATTTGATTTTTGTCTCAAAAGGTAAGTTAAAATCCGTATTTCTACAAATACGAAGGCTTAGATGATTAAAACACTTGATTTACAAAAACCTACAGAGCACCTCATCTCTCTTTCTTAGTGTTCTTATCTATTAATGACTTAGCAAGACAAATGCTTTATGACAATGGAAGGAATTAAAATCAAAACCCACAAAAGTTAATAAAAAGAAAAAAGAGTCAGCAAATCTGAGGGCCAATTTTACGATCGTTTGGTTCTTATTCACTGCAGGGACAGTCATTATGTCCCTAGGAAACCAGATTACATGGAAAAGGAGAATGCTAGAAGCTGTAAGGAGGGAATGGTTCCTCAGAAACAAGAAGGAATACGGTGATCTTTAAAATATTTTGTGCTGGTGCAACCATTCAAATTTCCACACAAACTGTTTATAAGAAAACAATATTTTGAAATGTCAGAAATCAAAAATGAAATGTATCAATTGTATTTCAGCACTACTATGCACAAGTGGTGCAGCATTCAAAGAATGCCTTAAGAATGAGGAAACCAATTTTTCAACTTGCATCAAAACAAGTCAATAACTCAGTTCAAAAGTGTAATTTCAAGAAGGCACAACAAAAACCCAAAATCTAACATTATGTTTGCTGTATAAAATGTGACATATTTGCTACAAAATCTAAACATTTTCCTCAGTAAAGGATCAAATTATAATTCCCATTCAGAGTGTAATGAAGAACTTCAATATTACATGTCAAAACAAACTTTGCACATTCAACTTATTTCCTTGGGGTTTCTTTCAATAGCTGGAATATGCCTGTGAAACTTGTCACTTTTGCATACTGATGCAAAAGCAAACACTTAAGAACAAACACTGTCTGGCTGTGAGGAAGTGATGGCATTGAATACTGTATCTGGATGGCATGGAGTTTGTCTTCTTCCTAGCAGCCTCTTTGGGACTGTGTTTTGGGTTTCTAATGCTTTGATAACATATTGGCATTTGTGTTGTTGCTAACAAGCACATGATAAATGAAATAACATAAGAACACAAAAGCAATATATATCATCACCATAGATTTAAACAGAGCTGGTCTGGTATTTGTTTTGCTTTCAAATCCTATTAAAAATATATCTTCGGAGAGCAAATTTTAATAAGATAAAATGGTACAAATGCAACAATATCTAACATAAGAATAATGAAACTGGAGTAAGTAATAATCAAATAGCTTTGTGTCTTTGTTTACCTACTGTTTTGGTGGGGTAGATAAAGAACAGAGTTATGAACTAATAACTGAATGATTACTTTCATATGAAATCAGTGCAGGAAGCTCAACTAGCACTAAACCTTTTACATTTTGCCTGAGTCAGTATTCCCATTCTTCAAACACTTCAAGAGCATCTCAATGGTAATGAAGATATATGTATACAACACAAAAAAATAGCTGTGAATAATGCTAAAACTCCTAGGAAAAACTAAACAGCAATATCAATTCAAATTCATCAGCATACCTACCTATACTGGAAAGCTTTTGAAATATTATTCCTCTTTGAGCAGTCCACATTTTACAAAGCCATGTATTCAAACACATAAAATTCACATATGCATATAAATTCCCACTGGGAAAAGTGGCCAGGACATGTCCTCAACTCCAGCTGTCTACACATTATCTGCTCTGAGGTACTAGTGATTGGGATCCACAGAGAGAAAAGCACTATTTTGACTAAAGCCTCAGAGGGATGCCCTACAGGAGGCAGGTAGATTTCCCACAGCATCATAATGCAGTCCACACACAACATCCAGCAGACACCCAGTCCTCAATTGGGTTCAGAACCTCCAACTGAAATGGCTGCCAGAGCTGTTTCCTCAACAGCATTCCCAGATCAGTGCTCATCTTTAGATTAAACATCAGCTTCACACAAGCCCGCTTCCTTTTACAATGAAAAATCAGTTATTTTTGAGTTTGTTGCCAAGTCTATTCAACATTAAGTAACTATTTTTTTAACATGTAGCATTAGTAGTGATAAAGTTGCTACAATCCCGATAGCTGGAACATTACCAGAATATTTCTGTGCAGGTCATGGCTTCAGTAGCAGCTGAGAACAACAAACTAAATATCACGCTTCACGAAAGCAAATGTTGCATTCATATTTGTAGAAAGTATGGAACAGATAATAATGCAGTGCGGTGAAAATCAGTAAGTGAGCTGATAATCAGCAATGTGTTTTTCTGGAGAAGAGGAACAAATGGTGAGGAAAAAAAAAATCCACAGCTATTAGAACAACCAGATAAGACTAGAAGAACAAAAAAAATAGCGATAGTGAGTGCAGATGAAGTGATGCTGTTACAACTGTAACCATTCATGCCCTGGCCTTGCAGAACCCAGATGGATCATAGAACAACCCAGCCCAGCCCAGGGCTGCCAATGCCTACCCTCAGGGAAGGCAGAGGACAGGCAGCACTCGCTAGGGTAAGCGTTGCTCTCAGGGTGCCCCAGGCTATTCAGCCATGTCAGAGGAACAAAGAGAAAGGAAGAGCCTCAAAGGCACCTCTGGACTGAAATCACACATGCAGCAATCCATACTAAATTACTAGGAGAACATTCAGTCTTTCAGATAACTTCACAAGAGCTCAAATTGTCAGACGATTGCCAGGTTGCAGGGTTTTTTTTTGCAGTTCCATGACCTTATATTTGCATTATGTGTACACAGGTTGTTCTGAAAGTAATGCCTCCTATTTTATTCCATGGAATCTACAACAAAGAGCACAATAACACAGATAGAACGAATTCAAAGCCACAGAACACTGTTTTTCAACATAGGCACCATTGTTTGCCATGCATTTTTGTCAGCAATGAAAAAAAGCCTGCATGCTGCACGTCAAAATCTGCACCAACATAGGTGGCCCAATTTTTTCCACAGTTGCTATGATGGTCTAGGAACATCTTGCCCACAGCATTCAACTTTTATTGGCCCAAAGTCAGAAGACACAAAATCCCGACTGTATAGTGGACATGATAAGAAAGTGCAGCCAAGATTTGTAATGTGCTTCATCATCTCCAAACTTGCAATGGGGCGGGGTGTTATCATGCTGCAAGAAAAAGTGTGTTTCCTCTGGCCTGATTCTGGAAGGATGAGCCTGCAGCGTAATGAGTGTCATGATATAGCAGTCAGAACTGATGGTTTCTCTGGGATCCAGGAAATTGTATCTCAAAAGACAGTGCACATAATTTTACCTGCTGAAGACTGTCGCCTGAATTTCTTCTTCGATGAGGAACTCATATGTAATCACTCTGTGGACTGCCATTTTGACTAAGGCTCATCACAGTGACACCAAGTCCCACCACCAGTAATGATGTGATCCAGGAAACCTTCACCTTCATATTGGTTCAGTAGGTCCTGAAAAACTTGCTTCTCCTGTATGAGCATTCATGGCACCAACCTGGTGCAACCTGTTTAATATTTCAGTCTTGCCACTGCTCTGTCTGATGCACTGAAGCCATTCAGTTCTGTATAAAGTTCCCCTGGTTGTAATCCAAGAATCTGTGTGAATGAGCTGCTCAAGCTATTCTCCATTTTGTGTTGTGATAGATGTGTGTGGAAGTCTGGAGCATGGCTTGCTTTCCACATTGCTGTTGTTACTGTTGAAACACACCACTGACCACCTCATTTTGCTAACGTCCACTTTTTGGTCTCCACAAACGCTTAGCAAGTATCTATGAATGACAGCAGGTGATTTTTTTTTTCTGCATGGAGAAATTCAATTATGCACCTTTACTTCATACTCACTTCCACATCAGACACAATTTTGTCAGACTGTCCCTCTGCTGCCATCTGTCACACTGCAACAAAATGTAACAAAATATTGGTGGGAAGGTTTATCCTCTACTGTCATCCCAACAACATCCACCTCAGACATCATCGGCTGGCATAATAAAATGGAAGGCATTACTTTCAGAACAGCCCTCATATATGTCATAAACTATTCTTGAATATTTTTTCTTAGCTTGCAAATGATACGTGAAATAAAAATTGTTATAAATTGTACCTCAGTGCAAAGTTACAAATGGTACAAGAACGCATATCAAATACTATTTGTATTCACCTCATTTGGCTGGACACTGCACTAGTCTACCAAATATATTCACAGTCCTCTGTAAGGACTGCAGACTGTGATGAGACCTTTCGGTCTTATCAACAAGCTTTGGAAACAACTGTAATTTTCCATTGTTAAAATCTATAGGAGAAAATAAAGCTTATTTTGACAATTCTGAAACACTATGACGAAGCATATACAGCAGAAGAGAAATGCAACACACAGACTGTGGAACAATCACCTTACTGCCTACTGAGAAGGAACCCAGCAGTGTAAGAATCATCTGTGCAATAATGTTGCTTACATTTCCCTCATGTGAGCAAATGGAAAGAATGGGATGTTCTCACTGCATTAACATACTGGTAAAATACATAATTAAAATAGTATTTGAGTACTTTGACTCAGCTCCTCTCAACCAGCACAACCAGCACATCCCCAAACCTAAGAAAATTCCTTCAGAGTTCTGTCAGAAAAACTTGCTAACTGTAAGAACCTGAAGTCCCACCTCAGCCAGCTGTCAGCAAGAGAAACAGGTTATTAAACAGCTCTGTCATGGCAAGTGGCACCAAAAATGACAACCGATTCATAATGCTCCTCAACTCTGATATGCTCCTTCATACACTTCTTGGAACACAGATAAACATTTCATTGGCTTAGAAGACAAAAAGAAGCATCACGTATGACCAGTATTAATACAATGTAGGTAAATGATGAGACAAGAAACCAACTTTAAAAGACTGTAATGTTTCTCTAATTATAAATAATATTTTCAAATTAAGATATCAAGTGTTCTGAAACACATTAACTTCAGTGCATTCCAAAGGCAAAAAAATAGAAAAGCTGTTTTTCCTGCACAGTCTACTTTTTGGGATGTGAAAGCACTGACTCAGTGAGAAAATTAATTTGTCCTTCGAATTCCCTTGTAGGAAGACATTCAGAATGTCTTGCTGTCTTCAGCATTATACACAATCCAGCAATCCAGAGATGACTGAAATGAGTACTAAGATCCCTATGGAGATATGCAAATCATTCTTTCACCTTTTTCTTTTTCTTTTTTCTTTTTTTTTTTTTTTTAAATACAACAACAACAAAAAAAACAACCAACCAAACAAAAACAATGAAATAACACTGTTGGATCTTCGCAGTTTAAATGTAACACAATTACTACAGCAAAAACCTTCTATGTTATTTGCTGTTATTTTGTTTGCAAAATGAAACTCATGCTTCATTTTTTCAGGTGTAATACATAATAGGCAGTCAAGCTCAAACTTAACTTGACATTACAGAATATGAGAGAGAAATAAATGATTTTTAAAAGTCTTGCAGTGTCATGTAAGAGTGAGATTTCACTCCAGTATAGCAAGTTTTCATGACATCTCTACACTATTTCATTTTCTAGCAATTATGTGAAGAATACCGATACGTGCATTTCGTTCGTACACTATTTGGTCAGTGAACCACTTGTTGCCCTGATTTATCTTACAGAGTAGAAAGGCTCAGGATTCAGAAATTGCTTTATACAGAAATGCACACATACATAAACAAGTGATATTAAATAAACTGAAGCTCAAAACTTTTTCTCAAACAACTTATTTCAAAGAGAAGGAGATTAGCAATTTGATTTGTCACAGTAACTAAATTAAATCACACTGAAGCTTGAAAAGTTGGCTGTGTTCTGAGGATGCTTACTGCAAACATAAAATATAAAATCATCATAGAAAATACAATCTTATATTCTGAGAAAAATATTCTGAAAAGAAATTAGATTATATTGTCTATGCTTGTAAACACAGTCACAGAATTTCATAAAAATGCATTTCTATAAAAGAAACAACAAGAATTCAGTCTGCAGCCCAATGTCCCTTCCCATCTTATTTTTCTGCAGAATAAATCTTACGAAACTGCTTCAAAACTTTACAAACCTCTGTAAAAAAGAGACAAAAAGCAATGCCGAACAACACTTAAGACACTTATCAACCTTTTCCTATGTTGGCTTATCCATAATTAACATGCAGGATCCATTGCTGAAGTCCATCTATGCTATGGGTGTTAAGTGATTTTTTTTGAAGTGAATACTTACACTGAGGGACAGACGTAACCTTGAAGGTTAAAAACAATAATCCCAGCACAACTTTCTCAGAGAACTCTGAAATCCAAAATCAGAACCCCTATGAATCACCCTGATGCAAGGTCTTCCACCCACACGTACTGGGCATCACGCAGTGTGACCTGCATGCCATTTACCAAACTAGCACCTAAATTCAAACATGGGAAAGGAGAGAGGAAGGAAAAATTTATGTTCAGAATGCTACATGATAAATAACTTCAGTATTTCCTTCATCTTACCATGAAAGAGATTAGTTTGATTCTGATAAATCAAACTGCACTGAATATTCTAAAGAATTAATAATGTCTGTGTTCTAAAGAGTTTTTATAGGATTATGATTTCAGGATGTAAATAGTTATCAAAAAGAATAGCAGATGCTACTATAAAAGAATCAGCTTTACATGACATCAATCAGACCACTTTTTAATATTTGCCACAACTAAACAAGGCTTATGTTAAAAACTGACGCCAGAGTAATATTCTGTGAATTCAAAATAGAAGGTAAGGTACATCACAAGAGTACAGCTTTGGCCCTCCTTACATGCCCTCAGAAAGGAGTAAAAAAGCAGAAGCCATTACATTCCATTGCCTGAGTTGGGTGGTTGGGTGGCTGATGCACATGGGTGGGAAGCAGAGGGGCCGTGCATTTGTCTCAGCTCACGTGGCAGTGGGGAAGCACAAAGCAGCAGGTTCAAGTTGTTCGCCACTCAGTTCAAAGCTGGACACGGGTATGCAGCCTTGGGTATCAGAAGGAGCAACTGGGCATAAAGCATAGAAAAAGTACACATAGGAAAGGTACGAATCTACCATAACAGGAAATAGAAGTAACTAAACATGCCTGGGGCAAATTATTGAAATAATGAACATATATGAAGAAGTTAGATGAGGAATGGTGTTTGTCATCATTATAATGTCACCATTCATCCCATTATAAATATAGATATGCCTTATAAAGGTTGAAAGTATGATTAGAAGGAAAGTTTATTAAAATTGTAGTTACGACCTATAAAAAAAAGATGGATTAAAAAAAAAAAACAAAACAAAAACCTTCAGCACTGAGAAAAAATCCTCATATCAAAAATTTTTGATCAATGATTTGCAAATAGAAGGTGAAGAGATAATATAACACAAATAAAAAAACATTGAAAAGGGCTTCACGTATACAACAGAAATGAATAAAAACTATTTGTAGGAATAAAAAAGGGCAAAGAAAGCTGAATAGAGAAATACATTGGAGAAAGACAATAAACTATAAGCATCTTATCTTTTCCAAATTGCATATGATTGTTTCTCTGAAAGAACAATGTTAGAACAATGAGATTGCTTGTTAGAGATCATCACCTTCATGCAGCTAGGCTTTATCTAATATTAACATGACTAGGCTCAATGTAATTACTCAATGTAATTAAAATCCCTCAAAACTCTAAAATCCATTCCTCAGCCTCAGTGACTCCAGAGACTTCCTAGACCAAGATACTTTGTTAAAGCTTATATTTAAGCATTAAGAATAGGCGTGCAATTAGTATATATTTGGTAACCCAGAAAAAGGGTTAAATGTTTTCTACGTTTAGATATAAAAAGGAAACTCAAACAGTAAACTCCTATAAAAATGGTTTATAATTAAGAAGGAACATATTAATCACTTTATTGCAATTATTATTAATTATTTGTTATCAGTCACAAGCACAATGAACTGGCAGCAGATGGTAAGATATGGTGAAAAAGAGATTAATTTCATACATTCACTTTTGGCAGTCCTTCTGCCCAACTAGACCATCTGTGACACATTAGAAACGTGAGGAGCTGTATTATACGTATTGCAAAGAGGATACAAATTATTTGACTGTTTGTCTTTCCAGTCCAAATTCAATTCATTCCTTATGATCACAGAATTTTAAACAAAGTAGTTTTTATCATATACATTCTAACCCACGCTCCACTGCTGCTTCTACAGTATGCTGCAGAGATTCTGCAGGATTCTGAGCACTTTTGCCAACAGCAGAGCTGCACAGTCCAGTGTAGGAGCGAGCTAAAGTTCTCACAGCATATTCTCCACTGAGAACTACAGGAGTTTAAATTTGTACTTTGGGAATCATCTCTATTTTACTCTGCAATTAATTTCCAAGTGAAAATTTCTAATCTGTTCAGAGAAAACATTAGAGAGCTTAATGCCATCCTCCCCGAAGGCTCTTACAATTCTGTTTCACAACAGTTCAACATTTGGTCATTTATTTTTGTTTTCCTTCTGCTTTGGAATCTGTAATATTTGTATAATAAATAGTAAAAAAAAGCCATTTCATAGCCAATACATCTCCATAACACATTTCAACATCCATGTAAATGCTTTCAGTTGGATACAGAGATAGCACTGAAGTGCAAATTTTAATACAACTGTCCTAACGTTTTAGTAGTTTCATTTTTAGGTATCTTTAATGAAAAAAAGTTACACTATTTTAATAGGATGGCGTGTTTTTTTTTGGTTTTTTTTTTTTTTTTTGCAGGTTTTTTTTTTGTTTGTTTCTTTGGGTTATTTTTTTTTTTTCCCCCCACAAAGCTACAGTGAAAATAGTTGTTTTGTTTTGTTTATTTTTTATTTTTTACTTTTATTGAAAACCTGAAGCTATAAGGAAAAAAAAAAAAGGTTGGAAGAAACCAACATTTTCTCTTTACTACCCACAGGTCTGTTATGTAAATATCTACAGTTGTATATAAATTTCACTCACAAGTAATAACAAGACTAGTCTTCATCCCTATCAAAAAAACAGTTTTTTTGGTGTGTGGGGTTTTTTTGTTTGTTTGTTTGGCTACAGAAATTGTTTCCTAGATTGGCAATAATTTACCCTCTCATCTTAGCACAGTGACTTACTTTGATGTTATCTGTAAAAACTTTATCTAATGCCACGTTACTAAAAAAGGTTTCAAGTGTACCACCAAGCTAACGGGCTGTTCTGTCAACTAGACACAAACTAACATTTTGGTGATTTACCAATTTTGTATATCAAAACTTATTTTCATTATCATATCATGTTTCTATTCCCTACTAGTCCTGCAGCCATCAAGGAAAGTGAATCTGACCTAAATGAGTAATTGAATTTGACGCTGCTGTCCTAATTCATTATAGTGACAGCAGGATTTTAGGGAGGAGATTGTTGTTAGGACAGTAAGTGACCTGTCCGTACTTCTTAGCTCTACAACAGTAACCTAAATTCTGCTCATATTGATGTAAATTTGTGTAGGATTTTTCCACATTCCATCATAATGCAGCTAACTAACTATTCTAGTCTCTTTACAGTAACTATTACCCTTTCACAGATTAATTAAAAATTTGTACTTCAGAAACATATAACAAAAACAACCAAACAGTATTCTTCTTATAAAGGATAAAATCAGTTCCATATAAGAGTTACTAATCTTCATTAGTAATCACATTAATTGTTGAACAATAAATATTTGAGATACTATTATTTATTGGCACTGTTGGTTGTTAACCTTATGGCAAGGCTGACAGTTCTGAAACAATTCTACTGAAAAATATTGTTAATATTTTATTTGGCATTATGAAATCATGTCCAGGAAACACAGAAAAGAAAAACTAACCATTTCTTTGTCAAATAATTTCTCTAGTCAAAACTATGCTGCTTTAAAAGCACCAGCAAGATCTCATTATCTCCCACAGACCTTTCTGCCCTTCTTTTTTTCTCCCTTCAAGCTTAGCATGAGACTCACCGCTTGAGGTAACATAAAACAATACACGGACTACAGACAGCAGTGAGTGGAGCCCAGTCCCAGCTTTCTATGAAGTGCTGTTCTAAGGGGACAGGAAATATCCTGGGCACTTGGTCACTGAGCACTGTGCAGGCTACCCAGTTTATTCAGGAAGAATTTTTTCAGACCTTAGCTAGGTTTTGCACTTAGCAAGTTTATTCAGTTACAATGTAACACTTCCCTCGCAGAACTTATCACAATGTTTTCCTCTTCTCAGAGAGTTCATTGCCATGCATTCTGCTTACAAGCTTTCCTATATGCTAGCACACACTCTCCACGTCACCTGAAATTCTGCACTTTCAGTGTTTCTCTACCTATTTTTAGAATACAGATCTTGCTAGGTATGTAGATATTCACTCATTTTAAATCTAAAGAAAAAAACTTCCAGAGACACATACAAATTTTATTCCTCTGGTTCTTCTATCTTTGATACAGTTTCTAAAATAACTCAAAACAACGATTAGAGAAATCGGGGTAAACAAGGAGTGTTAATTCAAGGGAAATCAACCTCAGTTTAAAAGTAAGTTGTAGCCCAAGCAGTTCAGTACATTTTGAGCCCAGAACTCACGATTGGCCATTTTGTAAGACTTCGTTCTACAGAGCCCTGAGGATCTCATGGAACAGAAAATCAGGAATTATGTTCCCATCTCTATTAAAGACTGATTGCATGGTCCTGTACAAGCATCATAACCTCTCCAAAACAGGAAAGCAAAACTGTATTACCTACATTCGAAAAAAAATATTAGCTTAGTAGGATCTCTGTCATTTATCTTAAGCAGATAAAGAAGAGGTAACACTCAGATTTTACCCCTTTCCCTATATATGCTGTTCTCCCTCATCAAACACATCGCAAAATTAGAATGCTCTGTCTTCTACTACAAACATCTCCTACACAGAAGCTACATTTTCAGAATGTTTTAAAAACAGATTGTTAGCAAGTCTGTCAAAGGAAAGCCTGTACTAAGCTTCAGGTTGTTATTCCCCAAGAAAACACTGCTTCTCAATCAACATAGAAAGAGTTTTTTTTTTTTTTTTTTTTTTTTTTTTTTTTTTTTTTTCCCCCAAAAGGCGAGCACAGGCAAGGTCATAGAACAATAATTTTCATCCCCTAAACTCAGACTAGGAAAAGTCTCCACTAGTTACTAGCATTAAAAATAAAACAAAACCAAAAACCCACAAAGGGTAACTTAAAAATTATTTTTAAAATGGCACAAAAAAACAAAAAAACAAAAAAAACACAAAAAAAACAAACAAAAAAAAACCAGCTCTCTTAAAAAAAAGGCATGAACCACTGACTCAAAATAAATTCTAATGTTCATTCTATCAACTGCTGAATACTTGGCACAGTAAAGATCTTTTTAACAATCCTCAATCCTGATATTCTCTCATAAGACCTTTAATGAGAAAGTCATAACATTCTTTCTCCCTTTATTTATTTACAGTCATGATTAGTGATGTGAAGACAGCTATTAACTCAGTTGATTGAATTAATTCAATTAAATTATTAACTGAAGAGGGGAAAAAATCATACAGTATCTATATCTTTATTTCATTACTTTATTTTGCTTGGGCTGAGCAGAAAATAATGCCTTCTATTTTATTATGTTGGTCCAGGATGTCAGAGGTAAACGTTGGTGGGATGACAGCAGGGGATGAACCTTCTCACTGATACCCCATTACACGTGGTTGTTGTATGACATGTGGCAGTAGAAGGGCAGTTTGACAGATTGTCTCCTTACGTGGAAATGCATGTGAAGCAAAGGGGTGCCAGTGACTTCCTCTGTGCAAGAAAAACAACAAACAAACCCGCTCCCATTGACATCCATGGTGCTTGCAGAACGTTTATGGAAACCAAAAGTACATGCAAGACAGCGAGGTGGTGGTGGTGAGTGGTGCACATCAGTAAGGTTGACAGTGACAGCAGGTCACTTTGGCTAGTGCAGATTTTAACTAGCTTAGCAGGCAGGTTCATCAATGGCAAAAACGCAGAACTTATGGTGACATGTATGCTGAAAAGTAATGTGTTGTAGCTCTAGTGAATTTGCTCTATTAAATACCGTTTTCTTACACCTTAACCTGAGTCAAACACAAATCTGTTTATGAAGTACAAGAAAACATTCCTTTCTACTTCAATCCTGGCTTTAGCAACATGAATTTTAAAGGCTAAGGCTATTTCAGTGATGTTAGGGTGAAAGTTAGCCTAATCTCCCTTAAAGCACAAAAGAAATGAAGTTGCTATCAGTTTTTGACTCACACACAGACATTCATTTGATTCACATAACTCAGGTAGTCTTTCCTTGTGATGGATGGACTCATGCTCTAAACTTTCTATTATTCTGAGATGGCCCTTGGTGTTGTGCAGCAGGCTGCACTTACAGCATCTATTATCACAATGTGCCTAAAACAAAATACATTCATCAAGAAAAAAGTGACAGATCTACACCACAGGATTCCCAGGGTGAGTGTACAAAAGGGCCATCAGTATTCTAGCCATATTTGTTAGGGAAAAAAATAAAAGGAACCTTTTTAAAATCTCTTCTTTATAGAACAGGCTTACCTTGTATTACAAAGGGTATGCATATTCTGCTTTATAACCATACATCTTAAAATTTTACAATTATCTGTAAGCGACAATTTATATAACTTCAGAGTAATTCTAATTTTCTAAGCTTGTTTTACAATGCAGTGATGAGACAGCAGTGCAGAAACCAGACAATGGATGTTATCTTTCTTGTACCTTTGCCAATTTTGGTCTGCAGAGACATTGACTGGTGAAGTATTTACCACCTCAGTTAATCCCATTTTTGTTGGGAATTTGAGTAGGAGTTGTATTATCTAGCAGTTATATAACCTGGCAACTACATTTACAAGTACATCAGATGCTAAATCCAACGTGGGGAAGGGAAAAAAAAACAAAAACAAAACAAGGGTTTTCACTATCAAATGTCAAGATCATCTGCACCAATTTGGAAGAATCAGTATTACTGGTTTGAAATCCCCGAGTTAATCAAGAAAAGAATCTAAAGTAAACTATGATTCTAGTGCTACACTTACTGCTTTCTTTTATTTCATGAGTCACCTGCTTCTCTCTGTCTCTGATCAATCCAATTTCTTGCTTTTTTTTTTTTTTTAACCTGTAACAACATTCTTCATTTTGAACTATTTTTGTCTGTACAATGTCTAAATCCAAATTAGCGTCTGTCTTCAGTCATCTCCATCTCAGAAGCTCACCTCCTAGTTATGCAGCAGAGGAGGGGAAACAACACATTGCGTGACAACCTGGCATCTAGCACTGTTCTCTTCCAAATAAGCTTTTCAAGCTTGCTGTCTTTCCAGGTGAATGCTCAAACGATACAAAAACACACAAGGAAGTATTATATGAATATTAGAGAACATAACCTTTGCCAGGCTAATACCATTGTTTATTAAACTGGTGACTTCAGCAGACAAATTGATGTCAGGGTTCATGGATTGCCTGGACTGATTTGAATGGTCCTCAGAGACTAACAGAATCTAATGAATTTCAAACTGCACTGAGAAAATTAACGTCCAAGCATTCAGACACAACGTTTCTGCCAGGGAGAACGTTACAAAGATCTTTAGGTAAGGCTAATCAACAGAGTAGCTCCCAAGAGCATTTTGCCTTCATCTACATAAGTTACTTCCAGAAACAGAAGGGATTTATTAGAAAAGCTGTAAAGGGACACAGGAACTGGGACTGTGGTTAAGATCTAGCTCTATCATAGAAAGGCACAGGAAAGTCTGTGTTAAAACTAAACGTGAAGGAAAAAGAAGTTTTGTCTTCCCAGATCACATTTCTCAAAGTTACAGTCAAGTCCTTCTCATCTTTTGCCCATCTGTCTACTCAGTATAAGCCTAGACAGCACTGGAATGGAGTCAGTATCATTATCCCCTTGCTGTAATTGGCATGGCAGGATGGAACAGCATGTACAGCCCCCTCCTGTTGGGAGAGAAAGTATGTAGAGAAATCAAAGCAAGTCAGCCAGATGTCACAGAGACCCAGGGAAGTGTGCTGGGATCCAGTGTGAACAAGTTGTTTGCGCGCACCTCAGAAAAGCCCCAACCTCGATTTTCTTTGTTTTTCCAATGTGTATTAATTGTGTGGTAATGATGGTTTTGTAACTCTGACCAAAGGTGTTCTCTCTCAGCGTCCTTGAGTCTGAAGTATTACAATTCTTTTGAGTTTTCTTTTTCTCCTGCGCTAGACAGAATTTTCCAGGACACTGGAAATAACTGGCAATAACATTGTTTAAATGGCAGTACAGGAGCATGAAAGAAGAAAAAGGACTTAATTAAAAATGGATGACCAGTTTCCCAAATATTAACTGTCAAATTAAACTTCATTTTGATTCTCTCTGAGGAAAGTCTTATCCCACTACAGTTATGATTGGAAACTACTTATTCTTGTCCCTCGAACACTAGACCATGAGGCAGGAAGAAATAACACAATTTAATTTTGTAGTATCTGGTACATCACAACACTGATCTATGCTAGTACTTCTAAGGTTTAGATTGAGTCAATCTAGCTGAATATGGACAATATTCTCCGAGTGTTGAAGCCATCTCTGTTCGCAAACACTTTCTACATACTATGCTTCAGCATCTACTTAAAAAAGAGAGCCAGATTTGTTGCAACTGGAAAAAGAAAAACAGTCCACATTTTTTTTGTTTTTAAACTCCCAATATCATCTTCTTTTTCATTTATTGTCCATAGTTGAGTCAAAATTTTGGATAACTTGTCTAAAACTTGGGACTGCACTATGAACTGATCTGTAGAGACCTTCAGTGTCAATTCACAACTCTGTTAGACTTACTGTTTGTTTTTACCTTCATCCCTTTTACTCCTAGATGCTGACTGTGCATTTCAGATTTTGTTTTTTGTCTAGCATCCTAGCCAGCACTGAGAGGTAAAACACCATTACCAGCAGCACTGAACTGACTGTATTCTTTCTCCTTTCTTCCCCTTTATTAATCTCCCCATTAGAAATATGAATACTTCCTTGTCCCTTTTTACAAGAAAGTGATTTTCATTTCATTCTTTTTCAGATTTCAATTCTAGTATGCAACATCCAGAATTATTTCAGACCTCTGCAGAGGTGTGATGTCCCTAAGTATGGTGGTTTAAACAACTACAAAATTCTGAATTCACAATGTGCTGTGTTACCACAAATGTTCCTCCAGAATCAAAGGTGAAAGAGCATTAAATAGGTTCCAGATGGAGTGGACTTCAGCTAAAGAGGAAAAGTCAGAAGCTTAACCATATGATAGACCTGGAGGCAAGTCCAAAGCTTCCAGGAGCTGCCTTTGGAGTCTGCCAAGGAGACAGATGCTCATGCCAACAGTGCATAGATTGGCATCATTTACATCACATCAGGCCTCATGCTGTCACGATGCTATAATGCAAAGCATTAAGTCAGGCAGCTAATATTTAGACAAGAGCACATATTTACTGCACATATTTAGACCATGTATCTAGTAATAGTCTTCATATTATATTTATCCTTTTACATCTTGAAATTTAAGACATTAAAGCATGCCTTGTCTAACCGCATTTACTTAACTACTAATGAAAGTTTCACATATGCACTTAAGTACGAAGATAAACTAACCCCTTAATTTTTATACTAGTGCAAAATCTTGCCATAAGTAATGATGAAATACTTGATACTGCTGTGGAAACCAGATCTTTGAACGATAAAGAAATCCTCCACAAGACTCAGCAAATGTTTTGGACATTTATCCTTCATAATTTCAAAGAATCTTAATATAAATTGTGAAGCTGTAAAAATCCAAATACGTGATACACATCTAAAAAAATATTTCTCTTTCAGAGGATTCAAACACTATTCCTAACTTCATGGTCTATTCATTTGAAACTTACTTCTGTCTTAAAATAAATCATGCTTTGTGAGGCACATCAAGCCTAACCTTAGGCATCTAGCAGAACAGAATTGTACAGATGTATTACAACAAATATTCATATTACATGCTGTGTTATGGCATTTGAACAAGTGCAAACTCTAGCATGCAGTTTTGGACACAAACATGTTGAAACATGCCTCTTTTAGAGATCACTGTGCAGAGATTTAAGATTCGATTGCACTGACAGGGGAGGTGCCTGAAGACTGGAGGATGGCCAATGTCACTCCGGTCTTCAAAAAGGGCAAGAAGGAAGACCCAGGCAATTATAGGCCAGTCAGCCTCACCTCTGTCCCTGGAAAAGTGATGGAACAGCTTGTGCTGGATGCCATCTCCAGACAACTGGAAGAAAAGGATGTTATCAACAGTAGTCAGCATGGGTTCACCGGGGGAGGTCGTGCTTGACCAGTCTGGTAGCCTTCTATGATGTTGTCTCTGGCTAGGTGGATGGGGGGATGTAGTCTACCTTGATTTATGATTTCAGCAAAGCTTTTCATACTGTCCCCCACGACATCCTTATAACAAAGCTGAGGAAGTGTGGGATAGATGAGCAGACAGTGAGGGGGGTTGAAAACTGGCTGACTGGCAGAGCACAGAGGGTCATTGTTGGCGGCGCAGAGTCTGGCTGGAGGCCTGTAACCAGCGGTGTTCCTCAGGGGTCTGTGCTGGGACTGGTCTTGTTCAACATCTTCATCAATGACCTTGATGAGGGGACAGTGGCCACCCTCAGCAAGTCTGATGATGATATGAAGTTGGGAGGATTGGCTGACATGCCTTAAAGCCGTGCTGCCATTCAGCGAGACCTGGACAGGCTGGAGAGCTGGGCAGAAAAAAAACCGGATGAGGTTTAACAAAAGCAAGTGTAGAGTCTTGCATCTGGGGAGGAATAATTGCACGCAACAGTACAGGTTGGGGGATGACCTGCTGGAGAGGAGCTCTGCAGAGAGGGACCTGGGTGTCCTGGTGGACGACAGGTTGGCCATGAGCCAGCAGTGTGCCCTTGTGGCCAAGAGGGCCAATGGCATCCTGGGATGCATTAAAAAGAGTGTGGCCAGCAGGTCGAGGGAGGTGATCCTCCCCCTCTACTCTGCCCTGGTAAGGCCTCATCTGGAGTACTGCGTCCAGTTCTGGGCTCCCCAGTACAAAAAAGACAGGGATCTCTTGGAAAGAGTCCAGCGGAGGGCCACGAAGATGGTGAAGGGCCTGGAGCATCTCTCCTACGAGGAAAGGCTGAGTGAACTGGGTCTGTTCAAGCCTTGAGAAAAGACAACTGAGAGGGGACCTGATCCAGGTCTATAAATATCTAAGGTGTGGGGGGCAGAGTGGCGAGGCCAGACTGTTTTCAGTGGTGAGTGGAGACAGGACAAGGGGAAACGGCCGGAAACTGCAGCATAGGAAGTTCCGCACAAATGTGCGCAAGAACTTCTTTACGGTGAGGTGACGGAGCACCGGAACAGGCTGCCCAGGGAGGTGGTGGAGTCTCCTTCTCTGGAGATGTTCAAGACCTGCCTGAATGCTGACCTGTGCAACCTGGTGTAGGGAACCTGCTTCGGCAGGGGGGTTGGACTCGATGATCTCTGGAGGTCCCTTCCAACCCCTACAATTCTGTGATTCTGTCTGTTAGAAGTAGACAGTTCCATGGAGTTCTCTGAACATTCCTAATAATCATCTAAATCCAGCATTAGCACCAAAGTTCTAAACAAAGTTGGGTGTAAATGGATAGAAAGCACTCTCTCAGTATACCGTAAATCAACATATTCAGAAAAAAGCACTACAGTTCTGAAATGCATCCATAGCAGGAAGGATTAACATTGATCCCACCACAAAGTGTGTCAAAATCTTCCTCTCCCTGATTGAGAGCCTGAATAAACATCAACTATTATTTAACAGCTGTTTAGGCAGCATGTTTACATATCCTGGGGAATGTGCCATCCAAATATTTTTATTTCATTAAGGAGCTTTGCCCTGAAGAAGCTCAAGGATTAAGACTTCTGAGAACCTTAGAGTAACACGATAATTTTCCTAGTGCACTACCTGATCTTCACAAGGGCTGATCTCTAAGCAAACTTGCAGATGGTTTTCTATCTCAAAAGTCATCACCAGTATGAAAAATCTATACAGTCCGGGGGGGGAGGAGGGGAAAGAAAAAAAAAAGCATAATCACCGTCAGATATCACATAAAAAACTCGCAAAGTTGTGGGGTTTTTTTTTTTGGTTGGTTCATTGGTTTGGGGGCTTTCTAATGCATTTCTTTGATTTTCAACTCCTAATCACTACTTATTAAAATTCCCGAGTTCTTTGTGCATTATATAAACAGGCATCTTCATATCTACGTGCTCTTGCTAAATGCCAGTATTCTCTTATGTTACATAGGAAAGTACAGGTTTGCATAAGCCACTAAGTTGCCAAACTCAAAAAGAAAAAAAAAAAAAAAAAGTTAATCTGACCTGCTGAATTCCTAAAAAGCTATTGTTAAACATCTTCATCCCACTCATTTCATGGTCAAACATTCAGCTCTCAAATCCTTGTACCCTTGAGAATCTTCTGATACAATTTAAAATATGCTTCTCATTCACATAGGCATATCAGAAAAAACTCCCGTGTAAGTTAGAGAGCCTTGTGATTATAGCAGCTGGAACCCATAAACCTTTTTGAATTTGCTGTGATTTGGAATAAGCAAAGGAGTAGTTTCAGTAACCAACAGGGTCAGATCATCCTAAAAGCATAAGATACGCTTGGTTTAATACTTCTGAGATGAATAACTCTCCTTTGTCTTAAAACTCAAACCCCACTCCAGATCAACTATACCACTCATTTTATGTTGAAGTACACATTGGCCTGGTCTAGTCAGCCAGATTTTTTCCTCTACAGCACATCCAATACTACCACATACACTACTTTGAATATTAAAAAAACATATTGAAACTAAATATACTTTCCGCAAACACTATAAAACCCACTTTAAAGTGATAGAACATTCAAATTAGAAACGTTCAAAGAGAATGCTACATTAAATCAATTTGATTAAGCTAATATATGTTCAGGTTTTTTTTAAATGTGGCAGAAGTTACAAATGAGACTCTCTAAAGTCTGAATTTTCATTCTTCATAATACTACGATCCTTAAAAACACAATGTTATACCCAATACCAAACAACAAAGTCACAGTTCCCTTCGCTAAAACTAATATCAATCTCCACAGAAAAGTAAAACCAAACAATATTTCACAGAAACTATATCTGTCTGATCTCAACTGCGCCTATACAGAGGAAGGTTTCCTTTTTGTTTCCTGTAAAGTCCCTCTCGTGTTTCATATGTAACTCACCATACTTTGCAGCATTTATAAAAAGCACAAGTATTCACAATCTTAAAAAAAAAAAACCCCAAACAAAAACAACAAACAGGCACTACTACAACAAGCCAATATCACTGAAAGCAGAAAGGATGCTACACACTGAAGAATGCATGTGGCATGGGAAAAAAGAAATGAGTATTTAAATGGACTGAATTACAAACTCATAATAATACAAACAGCTATCAAAGGTTCTAAGCCTTCACTAACTAAAGAAGCTGTCCATAAACACTAACTTCTATGCAAAACCTCCAAACTACCTGCAATATTCTTTAGTCTTAGATTACTACTGATTACTACTAGGTTTTCAAAGTATAAAAGAGGACATGTAATTTAAATAAACAAATTAACACATTTATATAACCAAAGCATTCTGAGGAGTGAGGATTTAAAAATATATTTTTGCACATATTATTGACTCAAGACACAAAAGAGATAAAGTCAGTCTCATCAAAATATGAAACTCCCTGTAGGAAAAGAAAGCTTCAACCTTTCAGTTATAAAACATATTACATAGCATTCACACTTGAGCAATTGATAGAATGGCTTTAGAGATACAGCTATGCAGTCAGCAGTATAGATAACCTTGGGGGAATAGCTATATGAATTTTCTATCCCTCCAGGTATTATTCACTTGCTGAAACTGGAAGAGAAAAGATCCAGAGCTTCAGAGCAATAAGACTACAAAGAAAACGGGATTAGGTCTTATACAGAAAATTTAAGTTTATTCCGTATTTCCTTATGAAACTTCAAGAGTTAAATCCCATTTTTAATATTAGAAAATACCAAGTTATCTTATTTCAATCAAGTAGTTACTACTGCCAGTTAGAAAACATGACTGATCTTTCCATTTGAAAAATGCAACATGGTTTTTCAATAGGTACTGGCAATTCTTTAGGGCCCAATCCTAAGACAAAAGCTTTTCCATTGCCTCCATAGCTTTTGTACTAAACCTTTAGTAAACTGAAATGGAACAAAACCCCAGAACTGTTAAGACACTTTGCCATCTATCAAACAGACAACTAAAACTGCAACAATATTCAGCTTTCTATCATTCCCAGTGAAATACAGTCCTAGTGGAAAACAGGATCAATTTCATCACTGACTGCAAAATAGGATTAAGAAATATGCCATGGCACAGGGCATCCATTGAGCAACAGGAATATTAACCACAGTAATACAGGGAAAATATGCCACCCTTAGTCCACAAAGGACTTTCAAAAGAACCAAAACGCTTCCTGGTGCCAGGTGCTGCCAGCAGTAAGAACGAAATGCAGTCACTTGTTATCTTGAGATTAGTTGATAGCTTTTAAAGAAATTTAAACAAAACTCTTTCATGCCAAAACAAGTTGGATTACTTTATCCTACTAGTTGAAAATGTTCTTCTGTGCTGCACAAAACCATTTCCAATTTACATCTATACAACTGTCAAAGTGTTATTGTTAAGGTATTTTTTATAAAAAAAAAAAGTATACCTTCACAGTCACCTAAACACCTGTAGTTTGTAATATGTGCAAATTAAAATTTGGCATTTAAACAGCTGAGTTGAAGCTTTCATTGAGTGGAATTATCTACCCAACTGTCACACCATAAAAATATTCAACAGTAGAAATCTTATCATTAATTCATTCAGTCCTATCAAGTAACATGATGAGTCAAATTATAATGCAGGAGATTTTATTTTTACAAAAGATTAGATTCTGAATTACGTATTTATTGTGCGAACAAAATGGATTATATAGATGATATTCAATTTCCTGTTGAAAAAGCGCTATGTGAAGCATGCTTCGAGATCAAAATAGTAAATTAACAGGGAGAAAATTCTTACTAAAATTACATGGTGAAGTTCTTAAAAAGATTTAATATTTTGTTTCTGTTCTTATCGTCATTGTTTTTGTAAATTCTGCACTTGAAGATGAATTATTTAAAAAGTTGCAGAACTTCCCCAAAATGGGACTTAACAGTTTTTTCTGCTGAAATCTTATTTTTCTTAATCCTCAATATTAACTAAGAATTAACGCTGCTGTCAGCAGAACACAATAACGCAGTCAAAGAAAAAGAATAGAAGTAGAAATGTAGAAACTGTTCCTCAATTTCAAATCAGGAGTTTTGAAGAGACATCTAACCTGCTGTTCAAACATCTCTAAACTACAACCATTTTCAATATCAGTCTCAATAGTAATTTTTAGTCTTTTGTCTAAAGGGAACTGAACGTATTCAACTAAAACATATGTGAAATTACCTGTAATGAAACTCTACACTTTTATTTGCAACTGCACCTGAAAATCATAAATAAAAGGAAGTTTATTTGGAATGTTAATACAAAGATGTAAGTTGATCCCATGTGGTGTCTGCAATGGGTATATCTATAAATATTTGGCATGATCATTTTATGATCCTCCCTCATACACGCATGAGCAAAAACTGCAGAAATACTGATCACCTCCACATAAACTCATTAGATAAAATAGTTCATACAGAACAAAGACAGAAATGGAAAGTGCTAATTGGCATATTACCTATTACACAAATACCCAGTCAGTCTGCATACAAGTCAAATCATTGAAGATGTCACCACTGTTAAGAAGTTTGTAACAGAGCAACAATTTATTGGTTTTTTTTTCTTCCCTATTAACCAGGTAATACTTACAACATTTACTTAAAAAATATCCACATATTTGGAATCCTACAACTGAAAAAAAATATATATATCTTAATAGCAGTTTGAGAATTTACAGAAACTTTCAAGCAGTTTTGATCAGCTCATACATTTATACAATACCATTTCATAATGTCAGTAACTCCTCAGACACTCTGGAGAAAACGTAGGAAACATTTCTGGAGATCTACTGTAGAGTATTTGTAACATAAATTAGGACAAAGGTTTCATTCGAAATCCTACCAGATACCTTTTTCTTCACATACTATGACTTATACATCATTAGAGCCTTTCAAATCATAAGTTGATTACGAACCTTTGCCATGAAGCTTTTCACTAACTCAGAGTTTATAAATCCAAAATAATGAAATCTTCTCTTTTTCTTGTTTCAAAGTCTTCTTGATCACTAAGGATTCAAAAGAAAAACCAGCGGACCTTTATAGTAAAGGTTTCAAGAGAAGATGTAGAAACAGATAGATCAGATGCTTGATAAATGGCAGATTGCTGAAGAGTCATCCATATGGCTCTCCAGATAATGTATGAATACGATGAAAGTTTTCTTTGATTTGAAAGCCTACCGTTTCAGATGCTTTTCTTATACATTGAAACTTGTATTAATAAGGCTTAATTCAAATGTAGTTTTCTCTGCAAAACGCTCATTTAGCCAGAAGACAGTTGATAATTACCATTTATTTGTGCTTTCCAGACTTTTTACAATACAAGAAATCAGTCTTGCTGGAAGAATCAGTGGTCCCCCAGAAAGTTACAGGATGGATTCCAGACAAGTTCAGCTATGCTAAAAAAACAAGCTTCAATAGAGTTAAGTGTCAGATGTATTTAAAAAGTCTTGGTATTTTCTCCAATTCCATGCAAAATGGGCAACTATCCACCTATTTTAAAAGTGCCTCAAGATTCCTAAGTGACATGGTAAACACATTGCTTGATTTTCTAAGCAGAAATGGGCAGAAACTGACCCTAGTTCGAGACTTTAGCGACACCTGAACGTAAGAGAAGTGGCAGCTGCAAGCACACAAACATTAGAAATCAGGCTACACGTGGGATCAGAAGGTGAAAGAAACAGGATGCTCTATAAACCCAGAAGGATCCTGGATATCAGTTTGGCATACTGATAGCAAGATCAAATCGCTTTTTTAATTGAAAAGAGAACAGAAAATATTCACCCTATCAATTGTTTAAGAAAGCAAGCAGCTGATTTCCTATATTTAAGGACTGACTAAATTCCCAGAGTTAATATAATACTTCATCTAATAGATAATACTTACATGTTTATATTTTTGAACTGAATACATTGCCCTTTACTTCACAGTCCTCCATCCAGTGTAGGTAAATGTTCCAGAAACGCAAAAGCTGTAATGAAAACTCACACTTCAGGCATCTTGCAAGGGGAAAGCAGGTAGAATATTGTGCTTTCAAGCAAAGAGCTTAGATGTGATGAAAAGGCAAGTTAATGACAATAGCATAGTTCACACTGACATATATTCAGTCATTTAAGAGTTTGTGTTTGAAAAATTAAGTCTCTCCTATCTCTAGCTAAGTTTAGATACTTCTTATGGTTTATGCTTTAGATAAAGAAAAGGTATATCAAACATAACTCATGCTTTCTTACAAATTCAATTATTTCTGTTAGAAACAAATCCAATTTGGTTATTAATCTCTCAAATACGTCAAATGGATTTTTAATTGAGAAGTAATTGCATTTTGCCTTATACAGTCTTTGTTGATTTCATAAGCCTATCATCAATCCTTTCGTGATTTATCACCTGATAAGGAAATAACATATCTAATTAATCATGTTGTGTAACAACAAATCTCCTATTTATAGGTACAATAATTAGATCAGGAAAGTGCTAGGAAAGCAGGAAAATTATTCCCCAAGGTAGAAGGATTGCGGGATCTACTTGAAAGGAAGATATGCAGTTTGCAAAGTTGATTAATTAGTTTTATGAGGATCTTGAAAAGCTCTGTACTTTGAAGTATGCAATCAGTTTGGAAAAATAAATATCTGTGCAACAAAGATACCTTGCACCAACTTTCAAAATATTATCTGTGGCAAAACACAGCATTTGCTTTGCTATACGAAAACCTGTTTTCACTTTTGGAGACACAGTATGATAAATTTTGGCAAGCTCAGTGATTTCCTATCTATGATTCATTTGGCAAGGCAGAAATGCTAAATAAGAAGCTTGCCTTGAATTTACATATCCCATCCACAGAGTTTCAGCTGCAGCAGCTGAGAGTAAAGAAGATGCTAGATCAAGTAAAATGTCTTTTTAGACAAGAGACTGTAATGAATCAACACTTAAAATATGTGGTCATTCTCCACCCATGTGTGTATTTTTATCATTCCTATTAGATGTCCTAAAAACCTAAAGTCTCTTTATATCTCATTTAGAGACCTGTGGCAGAGATGAATACATCAGTTAAATGAATAATTTGAAGCTGACAGCCTCAGCAAACTGGTTCAGAGCAACTGTGAGCAACACAGCTGTGGCATCATGCTGAAAATATCACTTTATCTGAACATATGTGCAAACCTTGGGAATGAATGAATTGTGTCCTGGAGGGGAGAAGATAGGAAAAGAACATCAAATCCTTCTGAGCAGGTAAAAGGGAATCTGAAGTCTCTTTAGCACAGCAGATCAAGAATTCTCCATAGAAAAATCAAAAATATTATGAACAAACACAGAGGAATCACATTACACAATATTGTTTTGAACTTCCAGTCCCCTTTCTCAAGGCACAATGTGAATAAATAGAAAAACAAAACAAAACAACAACACCACAACCACCAAATAAAACACTGAAAGGTCATGACAAAGTATCTTATTTCAAATGAGCATCTGAAAGAGCAATACACCACTATGGATCAATAGTGTTCTGTCATTTTCTCATTGCATGAGCTCTTTGAATCAAGGACTGTCTTTTGCTCTGTGATTTTCTTGATTTTCTTCTTTTCCCCCCCTTTGCTTAAGCAGACATTTAGCCTAAAAGAAACTATTCAAAGTCTGTGAAGTTCAAAATCTGACAGTTCAATATCTAGAAAGTAAACCTAATGTTTCATAATCATAAACATTCTGATTTCTGCAATTCTAGTTGATTATTTCAGTATTGAAATAATTCAGTGAAAACTGGAAAAAAGCCTGTAGAAGCTGATTGAAAGACTAAGTTTATTTATCTTTATCTGGACTTAAAGTCCTAAAATAGCTGTTATTTAAGCAAAACTGTACTTCACTAGTCATCTCTTCTACAGAACCTTTTTTAAGTACAGAACATGTTTACAACACTTGTCAAAAAGAGGGTTTATTTTTGAAATATTTATTGCATTTCTTCCTGATTACTTTAGAATCCCTAAAAAAAATAAATCATGTACTTAAGCAACATTTTAGCTAACGGAATCTGCAAATTCCTGCTATATTTTATTCTCTCAAGTAAACATTCCTTGACTTTCTCTCTCATGTCACATACTCCAGCAGCTGTGGCCCTAATGAATCTTGATAGAAATTAGTTTAGATCTGACAGCATTCATGTTTGCTAATTTTAACCTTTCTCTTCTCAATTCAGACATCTTTCCATTCAGCTATTCCTGATACCCATTTATTGGCAAATCTAGTAGTTCTCAGCAGCTGGCAATATGAATTACACCTATTTACCAGAGAAATGAGCCAGCATTGCAAAATTTAAGATGGGATGAAAAATTGTGCAAAGACAGATGTCAGAAGCAACAGCAAGGACTACATGAAAGGCTTCAAATTCTGGACAAAGAATCCACTTTAAGTTACCATTAGTAGAATTTTAATATTTTTCTAAGCTTAAAACAATAAAATTCAGCTAAGAAAATCTCTACATCCACAGCTAATATTACTATTCATACTGCCTAACAACAAGGTCTATACATGCTTTTTTTTCAATAACCTTTCACCATATTTAATAGACTACATGCAGTCCAGTCATCTCTCAGCTGAAGCTAATAAACATTACTATTATTATTATTATTATTTTTAAGTTCACGAGGCATAAATTTAATATCACAATGATAATATCTCTATCATAGATCAACCAGGTTGCAAAAATCTTTTGTATGCTGACACTTATTTTAATAATACATGTGTAACGTTTCTTGTTCCCTAAATGTTTAATTTGAACTGACTACTCAGAGGTGCTATCCTGTAAAATTATGTGCTTTTACATATTTTAATACTTAAAAAATATCCCTGTTTTAATATTTGAGTATGGACATAATGAAAATTCCTTCACTTGGCCAAAATAGGCACTTGCAAAAGTCCACTGCAGTGTTAAACATTTAAAACTCATTTCTTTACTAGCGTATTAGATACTTTTTAGAAAAGTGGTACGAATCTTTCCTCATAGATAGAGAAAGCTTTCCTCCTATTAGGTGAAAGGACAGAGAGGAGTTCAAGAGTTACACGTGATTATTTCCCAAATCAATGGCAACTGAACTAAAAAGAACAGCATAAGGTTTTACAACTACATTTTCTTTCAAAAAAAGCCTACTTTGCTGCTATGTGGAAAGAGTTGCCCACATAGGTACACAAAGGCTATAGTGGCAAAGTGCTAAACACAATTAGAATACCCAAAGTATAGAGATACTAAGCTAATTGAGGAAAAGCACTGATCTGTAAAGTAAAAATCAGCAAATTAAATCTGATATATAGCAATTAAAATACCTCATTTTTATCTCTTACAGAAACAAGTTAACTTAGGGGGAAATTTTCCTTTGATTTTGTTTAAATAGAAAAATGAAGCAGCAATACTCTCGCTTCACCATGTCTGCACAGTATTTGTGAGAAAACAGAAAAAAAACCAACTAATGCCAAAATCTTCTAATCAGTAATTATTACTAATATTGATGCATATTGAAGAAATATATTTAAAGTGTCTTATACATTTCCTCTTATTCTATCCTGTAGGAAACAACCAAAATTCAATAGATTGTGTAAGAACTTGAAGTCACAATGGACCTGTCACCAACACAGAAAGATTCTACTGTAAAATAGCGCAGTTTCTTACAACGCTGCACTCAACAAATAAGCATTTAATTTCCAGAAGTTGGCTCCTTCTTGCAGAAAACTCAATTTGAATAAAATAAACAGGCATCATAACTGCCACAATTTGATTAAACGTAAATACAAATCAAGCCCAAGTCTCCTGGCATATGTTTATGCTATGTATTGCAGACAGATGTAAGCATTCTGCTTACCCTCCAAGCCTGAGGAGAAAAAAAAAAAAAAAAAAACAAAAAAAAAACACAACACTACATAAATGCAGAAGCATGATGTGATGCCTACATTAATAAGCCCTGCTGCTAGGCAGCTTTATTTGTGTAGACTTGATGCTGTTCTAGCACAGTTGCAATTCTTGTTTAGCTCAGAACTCACACAGAATAATCCCAGATGTAGGGCATAAACGTACCAATAGTTTAAACCCACCAGCACCCTGTCCAAGAAAAAAAATCTGCATTTTTATAATCACAGTATCTCAGAACCCATAACCAACTTGGAGACGTTTCAAATATAATTCCTACAACTCAACTGCAATTCCTATTAAATTAGGCCATTTGTAGAAAACTTACTGACATGAGATACATAACCAAATTAAAACAGACCTGTCTACAGACTTTATCGTACTGCAATTTATCAGAGTATTATTATATTCCTAATTATTGCAGAAAGTCACTGTCATCATAATATTGAATAATATATACTTACTGCCAACCGCTTTTCCAGAGCTTGCACAAAAGTGTATGCTGGTGTTTGTAGGAAGTCATCTAATGACCCCTTGGGGAAGGGAGGATTTCCTTGTGAATTTATTTTGTTTTAATACATATTTCGTTTCATGCAGGCAGGAATATTTCTACCCCAAATTTACCTCCCAAACTCAAAGTAAGTTTTTCTTCTTGCCCCAACTACCCCTGTAACATTATCTGGGGATGTTAATGGAAAAAGATAAGGAAACGCTAAGCCAGCCTTAATGTAGAATTCAGCATATATGGACTATACCACGCACTGATTTAGACAATCATTCCTCGTGTGTTAATTAAAACTATCTCTTTCTGTTTAATTGTTTATCTCCAACGATATTACGTGAAGACAATGCGTTTCTCAAGGAGTTGACAAGTGCATATTCTTTGGCAACAGTGAAAGCTATCATATGCTCAGTGGTTTCAATTTTCTTTCAAAATTGTGCTGGAAGAAACGTTTCTGCAAAGAAACGTTTCCTTGAGAAAAAAATAAAATAAAAGTAGTGAACATCTGCTGATATCGATTCTGTAAATCTGAAACTTTATGAAACCTTAGATGGGATGGATTTGACAAGCATTTTTCTGGAACAGTTTCAGACTTAAGCAAACAACATCTGTTAATATTGATTTTTTTGGGTTACGTTGAAACTTCCAGACGAATTACAATCAGTGGAAATTGTTGCCATATATGTTAGAAGATCAAATATTAAACAAAGGTTTAAAGGATCTGTTTACTTCTAGCTTCATTGGTAATCTACAACCATAACCCCCCGGAATAAAAAAAAAAAAAAAGTGAGAAAGACATTTCCTTTATTTAAGCTAACATACCAACAGAACAGATAATTTACATATACGAAAGATAGTTGAAAGACAATGCGTATGTTCAATGCATTATTTTACAGTTATACAGTTGACATGTTTGCATAACTACGTTATAGAAGTCAACAGAAGAGAAATTAAGACAGTTGAAAAATCCTGCTTTCAAGAACTTTTTGCTTTAAAAATGAAACTAATATTTCCCGAATCATAAACAAAACAGGTGCATTTAGAAGTTATGACAATAGCATTTTAAGTTGCTTTATGTCCTGCCTGTTGCCTGATGCCAAAGGTATCTTTATGTTTGAACATTTCAAGTTGTTTTTTATGGAAAGTTTTCCTTTATTGGTGAACTACTGTTAAATGATCAATCTGCTCAACAGTTTTTGATTTGGTATATTATGCAGTACAGTTGAAGCACACACTTACTGAAATGCATGTAAATGAAAATTCATTTCTGTATTTTATATGTAGTTTTCAGTGTACTCCACTTCTATTGCAGTGAGTAGGCATTCATGTATTGTATTTCACACAACATTAGTATTCTGTTAATAACTACAGAATAGCAGTTTTTGTGTGAAATATATCAGCCTTGTACAATTTATAAAATCAGTTCTACAATAATACTAGTTTTTTAAAAAACTGTTTCATAATGCAACTGGACGTGCCATTTACTAAGCAGAGTTAAGTCTCCATTTCAATATCAAGGTAGGACTCACATGAGATAATGGGCTCTCCTGCCAACCTCCTGCATCTCTTCCAGCCACAGATAAGGCCTGGCTATGAACACATAACGGCACTAATGAATCAACTTCAGCTAGAGGTCATACAATTTTACCTAAGCTTTCAGATTCAAGAAAATAAAATAAAATAAAATAAAATAAAAAAAAAAAAAAAAAAAAAATCACCTGAGCACTACCACTCACGTATAAAATAACTCTTCTGTCCACATTTTTTTTTTTTGAGGATAGAAAACTCACATTTATAAATTCAGCTTTTGCTCAAGTTTAAGCTGTTTCTCTATCCTACAGAAATTCTATTTGCACTTGAGAGATTTCATGAAGTCAAATCTCAACCATATGGAGTTAGCAGTCAGTTCTATTTATCTTTCACACCACATGAAGTACCACCAGCTAGTCCAGTATCTTGCTGGTAAATCTAAGCAAGACATGGATAACGTTAGTAGTCAGAAAGAAACACTTGACAGCACTGTGTACTTCCTTCAGAGGAGAACATCTGTTTGCAAACCACACAACTTGCAACTACCATGAAAAAAAAAGTTTGGATTTCCTGCTGAGGCTGACAGCCACATTGCTTGTACCACTACGTGTATGTATATATACATATATATAGGAACACTGAGACTCTTGGGAGCATGATCAATTGTGTCTATATTGTTACACAAAATAGAGCTTCATAACTCCTGACAATTTAACTTCCTATCATTTATAACTTCTTTATTTAAAATCTGGATTTCCAACAGCTGCAACTAGGACCAAGTATCTCACCTGGGCTAGACTGAGGAGAGCTGCTGGGAGCAGGTCTCCTTGTCAGCTGGCTATCAGACATAATGGGAACACTTCAGCATCTTTGGCACGACAAAGCTCATCACTTTTAGATGAAAACGATTAATTACACTTTGTTTGCTAGAAGAGGGTTATGCCAGCCACTAGAGACATCTACACCAATCTTGAAATAAATGCACGTCTTAAGGACAAAGTTCCCTTCCACTGCCAAAAAAAAATACTTCAAAGTGCTAATTTTTGAAGAAAAATCTGAACAAAGCTCTTCCCTTGAATGCTGTAAGATGCTTCAGTACTACATTACCAGTACATAACAGTACTAGTATTGAGTACGAAGTGAAATCTGAGATACAAAACAGAAATAGCTGATCTTAAGTATCTGTATCTCTGGCAATGCTTTCATAGTTTATAGACAGTCCAAAGCAGCTCTGGCTGTAGTTCAAAACGCTTCTGGGGATCTGAATTAGAGTGAAGGTGGCATCCACTGTTCTTCCATTCCACAGACATGCCATCAATCAATAACCAAATCGCATACTTGTTTTATGAAGATATCTTTACGATACAGACATTACAAAAGAAGTACCTATAAATTAAATGCTATCACACAGGGTGAGTTATAACTGCACACAAGAAAAGAAAAAGCACACTCACACCTGACACCATATTTCACTTTGTTACATGGCGACAACACAATGAGGCCAGGAATAAACATAGAAGTGAGAATAACCAAGCAGAAAAACGATCAAAGCACAATGCATTGCTATGCATGCAAAAATACATATACGTAATAAACACATATATATGTACACATGCAGACCAGTGCATCTCATGTTGTGAAACTGATATCAAATGAGAAAATCTATTGATTACTCCCAGACTGTAATTAGTGCCTTCCCCCTCATAGCTGGTTCCAAGGACGTTGACCCATTGGTTTAGACACCATTAAAAAAAAAAAAAAAGACAAAAAAAACAAAAGCATTCTCACATTGACCCTCTACTTCAAATTCATGAGATTGATACACCTTAAAATGAGAAGTTAAACACTAATCACGTTAGAACTGGGGTTTGCATTTTTAAGCCAAAGTTCACACGATTCAAAGCTGACCTTCGAAATTATAGCATTCTGTATTTATACTGTGAATCTCATCTGAAGGAAATGTACACCTTTTATCACCATAAAGCTTGATCAAATTGAAATAAAAGAGAATGCCTGTTTAGTTAAACTGCTCCAATATTTTCAATAACATTTGCTTAGTGTTTTATGGAAAACACAACATAAAACTTTAGTGTTTTATGGAAATTAATAGAATGGCATAACCTAAAAATAGGACAAACTGTTATGTGTACTTCCTATTAAAGGACTTCCTATTTGGCTGAAGAATACCTCAAGTCTTATTCTATAAGGCATCTTGGAGATTAATTAAAGCACTTAACACTACTTTTGTCTTACCAAACTACTCAGTGTTAACTGAGTATATAGTTTAAGTGTGTTTGTTTCAATTTCTTAAATTAAAACACCTGTATAGGGCATGTGCCTCAATTAAAAGCCACACACAACTTTCTTTGTCTCCAAAACATATTTAAGAACTGTTTAAGAGAGATAGTTTTTCTCTAAAGTGAAAATTAGTAAAGCAGACATTCTTAGCTGTATATCTAGATCATGCAATTGCTTCAGAGCTATTCAAATACACATGTAATTGCAAAGCTTTAGAAATCACTGACTGACATTAATCAAAATTCACACGTACTTTGTTTGTCTGCTCTATAACTTGTGTAAAATTGGCCATTCTCTGGGAGAAATTATATCTTTTGATGCTACGCAATGTTTAGCCGGATTTTTTTTTTTTTTTTAATTACTCTGAACATGCACCACATTTAATGCTGAAACATCAATGTCATCTACTAACTAATGTAGTAACCATGCACAAAGAGCAAAAGGGATAAGTAGTATAAAATTATTCTGTTTAAGTAGGGAAATTAGTTTTAGTTTCCAACAGGATTCCTTTGATTTATACAGTTCTACTCACAAGTTAAGCAAAATAAATGCAACTGGTATTTAGATTCATAGTTGAGGGCACTGTGTTAACTGTCACTGAGATTAATACAACCTGCAGAAGGCACTGTGGTGGCTGGCAGTTAGATTTATATAGTGCATTTAATGAAGATATACACCACATTTAAATACACCTGGTCATTGCTTCCTCTGTTCTTTTGAATTTCCCAAAGGTAGGACTTCCAAGATACTTGGAATTGAGACATCGTTCAGAAAAAAAAAGTAGTGAACTATGTGCCTTTTTACCCACTCTAAATATTTACTCTAGTTTCCAGACTGTTGGACTCTGCATCCTGAGCATATGTATCCACTGCTCCAACCTGTATTCTAACTCCTCTGTATTCTTTGTAAGGAATATTGCAAAAACCCTCACAGGTTAAGTTGAGCAAGACTCTGTACCCAACTGGAAGGCATCTGACAGTAAAAGGACTCTGTACCTCACAGCTCATCATTTGCTGCAGATCATTGGTGTCACTAGTCACAGAGTTCTGCTGAGATACATGAAAATACAGGCTAGAGATATTACACCAAGCTGTTGGAAGTAACGTCATCCATAAACACTCATTTTAAATTATCTGAATATTTTAAAGTACCTGAATATTTCAAAGAATAAAGAAACATGAAGTACCTTGACTCCTGAGTTCAGCGTACATGAAACAGCTAATGGAGTAAATGAAAAAGTCTAACGTACAACATGCCTGTATGCACGCAACAAACTACAAGAAAGCAGCAGACCTCAGAATGCTAAGTTCTATAATATTTCTCATTACTGGGCATTTATGAATATCTGAAATTATTTCCATCAAACTATAACCACTGCTTCAAGTTCCCTGCAATTTCAGACAGATGCTGCAGGTGATGTGATTTTTAATGTACTAAATAACACACTAACTTTTCTAGCACTATATATAATACTTGATTGGCTTGTGTAAGCTGTGGGCTTTTTTTTTTTTTGTTTGCTTATAAATGGCAAATGTCATTTTCAAGCCTGATAAACATGATCGAATTTGAGGTGCTTAATCATATTTAAGAATTCCTCAGCGCCAAATTCTCAGGTGAGTAATTCATAAAATACTTCACAAGTTTTAGAAAAGAAATCACATTTTCATCAGTGTTTGAACAAGCCTAAAAGAGTAACAGAGGAAGATTCCATTCTTCAAAGATCTTCCACATTTCAACATTTACCTTCCAGTTTCAATTTCCTACTTCTGTTTCTCTACTCACTTATAAGGAAATTAATTACTGAATTTTTTCTGAGACTAGTTCATTTTCTTTATACATATTTATTTTTGTCATACCCTTTCTTTAACTTATTCTATTGCCATAACTTCAGAGTTGGCAATGAGAGTCTATCAGCTAAAACATTCATTATCTACCAAACTCAGCAACATACAAGAGTAAATAATTCCCTGCTGAATGCCGTAAGTAGGAGGAGAACATATGGAGTAAGTACCTCTTATTTCAAATATTGATCCACTCATCAAGATTAACTGTAAGTAAATAGTCATGCAGAAACTGTAATCATTATCTGTAGATCAGCTGTAATTCTTCAAGAAAATACAAAGCACATTCTCTAGCAAAAGATAAAGAAAGTAATCAGATGCAAAAATTTGACTCCATTATGTAAAACTAGTATCTTTAAACAACCAAAAGATGAGTAATGTGGATCCCAAGCCCATTAAGCGATTTCAAGATTAGCAAGGCCTTACCTATGCACAAGTTCTGACAGTTATTTCTACTGCTACTTTTTGCCCATAGGAGTACATTATTATTCTGATTTCAGTGTTTCTCTCAATGAAAGATTTAAAACAAACAAAAAACCCTTACTTTTATGAGCTGGGATACTTGGCTTTCTTAAAGGAAGAAGCAAAACGATCTGTTGCGTTTTTCTAAACTGGGATCAAATCAGCTGGTTAGCATGCACTCCCAGCAATAGATTTTATTCTGACAAATAATTCATGTCCTATACTCATGTGAATTGATGCAAACCAAGGCACACATATAGCATGCACATAAATGGAAGAGATGCATGAAACAGTAAAGATACCAAGCTGTGTAGTCTTCTTTATAAAAGAAGGCTCAGCATGATGAACAGCTTTACTTCAGCCAGAACACTGCAAATGACTGCAACATATCTTTGAAGATGATACAAAAATAACACTCTTGTATTTTTAATTTTTCAAAGGTCATTCCCTTTAGAAATTAGTGAAATTCTATAAATGACAAATAGTGCCTAACAATGAACAACCAGATATGAACAGCCAGCTGGCTTATTGATATTCAAAGCCAACTCAAAGTACAGCTTCGTAACAAAGGGAAACAAATACACAGCATAAGCATGACACATGGGTTTGACTGGTAGAACACACATCAGAGAATAACTAGGATTCAGAAGGAACTGTTTAATCAGTAGCTTCAAAAGGACTGACCATTTGCATACTGAACAAACGATTGAGCTATCTGTGTTCTGATCAAAAGCATTTGGATCTGCACGGTCAGGGATTATGTATTATGTATCAGTCGATTACACATTAATGCACAAGTCTGAGTCAGAAACATTCAACGTTCATTCACAAAACCAGACTTCCTTACTCAGTGGAGTTCAGAGATCTTTTACTATAATTATAATGGCAGAGAGTTTTTGCTGGACAGGCACAGTTCTCACACAAAAGTAAATCCTTTCTAATTAAGGCTATGGGGTGAAAGGAAATATTAGCAAAGTGTAGTCTTAGGATTAGTTAGTATTTAGAAATTCAGTTCTAGTTGGGGCTTCAATTTATTTATTTTCACTCTGTAGACACTTTCTGTAATAGTACAGACATCAGAGGAGAACAACAAGCACCAAAAAATAATTCTCTTCATTCCAGCTGAATCATTTCCATTTTGTTTTAGTATCACCATGACTGAAGTCTCAACACCCGTGCAACTTGCTTCTGAAACCTTATTTGCCTCACAGTTCTTTTAAGACCCGAGGTCAGTATTGAGAATTAGCCTTGTATTTACAGGGTTTGAAATGTACATGTACCACTGGCGCAATCAAGATGCAATTTCCTACAAAGTACTGCGAACACATAATGAGGTTCTCAGGGATGTGAAGATTCAACTGTCAGTTTAAAGCATTCATTTCCTAGCTACTCCATTCATCAGGAAAAAAAAACCCACTAACATTTGGAACAATGTTTGTAAGCTGAATGCTAAAGTATTCTGAGGGATCTGAGCAAAAGCAGAAACAGAGAAACCATCTGAAGAATCTGTGTCACTTGCAATGATGTTACAGCAACGTACACCTCCCTTAAATATAATTTTACTTCCATAGTTAACAACAGACAACTCTGCATAGCTTATTATCATTAGATTTCAAAGGATTTTCTGATGTCTGCTATCATTAACCATTAAAAACACAAACATGAATATCAATTATTACTGACTATCATGTGTATGCAAGACAGTGAAATTTCTCCCAAACAGCACTTATGGCTACATCTCTACTAGTTAATTATGCCATTCCCAATGCAACAAAGTATGGCCGCATATACTATTAAAATAATCAAGGGCACGTTCCTTATTTAGGCCAATTTTCATTCTCCCAAACAATTCACAAGCCAGGGCTGGGCACAGAAGCCTTCCAGTGACTATTCTCAAAAGGCTGGTACCATGCAGCCACCCTATTTTGACAGGTAGAAGACTTCATTAGCTCCGGGTTGATCTTTGTCAGTCGGCCTCAGTGCCTGGGAATGCTCCCAGGCATGTTTAATTTACACTAGAGTCAATGTATCTTGATAGGACAAGAATTAATTAAACAATTTGGGCCTTTCATACATTCTTGTACTTCACTAGCATAAAAAGTGGTAGGTGGAGAAACAATATATTCATACTTCAGACATTTCAAACTCTGGGGAAGACTAAACTCAAAAATGCATTATGCACCATCTCTGTATTAACCAAGAAAAAACTGAAGATGTAACATTTTAAGTTTTTAAACATACATTATTCACTCTATAAACCATTCAGTTTTGGCTAAAGGCAATTTGGTCCCTATTGTCAACCATGTCTACTGCGCTTACCACTTCAAAATAAGAACTCATCAGAAACAATGTTAAATGCTACTAAAACTGCAACATGCTAATTATAGCTTCTACTCTTGTGATGCTTTGGAATTTTACACTAAAAAATAAATAAATAAATAAATCACTTTGCGTATATTGACAATACCTAGAAATCAAAGTGTTCTGAAGAAAAGTTTTGCAGCTCATTGCACTGTTCTGCTGTAGCTTCTCTAGAAATACCAGGTTTTTCAAAATTTTTCACAGTTCCAGAAGCTCCAAGAACTTGCATCTATGATTACAAGATTTACCAAATTTTTTTTTAGTGTGAATGGTGAGGTACTTGGTTTAGCTTGAGAGAACTCAATCCAGCACCTCATACTGTTCACATCTCAGGCATCAGGGTACAGCATGTGAGCGCTTCAGTAGGTTATAGAAAGAACCTTCCCACTCACACCCCCAAGACACTCATTCTATTTTACACAAATCAAAATAGATGTACCAGAGCTGTTACTACATAAGATAAGTGATTAAATAACTCTCTGGAGAAGGGGAATACAACTGCCTAATTTCATCATATATCTAGAGCTGAAAATAACTCCCTAATTTTCTGAGCACCCTTTCATCTGAACTGTTAGATAAGAGTATCTTTTTCTGATTGGCAGCTTTCTGAATATAGTCTTTTATCTCTTTTGATTTCTTACAACTTCTCCAAGATATAACAATACAAAATATATGGCCAATGAAACATTTGCTAATGAAAAAAAGATATTGAAACAACTCAGGAAACAAAACTTACTGAAAAATAAGTTCACTTCGATCTAAAACATTTTTCCTTCCTATTTCTAGATTCATGTAAAGAAATTAAGTAGTGACACAGAGATGGGAGAAATGCTATGATATTCCTGAAAACTTACTTGTACCTCAGAAAGAAAAAAAAGTAAACCACAACCACATTATCACAGGATAATTTGTGAAATACACAAGTGATTTCTTTTTTAAAACAGAAAAGAATTATTTTTGACTTTCAGGTTTCCATCTAGCTGAACACACTACTGGGTTTACACATCAGCCACTTGCTTTCTGATTCATAGTGCATTGGTATCTTGCATTGAATAAATGACATCAGTGGTGAAGTACGCTTTGAAGACAGGGAGAGCTGGGAGGAGCTACAAGCTGTTTTTAACATGTGCATGTAGCCAAAGTACTCCAGGTATGAAAAGTAAAGATTTCTTCTCACTTTTAAAAAAGTAATATGAAGTGACAGAAGAATTAAACTTCTTTTTAAAATAGTAATAAGGGCATAAGCTAGGGCTAAAAGGAAGTACATCTTCAAGAGTAACTTCCACTTCTAGAACACCAAAACCAGAATCCTCAATTGCATCAAAAATATCAGAAACTGCAAGGGATTGATTTTTCTTGTTTCACTTCAAGATTCACTCTTATTCTGTAGCATTCATCCCTAATGTAACTCCTGATAACGTGTGGCTGTGAATTGAATGAACTCATATCATCTACTTCGACTTAAATATTGATTCTTTGTGTATATACTGTCCATATGAGTACAGTGTATATACAACATCTGCTTTTCTGAGCTCTTTTCCAACCTCCTTGATAAGAAGAACATCATGAATTTATCTACAGGATTTTGATGCTTAAGTAGAATTTCATTTAGATAGTTCTAATGAACTCAGTTAAAATTTATTTTCTGAGACCTGAGGAAAAAAAAAAAAAACATTACAGATTTCAAAATACTGACTTAAAATAGGACTTGAGATGCTACTTGATAGTATATTATGGATAACTGATTGTACCTGTAAGCCTGAAATAAGAGTATATAATTAATGTGATCTATGAACAGAACGGCTGGGGGAGAAAATAAAATTCTTCACTTAACTAGGGTATTTATATAAAAAAATGAAAACAACATACTAATACAGACGAATTCATTTCATACTACACTGCAACATAGAATTGATGTCTACAAAAGCTTAAGGGACAAAATTTGCTTCCCTAGTATTAGAGCTCTCTGCAGAAAATTACAAATAATTACTGCAGGTAATACCATAATACACATTCCACAGCTTCTCAAGTGAAAAGCAGGCAAAATGTGGTGCTTGAGAAGTAGGAAGGGATGCCTCCTCTCCTTAAACTTTCCCAAAGCAGCTATGACAAATTTCATCAATAAATCAGATGTTTAGTTATGCTAAGGGCTGTTCACCTCATTTGCAAATCTGGCATTTTAGAAAAGCTGGTTTCCAAGGTTTTCAGACCTCATATTCTCTCAAACAACTACATTACAAAGAGATTAGAAGTTGTAAAAATTATTCTCCTTCCTAATAGAGAACCACTAGATAGCTAGTAAATGTGGTAAAATAAATCCCATCCAGTTTGTATACTGATACATTGAAAGATGAACTGAATATCATTTCCAATATAATTTACATTCTCAAAGTAAACCAGATATGGAGCAAAGATGTCTCTGCCTAGCTTTAATGAAAAATCTAAATATTGCATATCATACAGCACTTTCATGAAAATCAGCAAGATGAGAAAGGCCAGTTTTCTTTGACTTACACTTAGCTATTTTTGTTGGCTCATCCAAATCCAAAGAAAAAAAAAAAAAAAAATTTTTTTTTTTTTTAGAGTGAAGATATGAGCAACTTGTCCTCAACTACCTAACCAACTATACCACAGTCTTTCCATTGTGACTATGACAGTAAATTACACCAAAGCCAAGACATGAATGTAATACATTGCTAACACATCAATGTATAACTCAGGTGAGATGCTATTTTCTGAAGTACGTTCTTTTTCTAGCATGCACCACTCTGGAAGCAGATGAAGTAACACTGAAAACTCCAGTTATTTCAGAATTAGAAAAAAATCCAAATTGATGCTTTCCAGTGCAGTTACTATAGTAACTGAGAGAGGGGGAAATTAATTCTAGCTCTCTAACAAGAGTCAAGAATAACCACTTTCCATTACATATGCATAACGATAAAACTATGTTAGCTCATATAAAATAATAATTATGAAAATTATTTTTTCATGAAGTGGATTTTTATTTTTAAATGAGATCTTGAACAAGTAAGCAGAACAAGAACTGTAGAAATACTCTGCACAGTGAACTAGTTATGTTACCAAAAACTTCAATAAACTTTGATCTAACACAGAATGCATGTTTTTGGCAGTAACTTTCCTTTTTTGCTTTCTTCTGTGCCTATAAATTTTAACAAGTTTGAAGTGCAGATTATCTATAATTTTTGACTTATAGCTGCACACTTCTCATATAGAATCATGACTTCTGAAAAAACTGAGTAAGCAAGAAATGCATCATCTCACTCTCAACTAGCAAATACTTTGTCAAGTAACAGTTAAGGGCACAGGATTCCACCACACAGATTTATAATGCCTTTGCAGGTTACAGTCAGTATATAAGCTTTATATAGCATGGAACGTCTTAAGCAAGCCTTCTGCTCTTTTTCTTCATTTCTACTTAGCTGCTTCAGTGGCTTTTCCTCTGAAACAAATGAAAAAAGAGGCGTCCACATATACTGTCCACAAATATTTGCAGCTTAATTGCTTTCATCTAGGGACTTGTTAAGTTTAATAGATGTCGGGGTGTTCTCTTCTGAGACCTTCAACTTGTTTGGGGCCTCAGAGAGACATGAAGAAAAACGGAACTTACTGAGGGAAAGTCAATGGTCCACTGACTAAGGAAAAAATTACACACCTGCTAAAGATCATCTTAAATAACACACTATGGTCTTCAGGCCCTAAAGGGCCAGGAATAACAGTACTAAATTAATCCTTTTAGTCTTGCCGTGATTATAAAATCATGTCCACTATGAGTATACCTATAATACTTTGTAAATTGGAATAGTGGAAAATAGTCTTGCTTATATTTATGCATTCCTGTAACACAGTGGAAAGCAGAGCAATGACAGCACAGCCCTAAGCTACAACAGTGAAGGATTTACATAAATACAACAACCACAGACACAGAAATAAAGGAAAAACATGCTTACCTTCAGAAGGCCTCAGATATGCAGGAATCTCCACAAGCTACCTTTGATTCCACTGCCACTCCTTAAATGAGGTCTGGGAAAGGGTGGATCCTGGCTCCACCCTCTCTGAGCACTCAGGCACATTACATGCACCTGAGCTCCTCTGGGTTGGCCCTCCCTTCCTACCAGGTGCTCAATCACTGGCTCAAGCCATGACTCAGTGTTTCTGCTACAAAACCTAAGATATATGTATAGACCTCCATATTACTGGTATAAGTTATTGTACTTTAAATAAAAGAGCAGTATGTCATAGAAGACTCAAGCTAAGTAGTACCATATTTTAAATAGATTTCCTTTTTTTAAAATTTTTTATTATTTTTTATTTTTAAGGAAGCATAACATTAACTGCATGAAGATTATATTTTCCCATCTAAAAATTCATAGATCACCAAAAAGAACATGTACTCAAAACAGTACTTTCTCAAAATGAATGAAATTCTTCTCACTACTACACTAGCCATGTGATACAAATCAACATTTAATAGAGATTTGAGTTCCATCTTCTAGCACAGATAGGATAAGAAATATGAATTGGAGCTAAAGATGTATCAAACCACAGACTGCATTCTGTTCAAATGTAACTTTTATAGAAATGGTTTCTAATTTCAGAAGAACAATTCTTACAAGAAACAGAAAACTTGCAATCAGTTTTATATATGCATATTAGCCACGTTAATGAGAGCACTACTCTCATATACAAATCAAATAGATTTAAGCATTGATTTAAAGGAAACTGCCAAGTTCTGAATTACACTCACCTCTCTCTGAAGGAACTGGGTTGCCTTGCAAAGCTATCCATATAAATGGCAAATTTGCCTGTTTCTTTGTTTGTTCTCTGCTGCAGTCTAATGAGGTAGCACAGCTGTTGGTCCTAAAGCAAGTAGAAGACACAGGTGTTATAACCAGTCTCCTTTTGAACAAGAATGTGTTTAATGAGAATTATCTAATGTGTAGAAAACTTTTACTGAACACATCACTGTAAGAAAAATTTTGCAGATTTCTGCCCTGGAAATCTCAAACTTTGCATAAATATAGACCATACTCTGAGTTGAGTAAACTCTTAGATCTCTTTGAGCGGTGTTTCCTCTATCTCTAGATGCAGAATAAGCTTTACGAAATTATGTTTAATACCTGTCCTGTTCACTTTAATCTGAATGCCCTGACCCCATCACATGTAAACTGACATGTGGAAGAGAGGGAGGCAATAACAAACAACCACCTTGGTTTCACCAAGGGCAAATCCTGCACGACCAGCCTAGTGGCCTATCATGGTGTCACTGCATCAAAGGATGAGGGAAAAGCCACTGATGTCATCTATCCTCACTTCAGTAAGGGCTCTGACATGGTCCCCCACAGCACCCTTGTCTCCAAATTAGACAGATATGGATTTGATAGGTGGACTGTTCAATGGACAAGGAAAAGGTTGTGAGAGTGGTGGTCAAAGGTTCAATGTCTGGATGGAGAACAGTGATGAGTGACACCTTCCATGGGTCAGTACCAGGACCGGTGTAGTTTAATAGTTTAACAACTTCATCAGTTACATCAACAGTGGGATTGAGTATACCCTCAGACAGTTTGCAAGTGATACCAGACTGTGTGGTGAGGTCAACACACTTGAGGGTTTCTCTAGATGTCATCCTGTCCCTACAAGCTGGGGGACGAAAGGATACAGCACAGTTCTTCTGAAAAGGACCTGGAGTTACTGCTAGATAGTAACCTGGACATGAGCCAGCAACATGCCTTCACAGCCCAGAAAGCCAATAGTATCCTGGGCTGCATCAACAGAATCACAGTCAGAGGGACAAAGAAGGTGACCCTGACCCACTACTCTGCACTGGTGAGACCTCACTTGGAGTACGGTGTCCAGATATGGAGTCCTCAGTGTAAGAGATGTAGACCTGTCACAAAAATGATACAAGGGATGGAACACCTCTCCTACAAGCACAGGCTGAGAGAGCTGAGGCTTTTCAGCCTGGAGAAGAGAAGGCTGCAAGATGGCCTGATAGCAGCCTTTCAGTATCTAAAGAGGGCTATAAGAAAGAAGGGGACAGACTCTTTAGCTGGGTCTGTTGTGACAGGACAAGGGGAAACGGTTTCAAACTAGAAGAGGGAAGATTTAGACTGGATATAAAGACAAAGGTTTTTATGATAAGGGCAGTGAAGCATGGTAATGCAAGAGATTTGATGGATGCCCTATCCTTGGAGACATTCAAGGTTAGTCTGGATGGGGCTCTGAACAACCTATCGAGTTGCAGACATCCTTGTTCACTGCAGGAAAATTGGACTAGATGACCTTTAAAAATCCCTTCAAACTCAAATGATTGTATGACTGTGATTTCCAATTAAAGACATAAACTGACCAACTAGTTTTGAAATTTCATCCATAGAAAATACAGTGATTTTTTTACTCCTGTAATACTGTTCTGCCTGGAATAAAAACTACAGAAATCTACTAATGAATGCATTGTGTTTGCTCTGTTGAAAAAAATAAATAAGATAATAATAATATTTGGATCCTTCTAGGCAAATTCTTGGCACTTTTCATAGTTGAACAAAACAGAGTTTAAAAGATTAACACAAGAACCAACAAATTATACAAGGAGAAAACATGGATATGGAATGAGGAGGTGTTTCAGATGATAGAAAGAAGCAGATGGAAAGCTGATGAAGCAAAGAAATGCCAACCTGGGAATGTATCAAGCCATCCAGGTGGCAAAAAAAAGGTATTATAAATTAATTCTGCTTAATACTGAGGAATTCCTGAGATTTTACAATCTCTGATTTTCCCTACAGATGAAATATAAAAACAGGCACTAACTGTTACACAGTTGTTTATCAATATCACAGGCAGAGTTATTTGGACTGGGTAATATAACAGTTACCTCATGGTTACTGGAAAGTTCACACAGTGTAGGAAAGTGTGCAATAAAACTGATTTATGCAAAGAAGTATCTGTCTCTACATATGCAAGAGAACTTTGCTCTTACAGCAACAAAGGTGTATGAGTGACATTTGAAAGGCTATGAAAAAAGGGGAATGATTAGGAAAAAATACACAAAAGGAAAGACATCTAAAGATTACCACAATTGAAGAAAAAATCACATACAATTTAAAGGCAAAAGTATTGATTTATCATATTTTTATCCCTACATCATCAGCTTACAATTTGATCTATGTAGAAACCATGCAAAGCCAAGATAAAAAATTAACTCATACATTTTGTGAAAACCTCAAATTCTGACTTCAGTAAGTGCTGAAAGCGTCAAGATGCTTTATAACACTGAGCATTAAAAGAAAAGCAGAGCAAAACTGGAATTACTACTATCAACTCTTTGGTATCTGGTCAGTATTCCTACTATTACAATATAAAATTATTTCTATTTAGGTTTACTTCTAAAGTCCCAGGGAGCCAAAACCTTTTCTTGCATTTTTCTTTTCTCATTTTCCCTTTCTTCTTCCTAATTCAGCATGAATTAGGAAAATCTCTCAGGGTAACACATCTCCTGGGGAATTCATATTCACTACTATTTTAACTGCAATGCAAGAATAGTGGAAACAGCTGCATCTCAATTCACCCTTGAGAACTATGTTGTCTTTTCTCCTAAGAGGCTGAGAAAACGCACAGAAAAATGAATAGGAAGTACTATGGAAAGGTGCCACATAATTTATACAAGAACTGCAAACAAATGGAAAAACTTCCTAACCAGCTAGGACCACTGTGAACACAGATCTTTAAAGTTTGAGTCAGTTCTTATGTAGAATAAACATCAATTTGCCAGTTGTCATGCATTCTAGCACCATTTACGCCCTTTATTCTGAAACACAATCACATTTATTTTCCTGACCTGCTGTGAGAATGGGCTTGAGACGTTACTGCCACAGCTGAAATATGTTGTGGTATTCAGCAAAGATATTTAGCATTATGCTGCACATAATAAGCTTCACCACTCATCTTACAATTAGTCATGTTGACACATTTTTATAAATTAAACCTAGCAATCATTTTCACATGAGACATTTTCCCTGAAGAAGGAGTCTTTTGGCTTTGCGGGAAGCATTCAAAGTCAGGCATTTACTACAATTGAAAGCAATTTCTGTTACGGAAAAAAGAAACATGCCTTTTGTACATGCCAAAAGGAAAATGAAATGTGAATCAAATTTATGATGGCAACAACAAAAACATCATTTTCTACAAGTGAAAAGACATTTCACATAGCCTAACACTTCTTCTGGGCTAATTGTTAAGTTCTATATATCATAGTATAACCAGGGGTAAAACAAAGCAAAACAAATTCCACTAATGAGTATGGCCCAGATTCTCAGAGGGCATAAACAATCTTAGTTACATTAAATGCAAGAGCAGAGTCATAGCAGCTACTTCAGATGCACATTTAGTATCACTAAGTCTGAAAGTGAACTAGAACGAAACAGAATAATACTTCTCCTTCTGTACAGATTTGCTTTGATTGATGGATTTCTGATTAATTTCTAATAAAACATTGTGCTAGGTACAATTACTGTTAGCACCTTTTTTGAGCAAACATTTCCCACCTTTTTATATTTATATATTCAATCTGACAAAATTACAGATTACTACTGAACACCTTATTATATGTTATAGCACCTATGTGGAGAAAAACTAACTCCTACAATCTGAAAGCATTTTAAATACACAATCACATACCTCAAGACCTTTGATTTTTGAAGGTCAGTACAGAGTTTTCACCGTTTTACTCAGAATGCCTGCCACACAAGAATTTTTATTTGTCAGGAATGCAAAAAGGTGCTTTATTCACTCTCCCTACTGGACTCTTTTGAGGCCCTTGTAGCTGAAGGCTGGCTTTCTTCCAGTCCCACACACCACACAAATTCTCACAGAGACAACTGCATGCCTCCAGCAGCTGATGATGATGCTGACAGACTGATCATTAACGGGTTTCGTTATTCCGTCATGACTCGAGCTTTGCTCCAAGAGCTCCACAGAGATCAGTGCAGAAGTCTGCTCATCAGCATGACGAATTTTATACACGTTGTGAAATGCGTAGTGTAACACTGACAGTATGAGATGTCATCTAACTTTAGTTTACAGTAAATTTGCATTACAATTTGTTTAAGGACATTAAAGACAGCTATGCATTCAGATTTGACTGAGTGTCACCTGGTTTTAAATTTTGTTGTAATACTTGCAAATGCCTGTTATTAACCTCCAGTCTTTTGTTCTAAACATTACATCCCATTCTGGAATAACGAATTCTACTCCACAGGCAGCCCTGCTAGCCAGTTTTCTAAGTCTATCAACATGTTCAAGT
>NW_024884800.1:7252249-7316849 GCF_019232065.1 Centrocercus urophasianus | reverse complement strand
CAAGTATATTTAAACAGCCCGGAGTGTGACAAACTAAATAAAATGATCAAAGAACTTCAAAGTGTCACAGCACCTCACAAGGCAGATCTGTGCAAAGGTATCAATTTTTACTTTGCAAATATTTGCAAGTAAAAAAAGATTTCCATGAATTTGTCAAAAGGCAAAAAAACATCACTTCTCCCAGTAAATACCATCCTTCATTATGACAGCAGTAAAAGTATGGAATAGTATAAGTGCTCTGAGCTTTACAAATCCAGTAAAAATGAATTTTATCATTCAGATAAAATCACAATAAAATAACTACTGGAAGAGAAGACCATTTTACTGAGGTTTGTACTCTATTCTTAGTTTTCTCACAAACAAAAACACTGTATTTAGTTTTAATTAAACTACTGCTGCTTCAAAATAACATTGACTATTAAAAGTCATGAGAGCAGTTAAAGCGTTTCAATAAAAATAGTAAAAGGAACAGATTTCTCCTTCCAAGAGTTACAGTGCATATCTAGGATGGCTCCTCTTTTTCTGACTCTATGCCTACAGTGCATTCTTCTTCTTCACAAAGAATATCAAACGCAAAGCCATTGGAATAATTGGAGCAGAACATACACTTCAAAAATGCTGGGGATAGCAGATTGTTCCTTAGATTTCAGCATGTCCAGAAACATAAAAGTTATAATTTGGATGTTTTTGTGTATGTATTTTGTTTTATTCCCAAACACAGTAAGTTACTAGAGCTGGAAATCAGGCAGAGCATCGGGATGAAGAGAGATGGTAAAGCCAAGCAAAAGGAAGGCTTGGAATAACTAGTCCATGTGTGAGCTGAAAGAACAGCATTCTCTGAAAAGCTCCATTTGACCACACTGGGCCAAGGCCCAGACATTCCTTTTCCTCTACATCCACGGTCGAGTTTTCATGGCAAAAGCAGTCTGACTACTGTAAGAGATTATTCTGTTAACTTCTGTGTCTCAAAGCTTGCTGGGGACACAGATGGACTTGTTCAAGTCCCGAGCAAGGATTGTGAAATCCTTTGTCTGAAGGACACAGATGAACAAGTCCAGGCAAGTCCTGGGCAAAGGTTGTGGATCCTTTGTCTGGGGGACGCAGATGGGCAAGGCCAGGGGCCAGGGGCAAGGAGCGAGATGAGCTGCAGCTAAATAGCTGTGAAGCGCTCCTTTGTGTGGACTTATCTCAGGAAGATGGCCATCTCAGGGGGTACTCAATGACTCTTGCTCAAGGCCCATCCTTGTCAGGAGGCAGGAGAACAAGGAGGATAAAAGAGGAACTGAAAACCATGAGGATAGGTTTCTGACAACAGATTCCTCATGAAGAACGGAGGATTTCTGGCAGCAGATTCCTCCTGAAGAAGAGGAGGGATTCCTGATGATCAGATTCCTCGTGAGGTGACTCCTTCATGCTATCGAACTCTCCTGTGCCTGCTGCCTGAGCGCTGCTGAAGCTTCAAGGATTGGCTCCTCGACTTCCTCGTCTACCTGCTTGCTGCCCAAGGCCGGCCATGCTGCTGCTCCCCGTCCTCCTGCTGCGTCTGCCTGGGACCTTCAAACGCTGCACGGGACCGCTGCTGGATCCTGCTGGTGACCATCCCTGCTTTACGCAACTCCTGCTTCTTTTCCATCTTTTCTATCGCCCTCCTTCCCTCCCCTGTCTCCCTGATTAGGTTTGGTAATAAACTGGATGGAACAACATATGAACCGTTGTTTCTTAATCTCACGCCGGGTATACAGATATTAAAGAACCTCATCTCCCTCCTATAAATTGGAGCGAGACAACTACATGGGCCAGGAACCCAGCATCTGCCTTCAGTTATTGTTTTTAGCCACACTGGGTGTTCCTCCCTGGGAAGTTTCTACTCCTTCCTGAACTTTTCCTCGGGGAATGTGACGAGCCAGATGCTAGGTACAAGGGAGGGACGTGGCTCTGAGCCATGACACCAGCTGGCCCCACGTGCTCCTAATGAAGAGACCTGCCTGCTTACAGCTGTGTGACAAACATGTGCAGCCGGCTTCTGTGGGCACCCTGCATGCCAGCATCATTGACCCAGCTGGAATAAATCGATACAGATCTCCACTGTGCAGGCTGTCTATCTCACCTCCACAAAGGACGTGAAAGGGGGATACTGCTTCAGCAATCACTTCTCACAGCTTCCTGGGAAGATAGAATCATTAAGGTTGGAAAAGACCTCTAAGATCATCAAGTCCAACCATCCACCTACCACCAATGTTGCCCACTAAACCATATCCCTAAGTAAGTCATGCCCCCATCTCCTGTGGGCTGAAGTCCTCCTCCCTCCCTTCCTGGGTGTCAGAGGGAGTTTCCCTCTTAGTGAAAGTGCATCTTTGAGATTATTTGATAATTTGACATGGCTTGGTCCAGAGAGATTTTCTGCCAGAGTATGGAAATAAGCATCATTTTGTACTGTATACATGTGTATTTTTTTGCATATGTACATAGGCAACTATAATTTATCAATTTTATACTTCACATCTTTAGAAAAAGTTGTCACTATTTTTTTATATAGCTATTAAACATGCCTGGTAATGTAACTGATGGTGTTTCCTTATGTTATAGATACTCTGAAACACACTGACAGTATGTGTAGATCTGATATCCAAACTAAACATACCCTAACTGTTAAAAAACTGGATCATACTCTAACATTCTATCCTGTTCTATATTTTAACCATTTACAACACTGAATCACATTTTAATGAGTTACTTTCAGAACTCATAGCCCAAACAAGTTCAGATTATTCCATGTAAAGTAACAAAACTGAAGACATCATGGTTCCATGCACTGTCCTCAGCTGTCACACAATTCAATCAATAGAAAGTACATTTTACTTCCCGAATGCACAAAAAAATAAATCTTTATGACACATTCACATTATTGTTTTGTAGCTTATTTCTTGGTAATCCATTACATTTTTGGTAGAAGTATACTGGAAGAAAACATGCAGGAAAAAAATCAGTTTATTGACTGACAAAAAGAACTAATGTAAAGCCTAATGCCAAATTACATACAGTTCATGTTAAAGATTCTACACTTCATTCAGCCACTGGCTGTCCTTATGCAGAGCATTAATTTACACTACAACACTACTAATATAGTGTACTTTTCTTTATTTGCTATCTCATCATCCCCAAATGAATTAAGATAATTTCTAATGGAAGAAAACAAGAACAACCAACAACGAAAACTTTAGAAGACAGAAATAAAGTATTATTTACAATCAATTTCAGAGGTAACATATATCCTTCAAAATGCCTCCCATCAAAAGCATTAATCACTACTGATACAATCTAAAAAACAGCTTAGTATAATGTCACATCCATTTGTAATATGTGCCCTTTTAGCAACCTTTTCTATTTGGGAGAATTAACATTATTCTGTTTTTGTTTTTGTTTTGCTAGTTCCTGTGTTCTCTACTCCTTCTTAATCTTTGTTGCTTCTGCATCAAGTCATCTTTTTAAACTTGAACACATTTTTATCTCTCCCAGTTCAATGCCTGTAAAGAAATTAAAGGAAATTATTCTAAAAGCTTTCTGTGGTACAATTTACAAATAGAATAATTTAACACATAAGTCGAGAAATTACTTTTATCAGTTACATATACTGGACAAAAACTAAAACTTCTGTTGCTCAGAAATACTCCCCTACGCACTCAAACACAAGTATTTGAGCCACCAGTACAGAAACTTTTAGTAATGATACAGAAAGACTAACACTTAAATTTAGAGTCATTAAAAACACCACAATATTTGACGTTCAATGATTTTCTTACATTTGTTGCCAAGAATAAATCCTTTGAATTCCACCCCGTCTTTCTATATAGGTGTGCATATCCGTGTGTTCATTTCCTGCATCCCTAAAGCAAATATTTTTATACTACTGTTATACCAAGATATATTGTTTCTGCAAGAGTCCAGAAGTAGAATGACTGGGGGCTTCTTCACTAACACAATCTTACCTGCATGAAAGAACAATTTTTTTTCCTTACATTTCCATTTGAAAAGAAGTTGAACATGGATAATAAAGATGTAGAGTTTCTGACAGATTGGAAAGAACACAGAAACCAGTCCTTTCAGCCCCAGAGGTAAGTAGAACAAATTCATAGGAGATTTCAATTTGGATGTGCACTGCGAGTCATTTCTACACTGAGAGACAAATTTAATGCCAACATCTGTTGATCTATTGCTGACATCATCCCAGAATTTCAGCTGTTATCCCTTCGGAAGAGTGAATCAGCCTCTAAGTTAACTTGACAATGATTTTTACTGCATGAAAACAACCATTGACTAATTGTCAATACAAATTAAAATGCTCAGGAATACACGTGGGAGATTTTCGGTTAATTCACTGAAGAGAAGCAAGCAGACATTAATTAAAAATTCCTCTGACAACACATATTCCTGCCAGGGATTCTCCCACTAATCAAGAAACTACTTCTGAAGATCTAATTTATTTCCATCTTTCTAGTTTGCAGCTCCTTTCTCTTTGTCACATTAAGTCCCAGTGGTCATCATTCTCACTTGCCCTCCTTTTTGTCACACCAGCCACGGATTTTCCACGCCAAGTTCCTCCAGTTTAACAAAAAACCTCCCTCAAATCACCTTGCATTTAAAATGCTCTTCAGCTCTGGGAGGTGAGGATGTGGTACAAGAGCCCTATTTTTGCCTCTAAGCACAGCAGTCCTAGGGTAATTGCCAGAATTACAGTGGCTTTCAGGTTGAGTTTACAAGATCAAGCTGGTTTCAAAGCAGCATTTACTGTTCCGTAATTTCATCTAATCCCCACAGCTACTGACATAAACTAATTGCATGTACACATATGATCCCATTACGAATGGTGCAATCCAGATGGTGCCAATCTGGGACTGCACAGTTCCAGTGCTGTCAAACACATGCCAGGTTTACCTGCTGCACTTACATCTCTATTTCTACTTTATCACAGACACTTCCTATTCAACAGGCCGGGCAAAACAAGACAGCTGTGTATTCATAATTCCCCACAGACAAAATTGTTCAAAAAAATTCCCAAGAGACTTTGTCACGTCAATAATGCCTCAAAAGTATTAGATTTTGCTTCAAATCATTCTGTTCTTACTATTATCATCATCACTACCATCTATGATTTATTCATCAGCACTCAGAGTTGCTGTGATGAATAACCCAACTGCAGTGGGACTGGAAATCCCTGCTAGACAGGGCCAGCTCACACCTGAGAGAACGTGCAGTGTGTGTGGGTGTATTCCAGTACGAACAGAAGGGTCTGCAAACTAACTCACATGGTTTGTGATTTCTTCTATGTCTGTTTCAGTGACTCAAGAATAACTAGCAATCTAAAACATCTCTTTGCAACTTTATGCAGATACATGCGTACTGCAAATCTAATTACTTCGCAAGAATGTCACTGAAGGATGTCTCCTATTAAAATTGATGTTTACTGCTTCAATCTCTCAACAAATCTCAAAAATGAAGCAAATAAAAAATAAATACAACAATTCTTATATGCATTCACACTTTCCTTGCCTGTAGGAAAAATTTTTGAAAATTAAACTGAACTTCAGAATTTAAAAGTGAAAAGGTTTAGAATGAAAACAGGAACATACATTTTTGCTATGGTCTTTGAATTGAAACTGACCCCTTTGCTAACTTGAGCTTCAGTATAAATAAGATCAAAAGTGATAATGAATAGTCCCTTACATAGAGAGGTTCAAATATGTATTAAATTAAAAAGAATACTTTAATTACACCTTTGTGAAACTAGGAGAGAGCTAATGTCATAAGCCAGAACAGTGGCACAGAAGGACAGGAAGCATAAAGATATACAGATAATCACAGAATCATCAAGATTGAAGAAGACTTCTAAGAACATTAAGTCCAACCATCAACCCATCCCCATCATGCAATGTCCCTATTAGACCATATGATTTTAGGGCAGAAAATGGAAATCTGTGTTTGAAGATGGTAAAAATATTTAAATTGGTTTTAAAACAAACAGACAGAAGAACCCCAATGCTTAGGAAGCGTTAATGTAGCAAAACAGCATTCCCTGGAATGAAAACAAACAAACAAACAAACAAACAACAACAACAAAAACTTGAGGAAATTTTCATTTACATTCTAGACTCATATGAAATATTAGTGATTTGGGGAAACAGTGTTTCAAGAGTGCCACAGAACACATCTTTTTTATAAAGCACTCTATGAATTCATGATCTATTGAATACCATTTAGTCTGATTCTCTTGTCACTGTTTTATTCCATTGATTCTTGAGCAGTTCCCCTGATCTACATCAACTTAACTTGAAGTAAAATAGAGTCTACCTCTGGTAAGTAAATAAGCTAAACATTCACTTTCAGTCTGTGCTCCTGAAGTAAAAATTATGTTTTAGAGCAAACTGAAAGTCAAACGAAAGGCCATTAGCCAAAACAATGAGAACTCAATTTAGAGTTCAGCTGAATATTTACCAGATCATTTTTTTATGGTATTTATTCTGCTCTGTAAAACATTATACACACAATGAACAGCTGATATAAACAGCCTGAATTTGTGGAGATCTAAAGACACACATGGTTCCAAGTTTGAAAGTGAGATGGTGGCTCTGCTGGAGCCAGCGGTCACATACTGCAGGACGAAGGCACCCCATCACTTTTACCTCTATTCTAATATTAATATATAAGCAAAGATGATTTTACAATTGATAATATCGCTCTTCATATTATTAAACAAACTTTTTGTTTGTTCAATCAAAATTACTGTATTCAGCCTGTATTGCTTCACACAAAATCACTAGCAGCATTTCTTTCTGAACATGCAAGTGGCACTTCAGTATTTCATGAAGTGTTAAATTGGCAAAACAACAACATGAGTTCATTACTGCAGATTCTCTCCAGATGGAACCATAAATGCACTGTACTTTACTCAGCACCCATGGTACAAAACAGCTAAGTTGAATATCAGGACCACTTTTTGAGGAATAATGCTTCACATACTGATCTTCTATTTTTGCAGGGAAGAACCTAATTTAATTTTTTTTATTATTCTTATTTTTTTAAGAATCATAGAAGGGAAGATTGCTGTTTCGTGGATTTCTCTTCAGCCATGAAAGTCAATTTGAGATGTCACTGCTGCCTCTGTCTGGTGTGCAGCTCCTCACTCCTCTCCTCTGCCCCAGCCAGGGAGCCTGGGCCAGGAGCTGGCCGAAGCCCTTCCCAGCACACCTGAGCCACGCTGCCAGTAGGCACCTCAGGGGACTACATTAAAGCCAATCCAAACCTTACATATAACAATTTCTAAGCATAAGGAGGTTTTCTTTTTACTTAGAAATCACTTCAAAATGAAAGCTGGACTCAAAAAATGCGAGTAGCTAGAAAGCACATACAATGATTTTTTTAAAAAAATATTTCCTATATAAACAGATTATTCTTTTAAGAAGGAAAGGAAACATTCCTTAAAATACTTATTATTCAAAGAATTCACATGGACAATTAATCCTTCAGGGTACTGAGTATATGTTTGTATTTATCTGTGTGCTCAGAATGTATCCATGAGTAAACCAATATACCTATACAGCAGGGTAGAACAGTGTAGCAACCTGAGTATTAGGTTTAAAACTATTGCCTCCATCAACCACTTTGTTTCCACTTCCACCGAAGAAGTCCCTTAACCCATCTGCCTACATTTCTGTAGCAACAGTAATGGCAAACTTCCTCCTTCTGGATTCTGATAAAGAGAAATGATTTGCCATTTGGAAAATGCTCCAAGGAGAAAACTACTAAACAGCCATTAGAATTAAACTGTGCTTTCAGAGACAAACCAACTCAAGGGGGAATTACAGCAAAATTACTTCCTTTCCAGTGGATTTGAATTAGGTCAAGTTTCTCTCTCTCTATTTTTTTTTTTTTTTTTTTGTCTTTGTATCAGGTATAATGATCCCTTTGTAGTAGAGCAGGGGCACAGCTAGGAATATAACCAAATAAAGGTGCATCAAATATCCACCATCAGAGAGAAAATTAATATCCACAATGCTACTATTTTACAAAAGGTAGGAAAGAAAGGCATGATCTTCAGGCCTCTATAGCAGGGCAGTACCTGCATGGACCAAGTTCATACTCTTACTTTGAGATCATAGAATTGCACTGACACAGTTTCAGGAATTTGGCTAGAATCCTAAAAATAAATATGTGACATTGGACAAATGACATATAAACCCTACCAATGGAGGTTCTCAGGAATGACCAGAAAGTTCTCAATAGCAATTCTCATCTAGGTTCCCTTTCCCCATAACAGGTGGGACCTGATGATATTTTTATTTCCATTCCAGCCTGATCTGTTCTATAATTCTCTGAATTAACACTCACCTACAATATTACCTACTGTATATTACACCCTTTTACAAACAACATTTCCATTAAGTTACCTTACACACAATCCTTCTACTTTTTAGAGGCAAACATTACTCTCTTGCACTATACACAGAAAGAGGATAAAACTAAAAGGAAATTTTGGAGACCCATCACATACCACGACAACTTAAAGTTTCCAAAAAACAAATGTACATGCCTAAGTACCAACGAGTTGCCCTGAAAAGTGATAGCCTTGCATTCTCTCATAACTACCAAACTATTAATATACCTAAAAGATGCACTTCGCTGGTGGAAGTTTTATGCCATCAGAAGTTACTATATTGCTACAGAATCACTAACATAAGAACTATTTTCACTAGTTCAACAATTTTATTTCAATACTCTGCAACACTTCTTCAGTTTCATAGTGGTACGTTTGAGGCAGGCCACAAAGACACACAGTCTTTTTAATCAAATAGAACTTTTTGACAGGATTTAGCCCACTTGAAACCCATTCCCCAGTCTCACATATTAAGCAAACATTCTCCTTATGCAGACGAAGTGCCCGCAGATACCCAAATTGCATTAAAAGTCTTTTGTAAACCATGCTGAAATGACTACAGAGATTCAGGTTATGAATTGACTTTATTTTGCATATCACTGGAAGTTATTAAATCTGCATCTTTTTCATAGTAGATACATCTTACCATTGTACACTTCCTGAAATGTTTGAAATTATTTTATGCTACTTCAAATCATCCTCTAAATAAGCTGACAAGCAAGAATGCTATCTAAACTACTGTAAAGAGACTGACAACCAACACAGTCTGAAGTCAGATAAAAAGGGAGCTTTTGATGGGCCTGAAATGTGTGAGCAAGGCAAAGAATAAATGTTTCTTGTAAGTTACTTTCTTAAAGGAAAAACATACGGAGTGTATTTTATCTAGGTCCTGTCAAAATAATAGCTCAGTGATGTGAATTCAGAACATAAAAGTGTTCTATTACCAATCAACAAGAGACAAGAGATACACCAATCTTTCCTAGTGGAGTTTTCTTATTAGACATATTCGTTTTACTTCTTGAGATTGTTCTAAATCCATACCATTTACATAAATACAGATGTGTAGTTACCTTCTACTATGAAGCTCTTGAGAAAACTTTCTATTTCCTGATTACACTGAGGCACTCACACAGAATACTGTGCAAAAGGCAAATGAGCACTCAGTTTCTATCACTGCAGTAATGGTATGGGAATTATAGACATTATATATTGAAGCTACACATGAGGAAGAGCCAACAACTAAAATATACTTTTAGACCTGCCAGCTGATAGCATGACAGAAATATTACAGAATTAGCTTATATGTTGCTTCTAATTCCATCCCTGGATGTGATTACGGACTTGGTTTTCAAACAAAAAGTTGCGGATTTTTTTCCCCAAATCTTTTATCCACTTTGCATTTTTACAGATGAAGTATTCCAGCACTTTATTTATCTATTTATTTATTTATTTTTGAAATTGTTAGTTAAGAAGCTAGGTTTATGCTCCTTAAATGAACACAAACAAAAATAAAAATAGATATGCAGATTTGACTTTCTTAAAAAAATGCAGCTTGTCATATCTTCAATAGTTCTGTCCTGAAGGGACACGGTTACAGTTAATAAGTATGTTTCACTAAAATAAAGATTCTGCAGAAGAGGTAGCAGATATCAGGAAAACATAATTTTCACTCAGAGAGACTTGTGAGAAAATATTCTTTGTTCCTTACCCAGGTGAAATGACAGTGTTCTAATTATAATTCACATTCAGAAGAATCCCAGAATTATCTGAACGAACTTCTCTTTATTTTCACTATGAAAATAATCAGAGCTTATTTTCACAGTGACACTCATAAAAAAAAATATGTATATTCTCATGCATTATAATAGCATTTGGCTTATGGAAATGTCTCCCTCCCCATTTGAGGGCCAAAAACAGTAATTTTCAAGTAAATTTAAGCTTCAGACTTGCCCAAATACTCAATTGCATCCAGGCTGGAAGTCCACTAAGAGAAGTCTTAAAAAGACTTCATTTTCTTATATCATTCAATGTGCATTACAAATGAGAGGATGGCAGATTAGAAAACAATTAAATCAAAAAAAAAAAAAAACATGCATGATTTCAGACATATCACCTAAATGCAATGCAAATTGGTAGCGTCAAAAAGGAAAAGGAATGGGCACACCCTGGAAAGAGTACTGCAGAAACAAGACAGCCTTACTGTGTGTCTCACAGCCCCACTGACAGGAAGCTAATGGCCATTTACAACCTTCACTCCCCAGATCAACCAACAAACCAACAAAACTAACAGAGGGGTCTTCTTCACATTGGAAAGCATAAAGCACAATGAATTACAGCAAATTCGACAGTGCCTGCTCTTCAGATTAAGCATAAACTCCAAAACAGATGTTAATCTGAAAGTCAATATAATATGAAAAAACAGAGGCCAAATACTTGAGATCAGTGTCTGGATTCAGAAGACAGCCTTTCAGCTGATATAAATAATATACAAATCGTAAAATGTCCACTTTTAGGACTGCAGTTATAAGTGATTGGTTTAGCCTTTTGAAGAACAGCTAGAATTTGGCCTCTTAACACTTGAGTTGCTTCAGTCAACTACTTGTGCAGAGCTGAAAGCTACTTTTGGCCATTTTTGACCTACTAACCAAACTGTAAATATTTTATCACAGTTATCTTCCTGTATTTCCCCTTTTCAGCAATAAATAATATTAAATTGTTCGAAGGATGTTTTTTAATTTGGAAAAAGACATCGGCTGTATTTCAAGCTGTAGAGAGGAGGCAGAAGTCAAAGTCAAACAGGCATGGCTGAGATTTAGGAGTTGTTTTTGAAAATGTCAAACTGAATACCAGAACAAAAATATTACATTTCAAATGAGTTCTGTCAACTGTAGGTACCACAGAGAAAATGTTTTACAGGATAAAGTGCCAAGCTGTATCACATAAACATTTAATAACACAAATAAATTTACTGATTCATTAACACTCTCATGACATGAAACTCCATGAACAACAATGATCTTTGTAGTCTAATATCACGTGTTACCCACTTCTGCAGATTCTGAAAAAGTTTTTGAAGCTCCCAATTTCTGTACACATTTCTAAAATATATTTTTGGATGATTGATTGCAATTAACACATCAGAACCAAATCCTGATAGTTTTGACCTGGGCATTTATAACCGTTCCTTATTTGTCCCTTATTTTCAATAGTATAAACTATAGGGTTGATATCCAACAAAAAGTACCCTATACTCTTTTGCAGGGATAACAGGAAGACATTCAATTAATTTTTCAACAGATGAACATATTTAATGATACAACTGTAACAAATGAGCTGAACATTTATTTTCTCAGTCATAAAAATGAATGAATGAGGCAGTAGGAAAAGGTATCTATGAAGGGAAACTTAAGATATTCTAATAGTTCTAATTTTAAAAGCTGCCATCAAATCTTGATGTATTATGAAAATGTCTAGTGAGATAAATTATACACATGACACTGTTGAGATCAAGAATGTACCCTGATTTATAAAATAGTGACTAAGTGCAAGTACCACAGCTCAACACAGAAGTGTAGGTAAACCCCGAAGACTTACATCTTTTAAGGATATTATCTGTTTGAGTAACTCCATAGACATTGGTGGCAGAAACACAAAGAGATCAGTAGCAACAGGTTCTGTATTGATCTATATGTGGATATTCTACAGACAAGGTGCTGAATGATCATGCAAATGTATTTTCTATTGCATGCAGCATTTAACATTACTGTTTAACTCCCATTCTGTCAGTATTAAAAGTTACATACTTTGTCAGGACAAAGATTTAAATTTGTTTTATGCTTACCTCAATTTGTTCCTCTTAGAGCTGGAGACTAGAGGAATTGTTTTGCTCTTTTGGGCAACTATAAATGTTGATGAGTTTTGGTTTGCTGTATCTTTTTGCTTTGTTTAGTTTGATTGTTTGCTTTACAAGTAAATTACTTGCCTTTGTGACTTACTATAAATCTCTAAATGACAATGTATATCAGATGCTCTGAATCTTTTCACTGTAAATTGAACCTACTAAGCTGCTGGTTTCTCAGCTTTTCATCTCTGCTAAGAATAAGGCTGATTTAATTGCCCTGGCATCCCCTTGTATAAAGCGGATACAGACTGGCAAAATTTACCTCATCTACCCCCATATGGGAAGGATACACGTGTTAGTTCTGTAGCTTTATGTAAAACTAATATTTACCACACTGCCTACTCCAGTAGGATGCAGTCTAAGATCAAACACAATTTGCCTTCCCTGGCTATCCGAGCAGAGAAATTTCCAACTATTTTCCCATGTGAAACAGGCTAGCCTCCTTCCTATGCTGATACTTTTCCATTGTGTAGTGAAATGAGTCATGAAGAAATCTGAAATTGAAGATGCAGAATTGCCTGGAATTTTCAGCTCTTAACATCCTGTCAGTAGTAAAAGGACTACTTGCACTTGCTATTTATAAAAAGAGAGTGAGAGCACGTCCTCTCAAACAAAAAAATAAAAATTAAAAATCTATCCCTTAGTAATAATCACCCTCATCAGCAAGGAAAAGGAAGAAAAACACAAAACTGCAATATCACCATGTTTAAAGATCCACATAAAATCTTAAATTTGTCTCTTCTGACATCACATCTATTTTTTCTTCTTGTACCTCCAATCAAGCATGCTTTTCCAGAAACTAAATCTTGGTATTTTTATCAGTCTAAAAATAGTGATATTTTTTACAGCTCTCTGAATTATACTGTGAAAGTATGTAACTGCTTATATTTTTGTTCTTTTTTCTTTCTGGCTTGTTCCCACTTGGTAGAAGTAATTATTAAAACATTCATATCAACATTATTAATATTGAAAGAAAGGTATATTCTTGACATAGTGTAAACTGACAAAAAAAATCCAATATATTCAAATAATCACTTGTTTATAATCATACAGAACACATGGACTAAATTGCAACATAAAATTTGAGATGATATGGAATGGAGAAACCCATGTCTCAGATGTCCCAGGGACTTTAAAACTCGATTTGAGAAGCTACGTGAGCAAAGTATCTACTATCTACTAAATTATGGCATACCGGATTAATATGCCTGCTTGTAAATCACTTATTTAGACTTTATCTTAGCTGAATGTCTCTATTTTGAATTGACAAATACACAGTGTAGTCTGCATATGCCAAATTAAATCATTTCTCTTATTTCCATACAATTTAAAAGCTGAAAAATGAGCTAAATTTAACAAAACTAATAATCTCTTTAATAAGAATAGATTTAATTGAAACATCTGTTGGAAGTCCGTAGTATGAATTCAACAAATCAAAAAAAAACCAAAACAGTACGAAAGTCCCTCCGCAACATATTATTCTAATAAATTGTTTAATCAACCGCAGGCAGTTTAGTGAAACAATTCCCAGGAACACAAAGATTTTGAAAAAAAAGGTGTCAAAGCTACAATTTTTTAACTTAAAAAAAAAAAAAAAAAAAGTGTTTTAATGTTAGGAATTATTGAAAAATATGTAAATTGCCATTCTGAATTGCAATAGCACTTTATGGAGCTGTTAAAGGACAAACATTCTCTTGATTGGTCAAAATTCTGTACACTTTGCATATTCTAAAACACGTCAGAAAATTAATAGAGCTATACTAAAAAAAAAAAAAAAAAAAAAAAAAAAAAAAAAAGCAAGAGAGCAAAACCTGAAGATCGTAATTCCCATGAGTTTCCAAGGAAAAAACATTGGATCAGCATGTATGTCTTTCAAAAAATCCAGCTTAACTGCACAGACAGCTTAGATAGAGAAGATGCATATATAAAAAAAAAAGCTCTCACAGTCAGAATGCTGATGGGAATTTCTGCTTCCATGCGGCAGTTGTGCCCAACTGATGGAAAAGGGTAACAGAAGTGATGTTACTGGGATGCCAGAGGTCTAAAGAGAGAGGGGATAACAGAGGGAAATGTTTCATATATATTTATACAAATATATAAATATATATATATATATACACACAGACATACTATCTACAATCATGGATCACTTAAAAAAAGTGCATGTAGATAGTCCCCAGAAATGTGAAATTTAAGTTTTTTCTTACTAAATAATGCATATGTGACATAAAATTCAATTGTGTATCGACTTAAAAAAGCAGACAATATTGTAAAAGGTCATAACAGAGACTGGAAAACAGTCACATATCAAGTCTACTAGAAATAACGTTGACTTGATATTTCCCAGCACAGTTCTGTCTCTCACAAGGGACAGTGAAGGCCTGAGTAACACTTGCATTTCTGACAGTTTTTTTTGCAGGTGCACATAGTCAGTCTATTTGTCACAGTCCCCAAAGAACAAACTTTTATTGGATCTGAAAGTATGTTACATATTTCCCCTAACTGAACAGTCTCAAATGCCTTCTTTTAAATAATAAGTTATTTTAGAAGTGTTTCTGCACGTGGAGGCTATCTAATCTGCAGCAAACTAAGAACTACAGTCTCCAGGTGTTTTTCTCAAAGAAGCTTTTGGGACCTGTGCACTTTCTTACCAAACAAAAAGCTGAATGACTTTTATTACACAAGGAGGAGCAAGATGCATGGAGCAGTGCAAAAGTTACAGGGGAGGTGAGGTATTTCCAAAAATAACCTGAAACAGTAAACACAAATGAAAACAAAAAGGCTTTCCTGACTACTGTTAGAAAAGAGATTGATTTTCTAACCAACTGCATGTACATAATTTACATAATTTAACAGATACTACATTCCCTGAATACTCTTCCCAGAATATACTGAATACAGCAGACATTGACTCCTAATCCCAAGATTATGCAAACAATTTCTGCGAATAAAAAAGTATTTCAAAGTTTGGTAAAACTCTACAAGGAAAGGCTATACAAGTTCTCTGCCAGAGTAGTATTAGCTTTTTAAGTGTAATGACAAAATTACAACGCCAGACCTTCATCTGTTACGAACTAAAGACTTTACTGCACAGCCATAACATGTAAAGCTACAACAAGCAATCAAAGTAAAGACACTGCCATCTGGAATGAAAAACAGTACTATAACACCTACAACTAACTGTAACTGTTCAGATCAAAAATACAGCTTACCAGTTCATACTGTTAAAAACTCAGAATAGCTAGTTACTATTGCCCTCCCCTAAGGCTGGGTATTGTTTTCAGTCTGTCCCTTTACTACTAACTCATTATTCAACTGGGAGCTGAAGTCTGAGAACAAGGCTGTTCTCCCAAATATTTAATACTGTGCTAAAAAATAACTAAGCTTCTCACTTCATCTTCCAAACATCTTAAAACATAAAATGTACACAAAAACACGGTTATTCTTGGTTAGATTAAATCAAAAAAGTGAAAAGAAAACCCAGCATTCTTTGATCTGAAGCATGCAGAACCATAAAATGTTTGGACATGATAAAAATTTGACATCGTGGATCAGCTTCACATCTTCTATTCTTTTTCATAAAGAAGTGTCAGACAACTATATAGAAATAATAGATCAAATAAATTCAGACATAGTTGTACACAGACCATATATATATATATTTTTTAAAAAAAAGCACTGAATAATTCAATGGAACTTTTAACAACACTTGTAACTTAAAACACTTCCAATTTTTCATGAAACAACACTTGTTTAATTTTCATCTTCTTCTTCTATAGTGCTTGAAGAAAAAGAAAGGCAAACACTGAAACTGTAAAAACAAATATTTAAGTGTTTACTTTTATTATAACTGAAGTAACAATGTCAATATTCTTAAATGTATTCTTAAATGGTAAGCTAATTTGAAAACATAAGTCCTGGATCACTATAGAAAACAAAATTTTCAGAGTCTATGGTTTTTTCCCCTCCTGTTATTTACAAGATTGCTTCACAACAAACAACAATTTGTGAATACCCTCACAACAGAAGAATTTTTTGTTTCAGAAAGAAAAATGCCAAACAGATTAAATACTTTTATCGGTTCTATGGTAAGTGCTGAGATTTTCAGCAGTGTAAATTAGCCCAGAACTAGGAGGCTATATGCCTGCACTACCTCTCTGCATTGCACTGCCTGACATTTATCATATGGAAACAAAAGTTCTAGTCTCTATTTTAATTCTGATCTGCTCTTACATCTGCTCTGTTATTTTAAAATATAGTTTTTGCCTCTGTTTGTTGCCCTCTAATTTATATTTCTCTGCCTGAATAGTTCATGTGAAGAGGAAAGAAGAGCTCAATGGGAAAAGAAGAGACATTCAGACAAAGACTAAATATATAACTGGGAGTTACATACCTTGACTTGGAGAAGTGAACATGACATCCACACTTCACTTTTATTTCCTATATCTATGTTTTGGGTGATGATATTTTGACTATCGTTTCTTATTATTTTTTTCCAAACTTCTTGGTTTGAGAAAGTCAAATGTCCTAAAATGTTTTTATGCCAGCCAATCTTCTAGACATACTGACACGACCATGCTGCTGCTTCCCTTTCTTTCCTGGGCAGCTTCTCAAATCCATACTACTTGTTCATTTCATAGCAGCAGCAGTGTTGCTAACAGGTGCTGCAAAGACCAGATGCATTCAAGTACTCTGGAGAAAATGTACACACTGGTGTTGCTCATACAACCATTACAGCCAGATGATTCACTTACCTGTTTCAAAATCCAACATTTGAAGAATTCTTTTGACTTTCATTTCTTTAAAGCCCAAGCTAACTGCATTAAACTGTCCTGGTTTTGTGTATTTACCATAATTGCTATAGTTACATATTCTGACTACATACATGAGGCTATTGTATTTGAAAACCAATCTCTTTTGTATTTTAATATTTCTCTTACATAAATTCTAGTTATAATACACCAACTTACTGCTAGGCAGACTTCCAAAGTTTTTTTTTTTTCAAGTGAGGTGCTTCAAGGAAAAAGATGTATTTTCTTAAGAAATACAGGGAACTACTATTGCTTTCTGAGGTAAGAATACGATTTAAAATACTTTTAAATCTAAATTATCATTAACTCCTTTATTAACTGAACTGCTATCCAACCTAAAGGACTAAAGTAGATGAATATATATATATATGTAATATGTATTAGTGGCATGTGAGTCACCTTGATCTCCTTTGGGATGAAACTCTAATTAGTCTGGACCACATCTTGTCTATAAAAATTCCTGTTGATTGCTCAAGAGGTTAACAGGAACTCATTTTGCCAAATGATGTTAACTTTTATGGGCTAAGGTGGTGAGTTACTGGGAGCCACAGCTGTGTGTTCTAAGCTCAGGGTGTTTCTTAAACAGTTCAGTATTTCAAGAATCTGAAGGAGGAATAACTCACAAAAAGGAAGGCAGATCATAATTTGTTATATATTAAAGTCTTTGAGAAAAGACTGGAAATCTTTTCTTTTTTAAAAATGGAATTCCTGATATTTGCATTTTCAGAATTTTTAATATACAACAGCTGCAAAAAAATTCACCAAGGTGAAATACAGAAAGCAGCAAGGGAACACAGGAGACTGCAAATAGCAATCTTGTACATTTAAATGATAATAATTACAATAAACATTTAACAACGTTTTATAATCATTTTGAATCAGAAATATTAAAAATATTTCCCAATACAAAAAGTGCCAGATAGACTTCAGAGAGACAAAGTTTGAGGGAACCTTCTCTAATCTTCATGGTTTACTTACATTTAGTCAAGTAACAAACTGCCTTCCTGAGAATACTTTTAAGAGCTGCAGACATTTCCACAGCTATTAACTGGTAACTATTCCTAAATCTGAACAATATGGTTCAGGAAAGCGTCTCCATTGAATACTTCCCAAGTAATTCTGAATTTTTCTATCACTTTATTGATAAACATTGAACCACTTAAAGCATTCTCAACAGATCAACAAATACACGTAGGTAAGAGCTGTGTACCACATATTAAAAAGCCTCATTAATGAGAAGCATGCCATCTTTCAGCGAAACCAGTTTTACACATTATTTAATTACACTGCCATGTCTTGTTCTGCACTGGAATATCCCTCCCTGCATGCAATTAGTCTTTTTTTTGCAGGATTTTCATGTTTTATTTATTTATTTATTTTAAAGTCAAAGAACTATTTGTGCTTCACACGCCAGTGCTGTCTGGCACCTACAGTGACTCTGCAGAATTTAATGGCAGCAAGGGAATTGTTATTGTCTATTGCTTCACTGGTCCATGAACTGAGGAGCTCCTGAGCAAGTGTTGGCACAGTGCAGCAAAGCAGCTGTTAGGCCCTGTTGTTGTCAAGAATAGGCATTTTGACAACTACTAATCATGCACTTACTCTGAATAGTGAATAATCTTATACATTTATTATTCTCAGAATATATTTACCCCACAATTAATGGCAGCTCTAAATGAGTTTCTGTTGTCCTGGCAATAGAACATAAACAGCAATTAATTAGTTTATTGATACTTAGCCACTATTTGTTTATTTAGTTTCCAAAGCCATTCATCGGATGTATTGCTAAGTACATAAAGGTAACTTATGGTGGCATACATGATTATCAAGTCTTTGCTGGAATTTCTTGATAAATATCCCATGGAACCTACATTATCTTTAAAAGGAGAGATTTAATCCTGTCTTGAACTGGGAAGAGTGTCAAAGACAGAACAATGGATGGTGTAAGTAAAACAAACTGTTGAAAGGGTTTAAGTTGATAGTCATCTATTCTCTATTAAAAAATAATAAACAGAGTTGCTAAGCTGTCCAAATTGCATAACATTATTTAAGCTTGTCATGACAAGCAATAAATGTAAGCCATTCCCTGGGAAGGTAACAAATGTAGTGACTGTGTTACAGCAGATGAAACTGAGCTGTGATCTATACAGGCTAAGAGAGAACAACCAAAAAAAAAATCATTTAAATTTCTGCAGATTCTTTGGGCTACAAGGACAGTGATTCGGGGGAATGGGAATGAGTGTCACACATGCATTAGAAAGTTTAGGATCATATGCACAAAAAGTAGTAATAGTTTATATATGGGAAATACATGTGGTAACTCAGGTATAAAAAATACAGAAATATAACGGTAACTCAGGGCATGATGTGATCACGTTACTCCAGCTTTGGATACATGCAGTGAATTTTAGAATAACGTCTATCTTTCTTCTTACCCTTTCTCTCTACAGCTGTAAAACAGCTGACCTTGCCAAAGACTTGTTATCTCTAAGATGCTTCTGCAGTTGGAAAATTAAAAGGTATTCTAGAGGTATTGATTTTACTTAAAGGATCCTCAGCATGGAAGTACAGAAGATGATAGTAGGTTAAAACCTATGACACATTTAATCTACAACAGAAAGTACTACCAATTCTATACTTACCTAGAATAAACAACTGAATAATGAACTGGACAAGATTATTAGATCAGCTCATATTCACAAATTATTCATTTTACTGTCTTTCCTATATTAACCATTCAATTGTGTAGACAAACGATGACCAGCTTACAAAAAAATTACTTCAAGATGCACAATAATTCCCAAAAGAAAACTGTATTCAAATAAATAACCTATATGTTTGTTGGTTTTTTTTTTTTTTTTTTTTTTTTTTTTTTTATTATACAAAAATAGACCAGTAATTGCTCAGTACTATGAGACTGCCAAGTGCATAACAACATTTTTTTTCCCCACTTGCTTCTGCCTGATGTAAAATAAATCATAACAAATGATAAATATGTGAAAAAGCAGTGCTACATTTCCAGGTGTTATGTGAAAAAGGTGTTAAAAACTACATTCATCTGTACCATGATAAACCTGTTTCTTCAAGCAAATACAATAGCAAAAAGGATTAAATGATATCACAGATTCAGGAAATCATTCCTACTTTCCTTTTGACATCTGCACACAGGTTTACTGATTTGGCATATTACGGAAATAAACAATAATGAATTTGACCAGAAATTGGAAAAGACTGACATTGGTTTAGGCTGATCAGAAAGTATCAGTTCTTAGGACACAGAGAGCACTGCCCCCTCGAGAGAGCTGCACCAAACCTTGGGACCAGAGCAGCAGTGTCACCAGGTTGACTCCTTGCCCCTTCATCTGAGGAAAAAAACTGATGAGAGAATTACAAGAGTTTCAGAAATCAGCTATGTGCTCTAAACAAACCTTACATTATGTTTAAGATGACAGCCACAGATCCTTCTGCACTGAATCACACTGTGAGCAAAACCATAAACATTTGAACTTTTCTTGAGAAGTGCTGGTGCAATTCAGGTTCCCTCTTTTCCTATGTAAAAAATCACTGTCCACTAAGGAGAAGATTTTTCAGTGGCTTGTGACCAGGTCATTCCTGAACATTACTGCTGCACAACAAACAGGCTGCAACATCAGACAGACACTAATCTAGAACATTTTATTCCCTAGTTAAAAATTATTTCTTTTTGTCTACAGAAACCAGCTTTTCTGCATCATGCTCAAAGAGAGTTTCTATGAGCGATCATAGATAAGCACTAGAAACTATAATCACGTTGATGATGGTAACACAGTATGGATGATCATTATTAGTTCAACTCAACAGAAGCACAAAGCATTCAGTCCTAAATGCAGCACAAGGACACAAGAGGCATACTCCCACCTGTGCAGAAAAGCACTGGTGATCACCTTGCTTTGGCTACTGGTCTTTGGATAGGCTACTGTTCAATGGCAGAGCCTTTGACAGCAAAAGGGGAGAGAGTTATATTAGCAAGGTGTTAATATGTATCCCTGCTCATGATACCATTGCTGAAATTGAGAAGTAATGAGGTACAAAAAATGCCTTAGGATAAGCCTGAAGAGATATGAGTTAAAGGGTAGAAGAAAAGAATCTCTGAGCAGCTACACAGACTCAAAATCAAAAGATGCATACAGAATGGAATTGGTCTTTGTTGACTGGTCTTGGAACACAAACAAAATTCTGTATTTCAATACAAAACAGTAGAACACCAATGTTCATGAGTAACTTCAAAGTCCACTATTTTTTAAAATCTTATGATAAAGAATCAATTTTTGTTGTTGTTTATTTGCAGCCCTAAACTCTTCCTGCTTTCAGTCAGCCTGACACTCCCCTTCTGCCTTCAGATGGAATGCTGTCCTCTCCACTTGCATTCTGGGGGGAGCTAACAAATACATTACAATATTTTGAAAAGGCAATACTTTATTTGTCATCAAAATATTTGGATTTGTAACTCATACAGCATTTCTTTCTTCATTTTAATGTCTCAGAACCAGACATATATTGCAGTGATAAGAGATATGGAGTCGCCTTAAAACTTCCTGCACTGCTTATGCTTATTCCTCCCTTTCCCTTGCTTTCTAGCCTCCAGTTCAAGGCTGCAACAATTAGTTTTATTTAAATGTAAGTTCATTAATTGACTAGATATATAGACAGTCGAAAGTAAAAGGATTCTCTGCAGGGTCTTGCTTACCAGTATGTACATCTTGGCTAACAGCCTGCTACCATTCTAAATATACAACTGTTATTTAAGTATTTATGTACAATATTTGTTTACCATGGCAACTACTATATCAACTTGACATACACAGAAGTAATTTTATTCAGATTCTTCCTTCTAATTCTTCCAAATTTATGGTATTTAAAGAGAATTCTGATATTCTCCCCAGTGAACTATCTGTGGCATTTATAAAAATGTGTTTATAAATGTGGTTATTTTACTTCACTCCACACACTCCACACCTTTTTTCCTCTCAAAAGACAATAGGTAGGAAATAGTCCACATTTATTTAAGAGATGGATTATCAGCAATAATTATATTAAATGCCAGGTAATACCAACAGCAAATTTCATTAGTATCTTTTCAGACTGGTTTTTAAGAGTTTCAGAGTGCTATTGTAAGGATAAGAAAACATTCATATCCAAGTAAAAATATAGATTCAGAACTTTTTCTGCCCTCCTTTCCTACATCTCAGACGCTGTAACTAAGAACTTCCATTTCGAACTTCCCTTATAAATTAATCTTGCTGTGCTCTGAGCTTCCAGAAGAACACAGTCCGCAGCCGAATATGTTTCATCAATTGTAATCCACAATTGGCTCCACCATTGCTCAAAGCTGGATACTTAGACTGCCTCTTTTAGTCTTTGCTCTAGAATCCTCAGCAGTGACAGCAAGCAGTTACAGAGCTTCCTGGTTAAACTGACGGTCATTCACGTTATGTTAATGGACTGGACTGTGTCCTTGACTCAGTGAAAAGACACAGCCCCCATCCTTCCTCACCTGTATCTCTAAAACGGCCAGACGGGTTATGTCAAATTATGTTTTGATATATGGATCATGGCCAAAGTAAAAAAGAACTACACACAAGCAACCCACAGCAACAGGAACCCAAAATTCAGAAACACAAGGCGTAATTGGTGATCTGTTTCTTCTTGACCTGTCACGATGAATTTCACTGGTATCTGATTTATCATTGAAATCAGAAAGTGAAGAATGTATAGTCTTAGAACTGCCAAAATTAAGGCAGACCCCAAAGGGAGTTTCCAGGGTTAAAGAGAATAATAACTACACTGAGAATAATAACTACAGCATGACTGGAAAGGAAACTGGATATAATAGGCTAGGTAATTAGAGGAAGCAAGAAATTATTCAAAGCAGCAACATCATGAGAGCACAGTACCAGGAGAGATTAGAGGGAGAAAGAAATAACATTGGTCATAAAGTATTGTATACACTATTGAGCTTCCAATAGGGAATAATTCACTTATGTGATTCAATTCTTTATCCCTCATCACAGTCAGAAATTGCCCTGAGTTAAACAGAGGACAAAATTAAGACATACTGTGAATTCTACAGTATCTTCTGTACCAGCAGCCACAATCCAGTCCCTTCTGCAGTAAATGAGTAATACTTAATAATGATAATAGCCATAATTAATATTAAACACATAGGGAAGGTTTATTATCTTCAAGTTCCATTAAGTAATTAACCAATTCATTAAGATTACCAGCATAAAAGCAAGCAATAAAGTTATAGAGGAACACACTGTAGGTCCAACATTTAAGAACCTATTTCAACACTAAAGAAATTCAATATTTATTTCTTAATATAAAGATGATCCAACTGTACAGCTTCACAAAACAAATGTGAAGAACACACCTTATGAAGAAGCTCTTATCTTTCCAAAAGTTTCTGAAGGGCTGTACAGCTTCAGCTGGAAAAGACTGCATAGGGACTGCAAGTGCTTGTTTGTGATGAAAGTGCTCTGTGAATCTTACCGAACGACAGAAAAATCAGAAGTTTCATAAAACAAAGCACAGATGAACACTGATGCATTTATTATGATTAGTCCCAGTAATCATAATAAACTTTTTCAGCTCAGTGGACCAGATTCAGCATTGCTGCAGTTTCTCAATTAGAAAACGAGAGCAAGCGGATTCAAATAATAAAAAAGCAGAATAAACAAAACACATCAGGCCTCCAGCACACTACCCGCAAATTCTAACTGGAACAGCAACTGCTTCCCAGTGCCTTTCATTTCATGTCAATCTCTTGTGTGTCCTTAAATTCCCCTTCCTTTACAGGGTGCCCAAAATGGGTCAGAGTTTTCACAGAAGAACAGGTGGATACATTATCAGTATTATTTGCTTTCAGGCACTCGGGCACTGGAAAAGAAAACCAGGTATAACTTTTAGCATTTCTGGGGAGACTGAAATGTATGTGAAATTGAGGGATAACATAAACTTCTTTTGCACACCAGCAGGTTACAATCAGTTTAATGAGGAATACTTTCGAAGACCTCTCCTTGATCTCACTTTAAATTTTATGTTTGCAAGGTCACAACATTCTCTTCTTCAGGCTAGTGAGATGCAGAAGTCCTAACTGAGCTCTGCAGGACTGAGTAAAAGTGAGGCTGTTGAAAAAAAGAGGAAGTAAACATCTTCTCTGTCTGCAGCAAAACAAAATTTGGTGAGGCATTTTCTAAAAGCTGTATTTTATTTACTTTCATTTATTCAGTTTCACAAACTCAAGATAAAAACAAAGTTTATCCTTAACTTTTAAGTTGTTTCTTTGCTTTAGATTTTCACCTCTTGAGAGACAGTGCTTGTAGTATGCAGTATTTTAAGAAAGTGTTTCTAATTAAGTGAACAGGTGGCTTCAACCAGCAGGAACTACTGAGCAAACAAACCCAGTGAGAGCTGGGACTAGTTGTAGCAGATGGTGTGGTCTTTGTACCACTTTAATGAAGACCGTGCCTGAGCTCTCCGTTGGGTTTAATAGAACACTTTCCTTATCATTCGTGCAACTACATTCACTTCAAAATAAAAAGAAACCATTTCTAGATTACAGAAGCAACACATTTTGTGCATCCTTCTAGTACGGCCAAGCATACCCTTATCAGATAAGAATACATTGTGCATAACAAAATTCAGTGAGAAAGTTAATTCAGACTTATTATCTATACCCATCCACCAGTGAAAAATACTGTTGAAATAATCCCATTATTCCACCAATCATCTTGTGAACTTTTGTACAGACTTAAAAAGTCCTTAAGCAGTAGGTAGATAAATAGATTTTTAAGATTCTCTTGCCAATTCCTGTTTATAATTAATCAATCAATGGTTCATAATACATTAAATAAATTATAACCACACATTTCCATTTATAGATTGATGTGAGCACATTCCAAATGAGAGTTCACATCATGAATAAGAAAAAAAACATATTCAAATGTTTTTAATGAGGATTAATATTCTTTCTACCTTGTATCCTCCTACTGACGTGGGTTACAATGAACAGGAAGAACAGCAGTGGTTTAAAAATTCCAGTAAAAGCAAATGACCACGTCAGTAAGGACTGAGAAAGAAAACGATGCAAAGAATGGGAAAAGGTAAAGTTCCAGAACAAATTCAGAAGAGCCAAATAACTTACACTCCTATACAATCCAGAATTAGCAACGTGCTTATAAATTCCCATGTATAAATACAAGTCATCCATTTAATCAGTTTCTAGGAGGTATCCATGGGTTACATGGTTAAGCATCTTGCAAGAGTGTGCAGAAAACTAGTTTTCCAAAGCTGGAAACAGTTTCTTAACCTCCGAGGTTCAGGTGAGCATCCCCATTTGTAACATGGATGTTTCAGGCAAACTGTCAGCCTTCCAAGGCGAATGCCTGCCAGCACTGCCTGCAGTCACCCAGCAGTGGTGCAGGAAGGAAAAGCCAGTGAGTGCATAAAATAAAAGTGAAAAATCTGCAGCCCATAAACCAAAGGAAATGCAACAGGTGTTATGGATGGAATCAGATCACTTCCTAACGTACTTTCTGTGGGTTGTATGTTCTTCTTGGGCACAGAAATATTTTATGTGAACAAACCTGAATGTGACCCATAAGTCACATTCACCCTGCTGGAAAAGACAGAAAATAATAGAGAGATTTAAAAGTAGTGTAGGTGTCCAATCATTTTTTTATTTTGACAAATGTCATTTTGTGAGAAGGGCAATCTGAAATCCAGAAGTGATACCAATTATCTCTAAACACATAGAAAAATGATCAGATTTTATCAAATGGAACAGATTTTTGGAGGCATAAGAGATTAAGATATCAGATAAGGGTGATATGTATTTTCATGACATATTTGTCAATATCATGGTAATTATTATACTTGCTAACATGCCGCAGCGTAGTTCAGCTATGGGTCCTGGATTTCAATTCATGTGTCTTTGCCTTCAAAGTAGATTAAAAATAAATAAATAATCAAATCATTTACTATCACAGAAGAATTTACGCTTTTAAATGTCATCCATTTCATTACCAGGCTCACGATATCAGCACTGTGAAAAAGAAAGACACGTACAAAGATAAATTACGCAGATGGATCAGAAAATCAGAATAGGAAAAGCCTCCTTTTAGCTCCAACAGTTTCATCAAGAACCACACCACAGCAGTATCACCTTACAATTCACTGAATATCTGACTTATCTCTGTGCAAAAATTCAGTCAATAACCGCGTCCCAATGATAAGAAAAAATAAAGATATAATGGTCTGCTCTGTACGTTCATATTCCAGTATGTAAAAATTTGGCTGGAATACTCCAAGTCACATTACACAAAATAAGTTATTTTTACTACTCATAACATCAAACTTGTCTTACAGGTCCTGTTTATTTATTTTTCATTGGAATAATTCTGGGAACTTCAAAGCAATTAATTCAGGAGCACATGTTAAAGGGTGAAGAGTTTCAATGTTGCAGCTACGTAAGATAACTATAGATCACAAAATCTGTCATGGAATAATGCAATCAAGAACAAAGTAAACTGAAGCTTTGTTTTCAAAGGTAAGAATGCAACAGAATGCATCACTTGCTTTTCTTATTTCTTGTGCTGTCTACCTAAATGAGACTCCCTGCTTGCACATTTCAAAGTCATTGGTTAATTATCCTGTAGCAAAACCATATTTTTGGTACTGTGATTTGAACATAATGATGTGACTGTAATTTGAACAAATTTGAAATATGCAAAGTTGAATACTTGATTTAAGATATAATCTAGTAATTAAAAACATAAAAAAAACATAGCAAATCATTTAGCAGCAATGTTGTTATTGTTATGGAGAAAAACTGCCTGTATCTCCCTCATACACTGCTTTTCTTCAAGTCCAAGTCAAGATCCAACTGCAGAATGTAATGAATTAAAAAGGTATATTTCCCAAACCCTTGAACCATATTGACATCACTGAACAAAAAATGAACAAGATGGGCTAAACAGACATAAAATGCATTTTCAATTTAATACTTGCTATGCACACTCCGTATGACAGAACATAACATTATATCACTACATAAAGTTACAAGGATAATATCTGAGTGCATTATGCGTAAGGGGTCACCAACACAAAAGGAATGTTAAAAACAAATTATTTAAAAAATACACTGCTGTTGTTATTCTGATAATTTTTATAATTCCAATAAAAGTCTTCTTCTATTAGTTCAAACAATGCAAAATTCTTTGTATTTTTGATCAAATACGAATTTTTTTTTTTCCTTAATATTAAATCTGACTGGATTTTAGATACCAGCTACTATAAACCCTGCTAGGAGCTCTCCCTGCAGCAGCTCTCAGACACTCAAGGTCAGCATCACTGAATGTTCTTTTTCTCAGAGACCAAGCGCCCCTGTGAAAAGGCCTGCTCCAAACTCAGCAACACAAAGGGAAAGCACTGGCTATTCTATGTCCCTCGGCAATTACAGGCAGCCTTTTATTCCCTGCCACCAATGTAATATCAAATCTACAGTGACCTTGGTTTGGTCATTCCCTGATGAAAAACATAAGCATGTTTCAAGCATACTGAAAATGCATGCTCAGCGGTACTGTTCAGCCATGAATGCTGCTCAACAGTCACTGAACAGAATGGCTGAATGATACAAATGTTTTACAGATCAAACCTATGATCTCAGAACTCAAAGGAAATCTACTTAATTTACCTTTCCTAATTCTCTGCTCCTTAAAAGCCTGGCTAAGTACAAAGCATCACAGTAAACATGTTTCACACATCAGTTTGCCTCCACAGTGCTCCTTCCAGCACTGTTCTTGTAACCCCCCCTGCTATAACGGATGTGTAACGCCCACATTTCTTTGAAATGCACCTTAGTGTTCACATAGGAAAAATATTATTTACCACTGATAATGCTCATCACTTTTGTGAGCGCTCCTGTATCCTAGCAATGGGTTCAAAGTCTGAGTTCAGTCTTAACATCCCAGTAACAAGCACCAGCATCTGCTCAGCTTTTAAGCAGAACCTGAAGTTACTTTAGAAGAAAAGATGAGATGTTTTGGAGAAATAATGATTCACGTGCTTTGAGTGAATCACTAAATGTCCACTGACACTGACTGACCTATGCCTATTTATCCCTGTTACAAATCTGGCACAGTTTTTATTTCCCTCATATACAGACCAAACCTTTCCTTAAAATCCCCAGCAACATACTTGAATTGGTGAGAAATACAGAAGTACTAACAAAATTGCATTCTGCTTGTCACATTTGATGGGACACATTTACCAGCCTCTACCTTATTTTACCAATGTCACTGTGATATAATTTTGCAAATGGGAGAAACACTTATGATAAGAACATTTTCCCAGTATATATAATCATGCAGACTGGTCATTAGCTATTAACATTTTCTCATAATACTTGGCTCCTGCAAATACTCTCTAAAAACTGGACCTCAGACTTCGTTAGAAGAGTGAGCAGGAAAGATGATTATAAACTTGAGAACATGTGATATACCTCAGAATTGGATTCAATACTGCCCATCAACATTTTGACACAAGGACATCCTTCAAAGGCAAGTAGATAAAAATGGCATTAATAATGGAAGCAATATCAGTGCAGGAAAAGAAAAATACTAAAAAGAAACCCAGATATACATAGGTTGCTCTGAAAGTAATGCCTCTTATTTACTTCCATGGAAACTACAACAGCTTGAAAAACAATAACACTTTTTGATAGGGCAAATTTGCAGCTACAAAACATTATTTTTCAGCATATTCACCACCATTAGCCATGCATTTTCACCAGCAATGAACAAGATCCTGCATGCTGTGCTCATATTACTGTGTGCCAGTGGAGGTGACCCATGGTTTCACAGCTGCTATGATGGTGTAGCTGTTCAAAAAATGTTGTTCACTCAGTCCATCTTTCATTAACGTGAACAAATGGAATTCAGAAGGTGCCAAATCCAGACTATACAATGGGTGTCGTAGGGTGGTCTAGCCAAGACTGGAAATATACTCTATAATCTTCAAACTGCTATTGGGCCTGGTATTACTGAATAGCAAGACAAAGGCTGTCTTCTTCTGTGAAGTGTTTCTGGATATTCAAGTCTTCAGCTTTGTAAGCAACACGATGTAGTGATCAGATTTGATGGTTTGTTCACATTCATGAAAATCCAGAAGAATTAGCCCCTTCCTATCCCAAGAGACAGTGCACATTACTTTACTCAGTGAAGACACCTTGAACTTTATCTTCAGTGGGAAATTCACATATTGCCACTCTATGGACTGCTGTTTTGATTCTGATTATGTGTCTCATCACCAGTAATGATGCGATCCAGGAAACCATCACTTAGCTGTGTATCGTTTCAATAAGTCCTGTCAAACTTACATACAATGTTCTTTCTGCTCCTGTATGAGCATTCATGGCATCTACCTGGTGCAATCTTTGTGATATTCCAATATTTCTGCCATCATTTCCAATGAGTTGAAGCCCATATTCACCTTCATACACAGTTCCCTGGTCGTAATTCACTCATTCATTGGACAGATGAGAAGTCCAATACACTCTTCATTTTGAGATGTGACAGCTGTGTACAGCTGTCTGGAACGTGGCATGTTTGTCAAGTCACTGTTGCCACTGCTGAAGCACACCACCCAGCACCTCACTGTGCTCACATCCACAGTTTAGTCTTCATTAATGTTCTGCAAGCATTGATGAATGCCAACAGATGCAATTGTTTCTGCATGGAGGAATTCAATTCCACCCCTTTGCTTCATACACACTTCCATGTCAGACACCATTCTGTCAGACTGCCCCTCTGCTGCCATCTGTTGCACAGCGACAAAATGTAATGGAATAATGGTGGAAAGGTTCAACTCCTACTGTCATACCACCAACACCTACATCTTATGTCGTGGGCCAATTTAATAAAATAGGAGACATTACTTTCAGAGCTGCCCTCATATTACCAACAAAAGCTATACACAGTCTGTAAGCACAGTAATAACCACAGATCATGCGCCGCGATGAAAAATAGGAAATTCCGGAATTACGTTTCACATTCATACAATTCAAAAATCTGCTAGTCTTCATGGACATGGAAGAACTCATCTCAGTGTCCATACTCAGAGATGGACGTATAAATGGAAGGCTGACAGTTTGATAGCTTTGCATCCTGTTTCTGCTACGAAGACCTTGATAGGCTCAGTTCTATTGTACTAGTTAGTTCAGTATGTGGATCTTCAGAATGACAGATTGGAGTTCTTTGGGAAAGTCTAAGTACATCAGGAAATGAAGAAAAAAATAGTTCTGATACATGAGCCTCTCAATTATTAAACACTCGTAGGCATTAATCATTTCATTAATTTCAGATTAAAAGCTTCTCATTTGACTTTACTATTGCCCATACATGAAAATGAATTTGCATATACTAGCGCAGAATTCTTAAAAGGTAAATATCATGCTCAAAAAAAACAGAACAAGTACTGGGCACAATAAAATAGAAAAGTTTAGTAGAGTTTCAGAAAAGAATTATGCCAATAAAAATTGATTGTAAGAGCACCAGTTCAAGAGGGAAATTTGATGTTAGATTATTGAATGCACTGCACATAATTTAAAGCTGTATTGGTCAGGAAATGGCTCAAAAATAACATTGCTGACTGCTCACAAGAATTTTTTTAGTACTTAAATCTGTCTTGTTTTCTTAAGAGATGAAAAACAACAACAACAAAAAACTTGAGAAGGATTTGCACTGAGGAATACAGACACTTTTCTTGTGCAATAGCTACCTTAATCTTCTGGGATGAAGTCAGACCAAAATAAGGACCAACTTTTATCTTTGTTTCCAAGAACAACAATATTACCATATTGACCTTTTTGATCTACGTGGAACTCAGTTTCTAGCACTGTTTTTAAAATGTATCTGTTGCAAATGCAATCCTTTCGCCTCAGTACAACATTGATGACTCAAACTAAAATTTAAAGTTGCTTACACAGAGAATTTCATAACGACAGCAGCCTGCCAAATGCAAGATGTTCAAGTATTGACAGCTCTCTAATGCTGTCCTACAGTCACTTCTGTAGTAGAAGACACACAAACTCTCCCAAAGCTGTATGGAAAAGGATCAGTGATGTAGCCTCCTGAAGAACAAATAACTTTAGGGGACACCCTCAGAAATCCTTGTACATAAATGCAAAACTAAACGTGGTTTTAGTGAATCAAGTTTACCTTTCCAAGTAACTGCAAATTCACATCAGTTATTAATGTTAACTTTTAAGCCACCCTCTTACATTATCAGATATTTAGTGTTTTATTTATTTAGGTAGCTGGCTATACTGAGCTACTAAGCCCAGCTGAATTGAACTACTAGAACCAGGGATGGTTTTAAGACACCTGCTATGATTCTTAACACATGAGGACATGTGGCGGTTTCCCCCCAACCCCTTTTATTTCTTTGCTTTACACTCTAGTGTGATGTCAGTTTGGAGGCTACTGAAATTATTGTTCATGCCCTGACAATCCGGTAAAATAGAAACTTTTTAAATTGAATGCAATTCAAATTATTATCTAAAATGAAAGGAGACAAGACAACAACGTAGTCTTATTTTTAATTTTGTTTGCAAATCTCAGCAGTTAAAAGCCAGATGAATAGAAATCAGTTAAGGTTCACTACAATTACAATCCATCCAGAGAAAGAGAAAGATAGAAGCTCTGATACATTGACTTCTATGCTTTCGACCCAGTAAATAAATATTCCAGTTAGGGTTATAACTTCTTGCACCCCAAACATCATATAACTTCTGAAACATTTCTAATGTTACTAGGAACAACTACTAAACACAGATCTGAAGGATTTCAAACTGAATACACATCTTTAATTAAAAAAAATATATATATTGGGTTTTTTTTTTTTGTCCTTTAAAGAAATATTGCTTTCTTTGTTCTCAAAATTTTTGTCCATAATGATACTGCTAAAACAAATAAGAAAACAATGCTGCCTGTCAAGTCTACAGCAATCTAATTGGAAAATCAAATTTATGATGAGTCTAATGCAGATGACACGCTTCCATTTTCTCTTCACACAAGGGAGAAACTAGATTTTCAGTTAGCTTGGATCATTTAACCAATGCATCCTTAATTCATATGCATGTGCTGAGCGTGGTACCTGAACAGATAGCAAAGGTGGAGATAGCAGGTCAGGAGAGGAAATTTGACATTGTGTTTATCACCACAAAAGGATTTCCAATGTATCATAATTTTGCTTCATTGGCAAGAAAGAACGAAGAAATCTGAGAATTCGTTTTTTTAAATTACTTTAGAAAAATAAAATTCACCTTATATTATTGCATTTATTCACTGTGGAAATTGATTAAAATGATTCTCTTTTTGATGTACGTGCAGGTTGGTTTAAGACAAGCCTCAGTTGGTGAATAGAGACAATACATTAAAAATACAGGGGACTAATTTGCATCCTAGCCTTTTACTCTTGTTTAACAAGTAGCATCTAAGTTGCACAGTTGGTGAGCCACTAACAGGGACATCTAATTGAAAGGGCCATTAATGAGCTACAGATTAGCATTCTAAGGCTGGATTCAGAGGTTAAAAGAACACTGCAAATCATCTTGCTAAAGGTAGGTCTCTAATGGAGATAAAAATGAATGTCTGTTGGCAAGAACGCTTGTACAACTTCTCTGTTAAGGCATTTTCCAAATATGCAGCCAAACACAGAGTGAAGCAACAGTTATAAGATATAGTGAACCAATGAATTTTTTACCAATAATAAAAGACTGGAAATAATAGACCGAAAAAGGGTGGTGAGGCACAGGCTGCCCAGAGAAGCTATGGATGCTCCACTCATGGTGAAGTTCAAGGTCAGGTTGCTGGGACCCTGGGCTGCCTGATCAGGTGGGTGGCAAGTAGCCCACAGCAGAGGGGATGGAACAGGATAATCATAACTCATGTTGTTCTAAGATTCTATGATTTCACTCTGGTCTCCATAAATCTTCAGCAATTGTTTATAAATGTCAATGGGTGCAACTGTTTCCACATGGAGGAATTCAGTTATACACCTTTGCTTCATATGCACTTCCATGTCAAACACCATTTTGTCAGACTGCCTCTCTGCTGCCATCTGTTGAATAGCACCAAAATGCAACAGAACATTGGTGAGAAAGTTCAGCTTCTACTGCTATCCCATCAAAATCTGCCACTGATTTTGTGGGCCAACATCACAAAATAGGAGACATTACTTTTGGAGCAGCCCTCATACTCTGTATAGACAAAAGAATGATGACCTCACCACTCAGTAAATTTCTTACCACAAATTCATTCAAACATCTAAGAAAAGAGAGATGAAAAGAAAGAAAGAGAAGGTAGACATCCATTATCATCCCCTTTGTAATATTCTTCCTTTCTGCTTTCTCTTCCATAAACAACTACTAAGAGGACTCTGTTTACTACAGACTATGTTAAAAAATAAATGAAGAACAAAATAAATGTTAATAATGTCTTCTCATTTTTTCTTCATCTCACTTAATATTTTAACAATATGAATTAAAATAATGAGACCACAGAAACACTGCTTGGAAAGAACCTTTGGATGATGCAGTACTGAATAGATTGGCCAGGTCTGAATAAGTCTGTAAAATCTCTAGCCTTTCTAAGCAATCCGAAATAATTCTTCTCTCCAATTGAAGAATTTTTCTCCAGAGTGCACTATGAACCTCTCAAGCCTGACCTTGTAGCTCTCAGTTCTTGCTTTACTCTCTGCTTCTTTGTAGAAGAATTGGCTTGCCAACTTCGCAACTGTTCTTTAGGTAGCTACAAACTGCGTGATGTCTCATCTCTGCAAGGCCAAACAAAAGCAGCACAGGTGACAAGCTGAAGGTTCTCTATTTCTGGCCTCTCCAGTTCATCAACAGCCTTCTCAAAATGAATGGGTGAAACCTGAATGCAGTATTCAAGGTAAATAACTACAAGGTCCATTCTGTTTGATACAGGATATCATATAACTTACACTGGGACTTGATTGAGTGGGGAAATACTTGTAGTCACATCCCATTTAGACCCACAAATACTACCCAACTGAGATGTCTGCCCGTGAATGATGTCTTTTCAAAACAAGGGCATGAGCTCTTCTGAGATCCTGAGATTCCTGTCTCTGAATTGTTGAGACCAAAGCCTGAGAAATTTCTTTCCTCTTATAAGGTCCAAGGCAGAACATGTCAGAACAAACACAGACTGTATCTAATCCTATTAATGCTGTGCAAAATCAATCTCCTGAGGCATTCTAATGCTTGCAAACATGCAGTTAAGATGCTTTTGGTGACAGACAGAAATTGCAGGTTTTCATCCCAATTTTTCAGTAATTTCTTATTTTCATTCTCTTTGCTCTTGCTGAAAGCTGATTTACTGTAAAAGATCTACTGCAATGTCAGTCTCCCGCTAAAAACAGGGAGGTCACTTTGTCTTACTTGCAGTGACAAAGAAACACAAGATAATCATATTGTGACAGCCATACCCAGCAGAGAGAAATAGAAGCAAATCTCTTTTTATTATTTTGCTCTACCTATTTCATCCCCTACCACATTTCCTGAATATTACAAGGAAGAACACTCCTTATGGATGCCATTAATGATTGGGCAGCCAATAGGAAATATTTTCAGATTATAAGGTTTTAGTTTCAGGTCATAAGCAGGCTTTTCTGTGCTACTAAATGTATATTCTACTCTTTCCATTAATTTCTCCCATTTTAGGAGAAATAGTCTCTTGAACTTTCCAAAACTGCTCCCCATACTATCTATTTCACTGTTGAGCTGAACAAGAATATCCCAGCCTGAGGAATTCAAGAGGGAAAAATAATATACAAAATCCAGTAACACAAAAGCCTGGAACTGAACAGCATTAATGTAACGTAATTTACTTGTCAGTTTCCACAAGCACTTGTATGTAAACCATAATTTCTACTCTAAGTGAATTTAGTAATTAGAAACACAGAGAAAGAAGTATAGCTGCTTTCTCTTTATTGCCTGTGAACTGCTCCTGATTTCCATAGGTGCTGCTTCTCATTTAACAGAGACATTAGCATAGAGATAATCTGCATCAAGTCTGTTTCAAAGCTCTGCTCAGTCCCAGGAGTTTTGGCTGCCTATCTGTGTTAGGATCAAAAATAATTTCAGTCACCACATTTGAGATTTAGGTTACCTAAAGTAAATACAACTTTACTGTTACCAACACACAAACATTTATAAAAACATTATTTCCCTAACATTCGCATAACATTAGAAGGATTCCTTGTGATAGAATTCCATTCAAAGGCACGTAAAAGGTACAGGGAAAAAAAAATATTCTAACCAGCAATCTTCTAATGAAACTATCATGCCCAATACAGATCAGATATTTATGATTTCACATCCCACATGGCAGGCTCCCCGCAAAGAAACAGCTAAATGGTTTTTCATGAAGTATGCCAATAAATCAGAGGTCGTTACTCAGAAATCTCTTTAAAAAAAAAATAAATAAATAAAATTCTGCACTCAGAACACCATGTTCACTAATCTTACTACCAGTGTCCCAGAAGCTATCATGAAGTCATAATTTTACCAAAAAAAATAAGCTTGGCCAAGATCATCATGAAATTGGCAATAAATCTGAGATTCTATATAAAGAAAGGGCAGGTTAAAGATACTTCGCCATTCATTTCTCTAGATTGGTAGTTATTTGTTGAAGCATTCAACATTTATGAATTTCTGCAAACCTGAAAGTAATAACTCAGTCAGCCAGACATGATGTCCCAGAGCCATCAGCCAGTGAGTAGAAAAATAACCAGTAATGAGTGTGATGTATTGGTTAGAGCAGATACTCCTAGATACTTTATTTAGCTCTGCCAGCAATTAGTATGTGACCTTGAACAAATCATTGAACTGAAAAACAGCCTACAGCACAAAGTTTATGCTGGGCACAGATACAAACGTACTCTAAGTCTCATAGATCTTCAAATGCAAATTGTTAACTGAGGTTCTCTTAAATCTACACAGTATTTTTAAAGAAAGCTTCAACAAAGAAAGAAATTTAAGCTCCACACCAATTCCACTGAATGTCCTTTCTAGGTCCTTTGAAAAATGCCCAACCATCATTTTATGCTACAATTACCCTCTATATTTACAGTGAGTCTACTACCACAGTATTCTCACTGTTATGTTTAACAACTGAGGTTTTATTAAGTAATATTATTAATAGTTCTGTATAATATGAGGCACTGATATGGAGAGCCTCAAAATTATTTACACTTGCATGATGTCCTATAGACAAATAACAACAAAGAAATTCGTGCCCAGATTCACCCCACTCACTTTCAGGCACAGTGAAGAAAAAACAAAGGCCAACTCTCCACCAGGGAAGGCTGGTCTGAGCAATAAGCTGATCAGGCAGGTCTGGGTCAGGGCAGAAGGAAGCCAGGCACAGCACATATGTATGTGCTTATGCTATGTGTCTGCTTTCTTCACCACAGCTTTGTCAGCAACAGAGCCGACCTTGAGCTCAGCCAGATAAATTCACCCTTATCCAGCTGACCTCTAACAGGGGGAACCCCTCCAGGTCCTGGCCAGTGCAGAAATAAGGAAGATCAATTCTTCACTCATGCTAAAAAACAGAAAAGTTTGTCCAGAGGGCATTTCAGTACACCTAGCATCTGGTATAACGTCCAGTTATGCTTCTCAATCATGAGTTCATCAACTTCTAAGATGCTTTCTGAATGTGCTGAAGTGGAATGAACCTGGGTCAAAAAGCCTTTTCTGAGTCTGCACATCTGGGAAGAGCAAGAGACTAAACCAAACTACTGAAACCCCTAGGCTATCAGTGAAGCCATTCAAACCTGTTCCACTTTTCTGATGGTATGTACTGTTCTTAGCTTTGGATGAGGACTAGTTTTCCTTAAGAGAAAGTTAATTTCATTCACAGGGCCTTGTGCAGAGCTTTGTTTTGGATTTTTGATGAATACAGTGCTGTACCACACCACTGCTTTAGTTATCGCTAAGCAGGACTTACACAGCATCAAGGCTTTCTGTGCTTCTCACATTGCTCTGCCAGTGAGGTGGCTGGGACGCAGCTGGGACAGAGACCCCAAAAAGATTCTCCATGCCACATGACACTGTTCTCAGGAAGAAAAAAAAAAAGAAGAAAGAAAAAAAAGTGGGGGAAAAGAAGAGGAAGGGAAGTTACAGCCTTTGTCTACCCAATAAATCATTATGTGCAGTGAAGCTCTGCTCTCCTCGAAATGGCTGTACATCTGCCTGTTGATGGAAAGCAGCAAAAAAAAAAAAAAATCCTTGCTTTGCTTTGTTGGCATGTGCAGCTTTTTCTTTACCTAGTTAGCGCCTGTATCCCAACTCCTGAGTTTTCTCTCATCCTTTTCAGTTCACTCCATGAGTTGTGAAATAATGAAAGATCATTTGTATTTCCATGAAGAAATACCTTACAAATAGAATGGGCTGGGATGCAGTCTATGTTTGTGTAAAACTTTTTTTCAGCAAAGCTCTGTGAAGATATATTAAACTGGCATCAATTAAAGATTACAGAAGTAAAATTTAGAACTAAATTTTAAATTTTAAAAATACCCTGAGGCCAGCTGTAGGAAGACAAAGCATTGTTTTCTGATTAATTTTAATGGAAACAATTTCAATTTTATTCTACCAAAGAACGACTGAATTTTGAATATCTTTTTCAGTCTTTCAGAATTAAAAATCACTTTGCAAGTAGAGTTAATTTGAACTAGTTCTTCTCTACATCTTCTTCTACATCACAGTCAGTCTTTATTTTTCACACTAACTTCCAACACCTAATATCAGTGATTTCCTGCCAATCTTATCCCTGAGATTTTTAGCTTGAACAGAGATTGAGCAGCTAGTTGAGAAACTAACTAATAACACCAAAACAAATCTGAATTACAGCAAGCAATACATGGGCAAACTAAGAGTTTCTGCTCTTGAGTAAACTACAGTGCTGAATACAATGGCCATTAGAAAGGAAAGCAAATTTAGAGGGTACCATGCAGATTTCCCTTTCAACTGAGAGCTCTTTAAGAGAGCTTTCACTTTAGAGTGACCATACTGATTTTGATACTACTACATTTATTTGCTTGCATATGTCCCAAAGTGACAGAGTCCAACCAGAAACAAACAAACAAAACCCTTACATATACAGCATTAGGACTTTTTTTTTTTTTAAAGCATTTTGTGTACCTTTTTAAGAACTTTCATACAAGAAAATGCATTATTTTCATGTGTAAAATCTTTTGGATTTTCACGTACAGCTGTTTTGCAGCTTTGCCCACATTCATCAATCCATGGAGAGAAACAACACTGACTTGCTTATTTGACTAATCGTAGAAAAAAAATATAAATAAGATCAGTTTTGCTATATTCACTTAGGTCCCTCCTGTAACTGTTATCCTCACTTTGAATCAAGATAAATGCTGAGTAAAATGAGTTTTTTTCATTTGTAAAGTATCATGCAAGCTTCAATTACAGCTACTTAAAACCCTCCCAGATATTTCAGTGCTGCCACAGTGTAGTCTCTATTATCTTAGCAATCAAACTAGATTCAGTAGATTTAGGCTGGATAACACACCCTGTAAAACGAGTGACATGTAAGAAACACAAGGAAATCACAGTACTATTTTACTGCCTTCACTTCTACATCATCAGTGACACTGAATTTTTTGAATAACTCAGCCTTTAGAAGAAAGGTATTTACAGCAGCAAGACTAAACCCTCACTTTTTTGAGTCAGTGGGAAGGACATGGAACATTACTGTTGTTTCCTTATTTTCTACTGATATTTGCTTAAGAAGAAAGTAATAAAACCGTATGAAATCCATTTCTGTAAGACATCTTTTCAAGGTTTCAGTGTGATGTGATCTTTTTGATCCAAAAAAGAATGATTTAATCAAGTTCAGATGCATTTCAAAAATAGGTTGTCAGCAGTGTAGGATAGAAGCAGGACTGTAATGAACTGAGGGATAATCACAGCTGACTACCATTCACTAGTTCACATTGGAAACGTTTATCATTAAACTTTCTCTTAAATGAAACTTTGCAATCCAACAGCACTTTCTATCAGCTAAAGGAAGAAATGACAGATTTGTTTGATATAAGTCTTGTTCCTTAGAACATGGATTTTTCTTCCTTTAAAAGAAAGGATGTCTTATGATTAAATCATCATTATAAATGAGATGGTAGCCTGTCATGAAGAAAGTCAGAATTCTAAGGTCCTTTCAGCCTACAGGTTATTAAGTAACTTCAGTGACAGGCCTATTTTTCTCACTAGTTTATGCTTTTATAGTCACTATTTTCACATAGAACTTTCATTCTTTAACATCAAGATATAAAATATGCTTATTGGTTTCTTGCTTTTATTAATATATGGCCATATCTGTGTACGATCATACACAAATTCGGACTGCCATACATAGACGCTTCACTGGGATGAAGACATTAAAGTCTAGAGACATCGCCATCGCAGGGACAGGAGTTTCTTATTCTCAAATGACTCAAATGTGAAACAGCTGAATACGACTTTTATCATTGATGAGCTTTTTGTTCTAGAACGTAAAGGTACAGCAGCCACACCCAGGAGTTTTCACTAATACACTTTTTTTTTTTTTTTTTGGTTCTTTCATGATTTTAACAATGATTATATTGACAGTAACCACATTTTTATTTTAGTGCCTTTCTATTAGACTGGGATGGAATAGCATCAATTTTTGACCTCCATTTTTACAGACAACACCAATAATGCACTCATAATATTCGCCAATCAACTAAAGGACTGGGTCTGTCCTAAGTATCACAGAATCTCTGAATCACCAACACTGTGATTACTTTACCTCTATCAGCTACGATCACACGCAAACTGAGGTCAGCCCTGAAAATTTTAGAGCACTTTTGTTTCTTCTTCCAGAAAGATCAGAAAGACTACATTTTAGTGAAAAATATTCACAGAACAAATTCATACTTCAGTTTGAGAACACCTCAATATTTAATAAACAAGAGAAAATTAGGGAATAAAAGGAGAGAGAAGAAATTAGCTCCATTATAGATTTGAATGGAAAATATTAGCCTTTTCTTCATGTAAAGATACAGTTCTTCTCTACAGGACAGCTTCATTTCAGCCAAGTATTTAAGCATATCTCAAATTTGCCCATACTTAGCAAATTATTTACTAAAATATTTAGTACAGAAGTACTTCACTTACTGAAAAAGTACATGTTAAAGACGTGAAGAAGCAAACAAAATCATCTCAGGATTCTTCTGAAACAAAAGTAATAATCACAGCTGAAAAAACTGAGGAATCAGTTTCACATAAAAATGTTTGCAATTGATTCATAATTTAGAACAGATCAACACCAAAATAAACTGTTCAATCCTGTTTGTATAGTATTTAAGAGGATAAATTAATGGGATACATTACTCATTCAGAAATACCCAGCATACTTTTCTAATTATCACAGCAAACATAATGTTGGAAATTATTATCACAGAATCATAGAATTGGTTTAGCTGGAAGGGACTCTTAAAGGTCATCTAGTCCAACACCCGTGCAATCAACAGGGATGTCAACAGCCACATCAGGTGCTCATGGCCTGTTCCAGTCTGACCTTGCATGTCTCCAAGTGCCTCACCACCCTTACTGTAAAAACAACCTAAATCTCCCTCTTCTAGTTTGAAACCATTTCCCCCTGTCTTGTTACAACAGATCTGGTTAAAGAGTCTGCCCCCTTTTAGATACTGAAAGGCTGCTCTCAGGTCTCCCTGGAGCCTTCTCTTCTCCAGGCTGAGCGACCCAGCTCTCTCAGCCTGTCCTCACAGGGGAGGCGTTCAATTCTTTGAATCAGTTCTGTGACCCTCCTCTATGTGCTCCAACAGGTCCACATCCTTCCTGTATTGAGGAGTCCTCATTTGGATGCAACACTCCAGGTGAGGTCTCACAGCACGAAGCAGAGGGGCAAGATCACCTCCTTTGCCCTGCTGACCATAGTGCTGTTGATGTAGCCCAGGATATGGTTGGCTTTCTGGGCTGTGAGGACACATTGCCGGCTCATGTCCACTTTACCATCCACAAATAAATTCCTCTGTCACATACAGGCATATGCAAAGTCACGCTTGTAGATGCACTGCAGACAAATGTGAATGGTATGAGAGGTAAAATTAAAGACACTTTAATAGGATGTCAAAGTTGCTAAGATACCACCAGGTAGCACAGCACATCTCAGACAGCCAGAACTATTCAGGAACATGTCCTAAATATTCATTTCCTGTAGCTTTGCTTTGTTTTGTTTTTCCTTTCTTTTTTAACCTTCCTCATAGTTCAAACCTTTTTTAGACAGAACATCACCACCTGACAGTCAGTCAAATATTTGTGCATGGGACTCACAGCTTTGGATAAGTTTTCACAGCTTTACTGCATATTAAAGTGTAAAAGAAACATAAAGGCAAAATTATCTGTTATAACACGACTTGTAGCAAAGCATGATGCTGAGAAGATAGATGTTTGCCACTTCCAATACAGTAAGGAAAGCAGCAGGGGACAGAGCCCTCTGACTATCCTACCAGGATTTTTATGGTAGCACATACCTTACTTAGACAACTGTGTAACTGAAAATGGAAATTGAGGGCATTTGCATTAGACACGAATATGATGATAAAATAATATGAAGTAAAATAACTTTACAGATTTTACATAAAAATAATATTATTGAAAATACAGCGCTCATCTCAAAGTCTGTCACGAAGGTTATGATGAGAGAATAGGCACATGGCAAACATCAGCTGACATTAATTTGTCAAGATATGGATATTGAATAATTTACGTATTAATTTAATCCATATAATAACAGTGTTCAAAAGAGCCACATACAAAGGCTTCAACATTTTTAACCACTACCACCTCATCAGCTAGTAAAGATTTTTCAGCATGCAGTCCTCAATCTCTATGTTCAACATTAAGAAAAAAAAAAAACTACCTGATTTATTCACCCAAATGTTTGTTAAGCCACATTTTTTCTTATCATATCTATTTAAATTGGTCATAGAATTTCTACAGGTATACCATACAAAGAAATACATATTTCCAGCCGACTCATTTCACTTCCCACCAGCAGTTTGGTGAAATTGGTCAAGATAAAATATCTGAACAACAATCACTCACTTCAGATTTGATTACCTCGCTATGAAGCAGGATAGAAAAATTCTCTTCAGCTTTGCTTTTAATGTACACTCTTTAGTATATACGTTTTTGTACAGATGCGTTCACACCCTGTATTTAGCAATGGCAGATTCTCTGAAAAGAGAATAGCAAATGTCTGCTGAACTTTTCTTTAAAAACTTAATACCTAAGATCAAAGACTAATTCAATTAATTCTAATCTCTGAAGTTATTAGATCTGGGCTTTTTATTATTAACATTTTTTAGGCTTTTAATCCTTTATACAGTGACTTAGGCAGACATATAATACCTCAAATGATAATAACTACATTGTGAATTCTAATAATTTTTTATCTAGCACGAATCATACATAAAGCTGTCAGTTTAGCTCCCTTCTGTAGAAAAGAAACAGAATCCTGTGCATGATGGAATCATGGGTGATGAAGATTGCAGATACGAGTTGCAACTAGTCATTTACTTGAGGATCAGAAACTGTTCCCAAGCATATACTGGGGCAGTACCTGGCATTTAACATAATTCTCTTTTAAGCAATCCTGAGTTAAAAAAGGATATTAAGCATCTCAAGAACTCTGAAGTACAAAAATATATTTGAGCTGCCTTTTCTCCCTGTATCGTCCATAGTTATGAGAGACAAGTCCTGACCCGACTGAAGTCAATGGAATATCTGTCATTGCCATAAGCAGGGCCACACTTTATCACTGTTTTTATTAATAATTCATTATTTAAAATGCCATTGTCTGGCAGTGTCTGTATTTTTACTTAGTCAAAAAAAGAAAACTGCAGACATTAAATGGACTAAGAGAATGTTTCCAGCTCTGATTTCAGGACTGAATCATTGATGTTTCACTCTGTTTACATTATTCATCAATGAGTTCCTACTCTAACTACTCTAAGCTTCAGTTCCGCTTGAACTTTTAATTGAGATACTGTTTAAAAAAAAGAAAGGAAAGAAACGGAAGTCGTGAGAACAGTTGTTTCGATCCAGAAAAGGCAAGCATTTACAAAAACAGCAGAAACTGAACCAGAAGGATCACAACTGAGGTTTATAACGAAAACGTATGAGACAACAACCCTTCCGAGACCAGCCAATTAAATAAAATGGATTCTTATGATATTTACATGAAACTTGTTTCTAAATTGCACATAAAAGTGATACTAACGTGAGAAAGAAAACTTAATTCAACCACCTATCCACTGTTCAAGCGCTAAGGAACTGTTCTGCACCTTCTTCACTAACAAAGACACTCTCACATCTGCTAATGTGTTGCTCAGGTGAGAGCGTTCGTCCAATCCTACCAATGCTGGGTACACCTGAGCTAATTTCAACTTGACTGCTTGGATTACTTTTGTCAGCAACAATTTTCTAGACTGAACTACAGCACAGACTATCACACAGGCGTGTCACACTAAGATCTCCACAGTCACATCTTAGTACTGTTAGTTTCGATAGCTATTACACTACTACAGATAACATGACTTAGGTCAAATCATAACTTTCTGTATAGTAAGGATCAGGGCTCAGACCAGAGCTCCTGATGGCATGGTGCTCCTCTGTGACACTGCTAGCTACAGAACACAGTACTGTTCAAATGAAACAGACTGACCCAGATAAGAAAAAAACGTATCTTTTGTTGATTTTGTCTCAGTGGAATAAAAAATCAGTTATGGAACATTTCTTCCTATTGAAGCTGAAAACCAATCAACTTCTAGCCTTCCTACACACAGTATTAATTAGCACAACAAGTTTATTTATTTCTTGGATTTGCAGAGAGAAGAGATCAAGTCAGAATGTTGTATTTGAATTGCATGAATACATAACCAATGTATTGTATAACCAAAAATTTCACAAATTTTTCTTCTGTACTCCATCAGAATTCTTACTCATAAAGATAACTTATTTCAACACCTTATAATTTAAAACTAGCAGAAAAATAAGTGATAATGTCAGGACATCAGAATACTGAATGACCACATTTTAGAGAAATTCAAATTCATTGAACATTTGTTTAAGGACCATGTAAACCACGTGCATTATTGTAGATATTTTGCCAGTCATGTACCTTTTTGGTAGACAGCTGCTGTTAAATATTCTTTTTAATACTGCATATATTTATAATAGCTATATCAATGAACTAAGGATTGTGTGCTATCTTTAATTTGCACATCAGTCAAATCCGGTGTTTTAGATAGATGCTAAAAAGAATTTCTCAAAAATGCACAGAATCTGATGACAAGTTCTAAACATTAACATGTGAGTAGTATTTAGTATTTACATTATCACACAGCTATGATTATGTCATACTCCAAACTCTCCAGTCAAAGTCCCAGAACCGTCCTTGCATGAAGCACGAAATACAGCAAAAAACTGTTACCTTGCACACTTCTGACATGGATTCACTGCCAAACTGGACTGTATTACAGTGTGCAACAAAAGCTAACTGATCATTGGACTATTGCAAAGAAGAATTCCATACACATGCTACTAGCCATCAAGAATTTCAAGAAAGAATAATCAAACATTAAAAAATGCAACAAAATTGCAGCACTAGTTATATGATGTTGAGAAAGAACTATTACTTCAGAAATCTTCGAAACCTGAAACTTAATGTCCACAGCTAAAAAGAGTTCTTTAAATATCAATCTATAAAACAGTTTAGATAGATTGCTTATACATGTATATATTTGAATTTCAGAAGTAATAAAACTCAGATAAAAATTGGTAGAACTTCATGAATTTTAGATGCTGATAATGTTGGTGAATAGAACAAAGTGCTTATTAACTGTTAAGCATGTACACAATTTACTGAGTATGCTTAATCAATGAGTTAGTAACCTGAATAGAGTGATCCTTAAAGCACTTACCAACATTTAAAGATTGATAACCTTCCGTTTTATTTTCAACTTATTACGCATGAGCTAGGTGTGGTGTAGAATTCACAAGATAATATAAAATTATCTTTGTCCTAAAATTATCACTGATGGGTATATTACATGCTTATAGCTTGCAGTAGCCATTTCACACTTGTGAATTACACCAATTCCAGTCAGGTGACTGAGAGCCATCCTGACCTCAAGAAACCCGAAGAGATCTAGTCACTCATCAAGACGACTTTGGTAAAATGTTAACAGAGTTCAAAAGGAGAATACATAACTTCAGTTTTACTGAATTCCAAAAGTTAATTTGTGTCAAGTGTATTGAAGGCAAAAGACATAACAGAAAAAGTATTTTAACCTGAAGGAAACACATTCAACTTCTCTCAATAGTTTCTGACCCATCATCCTCAGTGCACTCTGGCTTTTCAACAGATATGCAGGAGGCTCCCTAAAGACCAACCACAGAGTACTTGTCTAGTATATTTAAAAGAATAGGAAAATCATTTTACTCCACTGATTCATACAGAAATAATTTTGGAAGAACCCAAAAAACTTTAAGAAAAATGAACAGAAACAGTTACTTCATACTAACTTATATGGAGATACACGATACAACTGAATGGAAAAAAAAGTGTAAAACTATTTGAAGAACAGCAGTAATAAAGATAAAAGCTAACAGCTCTGGCTATTTTCCACTCCAGCCAAAATGAGCTGGGGTTCAAGTACAGACAAGTACAGACCTAGCTGCCAACATATCAATGGTTCAGCAGGGAGATACGGTTAAAAGACCATGACTCAAAAACTTCATACCTTCTTACCAAGCACAATATATATTACAAATTCATTAAGTCCAGTAAGGATCATAAAGTGCATTTTTAATGCATTTTTAATGCATTAGTCCTTTATTCTAGTGAACTCAGTAAGTTAAATGTGATGGGTTACTGTCCTCAAGTGTGGCGTAGTTTACTGAAGCACTTAGGTATGTGCACAGTATTACGCTTTTAGATAGTTATGCAGAGTTTACAAAATGTTAAAACTTAACAAAGACTATGTATAATATTCTACACAGGAAAGTGAAACAAACCAGATAGTTCAGCACCTCCACCAAACAGACTGCAGTTGCAATCAAAGCAAAGAGAAAACCATACAAAGAAAATAAAGTGCTGTAATTTGTGGTCAGCAGCAACAAAGTTGATAGCAAAAGAAACAGATTTTTCTTAGAAGGAAAAGCCTTCCTACAACAAAGAACAACTGCTGAAAATAAAGCAAGATTAACCTGTCTCTCCTCTGTCTTCATCCTTTGCAGTGGACAGGAGAGAGATAGCACTTGACTGTTGTCTTAAAACAGCCGGTTCAGAAGCAAAATCCTATCTATTTCGTGATTGGAATCAACTTGTACCACAGAAAAGAAAGGTGGACCTGGAGAAGTGAGCTAATTCATCTTCATAAGCCGAAGTGGAGCCTGCTCTGCTTAAATTACCCCTGGAAAATGCCTGTTAGTCTGCTCATAAGTAGTACAATGACAGACTCTAGGATCTCCCCAAGCAATCTAACCTAGGACATAACTATTTTTACAACTGAAATTTTCCCCCAAATGTCTAGCCTAAATCTTCCTTGCTGCAGTTTAATTCCATTATTCTTTATCCTGCCCCTAGAAGCAGTAGAAAACAAATTATTTCCTTTCTCTTTGAAGCAATGTGGAGACATCTGGAGACCCATCAAGCCCTCTCCCACACTCTCTTCCTCACTACAAACCATTTAAACTCCTGAAGCTGTACAGCCTCCTATGCCACTGCTTTGCCCTCCTCCCAGCAGTAAGCTATACTATGCAATACTTTAAACCCCAGGTGAAATTTTCTCAAAACTACAGAAGGTTTGTTCTGATCCCTGCACAAAGACCCTGACTCACATACTACAACAGGCCACTTTTCCACAACACAATATTGGTGATTAACACTCATCTTCTCATCTCCAATAAGCTCCACTTTTTCACCAGAAATTCCGTGGTTTGTAATTAAACCAATGCAATTTTTTCCTACCAGTACTTGGGGCAAACAGCGGGAGTTCAGTGGCACCTGTGGATGAAGAGATGATGGAGCAGCAGTCAGGGGTGCAGTCAGCTCCAGGCAGTCACCACCTGACACAAGCAACACATGGGATCCCAAAATGGCCGCCTGCCACAGCATATGCTGTTAGCATGGTGGCTGTGGGGGCAGAGCTGTGAGAGGACCCACTTCAAGATGCTGGGGGAGCTATGAGAAGCTGGAGAGCTGTGGTCAGAGATACCATCTTGCAGCCTAGTGAGAAGAGTGCATGTGGGCCCTGTCGTGGCTGCAGCACCTCTGAGGAACCACAGCTTGGCTGTCTGCACCAGGGCAGGGACAGTGGGTAGTGTGGGTTTGAGAAAGTGAGGGATAATTGTTTGGTTGAGCCTGGGGAAAGGGGAACAAAGGTGTTGATTTGAACGTTAGTTTGCTTATATTATTTAACTAATACCCGTTACTAACCAGAAGCTGGTGTTAATTGCCAAGTCAAAGGCTGCTATACCCACAGCATTACTCAAGTGCACTACTCTCCACCTCTCACCCCTACAGTGCATCCCATTCTTTTCCACACTACTTCTCCAAGTGCTGATGATCGTTCTGAACTTTTATCCAACCAGATGTCCAAAAAGCACAATATTACTCTTGAGAATAAACCTCAAAATTACATTTATTTTTCCCAATGATTTGTATGAAGTACATGCAATGGCCACTAAGAACAAAAGAGAATAACTTTTAAATTTACACTGCTGTACTGTGGTGTTCAAAACGTGTAAGTGCTTGCATACAAGAGTGCTACACAGGTTAGAATATACTACAGGGTATTTTTTTCACTTGACTTACCAGTTTGGATGCAGCCACACTTAAAATGAAGATTACCTTGGCTGAAGCAGCACCCATCCTTCTACAACCCAGTTTGTTACACTTCAGGAGAACCGTATTCAGTACAAACTGTCGAGAAGAGTTAAATAAGAACTGATCTCAAGACACAGATTAAAAGATTAATTTAAAAGGTTAAATACAAAGTTTAACCATTTACCTTGTGTTTGTGAAACCGAATACATGCAAATGAAGAAGTCAGCAGGAAAAAAAAGTATGTTCTTTAATATCAGCAAGCAACACACAAAGTAGGAAAACCTCATGTAGCTGCTTTCAGGGCAGGTGGGCTCGCTCTCCCTGCACTCAGAAGTAGCACCTTTGCAGACCTACAGTAGCTCAGGGGAATACTGCACTGTGCAAAACAGTGGTGACACCTGTGCAAGTAAGACATAAAAGTGCTTGATTTGGAAATGGAGGTTGAGGAAACTATTTTCTTCTGGTATGCTGAAACAACAAATCAGCTATTCACTAAGAAGATACTAAAACGTATTTACTAAAAAGTACGTGCATCATGACAGGAAAAAACAGCCAATATGCTGCACTTTACAGAAGGCCTGTTGTGCTTTTCCTATGTGTTCTTGTAGAAGAATGTGCAGTGCATCCAAAGGTACACTGCAGCTATAAAAAGCACTATTTGTAAATGATTTCTCACACTGGCTTTCTCTTTGATACTATGTATTCTCCCCACCTTCAGCACTTCTGGTTCCTCAATGTAAACATGAGAAGCATCTTCCCAGTCATCCGAGCTTATGCTCAGCATTAATACCAGGCAAGTTTTATCAAACAATTACTTGTGGATAAACATTGCAGTAGTTTTAATAATATTTACCTACCTTATAAAAGAGCTGTGCGTATCAGTCAGCTAATGTAGAGACACTTTCAAAACACAAAAGCCTAGTATAATCACACAGCAAAAATTAATAAATGATGCTATTGTTCCTTAGATTACTAATACCTTCATGCAGGATGCCCTCTGAAAAAACACTCACTAACTCTTTGCTGTATTACAAATGCCCAACAAAGCCACGTATAATTAGATATTTTTCTGATTTTCAGTGTCCCTTATAGTTTTTAGAATCACCTGAATTCATTTTCTTTCTCATTTAAAATAATTTTAAAGAATAAGAAAAAGAAAGTGTGAGAGAATTGCTTGTCACACTGTTTCTCAGTGCTCTATAGCTCTGTACTGAAAATATACCTTAGTGATTTTGGAGCTGTGAAAATTCTATGTGTGATCATACTAGCTGGGAAGGGAGTGGGAGTTGTCTTTAAATGGGAGGTGTTGCTTTTGTTACATATTTTACCTTAACATAATTCACAGTTATCAATACGAAAAAGACAATCTACATCTACTTCTGATTTTGTATAAGAATATGCCAGCAAGTATGTCTCATTACACGAAGTAATAAGCAATACACCACCCACATCTCTTTTCTTGTTGCTGTTGTTAGCTTTCATTTATGATTTAAACCAATAATCACACTAAACACTTGGAAATAAATGAAGCTTTTTCAGGCTGATTAAATTTGGCTGAATGCTTTAAACACGTGAATTCAGCAGATCTAATCATCCCAGGATAGTAAGAGAGTTAATCAGGCAAATGTCTTCAGATATTTCAATTTGCAAAGCTCTGTTCTGTAGCACGTGCTCTTCCAAATCTATATTCTGTCTGAGATGCAAACTGCAACTGTCTGGTGACTGGGCAATAGAAAAATGTATCGACTAGCAAAATATTAAGAGAGATGAAATAATGTAATTATAAAGTTTTAAACAGAAGAATATAAAGTCAAGATTAATGTACTTCATGAAACCAGACTTCTCTGTGCGCACTGCATATGAGGAGAATAACTGTGTGGTTCCTAAATGATACTTGTTCCCTTTTCTGGAGACAGGCAGTTTCCACCAAATGCAGGATTCATTTACTGCTCATAGTATAAATTTTACTGGTATATTTACTATTCTACTTTTCCTAACTGGCTTTCTGTGTGAGGGAAAATTTTAAGATGAATGAATCATATGGATTCTGTCTTTCAGTGAAAACTCTGTTTTACTTTGAGCTGAATCTTTCCTATCATCTTTTCTTTACTGTTTCTCAGATGACAGGAAAATACATCTAGATCATATATTCTGATGCTGCAGTTGACCTTCTTCAAAGCTCTCGTCTATTAAAGCAGTTCAAAAAGGACAGAATAAGGCAGATAAAAAGCTATTTGTTTTATGAAGTTTTCCTAACTACTTCTTTATTTTTTTACAATTTAGCCATCTTCAGTGATGCATATCTTTCTAATTTGCATTAAAATATGTTATTATTTAGTAACTTTTAATATGTGCAACTTTATGTACTTCCACTGTTACACCGTTGAGTTCTATTTCTTGATTAATTTTTTTGTACAGTTAGAACAAGTAAGGGTTACAAGAACACAGTAGCCAGACAAGAAACTAAACCTGTTAAGCAAAAATCTGAAAGTGAATGAATAAATAAAAAAAATAAATCCAAGTTTTAAACACCACCTTGTAATTGACTCGCAAAACCAGCTGTAGTTCTGCTGTATAAAGTACTCCGCTGTGTAAAATGCACCCAACCCATCAAACTTAAAGATATTCTATTAGTAAAGATTCAAATTTGTCTTAAATTAGCTAGTAGAACACTACCTGCAATATTGAAAGGCAAGGAAGGACCAAAGGAGAGATGGTAGTTTAAAACTTTTCCATGTTACCAGAAGATGCCAGTGAAATCATGCCACACTATAGGTGGCTCAAATGTATCTTGCTGCCCAAAATAAGAAAGAAGAGTCAGGGTTATGAAAAGCAAACAACAAAGTAATGAAGTATAGCAAGCTAATAAGACTTATCATCTAATAAGATGAATACATAAATCATGAAAACAATAAGCAATACATTTGACTGAAGTTATAGCTCAGATACTACGTAATATTTATTTGTAGAAACTGAACTAGTTTCTTTACTGTAACTGGTGAGAGATGTAAGATAACCCTAGGCCTTAAAAATTTTAGTCTCAAAGCCAGTTTGTTTCTTCCTATGCTTTCTTCCTATGATCATGAAGAGTCTACTTCAATGACATTAAGGTTATGATGGAAAAATGATTCCAATAGAAGTCTATAGAGATCTCGTTAATATGCCTTTATGATGTGATATTATGACGGCAATTCAATTTCATTGCAGGCCTAATGAGACCATGTTACAATGTCAAAATGAAAGGAAATCGTATCAATCAAGTTATAGTACCCTGAGAGAAAGAAAACCTAAAGAAATTAACCCCATTAAAAACTATTTTAAAACAACATTAAGATTTAGTGAATTCAGAATTGCTTTGCATTGTTAGTTTAATGCTTTGGGTACGAACTAAATTTGGTGCTGATTTACAACTCATTAAAATATAGTGACATCAGGGGATTCGAGGGAAGTTTTAAGGAAATATAAACAACAATATTAATTGAGAGTACTGAAGATATGTAAGGCATGAGGCAGTCTGTCTTCCAGCTAAAGTTCTATATTCTGAAGAAGCAGAATTTCAATTTTTATAACTTTAAAAGATGGCAATTAGGCTATAGCATCTAAACATTTAGCTCTAGGATCTCAACTCCCTCGATACTGTATATAAATTTGTATTAAGCACTGCATATTTAGGCCCCAAACTGCAAGAGTGAACAGAGTTCAAGCATAAATTTACTAAACAAAAATAAATATGCCAGTGCCAACAATGAAGCACACTCAGCTGGAATGTTATAATGGGCATAGGAAAACAAGTCTTATGACAATGTAAAAAATGCCACCTATCCAAATAGATTGTTGATATGCTAGCCCAGCAGGCAGGGCAAGGGTGAGTACATGCACTTTAAAATAAAAGGTACAATGCACTTTCAACTAATAGTTTTCACCCCAATACTCAGAATGGCAGAAATTTACGACTTAGCAAGGTATTAGCACCAAATGCTTTGCACATCCACAAAAATACTGTAAAAATATAAGCTTTCACAGTGCCATCCTTCCTCTTTCAGATAATCTTTTGTTTGAAGTAAAAACTGGTGTTTGTATGACACTAAGAAAAATTTACTCAATTAATTTTTTCTTTTATTATTGTTGAACTTGCAAAGATGATATTTTCTCATCACAATATTCTGGAAAGTTGATGGAAGGAAAGTCTGAGCCATTTCTAAAACAAAAAACCTGCTTGCTTCCATTTTTCCCTGTCCTTGATTGGTATGCACACACACTACAGACATACAGTAAACCTTGTTGAAGACAGCTGGCACAAAACTTATACTTTATTGAAGTTTTACTGTAAACAGTGAAAATAAACTTCTTTGTTTCCAGCATCATTATTTATTGTATGAGATACTGCACTGCCCAGAGGCCGTACTTTCATTGTAATAGGCACTGTACAAATCAGAACAGAAATAGTCTCTGCACAAAGATCACACTCCAGAAGATTGTTACGTTTTTGTTATTTTTTCACTCAGAGCCTATGCCCAAGGCCTTTAAAACTTTGGTTTTGTATAGGCATTTTCTTGTATCAAGACGAGTTTTAAAAATGAAAATCAAATGCACCAAAAGCAGGTCTTGTCATTTCAAGAAACAAAATCTTCTTTCTACAAACTTGATGTTCACTCATGCGTCTCATCTAGATTCTCAGATAACACATTTATATCAAATGCAAAGTTACTGTACATTTTGTGAATTTACTAATATGCTATGGCAACTGCAAGTGTTAGCAGAGATAAGCACTAGTTACATCAGCACTATATTAATTTAATACTGTTTTTACATTTTCATAAATACAGTTTTTGTTATTGCTATCTGCTAGGGAGAGATTGGGAACAGCTTGAGAATGGATTCACTGAGACCTTGTGTGCTTTGCAAAACAAAGTTCACTTCACTACAACATTAACTGCTACTGCAGAAACATCAAGACTACTGTCAACACTGTAACGAGACTAGCAAAGAGAAGTGCAATGCAGTAAATACAAGATTATAATGTAAACACTGATATTCCATCCAGGTGATAAAAACATGATCTTTGAGTTTGGGTGCATACACCTAAGTGTTCAGGCTGAACATGCAATGAAGAAAAAAAGAATATGTACATACTAACACAGCTGAAAAAAATTCTGCTGTGGGATACAATCAGCAGCACAAACAAGCAAAATGTCCTTGCCGACTAAAATTTTAAACTCCCTGCTACCTAATCATTATATGCAAGAAAATATTTTATTCCAAGAGTATATGTATTTGTTTCAGCCATAAATTCCTGTATAATGTACTTTCCAAAAGCACTGAGAAAGACAGATTTTTGTTCCTTTGGCCTTGTCCAGAATTACTTTTAACTACATAAAGACAGACTGGAAGAGTTTCCACCTGAACAGGCATTTTATCAGAGCAAAGATACTTACGTCTCATACAGAGGGGTAACAAATTGGCATACGTAAGTTTTTGTTTTATTGTAATATAACTATTATATAACCAAATTGTAATTAAAAATAACTAAAAGGATCTGGGGGTGTTAGTCAAATCTTGGCCAGCAGTGTGCCCAGGTGGCTGAGAAGATCTGGTTTATATCAGACATAGTGTTGCCAACAGGAGCAGGAGGGTGATCCCCGCTCTATACTCAGCACTGACGAGGCTGCACCTTAAAAACTGTGATCAGTTTTGGCCCCCTGACTACCAGAAAAATATTGACACCTGGGATCATGTCCAGAGAAGGGCAACAAAGGGGTCTGGAGCACAAATCTTATGAAGAGTGGCTGAGGGAATGGGGATTATTCAATTTGGAGGAGGCTCGGGGAGACCTTATCACTCTTTACAACTGCTGGAAAGGAGATTGTTGCAATGTGCGGGGCAGGGGAGAACAGAGGGTAGTCAGCCTTTTCTCCTACATAACTGGCGATAGGATGAGAGGCAGGGAGGTTCAGGTAGGATATTAGAAAAAATTTCTTCTTCAAAAGAGTGGTCAGAGACTGGAACAGACTGCCCAGGGAGATGGTAGAGTGACCATCTTTGGAAATATTCAAGAAACATTTAGATGTCGTAGTAAGGGGCATGGTTTAGTGGACAACATTGGTGGTAGTGGACGGTTGGATCTTGGTCTTTTCCAACGTTAATGATTGTATAATTCTGTGATGTACCATGGCGATTGTACCAATTTAATTATTTAATATCTCTGACAACAAATACAACAAATGTTATTCACAGACAAGACCCACTATAAAAATTGTATCTATTACTGGGATCTTTGAGTACTTGAATGGTTTTATTTTGCAAAAGGCACATTCTAGTGGTTGCTAGTTTCTATTTTACACATGTCAAAGAAAAGGTCAAAAACAAAATGCTGCCTACTTTAGTTCTGATTTTTCGAAGACAAAGTGCTTTAGAATTCAGGTTAATTTCCTCTGGTCCTGTCAGTTAACTTTATATACTGATGCCAAAATTTGGAGACATCATTCCTAACATTTAGCCTGCCAAAAAGCATTCCAGTATAGAAATAGGTCATAGAGCATTTCATTATTAAATACACATGCAAAGGTGTGACTTTCTGGTAGACCTTATGTTGTATCATGTAACTAGACCATGTCTGAGACTGCCCATCTATAGTGGCCTTGTACCTCTCTGGTAATTTTTCCCTTACTTGTGTCAGTCTGCTACTCACTAACACACTTACATATCTGATTTTTGTCTTTATTTCCATTAAAATTCAACTTCAGTCTTTCCAGAAACAATCTAGTCAGTGTTTCTCTTACACTTTAAGTCCTAGTATTTAACATTCCATTATTATCTTCCTTCCGTCAAGTTTCTAGCAGTTATGTTTCCATAAGCTCATTTGAATCCAAGCTATCCAATATCTTCCCTCAGACATATTTGCTTAACTGTGCACAAACATATATTTACTTAATTCAAAGGATGTATCAACCTGAGCAATGCACTCTTACAATGTACATCAGCTTTTTCTCAGTCTTTTTTCTACATTTAATTTTAGTGCCAGCAATTCAATTTTATTTTGATTCCTCTTATGCCTTCTCCTTTATTTCAAAAGATTCTCAATTTCCTAACGAAGACAATGCATTTTCCACAGGGAATACTAATTTCCTCAGCTGTGTATTCAAGTGGTGTGTCTCCATGTTTCTCTCTTATCCTGAAAACTTTTCAGAGAACTTTACGATGCGTGCTGGTCCTTAATTTCCTAACTGGGTATTTACTTTTCAACCCCAACACTTTTCCTGTGTGTGGCGCAATAAATTTAAGCACAAGCTGCTCCTCTGTATAAGTGTCCTAATAAGACTAGCCTAGGAATGTCTACATAAGTTGCCGTAGAACATTTCTGTCATAACTATTCTGCCAAATAATATCACCACCTGTGAATACTGAAGTGTGTTTACTGTTATTAGAGTTAGTTTAATGATTTACATTTACTGTGTGCTTAATTTTTGTCAAATATTGGTAAATCAATTAAAACAATATAATGCCACTGGGAAAAACATGATTTGCAAAATAATTATAAGCAATTGGCACCAGATGTTCTATTTCTGCAAAATTTGCATTTTCATTTTTATAATATTTCTATTTTTCTTCCTGGTGAAATGCTTAACTAATCATACTCAAAAGGTTCTTTGTTTTTTCTTTTTCTTAGCTTAGATTTTATGATAATGTATTCATAAGGCAAAGCTGAGGTCTTATTTCCAAAGCTAGTTAAACTTAATAGTTTTATCCTCTATTATACAGCAGCATCTTATACTATGCAGCATTTCTTATTTAACAATACTTATTAAATCTCATCTACTGATCTACCAGAAGTGAAGATAAAGAGCATATTTCAGTAATACTGTTCTGCCAAACGTGAAGCCAAGTAGAATAATGGAACTTATAGAATCTTCTCCTAGATACAAGAAATCTTGAATATTCATGCCATGTCTGTTTGCTGCTCATAGCTCATTTACTTACATCCAAAGAGAAAGAAGTTAGTTTATCTAAAAAACTAAATGATTTTATCTATGATGAAAGCTTTTAGATAGACAGAGATCAAAATTCATCTAAACCAGAGACTTATTTTGACCTTTAGGCTCATACATATGAGAGCTTGTTCCAAGTTTCTATTTATTTTTTTAACAGAAGAAAGGTAAATATGTCACAATGATGTCACAAGATTCACAAAATTCACAAGGGAATTTTGGAGTCTGAGCTCTCACATATGGAGTTTTATACTTTTCAGTTCTTTGTGTGAGATTAATCATACAAGGTAAAATAAAATAGTATTTTGCTTAGATTTAAGTGCATAAACTTAAATCATGTTCATTTGGAAAACCTTGGGAGATTACAAAGTGTGATTTCTTCTTTCTTTTTATTCTGAGTACATTCAGTTCACTTTTTTATTATTATTATTATTATTATTCTAGGTTTACAGCGAGCACTAAACATAGTGGTAGGCAAAATGAAAAAAAAAAAAAGAAACCACAACATAGAATGAGTTGGCAAGACCTTGAGAAGTACTGTAATACCCAACTGTGGCACCACATTAATAAGAACCAGTCAGTAAGAATTTTATGCTCCCTCTAGATATTTAAGATATTTAACTTCCCCTGGAAAATCAAACTTCTTCATCAAGTGTCCCTAAATATTCTTGCTTTGCTGTCCTGAGATAATATATAAGATAATAATGCAAACATCAAAACTTACTTCTCACTGGTGAGATATTTTTTTTTTAAAGTCCAGACATCAATTAACGCTTCAGCATTTATCAGCCACTAAAAGGCAGCAACATGACACAGTGATAACCAAAAGCTAGTTTTCCTCAGGGTATCATTTAATCCCAGTTTTTCTACCAATGCAAAAAAGTCGCCTAAAGAGAGCTTTGGTAATAGTCAGAAATCATACTGTCCTCTCAATGGTAGGATTCAGCAGAGACTCGTAATAGAGATTCTCTTGTGATGATTTCTTCCATTTCATAAAGCAGGTAGAAAGAGAAATCCAGGAAGTTATCACACAGTGAAGAGAAATAAACATTCACATAAAAATCATGTTCCGAAAAAGGTTCCTTGTCTAAAGGAAGCGCACGAAGACAGGAGTTAAATACATTTACAGACTATTCTACAGAGAAATCTACCTACCGCCATATAAACAAATTTATTATCCAGCCAGCATGAGGTTGAATAATATGCTCAGCTGAGAGTGCAGATGGATTTTAATACACTTCACAAATCTAGCCATATTTACATGAGTTTCAGAACTTAAAATAGAACTTGAAAAAAGAAAGAATATATGTACTATCTTCAATTTCTTTAGCATGCTCTCAGATATCTCTAGGTCAAGCTAATCATGATTAACACAAAGAAAAATATGCATTTGAGATGTGCTTTTGAAAAGTGCAGTGCCAGCTGAGGCGCAGCAGTATTGATCCTCAAGAATAAGCAAACTTATTCTTAACATCTGCAAAGTGTGTTACTGTCACTCATTAATGACATGTCTCTGTACTAGGACTGATATCCAAACTATAAATTATTATGTTTCAAGAGAAAATGCTAATTCCTTTCATATCACTGTTCACACTGGTATAAATTATCCTCTGACAACATATTCTAATGTAATATATTAATTCAACAGAAAAGAAAAACATTCACAAAGATAATGGTAAAGGCACCACATGTATGACAAAAATTTGATTCAAAGCATGAAATTCTTGTCCCTTCAAAAAATATGCTCTTAAAATGGCAATGGAAGTTTTACTAGCTGCCAGGATTTCACCAAACTCTCAAACTTGCAGTTATCAGTTACGAGCAAGTTAGAATATCAGTTGTATTATTCCTTGTCTAGCAGAATTTTTGAAGCCCTCCTATTTGTCTGTTTCTCTAATTTCTATAAAACAATTCTTGACTTCTTTGCAAAGCAACCTCTAATTCAGTTATTGTAATTCTGTATTATCCGGCCACACTACACACATATTTATGCCAGTATTGTATAGCAGCAAATGACCATAATCATATATATTTGACATACATAATAACACTACTTTTCAGCTAAGAGTAAGTAGGTGGGACTATGGAAGAATGTCTTCTCATATTTTCTACAATACATGATTTTCTTTTTTAAATTGACATCTCTGTCCTTCTCAGATGTCCTCAGTAATTTCCTCCACCAAGCATTTTTATTACATCACCTTATCCTAATTAGTTACCAATTTTAAATTCTCCATTCTATCTCTAGGTACAAAAGCATTAGGAAAGATGAGACAGTGAGACAGTGTTTGCCAGATAACTTTTCTTCAAGCTCTTGCAAATTAATCTTGATCATACAAAATACTGAACCAAAGACTGAATTGAACAGCACTATAGGTATTTGTATTACAACAGAAGTGTCACTTTTCCAAATACTGAAGTTGGACTCCATCAAAATCACAAAATTAGACTTGGGAGTATAGACAAGCTGGATGCCCATATTTTTGCTCTCAGTGACAAGACTTTACAAGTAGCTACTGATCTTTTGCACACCTCCTGGGATCAGGCAGTGAGAGTCTACTATAAATTCAGCTTCTTCTTCTTTCACTTGGTAAAAGAATCCTCCTCCTACACCATATATGTAAGCAGAGGATAGAGAATGATGAGAATCTGAATCCGGAAGTTCAGTGAACAGATGTAAAGTTTTACTTCATTACCTTTAAAAAAACCCAAGGTTAATAAGTCCCTTAAGTTAAGGGCTCTGGGAGAGGCACCCAAGTCCGGGACAGCTGAAAATGACATCATCTATTTATCATACTACGATTTAGCTAAGAAAAGCTTCAGTACAAATGATTACTAAGTATTCCTTACTCTGTATTTAATGTTTTGAACCACAGTATTCAATGAAAGCAGCTGAACTCTTGTCAAGAGTTGCAGCAGCAAGAACCGATGGATTTGTTTGCACAACAGTAAGCTGACAGTGATATAGTAATCCTAGTCTGTTGTCTTACAGTTAAACCAAATTCTTAGTAATATTAAATGAGGCTGATGGCAGGTGTTGCTGGTTTGGTTGTTGTTTTTTTTTTTGTAAACCAGCTCATTGTTACTTTGATGACCTTAGTTCACTGCAACCAATATGCATCGCCAATGACATTTACACAATATAAATCAGAATATATCAAAAAATGAGCAGTATTTCTAAATTGTAGACAGAACTGCAAACCCTGTTCCATCTAGGCAGAGTCGTTCATCCAAGCCTTTCATTTTTTAAACTAGGTAGTTGGAAAGTTTGTAAATAATGTGCTAGATCATTTTTGTCCATTTCTTATGATAATAATCAAAAAAGTATGATACTAGACTACAAGATACCTAATTAATCAGACCTTATGAGGAAGACTGTAATCTGTATCAGAAAGACTAAATAAAACAGTTTCAAGACTTAAAGCAGGTACTTTACTATAATTTCATTTTTTTTTAATGGGGAATTAAGTCTATTAAAGTAACAAGGAGGAAAAGTGACAATTTCAAGTAATGACAGAGACACAGCCTTGAGTTTACTAGAGACTAAAAAATTATTTAAAAAATCTTCTATATTCTATATTCTTACGAACTTAGAAGAAAAAAAAAGACTAACAGTCATAAGAGGGGATGAAAATTAGTAATATCACTGTAACTAAACCACAGGTAGCAATGTCACACTGTTCAGTTTAAGACAAACAAGAAAGCACCCACTTTGAGAAGCATTCAAGGTCCACTCTGGAGTGCATTACTCAGTTACCAGTGCTTTCTTCAGAGCTATATAAATGTATGTCAAATTAAAACATGATTTCCACAACCACTCTACTACAAAAAAAGTGCAACTAGAATCAATAGAACAAGTTTCTATTAACAGTGAAACACATAAGTATCAATAAAATAAATTCCTGAATTGTTCCTCCTTCCTATCACAAAAAGATGTCAGTGGCTTTTTCCTTCTCACAAAGTTTTGCTTACATCAGTGAATACTTTTTTCTTGAACTTGGACTCATACATTAAAGCTTACCTAGACTACAGGAATCAACTTCGTAAGGAAGACATTTGTTCTATATAAGAAAAAATTTGTTCTACACAGGTTTCAGTAAATATTTTTCTTTCACTGAATACATAGCATTTGATATCATCAATATTATTATTATAGTGAATTTTTTATTATGTATTCACCATCCTTTTAGATTTTATAACAGAAAAAAAAAAGGACTTAGTTTGAAAAAAAAAAAAAAAGACGGCAATTTATCATCTGTCCTAAAAAGCCAATTCACAGAACATCTATCCTATTCTTTCTGCCACACTATAAATCATACACACTTACTATAACCCTGTTTGATCTACAATTTCTGTCATTCAAGAACTTAATCTACTGTACAAAAACAGGCAGTCGAAATTTAAGATGGTACTTTAAGGACCTCAGAATGAGAGGGAAAAAAGGAGAAGAAAAAGGAAACCAATAAAAGCAACCAGCTATTAAGTCTACTTAAATTAATCAATATCCGAAGTTAAGAGTTCAACCCAAACCTAAGGGAAAGACAAAATTGTTTTGTTCCCAACTCATTCACCAGGCACTGTCATATCTTGTATAATAATGTCTGATTCTTTTAGAAATGACATTTAGTGTCATAAAATCTAAATCATAGGCAATCTCAAATGGTTTATTTTTTTGAGAGAGAAATAATATCCAAGACTTACAAATACAATATAATAAAAGTTAACATGACCAAATCAAACTATCTAGTCTCTGCGTAAGTCATTCTTTTCCTGAAAGTAACACATGCCAGCAATATTCCTCATATGAAAGTTCATAATCCTTACACTTGTCTTGTGTGTGCTTTCACTTAAAACAATATTTACTGTTGACTTAGAAACAAAGAGCTCTCCTGTGAAGGACAGTGTGTATTTCTGTGTTGTTATCCTGAATTTTCAGATATATGTCTGTATGTACTATTCAGTAGCTGATACAACCAACATTAGATCAATCACATGCTATGACTTTAGAGTTAATCTTTTAATTCCTTTGGAAGAGAAGACTGGATTGAACAAAGAAAAATGCTATTCTGGGCTCATTTCTTTTTATTTATTTATTTATTTGCTATTAGTAATTTTGTCCTCACATTTTCTATTAGATTTCACTTTCTCTTACATTCCCTCAGAAAATTTTCCTTATTTGCTCCCAAATATTCAGCTGGATTCTGGGTTTCTTTTCTCATGGATCTTTAATGCCTTTATTTTCTTGCTGATTACATGTGTAAGGATTATTCATAATTTTGTATATCTTCCTGTAAAGACTCCTTATATATTGCAGAGCGTTTAACAAAAGATTTGGAGCTTTAGATGTGCCAGATTTTAAGAAAAAACATTCTGAACAGTCTGAAAAATTAAATGAATAGGAAACAACACATTTCCCATGGATAGTCTTCTAGTACAAAAGAAGCTCGCTGTTATCATATATATTCCTAGACTGAGCCAATACTAACAGGAAGCACCTCTGCTTTATGACTGACATGGCATATCATGATATTGCTGAAGAGTTCGCTTAGAAGTGGTTCAAAGGATATTAGTTTGCAGCATCTTAAACAAGCTGACCAGCTTCCTAGAGTCCTATATTTCACAGAGTAAACTGTATAACCACTGAGCAACCAGTAGTAGTTTTGAACTTATCTCATTGTTACTCTGACTCCGCAGATATATCTCCTTTCCATTTCAGTTATACAAAAAGGGATATGATAAAAAGAGGGCTTTCACCTTTAAAATGCATTCAGATCTAGAGGAGGTATCTCAATGACTCAGAAAGAAAACACAGCTCTGCTTGAGTCCTGAACAGCAACTTCAATACTTAAGAGGTACGGATAGTGAAGCTCAAAAACCAAATCTGTACTTAATAATATCCCACAGATTTTATTAGAAACAAGGCTGGGAGATAAAGAAATATCGAGACAAACAAAACTGTTCTTAGAAGCATAACCAAACATCCATACCAGGATACATGACAAATGATTCGGTAGAATGTCAGAAAAAAAGAAAAGCACAGCTAACTTCCTATTGACCTACAACATGCACTTTTCCAACAGAAAATTGGATGAGCAATAATTTTAAGTCAAGTTGACAGATGTGAGTCAAAATCATCACAAACTTCAAAAACAAGTATTTAAGGGTTCTATTAAATAGCCTCAAGAGCTCCAGTGCACCTTCACCCCTTTTCCACTTAGCAAAAACATTAAGGGAAAATGGTTATAAAAAGGACTCTAAAGCAGCACATGGTACTGGTTTAGAAAAAAAGTCAGAGGATAGAAGTGTCAAAACTAGCCTGAGGTCTGGCAGCTGACAATAACAACCTGCAGAGAAGTCAGCTGGGAGGCTCTCCAGAATCCTGGGAGAGTATAGCCATTGTAAAATAGCAATACATTAACTACTCATACTAGTGGTTGGAAATATCTATTACGTAACAGAAAAGATTTTACATAAATCAGTACAAATTAATGTAAAGTTAGAACTCATGCATGTTACCTCACTATCAGATGCACAATTTTTCTGTTTGATGAAGCAGGGCTCATCTGCCTAATGACTTGTCAGGTACTTCATGGTTCAGGTTAATCTGAAATTCTGCCTTTGGGATTGGTTGCAAAAGCATCTAATAGATTCTAATTAACATGACCTTCTTTGTGTTACTGCTCCTCTTTTCTAAAGGTCAGCACCTTCGCAGCATACTAGTTATGTTATTAATTTGTTAGCATTGCTATTCATAAACAAACAAATCTCTCTCATACAGATGTATAAACCACTACTAAGAAACTAAAAGATGGACAGCAGTGCCAAATCCATTTTTTTTAGCTATTATACATGCTTAACTTTTAAAATAGTAGTGATTTCAATACTTGTTTGTTACTCCTGAAAATAGAAGATCTTAATGCAGATATCATCATCACCTCTTTTTTGCCCACATGCTATCCTTCAACTCTGGCTGTATCTAGGGATTAAGGCATGGTCAGTTTTCTCTTTCTTTATTATTTCATGAAAAAATCAACAAATTCAAATACAGTTCAGCTAAATACAATAGCAAAAAGCTTTACTGTTTCTTTCCTTCTGTTCTTTACAGTGCAATGCAGTGTAGAATGATAACTAATCATGTGTTAACTGACTCCCATTACACTCCAGAATCTGAAATATCATTGTTCACTCTAGATTTTGACATGTGCAAAGTTAATATGGAAAACATACTTGTTCTACTTGTTTTTTTTTTTTTTTGTTTTTTTTTTTTTCATGAAAAGCATTCTTAGAGACATTTTTTTTTTCATCAGATTTCCTAAAATAAGGTTCAGTGGGAGAAAGCACCCTTATAGCTCTCCAAGTAGCTTACGTTACTCCCTTGTAGAATCTCTCAACCTTCTAAATTATTGGACATAAAACTCAAGATCTGTTCCTAAGCCTTCAGAACCTCATTATCTTCTGGCTATCATTTTGTATTTCAATTATTTTTATTATTGTTTTTAGGGAGAAGTAAGGATGTAAAAAGGGATAATGGTTACTGTAGTGAGAAAATGTTAATTTCAGATAACCAAGTTTTTCCACATAATATATGAGAAAACTTCATTTCAGAAGGATTTCTTTATTCTAACACAAAGCCCCCAAAACAATGAGACTTAAATACACACAGAGAGAGAATACATGCTATTATCCTAATTTGAAAATGAAGCTGTCAATTAAAAGAAAAATACAAATGGGATTAAATCAGAGTAGGATGCATTACATTGGTTCTCTATTTATATCTTCATCTTACTTCCTCCGTGGTGAGAACAGTGAGATTCTAATTTACTGCATCTAGAACTTTGATAGAATTGCTGAATTTAATCACATTGCACTTTTCTAGTTAAGACAACCATCCTAGAGTTATAAATACCTCACATTTCTCAGGGTAAATTCCTTACCCTGTAAGATCCTAAGAGCTCAAGATATAAATGAACATTCAAGCTTTCTACTTAGCTATGGATGACCAAGTTTTCACTGTGTACTATGCTTTTTTTTTGTTTTGCTTTGCATTACTTCACCTGAAGTAATTCTTTAAGCCTACATTAAAAAAGTGATAAGAAGAGATATAAAATGAAATGCAACAATAGAAAATCTGAATCAAAGATATTTGATGTCTTAGGTACAACCTTATTTGCTTTTTATTTTCTACTCAGCAGCCCACACAGTAACCATCTGAAAGTACTGTATAATAAGGAATTAGCTTTGTGTTTGCCACCAATTACTGCAAGCAGGGAGCAGAAGCCAGTCAGCAAAATCTATGGTTTTTTTGAAAGGACAAAGCAAAATTGAAATGGTCTTCTGCCTTTGTGAGATTAGCTGAATTGATTCAGCTATAAGACCTTTCACCAAGGTTACCTAAGGTAAAAAAAAAAAAGAAAAGAAAAGAAAAGAAAAGAAAAGAAAAGAAAAGAAAAGAA